>NC_077223.1:13457980-14200752 GCF_024763615.1 Phlebotomus papatasi
AAAGTTGCATGCGATCGAGTAGCTTTTAAAAGAAAAGATTAGTATAATTTTTTATAAGTTGTAGATAAAAAACTGCATATTTTTTTTTGCACCAAAAGTTGAAGAAAAAAAATCAAGTAGAGAAAAAATTTCAACAGCTGATTTTTTTTTTACACAAAAGTTGAAGAAAAAAATTTATCAAGTAGAGAAAAAATTTCAACAGTTGTGAATTAAAAAGTTTTTGTAAAAATCATTTCTAGAAAAAAATTATTTTATGAAAAAAAATGTTACTTCGTGAAAAAAAAAATTCATCGATTAGAAAAAATGCATTTTCTGAGTATTATCAAAAGTCATGTTTGAGACATGTTCATCTAGAGGGAAAAATCTCAAGTTACATTTTGCGAGCTTAATATTTTTCGCGAGATCAATTCACCATTTTACATTTTCTATAAGATTATTGCACGTGTGAAGAAGAATTGCTTCAATGGAATTTCTTATTGCCGTCGCGCTAAAAATGCATTTTTCTCACAGAATGGTCAAACTTCTCTTAGCCGAATGGAAAAAAAGCCTCTAATTTCAATTGCACACTAGTGGAATTGGAATTTCTTCCACTCACTCAGAAAAGTCGCGATCGCTACAAATGCACTTCAGCGTTGTCTTCGCGATAAGCTTAGTCCATGCAGATGGAAAATCTTCAATTTCATTTTTCGCAAATGATACTTTTTTGCAATATAATTTCATAATTTTGCATTTTTCTATGAGATATGTTGTTTAGCTCGTGTGAAGAGGAATTGTAGTAATGGAATTTCTTAATATCACACCACTGTGATCACGAAAATTTCAGTGGTATCTTCGCAATAAGCTTAGTCTATTCAGAGTGACAATCTCAAATTTCATTTTTTGCGTCTGATGCTTTTCCAGGAAATTATTTCAGAATTTTGCATTTTCTGTGGGATTTTTTTATTGCACGTGTGTAGAGGATCGTATTTCAGGCAAGAATGGAATTTCATATTCCAAGAAAATTTGCGATCTCGAGAATGCATTTTCTCACAGAGTCTTCACGACAGGTTCGAAACATGTCCATGCAAAGGGAAAAGATTCAAATTTCATTTTTCGCATCTGATGCTTTTCCAAGAAATTATTTCACAATTTTGCATTTTTCTTGGAAAAATCTGAAATGATTCTGCAAGTGTTGAAATATGATACCTATACTAATACATTAAAAATTGCATGCGATGTTTTTCTGTGTGACAATTTTTCTATTTAGCGAAAATTTTCTGGATCCTATTTAAGCAATTAGCGCAATTGGAAGTCAATCAAAGTTCATCGGACACTCTCCGCGATAACATCTCAATTATTTATTCTCGTGTGAAGTAAAAAGAAAGCCACAAGTGCAAAAATGAATTCTAACGTATCTAATAAGATTTCGTGTGTTACTAAAATTCTTTTGAATGAATCAGGAGATTTGATTAATTCTGCTGCCAATGCATTGATCCATGTGATACTGTGCAACAAATCCCTGACAGAATTGATCGAACTTTTGAGTGATATGAATAATAAAGACTTATATGAAGACATTGTGGAAAAATTGAAAGACATGGTGAGAAAAGGTGAAAAACTAACATCGTTAGATAAAAAACAATTAATCAAGTGCATCAAATATTTTTCTAATGATGCTTTAACTGATAAAGTGTGTAGTATTTTATATGATGAAGAGGACAGTGACAATGATGAGCCTCCCACTAAGAAACGCAAAATTGCAAAAGCTTCTGTACAAGCTGGATCGGGAAATGGTAATAATGCTGAAGATAAGGACAAGGCTGATAGTACAACAAACAGTAGCGCTAATTTTGACACTAAAGTAGATGTTACCAATTCAATTATTGATGAGGTTCAAAATAATGTCAGTGAAATTGATATGAACAAAGATGGAAAAATTAAAAGTGATCATGTTGAAGAAGTTGTTGACCAAATAAAACTTCAGAATAATGAAGAAAATGATAAAGTGAATTTAAACATAGACAGTCAATATGAAATAAATAATCAAGATGGTGAAAAAAACTTTATCGAAATTTTATCAAAAGTAAAAAACTTTAACGATTTTTTCAAATTAAGTGAGTTGAACATAAATTTTAAAATAAAAAATCCATCGGAAAATAATGAAATAAAATGGTGGGATGGAGCTTTTGATGAAGTTCTGGATATTGTTCGGAAAGAATCTACATCAGGCGATAAAGTTATTCTACAAGTCTATCTTGTTGACAACCCTACTATCAAGCCCGTTTTCATCGGAATGCGACCTGTAGCCGCACTCACAAAAGATGCAATCTTCGAGAATCTAGAGAAAGTTCATCAGAGCACTAGTGTTTTTCATACCACGGATGTACTTGGGGTACACGCTCACCTGTTCCATCCAATGGAAGGAAGAGGACGTCATCATAGTCCTGGCAGGATGAGCGGAGAGGATTTACGTCACTTCAAGAAAAAATCCATTATTGATGTGGATCATGAAGGGAATTGTCTGCCGATTGCGCTGATTTTTGGTATGACCCTTTTGTTAAATGTTAAAAATGAATCTTCGCGAATAATTCGAAATTATAAACGTTTCCCAAATACTTTAACCAAAGAGGTTAAAAAATTAATTACTTCTCTAGGTGTGAAAGTTACAGATGATGGCAAATATAATTTGGACTTGATAAACAAATTTGAAAAGAAACATTCATATGAAATTCGTATTGTTGTTTACGACAATTTAAAAGATTTTAATAGTCGTATATATTCTTCTAAAATAACAGAAATAAATAAAGACAAAGTTATTAACTTATTTTATGATAAAAAAGATTCACATTTCTTCTGTATTAAAAGTGTCAAAGGTTTTTTCAGATATAATCACCAATGTGATTCATGTGAATTATTATACAATCACAATCATGCTTGCAAAATTATTTGTAAATTCTGTAAAAGTAATCCATCATGCAAACCCACAAAATATTTCAAACATTGCTCATCTTGTAACAGACGATTCAGAGGTGATTCTTGCTTCCAAAATCACATTGATGAAGGGGTTTGCCAAAAGATTAAAATCTGCGAGAATTGTTCACATGTTTTTGAAACAAAAGAAACTCACGAATGTTATACACAGAAGTGCGAAATTTGTTTCAAAAAAGTAACAATTCCACATTACTGTTTTATCCAGCAATATAAAATTAAGTCTCCCCAAAAATTTGGCCTAATTTTTTATGACTTTGAATCTGAATTTGTTGATGCGGGGAATGGGTTTTCTAACCATAGAGCCAATCTTTGCGTAGCAAAAGAAGTTTGTTATCTCTGCTACAAATCTGCAGATTCATCCACAGATTGCAAAAATTGTACTCAGGGCTTCCAAGTTTTTGAAAATTCCGCTGAAAAATCATGTGTTTCTAAATTTCTCGATTTCGTTTTACGTTACCGTCCCTATCCAATTGCAGTGATTGCTCATAACGCTAAAAGTTATGATGCCCAATTTATTTTGGAAGAACTATGCAAAAGGGACGAGAAACTTTCCCCGATTATAACGGGATGCAAAATTTTAACGATAAAAATTCGCGATATTACATTTTTGGACTCTCTCAGCTTTATTCCTTTTGCATTATCTAAATTTTCCTCAAGTTTCGGTTTACCATCTTGTGAAAAGGGCGAGTACCCTTACAAGTTTAATACAGAGGCAAACAAAAACTATGTAGGAAAATATCCTCCTATTGAAGCATACGCCATCAATTCAATGTCCGGTGAAAAGTATCAGAAGTTTTTAGAATGGTACGATTCCCATAAGAATAATGTGTTTAACAATCGTGAGGAATTAATCCGGTATTGCACTCAGGATGTTAAAATCTTAACACTTGGATGCATTAACTTCATGTCGTTATTCCTCGAAACCACGGGCATAAATCCTTTTTTGCAAGCAGTTACTATTGCTGATGCTGTAATGAAGGTATATAGAAAAAATTATTTGGAATCGAATACACTTGCTATCACCCCTAAGAACAATTACAGCTCAGCATATATTAATTTGCAAAGTAAAATTGGTTTAAAATGGCTTGTTTTTTTGAAGATAACGACAAAACAAGACATAAAATATGAAGTTAAATTAAAGAACTCACGACTTGTTGCCGATGGTTTTGATGAGGCTTCAAATACTGTTTTTAGTTTTGAGGGCTGTTATTACCACGGTCATACGTGTATTTTTAATCGGGAATATATCTGTTCTAAAGATCCTCATGATACCATTCAAAATCGATACGAGAAAACATTGAATCGATGGCGGCAAATTGAAAGCCTTGGATACAATTTAGTTTCGATGTGGGAATGTGATTTTCGAAAGACCTTAAAGAACGATCCCAAACTCGCTCATATGATTGAGAATCATCCTGATGTCTTAGACGGAGGGTTTGATCCTCGGAGCGCGGTATACGGAGGCCGGACGGAAGTATTTAGACTTCACTATAAATGTCGTCCAGGTGATCGAATTTATTATTATGACTTTACGTCACTATATCCCTGGGCAAATAAATATTCTAAATATTTTGTCGGCCATCCTAAAATTTTAAAGTCTTTTGAAAATCCAGAGGAAATATTAATGTATGATGGCATCGCGAAAGCCGAAATTTTGCCACCGCGAGAATTATATATTCCTTGTTTGCCGTACAAGTGCAACAGCCGATTACTATTTCCTCTCTGTAGAACTTGTGCAGAAATGATAAACACGGATCGATGTACGCATTCTGACAGTGAAAGAACTCTCACCGGTACGTGGTCCCTTGAAGAAATTCGACTAGCCGTGCAACACGGTTATAAAATTATCAAATCTTTCGAGTTATGGTCCTATGAAACATCCGCTTATAACCGGGAGACTGGCGAGAAAGGTTTGTTTGCTGGCTATGTCGATAATTTCCTGAAACTCAAGCAGGAAGCTAGTGGGTGGCCAAAAGAAGTCGAATCTGAAGTTGCAAAGGAAAATTACATCCGCGAATATTTGGAAAAAGAGGGAATACAACTCGATAAAGATAACATATCTGTTAATAAAGGTATGCGATCTTTATCAAAAATTGTCCTTAATAGTCTTTGGGGGCGATTTATTATGCGGGAAGACCACTCTAAAACCACGGTGTGCAATACCAATGAAGAATTAAATAATTTAATTTCTTCAGAAGATATCGAGATTACAGATTTTTACGTAGCTGGACCGCGTCAGATTTTTATTTCCTGGAAATATTCTTCTGATGCTGATCCTCCACCCTCAAAATATGTCAATCTCGGTGTCGGTATCTGCACAACTACAAATGCGCGCATAAAGTTATATTCCATCCTTTCCAAATTAGGCCGTAATCTCTTCTATTGTGATACTGATTCGGTCATTTATTTGGTACCTGCTGGCGAAGAAAATCCACTTGAATGCGGGAAATTTTTGGGGGAATTAACGGATGAAATCGCGGATTACGGTGAGGGTTCCTTTATTGAGGAATACGTAAGTTGCGGACCGAAGGCTTACGGTTTAAAAATTTATTCCCCGACTACAAATTCATATTCATACAAAGTTGTATTCAAAGGAATCACCATGAATCGCCACATCGAGGAAGAAATTAATTTTGAAAGCCTTAAATCGTTAGTGTTTGGCGACAAAGAAGAAATAAATGTTCAGTATACTGATAAAATATTTAGGAAGAAATACTATCAAATAACATCAGGGTCATACCAAAAAAAGGCACAATTTACATTCAATAAGCGTCATATATGCATATAAAGTATCATCAATTTTCAATCCATTTTTTCCATTTCCAGCTGAAGCACACCATTTGGTTGACCAAACCTACTTCTACAACGAATATGCCCCATCCCAAAGTACCCGTAAAAATGGGCATACTTTTCTCAAAGAGAACTTTAAATCAGGGGTGTGCAAGAATCGTTGAAACCGAATAAACGTCAAAATAAGTTTAGTCAGGTAGCGTTTTGATCATTGACGTACAAGTTTCTTTTTGCGTTTGTTCGGTTTCAAACGGTCCTTGCGCACCTCTGTTTTAAATATTTTCACTTCAATTGTTTACAAATTTTGTGCAAATGATGTAGAAGTAAGTTCTTTCGGTGACGGCCATAATCTCGAAAATCAAAATCACAGAAAGGCCAAAATACTGATAGTCAAAAACCGGTAAGTCGACATCAAAAATGTTCACAATCCTGAAAGAAACGAAATTAAATGGAGGCTAATGTGTATAGTAATTTCCGAAAACACAGAAAATTTCCTCCAACAGATTTTTAGGTAAGTTCTCTCCAATATGCTTTCGAAGCGGTAAAGGAAAATCCTCAACCGGATAGAGCTCTCAAATCGGGAAGGTTATTGCTGAACGAGGGGGCAATGGCACTTTTGTAAATTGCTCATTTTGGCTTCCGGGAATTTGGTTTTCAAGATTTTGGCTTTCGAGATTTCAGCGTTCTGTATTTTAGCTTTTCAGGATTATTATTCATTCGGGATTTTGGCTATTCGAGATTTCGACCCATTCAGGAATTAAGTGTTTCGGATTATGGCTTTTGAGATTTTTGCTTTCGGGAATTTGGTGTTCGAGATTTCGGCTTTTCGAGACTTTAACCTTCGGGATTATGGAATTCGAGATCTTGCCTTTTGTGAATTTGGCCCATTAGGGATTTTTATCTATTTGAGATTTTGGCTGTTAGGGATTTTGACCGATGCTTTAGCTTTCGGGATTTCAACCCATCAGGCATTTGGCTTTCGGGATTTTATTTTTCCAGGATTTTGACATATTCGGAAATTTGTCTGTTCGGGATTTTGACACATTTGAGAATCTTACGTTCAATATTTTGGCTTTCGGGATTTCGGCTTTTGGGATTTTGAGCGGTTTCCAGTAAATTCTTCTCGTTAAAGCGGTACTGCAAAAAGTATGTTCCTGGACAGAGAAGTCAGTCTTAGGAGAGGATAATTGATTATCCCATGGTTCAGGACAATAATAATGATAATTACAAATTTTGTAGGAAATATGTACCGGCATGGTGTCTCTAAGAAATGGTCAAATTAATACACTGACTGAGAGAAATCCGAAAAAGTTAAAATAACATTCCAGAAATGTTAATTTTACCCTGCATTATTGATGCGAAATCTGTGTAAATATTATGATTTTTAGGTGTATTATAGGTTAAAGTTACCCTTTTCATGTTAATTTTACCCTTAAAAAGTTGTATAATTAACATTAAAAAATGTTGATATATTTTTACACCTAAAAAGTGTTAAAGTTACGAGGAAAAAAAATTAATCGCTCCCCCTTTTTCTCAATGTAAGACTTTGTCATGACTTTAATTTTATTAATCGCCATTATTAGTGAGTTTAAAAAATGAATTTTGACTAAAATTTTGGAAAGTCTGATAAATAATTTTAAAAATCTCGATGGATTAATCACTCAAGATATCATTTTGAAAATAAAGGCGCCAAAATCGTTTAATCTCAGTGTTAGCACTTCATAAAATGACGCAGAATACAAAGGTTTTTCTGTAATAAACTTTACGTTCAAAACCGAAAAAAACTCTCATAAATCCCGAGAGAGAATTTTTCAGAAAGTCACCTCCAAATAAGCTAAAGTTTTCTATGGTAGTGTTTCAAAGTTCTCACATAACTTAAGTCCTTCTGGCAGAGAAGACTTTTACATCGTCGGAGAATTATGCATGTGAAATTTGATGAAGGAGAAAGTTTTAACTTTCACGTAGACTTGTCGATGAATTCTTGCGTTCAAATTGATTGTGGTTAAGTAGCATCAAAGGCTTCTTGACTTCGTAATCCACGTGTCGACAACTCATGTAACGAAACATCGACAGGATCATAAGTTTTAGGATGAAGAGTTTCCGCGTGAAGACATGTGAAAACTTCCATGACAGTGTGGGATGTTTAATTAGCACTTCCCGCCAATTCGACTAATACCAAATGCGGCGGAGTTCGGTTCAACGTTCCTTGATACTTTGGTACTAAGAAGTGCTTTAGGGTATTGAGGATGGGAGGGTATCGATAGGGAAATCGCCTGTGGTGGGATTCACAGCGGTTTGAAAATAGATCAATAAATCTTCGAGTTTAAAACTCATTTCTTTCTGGCCTTACACTCTTCCGTCTTCCATTTAAGGACAGCAGGAGAGTACTTCCTCTTGAATCACATGACAATTGCTGCCTGTGACATTTGGTACTTTCACCACCCATCCTCAATACCATCTGCGCTTGACACAGTCCATGTGAAAAGTCCCAAGTGGGAGGCGGATTTCCACTGAAAGCCAAAAAAGGAACAAAAAAAAAATAGATGAAAGAGGAAGAAGAAAAATCATTAAATTTTCAAATGTGCTACAAAACCTACCATCAATTTCTCATATTGGAGAAAAGTTTTTCAGAAATTAATTTCTACAGTAAAAAAAAGTCAAATATTTAATTGTTCAAGTTAGAAAAATTCACAATTATCCTTCCATGAAATTTCTGGGTTTCCCCATGTTATATGAAAAATCAACAAACCGTGGGAAAATGATCCAGAACATAAATTGAAAGTTGTTTTTTCTTCTCACTTGATAACCCATCGAATTAATTGCTAAACTTTTTTTTTGTTCACAATTCCCATCAAGAAGGTGCGAGAACCTTTGTTTGGAAAAGCGCGGAAAAATTCATGAGAAAGTGTCCTTAATGGCTTTTCACACGCACCAATAGTTAACAAATTTTCCTGCTCGTTACCCATTAGACAATGAAGTGTCCACCCATCCTGGAAAATAATTTCTCCCGTCAAACTTTCCTCTTCACTGAACATGGAATGACTAAATTACAATTATCCTACTCTTCTTCCGGGACACTGACCACAGATCTTATGTTCTAACTGAGCACTTCAGAATTAAATCTCTGGAAATTTTAGTTGTCAACCCTTTGAAAAGTTTTTACTATCCAAACTTTAATTATATAAAGATTTTCCAGAAACTTAAATTAATAAGAATGTCAGACTGAGGTCTAGAAATACTAAATAATCAACAATTTTAGTTGTTTTCCAAAGTTTAATGGATCATTTGACATTAATTATTATTTATTTTATTAAATAAATTAAGCCATAGAACTAAACCTTATACTATTTGAATCGTGTATAAAAATACTCCTAATCACCGAAGCAGAATAATTTTACATTTTTGCCTTCTTAGAAAACTCCTACATCTACTCAAATTATTATTATTTACCATTCTCCGTACTTTCTTTCAAATACTCACCTATACAAAAATAAACA
The DNA here is from genome assembly GCF_024763615.1 of Phlebotomus papatasi. Taxonomy (NCBI): domain Eukaryota; kingdom Metazoa; phylum Arthropoda; class Insecta; order Diptera; family Psychodidae; genus Phlebotomus; species Phlebotomus papatasi. The sequence goes on from NC_077223.1 coordinate 13,467,238, forward strand.
ATGATATAGAAAATTATGGGATAGGGAGTTTCTGTAAAAGGTTTCCATAGAATTTCACCTCATTAAAGACATATGACAATTTCGAATAAAGCATCTTTAAGAAAAAGTACGAATCAAATCTTAATGTTCAAGATTTAATATCCAAAGACTTTATCTCAAAGTTTAGTAAAATATTTTTATCGATCAACGGATTCAATATTGAAATTATTTCATATTTTAAGAAAATAATGAACTTAATAATAATTGGTATATATTAATCTGGTGAAAAAAAAACCATATGAAATTACAATCAATAATAGGAAATTTCTGAAGTTATCACGAATTCCAGAATTTTCATATTACGATCCCCATTTTGTGGAGACCCGTACCGAGAACCATGCAGGGTCCTGGGATTTTCAATGCCCCAAGATCTCCGGGACCACTAAAGCCTAGAAATATAAAAAAATATATCTAAAATCTCGAACGGGATTTGGGGATCCCGGTATTGGGTACCTTAATCCTAGAGAACCTTAAGTAACTGACCCTTAACTGAAATTTTCAAAGTCCTTATATCAATTCAATTCAATCACACTAATAGGAATTTAGCCAAATCATTTGATCAGGGGCATGACATTTCCTATGTTTCTCATATGTTTCTAGCGCGCCGAAAAAACTTTTGAGTTTATTAGCTGTTTTCTGTCGTTGTAGAATGAATTGGCAAAAAATACTAATAGAAAAGGGACAGATAATCCTAACCGGCTTATGTAGGTGAGATTCTTAACGTGAGCTAACTCGAAATGCATGCAAATTCGATTTAGAGCTGAAATTGTGAGTCGCCATTCAGTTATCTTGAATCAAATTCGTGAAATTATACAAATTTTGTATTTAAACCAAAATATCAAGGATTTGGATGAACTGACAGAAAAGTGATATATGGGTGAAATGTAGACCAGAATGTTCTCTATAATTTTCCCATAGAACATGATCTCATCGATTACTCAGAAGTCAAGATAAGCGAGGTTTTTTGTTTCTTAACTCGTTTTTTCATCCAGAGTGCCCCAAGTGTTCATTTGTTGAACTTCAACTAAATCAAAGAATTGTTGTATTTTGCGGGACTTTCCATTTAAAACCCTATTTTAAGTGTCTTTGTGGAGTAGAGGCAGCCAAATTGGCATCTGAGGGATTTCAAAGCGTTATTATGGGAAAAATCAATTTTTTCACACTTAAACGGCAAAATCGGAGTGATAGCGTAGTCTGAGTGGAAAATGATGTATGGACGAAATGTAGAGACAAATGTCCTCTACAATTATGTCGAAGTAATCATCAAAATCGGTTCAGCGACAGTCGAGATAATTGAGGTTATGTGATATTGAAATTCGTTTTTTGACTGTGGCGCCCCTGGTGTTGGTCCCACGAAGTTTAAGTGTTCTAGAAAGTTGTAGAATTTGGTGAGATCTTTCGTTTAAGCCCTCATTCATCAAAATTGGTCACATAGAACCGGAGATATGATTTTTTGAATTTTGTGAACTTTGACCCCTCATATCTCCGGTTCTGTTTTAACCACAGCGCACATACGCACCATTTTGGAAACGTCCTAGACTGGACTACAACATACTAAAATTTCATTAACTTGCACAATGCCGTTTTTGAGAAAAGTGACTTTGAATTTCGATGAATTTTGACGCTATCACAGCGCCACCTGTGGTGACTTTTTGAACTTCCATCTGAAAGTGCTCATCGAGACGAAACCAAAAAGGTAAAATTTATGTCGCTATGTTAATTAGAACCGGAGATAGAGGCCGGTCAATGTTCGAACTTTGACCCCTTATAGCTCGGGTCAGGGGTTTTAGATCGACTTAAGGTTTTTTTTGTTTGATAGGTATAATCAACGGCTACAACATACTAAAATTTCAGCCCGATTGCATAAGGAATTTTTGAGTTATTTAACTTATAAGATTTAAAAATTTTCTTTTTAATAATAGCGCCCCTAGCGGTGGTTTTATGAACTTGCGATGTTAGAAGAGGAAGTGGCATTTCATGAGAGCTTTCCAAAAAGCCCTCATTTTTTAAATTCTGATAATTAGAACCGGAGTTATGGCCATTTTAAGAAATTTTTTATGGACCCTTATAGCTCGGGTCAGGGTGGTCGGGGGACCTTAAGTTTGGTATTGATGGAAAGCTCTAAGGCCCAGCTATAACATACTAAAATTTGAGCCCGCTCGATTCCATAGGGGCGGAGCTATTGGGAAAACAAAAAAAAGGGGGTCTTCAAAATGGCGGAAGGAGGGGTGGGGGTGGGGGTTCAATGCACCATGTTGCAATTTTCATACGATATTTAACCTTTGCCGAAAACCGCAAGTCGATATCTTTTTTAGTTTAGGAGCTATTAAGCTCCAAAGACGTTCCCGGCCGGCCGGCCGGCCGGCCGGCCGGCCGTCCGGCCGCTCTTTGGAGCTTAATAGCTCCTAAACTAAAAGAGATATCGACTTGCGGTTTTCGGCAAAGGTTAAATATCGTATGAAAATTGCAACATGGTGCATTGACCCCCCACCCCCCACCCCTCCTTCCGCCATTTTGAAGACCCCCCTTTTTTTGTTTTCTCAATAGCTCCGGCCCTATGGCATTGAGCGGGCTCAAATTTTAGTATGTTATAGCTGGGTCTTAGAGCTTTCCATCAATACCAAACTTAAGGTCCCCCGACCCCCCTGACCCGAGCTATAAGGGTCCAAAAAAAAATTTCTTAAAATGGCCATAACTCCGGTTCTAATTGTCAGAATTTAAAAAATGAGGGCTTTTTGGAAAGCTCTCGTGAAATGCCACTTCCTCTTCTAACATCGCAAGTTCATAAAACCACCGCTAGGGGCGCTATTATTAAAAAGAAAATTTTTAAATCTTAAAAGTTAAATAACTCAAAAATTCCTTATGCGATCGGGCTGAAATTTTAGTATGTTGTAGCCGTTGATTATACCTATCAAACAAAAAAAACCTTAAGTCGATCCATAACCCCTGACCCGAGCTATAAGGGGTCAAAGTTCGAACATTGACCGGCCTCTATCTCCGGTTCTAATTAACATAGCGACATAAATTTTACCTTTTTGGTTTCGTCTCGATGAGCACTTTCAGATGGAAGTTCAAAAAGTCACTACAGGTGGCGCGGTGATAGCGTCAAAATTCATCGAAATTCAAAGTCACTTTTCTCAAAAACGGCATTGTGCAAGTTAATGAAATTTTAGTATGTTGTAGTCCAGTCTAGTACGTTTCCAAAATGGTGCGTATGTGCGCTGTGGTTTCAATAGAACCGGAGATATGAGGGGTCAAAGTTCACAAAATTTAAAAAATCATATCTCCGGTTCTATGTGACCGATTTTGATGAATGAGGGCTTAAACGAAAGATCTCACCAAATACTACAACTTTCTAGAACATTTGAACTTCGTGGGACCAACACCAGGGGCGCCACAGTCGAAAAACCAATTTCAATATCACATAACCTCAATTATCTCGACTGTCGCTGAACCGATTTTGATGATTGCTTCGACATAATTGTAGAGGACATTTGTCTCTACATTTCGTCCATACATCATTTTCCGGTCAGACTACGCTATCACTCCGATTTTGCCGTTTAAGTGTGAAAAAATTGATTTTTCCCATAATAACGCTTTGAAATCACTCAGATGCCAATTTGAATGCCTCTACTCCACCAAGACACTTAAAATAGGGTTTTAAATGGAAAATCCCACAGAATACAACAATTCTTTGATATAGTTGAAGTTCAACAAATGACTACTTGGGGCACTCTGGATGAAAAGACGAGTTAAGAAACAGAAAACCTCGCTTATCTTGGCTTCTGAGTAATCGATGAGATCATGTTCTATAGGAAAATTATAGAGAACATTCTGGTCTACATTTCACCCATATAACACTTTTCTGTCAGTTCATCCAAATCCTTGACATTTTGGTTTAAATACAAAATTTGTATAATTTTACGAATTTTATTCAAGATAACTGAATGGCGTCTCCCTACTTCAGCATCAAATCGAATTTGCATGCACTCCGAGTTAGCTCACGTTAAGAATCTCACCTACATAAGCCGGTTAGGATTATCTGTCCCTTCGTGATCAGGAAGTGGCGAAACACATTTTGGCCAAGTTTGAGCGCGATCGGAGGACATGAAATTTTGTTAGGATTATAGTAGGTGAGATTGTTAAGAATCTCACCTAATAAAAGCTAATTTAATATCGAAGAGGCAACCGAAAACTCCAAATCAGTAACCTATGTAGTTTTGAAGATACCTCGTGAAATGTGTACGAAAACAGGAAAAAATTTACACTGAAACTGGTCGCATTTTTCAGAGCTAATGTCAAAGTTTTGATTAATAACTTCAAGCCGTCTCTCGGCCAGTGATTCCAAATAACCGGGTTTTTGGGATAGACGGTTAAATGGTTTTGGATGGCTACGAAACCGGTTAACCGGTTTCAAATTTAAGTTTAAATTATAGAGTTTTGAGCAATTTATTAGAACTTTAACTTTGATGTAATATTTAACAAATAAATATATTCCTCTTCTCAGTTAGTTTGGAACTTATTTGTTTTATTACTTTATTTTGTATTTAAAATAGTTCTGAAAATTTCTGAGTGCAGGAAAACTACTTGGAGTTTTTCCAATAATATTGTATCGTGGAAAAGCTAATTCAAAGTAGATTTCCGTAAAAATAACTATTTTTTCATACAATTTATTTTTCTTAGAATAAATTGGTTATAAACGTTGTCATTTTTGACAATTTTTAATGAGGACATACTTAAAAATTTTATTCTAGATTTTTGAAAATGAAAAAAAAAATAGAATTTTATAGAGAATATTTTAACGAACAAACCGAAAGAGTTATCTTATTTATTTTTAAAATCTTATGACTAGTTAAATCTTGTTAAACTTAAGTTTAGAAAATTTGAACCGTGGTGGGAAAATAATAATCGCAAAAAATAAAAAAAAAGTATGTTGGAAGGATAGTTACGAAAATTTTTGTCTACCTATATTCGCTATATTTTTTTTTGAAAATCTTGTAAAAGTATTGTCAAAAAAAATTTTTTTTTCAACAAAAAAATCCAGATTTTTCGACCTGGAATGGTTTTTAAAGTCAATTATTTAGGTCATTCTCTACAAAATGATATCGATGCATAATTTTTCGTATTATATATCATTAAAATCATGATTATAATTTATACAAAATTCACAAATAATTTCATAGAAAAAATTCCATAGAAATTTTGAATAAAAGAAATAAAATAAAAGGAAACCTTTATTGCTTTTTACTCCATTGGTTGAGAAACTAATAAATACCGGATTTTGACAAAAATTTTACAAGAATCTTGTGTAACAATCTTAAGAGATATCAATTTCTGGTCTTCGGTGACCCCCAATAAGAAAAACAATATCTCTGTTTTTTCCCCTACCCAAATCCGCTCCAAAACCATATTTTTTGGTTTATTTCGAAAACAGCTCCTATGGTTTCTTTTATTTTCGGATGTGTTTTGAGGGTGGTCCTGGCGAAAATTTCGTCGAAACATGCCTATAACCTAAAAAAAATCGCCATCCTGTATTTTTGAAAGTCATAGGTTAACAGGCCTTGACATCGGTGAATCGGTTAAATATTCGAGAATGACTTATCTTTCTCTCGTTAGCATTTTTGTTTGTCCGTATACTTGTAACTCACGCTAGACCGTTCTAAAATGGTCATTTCTTTGCCACTTTTTAAATTCCTAATGGTTTTGTGATTTATAAAGCAATTTGATCTCAAATAGTATACAATGCACCAAAAGGTGATGCGAAACACTTATTTACGGAGAACTCTATCTCGTGAGTTCGAGCATTGCGCAAAGCTAGGACGCTTTACCATCTCTTTTTATTCTTGAATTTTGCTCAGTGAAAAGTGTCTCGTTCTTAAAGGGTTAATCTTCACAACTTTACTCGACAATTTTTATTTTAAAAATTCAAAATTTACTTTGAATTTTCGAACATTAACGACATTTTGTGTAGTAGCCACTTAAATCTTTGAACCGAGAGACTTTTGGAGAATCAATAATCGGAGGTAAACATGAACACAGAATATTGATTTATTAGAAATAGCGCTAATAAATTATATATACCACTGGTGGTTTAATCCTCAAATTAAAATGCTCAAGTTCCAAAGATTTCGACACTGTATCGTGTCTTTTTAGTGGCTCTTTGAAGAAATTTTATTTGAAATTTAACGAACTTATCGCGAATTAACAACCGCACTCAAGAAGACGCGATATACATAGTGTTGAAAGCTCTGAAAACTTGAAAGTTTTTATATTTGGATTTAACCACTCAACGTTCACCAGAAGAATAATTTGTCCTGAAATAGCAGAAGAAAACTTTGTCCGTCTACTCAGCATCAAAAATTATAAATTTTAAAATATATTTCTGCATATTCACTGTCACTCCTTTTCTTAAAAAAGTTTGAAACTCCCACTAATGAAATTTTTAAAGTAGTAGTAGAGATTTAAAAAAAGAATTAGAACAACATTAAAAATGTTTTTTAATTAGGGAGAAATAATAATATTAATACCATGTGAATGCTAGATTCATTTTCAAAACTTCAAATAAATTGTATCTAAAATGCTTCAAGCTAACTATTGTCTTAGAGAAAGTATATTTTCTGTTTGTTCAAGAAAAATAAACTCCACAAGTGGTGGTATTGAGGATTTGATCGGTTTCCTACAGCAAAGTGGAAATGTTGAAAAGAAGCAAAAGAAAAAAGAAACAAATGAAACTGAGACCATTGAAAATACTTTATAAAGCACTCGAAAGTGTCTTTTTGTAAAGCTCTTAAATCCTCCTAGAAAACTTCTTCAACTGCGGGAATTGATAGATAATGTCGCTGTTGGTTATATTTTGTTTTTTTCTTATTCTTCCAGAATGTTTCTATGATGAATTTGATTGATGAAACGATTATCTGATTGTCCATCCCAATCATATCATCGTTGTCGTCTCAATCCAATTCACTTCACTGACCCAGATCCTATCCAAATATAGGCAAAGCGATAGTTTTATGATAAAAGCCATGGCTAAAACATGAAAAAGATCAAGCGTGGAAAAAGCATAGAGACAAAAATTCTGTGCAGCCGATGAGTGGTTGAGATACAGCTTCAAATACAGAAGTTTGAGGAGAATATAAAAAAAGGAAAGCACATACATTAATTCACGATGATTAATTGAGTCGTGAATAAATGATAAGAGCTTTTGTATATAAATTTAACATGAAGCAATTAATAACATTTAACCGAATTCATTTTGGCTACTCCACCTCCGACTTTAAGACTGCGAACCACCCAGAAAACAATTCAATCAATTTGATGGCGGCTTAAGTAAGTTTCTTTATTAAAATTTCTCTTCAATTTACGAGTTATAAACTGCATTAAAAAGCCAGTGATAAGCCTAGATCAGCTTATGGAGGTGCGATTCCTTCATTGCAAATTTAGATTATGGCAAACTCGAACGATTTATACATAAATAATGCAAATTCCGTTTAATAATTCTTAAAGGAATGAAAAAAATTGGATGAAAAATGCATAAAAGTATCTGAAAATCTTTAAAGTCGATTATTTCAGAAACTATGAGCGATCAAGGTCTCCAACTTGACATCACACTACAGTTTCGTTTAGGTTTAAGAAGTGCGAAATCCGCGAAAATTCGCAAAAAATTTCTTAAAATTGCAATCTTCTTGAAATATCTCGAGAAATCATAGAGCAATCTCCAATTTTTTTTTACTTAGTCTACTCAAGTAGCGCTACAACATGAATATAAAACGGTTCAAATTGCATAGGCCAATTTCGAGAAAACCTAGAAAAACCGGTTTTAAACCGGCTTAAAATCGGTTTTTCAAAAAACTGATAGCATAGAAATCGTCGTACGCGCAAGTAGATATATTTTTAAAAAAAATTTTTTTGATGCCAACTTTGGGGGGTCTATCTCTTCTAGTTTGCGAGATATTCGCGATTAAAGATTTGAATACAAAATATGCCTAAAAAAAAATTTTTTTTTGATGGCAACTTTGGGGGGTCTATCTCTTCTAGTTTACGAGATATTCGCGATTAAAGATTTGAATACAAAATATGCCTAAAAAAATTTTTTGTGATGCCAACTTTGGGGGGTCTATCTCTTCTAGTTTACGAGATATTCGCGATCAAAAATTTGCATACAAAATATGCCTAAAAAAATTTTTTGTGATGCCAACTTTGGGGGGTCTATCTCTTCTAGTTTGCGAGATATTCGCGATTAAAGATTTGAATACAAAATATGCCTAAAAAAAAATTTTTTTTTGATGGCAACTTTGGGGGGTCTATCTCTTCTAGTTTACGAGATATTCGCGATTAAAGATTTGCATACAAAATATGCCTAAAAAAATTTTTTATGCCAACTTTGGGGGGTCTATCTCTTCTAGTTTACGAGATATTCGCGATCAAAAATTTGCATACAAAATATGCCTAAAAAAATTTTTTGTGATGCCAACTTTGGGGGGTCTATCTCTTCTAGTTTACGAGATATTCGCGATTAAAGATTTGCATACAAAATATGCCTAAAAAAATTTTTTTTGATGCCAACTTTGGGGGGTCTATCTCTTCTAGTTTACGAGATATTCGCGATTAAAGATTTGCATCCAAAATATGCCTAAAAAAATTTTTTTTTGATGCCAACTTTGGGGGGTCTATCTCTTCTAGTCTAGGAGATATTCGCGTTTAAAGATTTGCATACAAAATATGTCTAAAAAAATTTTTTTTTCGATGCCAACTTTGGGGGGTCTATCTCTTCTAGTTTAGGAGATATTCGCGATTAAAGATTTGCATACAAAATATGCCTAAAAAAATTTTTTGTGATGCCAACTTTGGGGGGTCTATCTCTTCTAGTTTACGAGATATTCGCGATTAAAGATTTGCATACAAAATATGCCTAAAAAAAATTTTTTGATGCCAACTTTGGGGTGTCTATCTCTTCTAGTTTACGAGATATTCGCGATTAAAGATGTTGGCGCCACTTGATATTGGCACCAAGGATGAGGTTATTTACCTGAGAAGTATAAATGAGTCAGCATGAGATCCTAATAAATGGGTCAGGAGAAGCTCCGGCAGACTTCTTATAAGATTTCCGTACCTGGAGGATAGATATTGATCAGCACGAGATCCTATGGAATGGTCAGAGAAGCACTAAGAGACTTCTATATGAGTTCTCGTACCTGTAGGAGTATATTGAGGATTAATTTTAATTGGGTCTTCTAAGCCATGTATCCGGCTTGAAGTGATCGCGAAATTTGCGAACAAAGAGCTTCCAATGATGAGATTGAGGTTAGGGATGATAGCGTCTTGGCGGGAAATTTATGAAAATTTTATTGAGGGCAGAAATATACCCTTCTTGCATATCACCAGCAGATGTTAGCAATAAAAACACTTGATTTAACTTTAACACTTCACTTCTACTTTAATTTCAACAAAGATTAGATTAAATTTGACGCTCTTCAGAGCTTTATAATGCGGATGGTTATAAAGAAGGTGATGCCGGAGAAAGAGAGCGAGGTGCAGTCCGTTGCTTCTTTTATAACGTTTTTTTCTCCATGGAAATTGGGTGAAGACCGTGAAGACTGTTCTTTGTAGTTTTCGGGCTGGATCGTTGAGCTGTCCCAAAACATTCAACTACCCGACTGGTCGAGCTCTGATTCTAGCAGTTCATTAATACATTACGCGTATCAATGCATATTGGCGTTAACAAAAGATTTGCATACAAAATATGCTTAAAAAAAATTTTTATCCGCATCCTCCTGTGATCGGCGATCCACAGTCGCTTCCAAAGTGGTCATCCCGTGTTGTGCGGTAGCGAGGAGTCTCGAAGGCCAGCGAGTAGAACAGCCCCGGCCACGAGAAGATCGCGAACTCCCCGTTAAAACAGGGGCACAGCCGAGGCCAGGAGAAAAGCGTAAGCTCCCCACCACATCCCAGAGGGACTAAGCCAAAGAAGAAGTCTCCTAATTTAATTTATAGCAAACTCAGGATAACTGGTAATTCCTCAATAATTACCAAAAAAAATGGTCATAGTTCAGTTGTCACTGTCTCGGCTATTTACACTTACCCTAGCTCTGTAGACGCTCAAAACGTGTTAAAATTACGAGGAAAAAAAAGTTAATCGTAGGGGAAAGTTCCCATGCTTGATACTGTAAAATGATTTCCAAGGTTTATGATTATTTTCTGATTACCACACAAACCGAAGCGATTCTTCCACTATGACAAAAAATGTCTCACTTATTAGGTTCAAATCCCACCTCAAATAGTTCCTGAAAAACCTTAGATTTTCATCAAGAAGAAAATGGAAATTCAGTGGCGATTTTTATACAAGTTGGGTCCGGGGCCTTCCTGTATAATAATTGATTCGACAATTCGGAAGCCCATTTTCACTGCAAAAATTTCACCGGATACAAAAAATGCACATCAATATTTAGACGGAACTCTAATCTATCTGCTTAATTGTACGACTGGTTATTAGTTTTAAAATTACTTTTATCTAATTTTTCTATGCCATGTTTTTATGACATTAGAGCGCTAGCGAAAACCATTTTTTCACTTTGAGTCCATGAAAATGTCACTCTGCAACCTTAAAATTCAGGCAACAGGGTTGAAAGCTATGTCAATTGTCGATAAAATTGGAGGATTACAATAGGTGTAATTATGAAAGAATCACATCTAATGATAGACTTGCCACATTTAAATTATCATTCATGGACCCTTCTTAAAATATAGGATGGACACAGGTAGAATTTATGAATTTGTCACCACCCAGAAAAACAGTGTCCCCAAGGAAAAATATTTTTACAAACATATTAATACTGATGAACCCTCTATGTGCCTATGATAATAGTTTTCCCGAACAGCGACATTAATTAAGAAATACTTATGAAATATCATGTGTCGAAATTACAGTTTTGGACCCATTTTTAATTTTTGCTTCCTGAAACTAGGGAAATAGAGCTGAGATCCTATTTTTTTTTAGGAAATGTGAGTCTTAGGACCAGCTATTAAAATATATTGCTGTGAGTCATAATTATTGATTAACGTAGGAAAAAAAATAGTTATTATCAAGCTTGGATCGTATCAAGCATGGTCACTTTCCCCTACCCCCTTTTTTTCTCAGTGTAGGACTAATATAATTGAATATCGAATAAAAATTAGTTATCGTTCATGAACTGGTTCATAACCGATAGGGCACCAAGGATTACACAGAGCAGTAGAGGACAGCACGCTACCTTCGGACAACTTCGCACGCTACCTTTAATGAATTTGGCCCATTATAATATTATATTTTAATAGGTAGTCTAATACCTCAAATTTTCAGAAAAGAGCTATGGGAGATATCCATAAGGAACATAGAGAGGAAATTGAATTGTACGAAGCTTAAGTCGTCCGAGGGTAGCGGTCTTTCCCCTAAACCAGTATGCACCAAAAGATAATGAGAAAAAATATTTCATGAATTCTTAAATGAAATGTCTTTTAAAATGAATAATCCTATTATTTCCATCTGAAATTTCACAGAAAAAAAGTTTTTCAGTGAGGTACATTTAAATTTGTCCAATGTCATAGGTTTTGGCTAGTGAGCTAATTTGCCTAAACCCTGATGAAGGTAAACTTAATTTAAAGTTCTATGAATACATGCATATTAACGCACATGAGTTTGCATGATTCATGTTCAGTGCTACGATAAATTGCACAATATTCAAATTATTTCATTCGGAATTAATGAAGATTAGTCACAAAATAGCTCAATTTACTCACCTGACATTCAACACGGACAACGCGAATATCTTTCTCTGTGACGTGTGCTTTCACAGTTAATTTATGAAAGAGTAACAGTCAAGATCATTGATCACGAGAGTGTAAATTAATCCCCATATTAGATGGAGGCGTCACTCAGCAACATTAATACTCTCGTGATGCTTTCATTTGCCGTTGATATTTGAGCATAATTGTATCTACCGAAGGCACATTAGAACGAATATAGGAACAGCACGTGACTAGATATATAATTTCTTTTGTGCATTAACCGCCTATACCACAAGATGGATGTTGATTGTGGATAGTATAGTGCAATTTTTCCATCGTCTTGGCGGGTGTCAGTGACAGTGGTTGAGACAATAATCGCATGGACCCTCCGGAGAATTAAATTGAAATTCCATCGTAAGGGAATTCTTGGTTCATGCAACAGATTCCGAATGCAAATTTCACTGATAAGGCGGTCTTCGCGTTTTTCAACGACACTGACTTGGAGCCCAAGGGGCAACCAAATGAACCAATTGCAGAACTCTCTGAGCACAATGAATAACTCCAAGTATCACAAACTTCTTCCCCGCTGGACCATCCATCGCACGAGACCATGTCAACTCACGTGAATTTAGTACTTCATCCCCAAAACATATCTTACCGACTGATTAGTATGCTGATGAAGAATTCTTGGTTAATGGCATAAAGAAATACAGGAAAAGGAGTTTTTGTGCTATCAGCAAAAGTGAATCTCAGAGAATTGAAAAACAGTGAATTTGCAACATAGAATTATTACTGGTAAGAAAAAAAAACACACAGAATACAAAAAAGAAGAGAAATTTAATTAAAATGGGCATATATTCGATGAATTATTTATAAAATACCCCAACAGACAGAAAATGCTTCGACAGTTGTTAAGAAAATTGAATTAAATTCTCGTCTCTTCTAATCCATATCGATTGTAAGACAAAAGAATGAAGAATGAATGCAATCGATCTTAATACAGAAAATTGAAGAATAAAATTAAGAGGAATAATAAGACTGAAACATTCCTCATATTCAAGTTTAGTTCGTTTTATCACTCTTATCTGTCTTTTTTTGAAACAAAAATTTTGCTAATAAGAAAAGCTTAATTAGTTTGGTCAGAAAAAAGAATTCAACTTAAGAAATAATGACAATGGGATACACGTCAGCGCTTTGTGGTGAATAGAAAACTAATATGGCGTACTAGATAGATAGATAGATAGATTTCAGTTTATTTCATGCCTTTTAGATCTACAGATCTGTTCTTAAGACTATATTTTCAACTATTACTAAGTACTTTAACACTTTAAATACTTAATAAGGTCCTTTGCACAAGTCCTTAATTAAGTAGTTTGTATTAAGGACATGAAAAGTAAATATTTAATGAAAGGACTTTCGGCAAACCACTTTTTGGCACTCAAGTCAAGTGGTAGAGCACTCGCTCTATGATGCAAGTGTCTCGGGTTCGAATCTCCATTTAGGTCACCAGGAATTTTTCTGGCGTTAAAGGTGTTCGGATTGCATCCAGTGAGCCTTACTGGCCTTACTTCACTTGATTCCACGGGGCATGACACTGACAACCCCATCCCTGTATAAGAAAAAATAATAATGGATGTTTCGAACTCCCCTTGTGGGAAGGCCTAATTCCTTTATGAAACGTTGCGCCACCATTATTATTATTATATTACACTGTGCAACGATGATTTTGTCCCTGGATTCTCATGCTATTTTTTCTATTGCTTGTGTCAAATGATTTACGAAAATACTTATCATTTTGATTTCATTTGGATTTTTCGCCTGGTATTTAGGAAAAACCGTTTTTGCCGTTTTTTCATACTTGGGTTCCTATATCTCCGATTCTGCTGAACCGATTTATTTCTCACTAGGGAAAAATTTGTTCTCCTTTACATGCCCGATAAATCCTCTGAACAGATGAAGTTCGTACAACTGACACCAGGGGCACTGTAGTCTCAAATATGTCAGAAAACATGGAAAAATCGAACTTTTTAGCAACTTTGATCAACAATATCTCGAAAACTAGGACTGTCCCTAACAATCTGTTTTGTGGGTTTGATAGAGAATTTAATCAGCTACATTTTTGACCATGTACAACTTTTCTCTCAGATTGTTTTTTAACCTCGATATTGAGGTTCAAACGAAAAATGAGCATTCAGCTAACTAAATAAAACCTTCACCTTTTCAAGACAGGGACGATGAACGCGGATATCTACATTAAAGAGTGCCTCCAAAAACGACTTTTTCCACTGTATCAAAGCCACGGCATCCCTCCTCGATTTTGGCCTGATTTGGCATCATGTCATTACGCGAAAGCCACCCTGGAATCGTTTGCCAACAAGAATGTCAAAAATGTGGATAAGAAGGTCAAGCCGCCCTGCACTTCAGAAGTCCGTCCCATTGAGAAATACTGGGGAATTTTGAAAGGAGACTTGAAGAAGAAGACTAATCCAGCCAAAGATTTGCAGGACTTCGCACGAAAGTTGAAGAAAGTCGTCAGAAATCGTGGGGACGACCTTGTCCAGAGCCTTATGAGGGGAGTAAAGAAGATGGTGCGAAGATTTCGCGGAGAAACCGCTTGAATAAAAAACCATAAAATGGATTTGAATTACAATGAAATACCCATTCAAGAAATATAAATAGTATTTTTATATGTACTATAGTTTTTTAATGAGAGTAATTGGTCTTCTTGTTTGTCTTTTAAATTCGGGACACGCTTTATTAAAACTTATTTAATGAACTTGGACTAAGCTCTTTTCTAAGAGCATGGGCAATGTTTTTAATTGTAGCGTTTCATTAGTAACAACTTAGGGGAAAGTGCCCATGCTTTACACGGTCTCAAGCTTCATAATGACTAAATTTTTCCTATTTTTTTCAGTAAATGTGACTCATCGCACCCATATTTTAGAAACTGGGGGAAAGTGCGGAGGCACAATCAGAAACATAGGAAATATTTAGTCATTAGAAAGCTTGAGACCACGCAAAGCGTGGGCACTTTCCCCTACCTTGTGTTAGCCGGGAAGTTTGCTCAAGCCATAAGGTCTATCAAAGAAGCATTATAACAGATAATAAAATAGATATTTATTAATTTTCTTTTAATAAGAATTGCAACAAACATTCAAATTTCAAAATTCTTTTTACAATACTTCGATTAATTAAACAGTAATACGTGATTTCAGTTTAAAGGAGTAAGAGGTAAAATTTCAATCTATTGAATTTCGCTAAATTGAAAAGGTGTTCCAACGCCATTAAGTTCAATTTAAGAAAAAAAATGAAGAATTTTATGTATTCTACCATAAGTTTTCAATGTTAAATCTTGTATTCAATAAAATAGTTTATTAAAAAAAAACGGTATGCTAAAAAGTGTTTGGTGGTGGAGTTTTCAATGGCTTGGAAATATGCAATTTTCCTTCAGCTGTAGAGAATTGCTTTTCAGAACAGAGCTGTACACGAAGAGAAAATGGGAAATGAGACAACGAATGGGGTCAAATCAGCACATTAAAGCCACAAATTGCATTTAATGGTCACTCACCTGGGTTGATGGGTCAATTTGTGAAATACTAATATTGGCATTGTATTTTAGCACCTGAACATGACAGTTCCATTTTACTTACACATTTCCACCCTTCGCCACTTAAAACACAAATACGCATTTTGCATGTGAGCCCAAAATAAAAAAAAACAACCCTAACAATACAGGTTGACCCCGACAGTTGGAGGAAAATGACTGATGATAGTTCTATAATACATTATTTTAATGTTATCATACCAACAAACCGCAGATCAATTTTCTATATATCATATAATTTCAAAATTGAATAACATGAATTATAATTTTCCATGGGATTTCTAACTACCATATAATTTTATCAAGGAAATCTGTGAACAATCTCTCTCACACCCTCATTCAAATTCAATCACGTTCCTCCTGGGTAAAACTACCAATTTCCATGTAACTGCATTTTCCACCAACTAATGCATTCCCTCTAAGTACATTTTGCTGCTGAAATACACGCAAATACTATATTAAATTTCAGGGAATTGCTTTGCTTGAAAAGGGATTTCGTGCTGCTGAAACTTGGAAGCAAATACCGTCTATGGCTATTTCAAATCTAAATTGAATTATCAACAGTGCGTGGATTGAAATTAGCCATGCATTCTCAGGAAAAGCCTCGTTGCCTGATTAATTAGCAGCATCAAAAAGTTTACGATTAATTAAAACTACAAGAGCTCGTATTTTAAATACAATTTTCAAAATCCTAGAGAAAAATATATAGGGGAAACTGGAGCTCCACCAAACACGGGGTAGCACCAAACACTGCGATTTTTTAATCAGATATTCGACTTCTAAGGACAAGACCTACAGGAATTTATAGGCACTATAGGGATGATTGTCCACTGAAGAAATGGTTGAGATAGTCCAAGTAGTTCAGAAATGAAAATTAGTGTTTGGTGCTACCCCGTGTTTGGTGGTGCCCCAGTTTCCCCTAAAGAAAAGACGAAAATTTTTAAGTCCTTCTGGCCTTGTGATTTATTCTGACCAACATCACATTAAATGAAAAATCTTTCATTAGAATTAGGGATTTTCAAACAAAAATTTAAAATGACTTCTTAATTAATTTTAACATGAACAAAATCTAATAAATGTTCCACACTAATAAGCCAGACCCAGTTTCTAATTAGTTGTCAGTTAAAAACAATTACACAATGTAATACAACTATTGAAATTTGTTGAAAATCTTTTAAAAAAAACTTAAATGAGCTTAGTTTTCTGCAAATTGTTTCAAAAAAACATCCTTAGTAATTAAGTTTTCAGATGATAAACTCGATCTCTTACCACTTACCAATGTGACTATTTTTGTCGAGTCGATTGTTATTGCCAAAATTATGATTTTTGGGTTATTTCGAAAAAGGCTATTAGAATTTTTTTTGATTAAATCAAATACATTTTGAAAGTAGTTAAAGTGAATATTTCGCCCTTAGACACCTTTGTTCGAAATACATTTCGTCTCCTCAAAATGAAACTGTTCAAATTTCATTCTAACTTCATTTTCATTCTTTCTGCAATCGGTGCAAACGACGCTTCATTATACGTCATTAGCAACAAATGCTAATACAAATTAAATGCATTAAGGACAGTTTCACTTTGAGGAGACGATTTCGATATCGATTTTTCGAAGATCAAAATTTAACACCTTTGAAGGGCTTATTTTGCAACAGAATTATTTAAATTTAGTTTTTTTTAAATGATATTGAAATTTTCAACCCGGCTGCATTGGACTTAATTGGTAGTGAATCAATAATATAACCGTAAATGATTTACGTTTTTCGGATTTACTTTTTTTTGTTCGTATTATAAAACCTACTTCTCTTAAGACTTTTTTTCACTTTCGAATGGTTTTTATTTTAATTTATGAATTAATTTAATCGGTACTAAAGCGGTATGTATCTAAAAAGTATGCGCAAACATAATACATGGATAGATCTTTCTCGTGACTTCGAGTAGTGCACTAAGCTGGTATACTTTGTCATTTCTTTTATATCCAAAAGCAAAATTATCGCGTAAGATAGTGCAATATTTAATCAAGTCCTGGTCAAAATCCTGATAGCCGAAATCACAAAAATCCAAAATCCAGAACACAAAAATCCCGAACTCCAAAACCTTAAAAAGATCAAAATCCTGAAAGCCAAAATCCCGAATTCCTAAATGTGTTAAGTGCTAATCCCGGGGTTGCACCCGTGCATGTTGGAGATAAAGGGAAATTTTCTGTATTTTGAAAAACTATCGTACATAATTGTCCTCCGTATAATTTCGACCCTTTCAGGATGTTGTCCATTCAGGATTTTGGCGACCCATTCGGGATTTTGACTCTTCGAGGATTTTGTCTGATTGAGATTTTAACTTTCGGGACTTTGTCTTTTACCAATTTAATGACACCGCTAATGCGTTGGTGTTTTTACTTAGGAGAATTTAGGCATGGTTCGTAAATACTGAACCTTCAAACGATCCTAATTTTCTCTTTGATTGCAAAAAGCTAGGTTTGACATTTCTTATCCATAAAATAGAAAACGTTTGCCCTTATGAGACGAGATAAACAATGAAAACCAGCTTTTTACTAAAGAGAAAATTCGCATCGTTTTAGGGTTCAGTATGTACAAACATACCTACATTCCCCTAATTATTACGATATTTCTGAATTGTATTAGAAAACGGACGGACGGGAACGGTTTTTAGCCACTCATATATTCGTGATCAGGAAGTGGCGAAACACATTTTGGCCAAGTTTGAGCGCGATCGGAGGACATGAAATTTTGTTAGGATTATAGTAAGTGAAGATTATTAAGAATCTCACCTAATACTGATACTATATATTTATTTTTGCAGTTCTCAATTGCTGAAAGATATTAAAAAAAAATAATACTGTCTCTGTTTCAAGAAATAGCCATCCGAACAATACCAAAAGTTTTTTTTTTATTGATAAAAATTTTAAATACAGTAGAGTCTCTCAAATCTGAATCTCTCAAATTCGAACGCCGGCGCCGTTTGGATTCAAAATGTCAATTGTGAGGTTATGTTAGAAAGTTCATATTCTTGGTGAATGAAAATCATATTTATGTGCTTCTTCCTGAATGTTTACATACATTATGGTCGTGTAAAATGGAAAGGAAGTATGTTACCACTAAGACTTGTGAGAAATTACGGGAATTTGATTCAAAGTGCAATTTATTCTCACATAAATTCAATTAGTTTTAAAAATATCGTTCGAATTTGGGAGGTGAGAAATGTCAAAAATACCCCCCAATCGTTCGAATTTGAGAGACTCTACTGTATGTGGATTACATAAAACATTTGCAGAATGTAAACATTTACATTAAAAGATTCCCTATTCTCTCTTAATGATTTTACCAAAAACAAAAACAATATGTCTTGGGATAAAAAAATTTCCCAAACGTACGATATTTTTTTTGAGACAGAGGAACTTTGTTAATTTTACTTAAATTTAGAATATTAACACTAAATTTTGCCATTTTACCAACGACAGACAGTCCTTTGAGATAATTTAGCTCGACTCGCCAACCCGTTTCAATGACGCTAGATGATAGGAGCAATGCCTTTGGATTTATTAATCCTTCCACCAAGGAAATTAGAATATTTACAAATTTCGATTGGATTAATAATAATAACGCCATATGATATCAATAGTTAGGTAGGGTAGAACAGCATAATTCAAAACCTGCTCCAAATGGGATCTTTTTTTATTAAGACTTAATCTATCAAATAATGTCAGTCAATCAATATGAGTGTATTTTTAATTTATCTGGAGTGCAAAAAATAAATAATTAGAATGTGACATAGACATAGACATATGTAGAAGCGACTTCGGACGATTCAAGCTTCATACCACTCAATCTTTTCTCTATGATCCTAATAGATTTAATTGATTTAAATGGGAATCGATGAACGTCGGGGAAAGAAGGATCAATTTAGAAAATTTAGATTTTTCCCAAAGCTTTCGACTCAGACTCTAAGCCTTTCTCAGTGGTCAAATCTTATCTTTTCTCTGATTCGGATCAGGGATTTCACAGGGCATGGGATTCAGGGCACTGTACTTAATTTTTGTATTTTTTATAATAAATATTGGCTAGTTTAAATTTCTGAATGTTCTCTCGGCATAAGGTGAATCTCTCCGGTGATAGCCAGTGGATCTAAAGTCACCTCACAAAAAAGACACTGTTTTTGAAGATGTTATTGAAGAAGTGGCAAGATTGAAGAAGTGTTTTTATTTGTGAAGTGACTTTAAATCCACTGACCATCACTGGAGAGTCCCCTATCTATATGCATCACGCTAGTCCGTCATTCAATTATAAAGTAGGTCTCACAAAGAAATCTCTAATAGAACATTCAGAAATTTAAACTAGTTAATATTTATCTTAAAAATTACAAAAATCAAGTGCAGTGCCCTGAATCCCATGCCCTGTGAAATCCCTGATTCTAATCCGAGCAAAGATAGGACTTGATCACTGAGGAAGGCTTGTAGTCTCAGTCGAAAGCTTTGGAAAAAATCTAAATTTTCTAAACTGACCCTTCTTTCCTCGACGTTCACCGGTTCACATTTTTTTCTATACTTTGCTCTATTAAAGAAATTTTGACAGGTTTCCCTATACAGGAGCAAACTCCTGTCCGGGGATTATGAGTTTTTGATAGTGTCGCTCTCCCAAATTTTATTTTTACAAATGCTTTATTTAGTGAGTTTTCGTTTGCATAATAATAATGCAGCTTCCTATTGGCTGATTTATTTCTTTAGTATATAAGCAATGCCACTAATAAACTGAAATTGCATCTAATCTTTCCAATTTATCTCCGTCTGTTATTTGGGGTATTTTTGAATAAAATAATACAATAAATGAGTTGATTTTGAATTGTGTCATAATTGCAATTTTCGAGTTTGACATGTGGATAAGTGCATCATGAACATTGTATTGAATTGATGAAGGAAGCTGAATGAGAATGGGTTTGCAATTAGTAAAATTTCCAATTAGGCACAACAATATTCCGTGCACTTGGTTCTCTATTTATGGTTTTGCACCATCAATTGAGTGACAAATTCGGATTGATTTTCCATCTAGCTACGGGAAAGGGTTTACTAATACCTTCCCCCTGAAAGTCAGAAAACCGGATATGATTGAAGGAGTGACAGTGTTTAGCTTTCAGATATGATTGAATGATGAATGATTGGTCGGTTTTAGGGATACAAGTATCGAGGATGACCTGTTATAATGAAGGGTTTTGTTCTAAGTTAAAATAAACAACCATATTTCACAGAATATACTATGTACATAAATTATGAATCTGTTTTGGAGTATTGCGTGAAAAGTTCCAGGAGACGCAATAAGGGATGTTCACAGCGTGTGAGTAGGTTATTAAATTTATTATACCGTCCCGAGGTATTGGACTTTATGTCCCTATGCGTGTGCATATTTTCACTTCAAATGTATGCCCTTTATTTATCCAATGAATATTCACTGGGTATATTTACTTTTCACATAGTATTTCACATTGGTTTTATTACTCTTGGTGTTAATTTCAACGAAAGCTTAACCACACGATTGACGAAGTACAAATTGCTGTAAGTGAATTTGGTTGAGCTTTTGTTCAGCAATACAAATCTCGAGAGTTACAGACACCCATAGGTTAGCATTTTTCCTGATGCTAACGTCAGCATAATAATCATAATAATAATTTTATTTAACTCTGCATAAACCTCCGTACCATTTGTCCGTGTCCATCTCAGCGTTATAGTGACCAGCCTCCAAAAAACCAAATGGAGGAAATGCTTCCACATTGGCTGTACAAGTATTCGTTGTATTATAATATAGGGGAAGGCTTTCAGGTTTAGCACACATTGTTGTGGCTTTGAACATTTCATAATTTTTCATGTAACTTTAAGAAGTCTGACAAATTTATGGCCATATAGTATTTTCATATAACCTTTATTCACACATTTTCTGAAAAAAAAGGTCAGATTCATTAGACAAATATGAGTAAAATATAAAGTATTCAAAGCCAGAAAGCCCTATCTTGTTTTAAAATTTTAAATATTATTACAATACGTAAAATCTAGATACACTTGTTATGGCGTAGTAAAAGCTGGGCATAAGGCCTTTATTTCTGAGAGCAATTTCTACAAAAAATTACATTTTTCGACAAAATTTTGACATTTCTACCTATAGCAGTGCTGACGATTTCCGTCGAAATAGAATTTTTATGAAAAATTTCTTCCAATGGGTCCCGGTCAAAATCCCGAAAACCAAAATCCCAAAAGTCAAAATCTCGAATGAACCAAAATACCGAAAAACTAAAATCCCGAATTCTTAAAAATGTCATAGCTATTCCCACGATAGCACCCGCGCTTCATATAATTTCATCTCTTTCAGAATTTTGAACATTCGGGATTTTGGTTTTCGAAATTTTGGCACCTTCAGGATTTTGGCTTTCGGGATTTTGGCGTTCGGGATTTTGGCTGCCTCCGCTTCTAACGTGTAGAGTCCTTTATGGCCTCTACACACCAGGATTAATTTCTTTAAAAAAAAATGACTTTTCTAAGAAAATTTCCCCTATTGAAAAAGAAAAACGAAAACAAAAAAAAAACAGATCTCAGTAAAGACAAAGACAAAGTTATTATAACAGACGTAAAAAATTCACATCAAATTTTCCTTCCTAAAATTCGTGAAAATTAGTTGAAAAAATTAGCGAAAAAGTTCTCATAATGGACAATCTAAACGGGGGGAATTTATTTCGAAACTGCCATTTTGACACAAAAGTACCTCATTGAGCTTTAGACCGGTACATTCTTGCCTATCTTTCGGCGCTTAAAATCTCCCTCTTCGAAAGCTCAATTTGTTTATGTTCGAATATTTTGACATTTCAAGCAATTTTAAATCTTTTTTTTTTGTATTTCAAGAGATGTTTTCCTCGTAAACTATTTTCAAAATTATCAAGAGTCGAGAAGCAGGTGAAATGGGGACATGATATCGATCACTCTTCTTAATGCATCGTTTAATCTTCATTAATGGTCGAATTGTTAAAGTTGATTTATAGGAAAATAAAAACTTACGATAATTTCTTAATTTAGCAACAATATTAGCATAAAATCCTGCGGTAGGACGGTTTTTATATAGAGAATGTGTGCCCCAACTCCTCTTCCTTATAAAGTATTCGTCACCAGGCATAAATATTAACTTTACATATCTTTAACAAATTCTTTGATTCTAAAACATTGTGTGATTGACGTTCGAAACGTTTCGAAATAAAATAGAAAGTCTTCTAGACTATCTATTTTAGTTAGAGCACACTTGGTGAATTTATAACAGAAGGTGGAGAAATTTTATCTCAGGAATGAACCACTAGGGAAGATTTCCCGAGACTCACCGGTGCATAGCACAGTGGGGTGTATTTCGAAATCCCCCCGTATAGAAGACGCTTAAAATTATTATTAATCGTATCGAGATATTTATTACAAGGTAATCATTTTTACAATGTCATATCCCGTATTGGAAGAATCTGCGAAGTCCATTGTAGACCGCCCAGGAGCGCCTTCCCCGTAATGTGGATGCTTCTTCCATGCTCCCGGAGTTGTTGGGCGAGGCGGTGCATTTTTATTACGTTATATCACAGTGAAAATGTCTTTTTCTAAACATTCAGATCATTGCACCGGGCGGGACTCGAACTCACAACAGTGAAATCCAGCCGGGGAATCGATCCGCCCAAGAGCCAACGGTCTTGCCTATTGCGCCACTGATTCCCCGACGCCTAAAAGAAAAAGCCAAACCTCACATTGACATCCTGATAGTGATGAGTGATATGTATACCTTGAACTTCACTATCCCTAAGTGTAATTACGAGAACATTGTTTAGTCGAGTGAGTTTTGTTCGAAATTGTCCGAAAAATGACCTTTGTGGTTTTTAAAAATAATCTGTTCTAAAATAAAAATTCATGCCCTTTTTTAGCTACTGAAGGAGGTCCATATAAGATGAAAAAAGTGTTTTTATCTTAGGGTGACCTTTTTCACTGGCGAACACCAGAAAGTCCCTCTTAGGCGGCATTTATAGCGGGGACTTTTGATTCGAAACTGATCTTTCGAAATAAAAATATCTCACTGAGCTTTCTCACCGTGTCATTTTGCCTACTCTCAGGCGCACAAAATATCGCACTGAGCTTTCTCTCAGTGACACTTGCCTACCTTCTGGCGCACAAAATACCGTACGGAGCTTTCTCAGTAGAAATTGCCTACCTTCTGGCGCACAAAAATAACTCTTCGAAAGCTCAACCAGCTTTCTTTTATTGATAATAAACTGGTGTCCGTGCAGATTTTTCAAGAGTTTTCACACCTTTCACCAAGGATATCTTTAAAATACCTAGTGTTACAGTGAAATTGTTTAGTGAATTTAATATTCATTTTATTAGATTTTGTCTCTATTTTTTAATAACAGTTCCACAACACACATGAGGGGAAAATCAGTTGAGTAAAATCTCCAAAAAACAAAATATTGCTATCAAGAGAACACAAGGAGTAATAAAGTAAGATGAAGATTTTCATAAAGTCTAGCTATCATGAATTATATAAAGGAAAACTAAACATTAGCTTGCAGAGCAACTTCATTAGTAAAACGTTTTCGGATTGTAAATCAACTGACGATGTTTCCTTTAAATTCCTGACAACATGTCATAAAACCCTGCGGTGAGACGAGTTTGATACAATATATTTTTTAATTTATTTTTCATCAACTATTAATATTTACTTGGTAACCCTTTGACTTCTATTAAATTATTGCTTATACCACGTACCTCAAAGCGAGTTCGAAACGTTTCGGAATAAAATAGAAAGACTGCTAGACTTTCTATTTTAGTCGAGACACAAATGGGAGTATTATAACAGCTAACTGAGAGATTTTATTCATACGCAAACCTAAATAGCACAGGGGGTGCATTTTTAAAATACCCTCGTTTAAAGGCAGGCTTAAGGTACATTGCGCCAGTTCATCATCATTGATTTCCCCTATCTTTGTAGGCAGAAACGTCAGAATTTTTTTTTTAAAATGGCAATTTTTGACGAAAATTGCTTCTAGTGTGTGGACACCATTAGACGTCAAAATTATCAAAAGTAATATCCGACAAATGGTTGAATTTTAATTAGGACATCATTAAAAAAATATATTGAAAATCAATACAGATATTGAAGTTATTTCATCTACAAGCAGCTAGGCTAGCCAATCAATAATCATTGTAATAGTAATACCATTGCCTTTGAACTTAGAATTCAAAGTAAAAAAATTGCCTTTGATTTTGAATTGAATCATACAAAAAAAAATAGCGGAAGAATGAGCGTGACAGGTTAAAAAATTTCACTTTTGATGAATCTCAAAATGACGTCGTGTTTCTGATGAATCCTTTGGTGCATTGTTTATAGAGCGAAAAGCGCATTTGTGAGATTTCCTTTTCTGTTGACAATATGTAATTAAATTCACGTTTCTTTACTCTCCATGATCCAAAATTCATTGTTCTATTTTGCATTTTCTCTTTTGCAAGAGACAGCATGGTACTTGACAAGGGGATTTAAGACCAGGAAAAACATGAGATTGATGAATTAATATGCTTGGTATGAAGTATCAGCGAAAATTCTCGTTGAAATTGTCGAGCAAAAATATTTGGTTCATCTCATGCAGAATCTTCAAAATAATTAAAATCATATCCCTAATGAGACGACAGCATCGTTGAGTAATAGACGAGCTTTTGGCATGCCCTCCTACCCTTGCTTTTAAAATACCTACATCATCTCCTTTTGAGTCATGTATGAAATTTTATGGCTTCACCCATCAACGTATTTTACGAAAATACGTGTCAATGTTTATGATGTTTTGTGTTTATTGCAAAATTCTTGCAAGCTTGAGGGCAAAACTTTTTTTTTATTTGAATTTTACACCACCCTGTTTGGTTTCTCAACGATAATGGAGAGGACATTGAAATTGATATTCAAGTCACGTTTATGCTCTCCAAGTGCAACAAACACTCTTGGTAAGTACACATTCACAAATTTATCCTTCAGTGTTGATGTCAAGAATTTCTGCCACTCGTATTTTCATTTCAATTGAGAATCATGGTCTATACAGAACTGTATTCATTGTAATTATAATGCAAACCAAATTGCATTATAAGAGAATAAGTTTGAAAAAAATAACTTGCATGTCACTGAATTTCATTCAGTCATAAGTGAATCAATACTGTAAATCAGGTTCAGCATTTAAAGTAGGGAAATGTAGACATGGTTCGCACATAGTGAACCTGCAAACTATTCGAATTTTCTCTTAGTTTGCAAAGAGATGGTTTACTGTTTCCCATCTCGTCTCATGAGGTTAACAATTATCAATCTACCTTATGGCTAAGAAATGACGAACAAGCAGCCGAAGAAAAAATTCGCATCGTCTGGAGGTTCACTGTATGCGGACCATACCTACATTCCTCTAACAGAATTAGTGCGAAGTCAGATTAAGATCCTGTTCTTCATCTTGATTTCAGAGAGGAATGAAGTATAGCACAGCCAAGAAGAACGGAATAAATTATTCGGATAAAATCACTTTAATTTGACATGTTGAATGTCTGTTTCTATATCGCGGCGAAATGAGCAAAACAAAGGACAGCGAAAGGCTGTAGTCGAAAGACGTACGTGACCTGGAACACATAGAGGAAGTTCCATCTGCTATAAAAAAAAATACAATGAACTAAGCCCTTGGTTTGTTGTTGCGGCGAAAGAGGCGGAGCCTGAGTAAGCGAGAACCGAGCGCAAGGAGTGGGGCGAGTACCGACCGACGGCTATAAATAGGCCGACGCATCGAGAACCCTCACATTCGGTCCTTGATCGCTGAGCAGTACGGTTCTCTTTTCTGCCTGATCCTATTCTCTTTCGCTTTCAAACCAATTTTCTCCCGATCACCATGGAATCCTTCGAGAATCAACGCTGTTCTACCCCAGTCGACCTTCGGGAAGACCTTTCCCTTGATCTCTCCGCGGTTCATCCCCCAGAGTTGGTTCGCCCTGTTGTTCCTGACCTTCCTGAATGGGTCTTTCTCTTCGCTCCGGCTCTCGCAGCTCTTGCGATTGTTGGCGTGGACGAAGACCTGTTCCGAGAAGATTTCGGAGATGACAGTGCCGTCGACTGTCCCTGGCATTTTGACTCCAACTTCAACAATGAAGTTATCGAAGCTCCACCTGCCCATCTTCTGCCCCATCCTTCCCAATTCTTCTCCTAAATCTTTGTAGCTCGTAACTTACGACGGTGGTCTTCACGACCAGACGGACTAAGGGACATTTCGTCCCGTTCCGGCAGTCAGTTCTTGGCAGATGTTTTCGTCCATCTGACCAGGGAAAGTGCCCATAGCACCTCCTCGTGGTGGCTGCTGGCGACCGAAGTTCGGTTCAACTTCGGGACTAAGCTATGGGGGCGATCCTGTCTTCTTGAATATTTCTCGCTTCATTCTACTATTGGTCTTCAAAATTTCAATCCAGTAACTTCATTCCAGTCCGATAGCCATTTTATTTAATCCTTTTTCTCCAAGTTACCACTCTTCTGCTTTATCCGTTTATCTTTTTCGATATCCTGAGTTGCTATATTAGGATGTCGAACTATTTGTTTTTTATGTCTCTTTTAATGATTATTTGTTTTACTGGTTGCGTGCCATTAATTTTTGATTATTTTAACACTTTTTGGAGCTTTAACCCGTAGCGTGTTTGTCCACATCAAGGTTATCAATCGGTTTTCGACCAGCTTTCTAATGACCTCTACGAAGTTCGTTTTTCTGTTATTATTTTCAATTTTCCTGATCCATATTAGTTTTGCATTTTGTTTCTAGTTAACTCATTAGTCTATACTTTGTTGCCTTATCTAGAGCGATTTAGGGTCATTAAAAACGACTTTACATTTAGGGTAATTAAAAGTCAATTAATAATCGGTTATCATAATAATTGCTTCTTAATGAGTTTCGGTCTTAATATTACTGGTCTTTTTTCAACTTGTCACCGTTCTGGAGGTTAAACAGTAAGAGATATCGACTTCTAGTCTTCGATAACCCCCAATAAAAAACAATATCACCCCCCCCCCTCCAACCCCTAAAATTTCTTTGTTTTTTTTCGAAATTAAATCAAGCTTTTTCAATAATTTTCGGATTTGTTTTAGAGGTAGTACAGGCGAACATTTCGCCCGAACATACCTAAGACTAGAAAATTTGCCATTTTGAATTGTTGAAGGTTGACCTATGATTGCCCACTATAAAGCCCATTTTTTAACCGATTTGGTTAAATTTGGATTTTTTGAAAAAGTATTGTAATTTCCAGCCCTCCTGCACCGGGCTTCATCGGTTAGGTACCGATTTTTTTTTATTTTCAATTGCTTTTTGATTTATAAATCAATTTGATCTCTAGAAGACCACTAAGCACCAAAAGATCACGCGAGAAAGTAATTCAAGACTAACCTAGAACCCATAAAGAAGACACGATGTAGTTTCGAAAGCTCTGAAACCTTGAGTGTTTTAATTTTGGATTAATCCACCTCACCAACGCTCACCGGAAGGACAATTTTGTCCTGAAATAGCAGAATTGTTACTAACCTGAGACTAATGAACAAGGTTTCTGGTCCTTCTACAAAGGGTTAGGCGATGGGTTAACAAGCCCTCCCCGTAAAAACAAGATTCATACGAAAACTCACAAGGAGTCTCCGGTAGGATGGACTTTTCGATAACGACCTTTTCGAGAGTAGCCAGAATTTGGGGAGATTAGTACGAAGAGCCTGGCCCAGTCTCTTAAAGGGACTTTACAGTCACCTAAGTAAAAATGTAATTTAGTTAGTCAATTTTATAGAATAGTTCTATAAAATATATTCTAGCTTCCTGTTGCATTCTTTCTTCTTTCTAGGAGCATTTTTCTTCTAAATCTGACCTTTTGACATAATTTTGTCATTTCTTATTACAGTTATATAGGTGCTTTCATTCTAAACAGCATTTTTAAAAATGAAAATTGCTTCTAATTTGCGAAAGGCCAGATTGGAACTTTTCGTAAGGACATTGTAGAGTTACCGAAAGTTTTGATAAGATTTAAATGTAAACTTTACAATAAGATGAATACAAGTTCATGCGGAAAGCAATGCAGCAGGGCGTGTATACTTCTTTTTTATTTTTCAGAATTTATAAAAGTTATTATAGGTTTTCGTGTACGTGACACATACAGCAAAAAGTTAGCAAAAACATTTCACAGAGCAATTAAAAGCAATTCAGCATCTTGGCTCAAAATTCAAGAGTAGAGTAGAGCCTCGCTATAGTCCATATTTGGTTCCAGATTTGACACATGGGCTGCACTACCCAAATGGCAATTTTAAGGAAGAATACTGTCAGATTAAGGTTCTCTGGATCCGAAAACGAGTCCTGTGACGGTCCTCAGAGGGTTGGATGACAGAAAGTGGGGAATAATATGTCGGTAATTTTAACGGTAACGTGCAGTAAAATTGCCCTTAAAAATGACCCTAGTTTTACTTCTCGATAACTCGTAATTTTTGTTGAGAAACGATGACTTGGAAATTGTAAGCCGAGTTTCAGCTAGTCTTCGGAATACGAATTAAAACTTATTGGACAATAATTCGTAGTCGTTAGCAATTCTTATGACTGAAGCAATGTCGGTGTTCCATCACTCATTTTCCTTCAAGTAACATTCTATTCATCTTAAATAGTCTGTAAGACAATAAATTTGTGAAGAAAATTCATGGAACATACCATTTCCGAAAGAAAATGACATAGTTTTCGTGTAAATTATGGTCCCAAATAAAAATACAGGAAAAAATAAATTTTATCGTATATCAAATTAAAATTTAATGTTTTTTACAATATGCAATTGTATTTGCCATAGAAACTTGCTCCATTCTTCTAATTCAATATTTTACATCAATTTCGGTGAACAAAGTTATAGAAGCCCCAATAATTAATGATTATTGTGCGTCGTGGTGAATCTTTCATATTCCATCCTCCATAACAAGACATAAATCTTGAGTCAAGGTGTTTTGAGAATGCACGAATGATTGTCTCAATTCAATTTTCTTTCAAAAGACTTCTTTCTGCAAACCAGTCTTTTTTATGAATTTTAATATGTTCTGAAAGCTCTAAAAGTAATGGTGTTCAAGATTCTGATATAGTTTCTTGCTCATGTGATTAAAAAAATCACAAAAAGAAAGATCAAAACAAAAGGTAGTGTATGTTGTTAAAACGCCTTGAGTATGTGTAGAGAAAAAAATAGTGACAGCTACCGCCCGCCATTACAGTGATATCGCGAAAAGCTTGAAAATGCCGTTTCTAGTCGTAAAAACAATTGAGGACGGTATCCCTTGTGTTGCGGCATGTCCTGATACATGGGTGGAGGGCAGCAGTCTTTATTGGCCAAAGGAGTGTGTAAATATTGACAAAATCAGGAGCAACGATAAGATCAAGCCTCGTAAGTGAGAACATAACCTCAATTTCTTATGTCCCTGAAAATACACGAATCAATTTTTGCTTTATTTCAGAAAAATCTTGGATGAAGTTGAAATGTCAGGTAAAGATGAGAGATATCGCCTCCTTCGGAGAGGCTGTTCGATATGAAAAAGCTCTCAGTACTGTAGACACTGAAAATGAGGCGGAAATAGTGGAACACCGCAAGGGGAAGCAATCTACATGCTCTCTCGGACAAGGTACAGCGTCGCAAGATTTTAACTTTTTGGTCTCTAAAACTGAGGGATGCAATGCAGTGCACTTCTCGGAATCAGCAGAAGATCACTATGAGACGTCATTAGCAAATGAAACTGGTCCTGATCCAACTTCAATCAAAATTGTCGAGTGTCTAGAACCGGAGTACTTTCCTGAAAGAGCAGAAGAAGACATAGAATCAGGAAACGAAGCTCCAGTCGAACAAACTTTGTCGCAATGCGACAATTGTGCTGTGTTTCTTGAGGAACTTAACCAGATAAAAGATAATTTGAAATATCTTTCACTTTTGCCTGCGATTGATGTAAAGTTGGACAGACTGTTGGAAGAGCAGGAAAATCCAAAAGGGGGTATAAAGAGGAAGAATACACCAAAAATAGATATTTTTCCAATTGGAGATGAATCAGTTCTGGAGGATTTTGAGGCGCACCTTGCAAATAAGACTTACAGGGAGCAATTTGTTCATCAGATGTCATCCTTTGGAGGTACATCAGGCAATCGTGATGGTAATAAAATTGCATTCCGGCTAATTGATGAAATTTTCACAAGGGATTTATTAACTAACTACTCATGGACAGGCGCTAAGACCAAATATATTAAGAAACAATTTTCGACCTATACTCACTTTATTGAAGCATTTTATGATATAGTCAAGCTTGCTGATGAAAGATACTCCACCATCGAAAACGAGAAATTTTTCAAAGAAAAGATCCTCAAACATAGTTTGGCTAGATCCAAGCAGAAGAAAAAGTAAAATATTCAGAAGGTTCGACAAACGCTGATTAAAAATATTTGTTTATGAGCGATCAATATCTATAGCAAATATACAGTAAGGAAGCAAGATTTGTGAATTATTTCTTGTAAAGGAAACAATAATGTGTGAAGTTATAAGATTTTATTTTTGTTCGGGATATTAAAGCTAATCAATAAGAGTATGAAGTAATGGAAAAAAAATTATTTCGTTTGAACTATGAATTGAAAAAAGTTTGCATTTCAAATCCTGGATTCTGTACAAACTTTGTCTTTCACCAGTAACAAATTTAGTGGAATAAATATTTAAATGAGATGATCTTATTGGTTTTTCAAAGCAATCCCCACATTTTCTAATCTCTGTGCCATATATATTTATCTCTCCATTGAGCTTAGTTGCATTAATCATTTGAACAATTTTGTTGCCCTTTGTTAAAAACCATTTGTTTTTTAAATCATTTTTCAAAAACAAATCATGAGTAATCAGGACGCAATTGAATGATCCACTACAATCTGGAAGATCGTGATCCTGTGATATTTTTCCTTTCAAAATTGGATAGGTGATTTCTGGTACGCTTTCATTTTGTCGACGAGATTTTTCAATAATTCTCTTTGCTGCTTGTGTGAGTGGTTTGTGTCCACCCCTTACCATTTGAGTAATTTGATGGAGGTAGCTCTCGAAAGGATAGGATGATATTTTATCCAAAGAGCCGTGATGTCTCACATCATCTACAAGATGAGTGAGGCCATGTAAGTTGCTCCCAATTGCATCTATTCCATAGACATTTATGTAAGTCTCAATGAATTCGGCGAATAGAACTTCAGCAACATTAAGCAAATTTTTGTAATAATCTGATGAACAGATGGTTACTGCACAAAAAAGCAACATAAAGTTGAAATATGCATCGTCTGGCAAAAGGTTTCTTAAAATCACTGGACCCAAATATAGAATAAATGTACGGAACTCTGTTCCTTTCCAATTTTTGAGATGTGAAAGAGGCCTAGCGCGTCTATGAATTTCTGATGGCATCGTGGAATTGACTTCCTTTAAAAAGGCAGACATTGCTTGAATGTCTCTGCAGCAAAATTTTGTGTTGTAATTCTTATTCGTGACAACCCAGGTAAGCAACATTTTCTTCATTACACCTAAATCAATTAGATGAAGTGAATCAGCTATAGGGAAATCACGCACCATATCAATTTTGAGGCGTTCAAATTCTGATATTTCCCTGTGATGGAACTCATCTCTTCTTCCACGAAAACTTTCATCTGTTCTCTTTCGGGCATTCGATCTGACAAAAGACATATGTCTCTCATGTTTGTAGTAAGTACCCTCAATCTCACATTTACCACAACCATGTGAATGATTGAAATAAACCGTCCCTGGAAATAAAAAAAAATTCAAAATAATCAGTGCAATAAATCAATATCAACAAAAATCAACATTAATTGATATTTAAATAGGCGAAACCAGGTTGAATAGCACACGTAGGAATCTGACTTTTTTGATTTTTATACTAGATGTAAATCTTTAGAAGGCAATTGTTCTAATGTGAAGTAAGTTTGTCAACATATTTTAAGTAGTTCAAGAAAATATGTATAATTTTCATTGATAATGTAATATAAAAATAGGATAATTTATCAAAATTACTACAGCATAATATTTTATTAATGTATTATTAAAGAATTTGACAGTTTTTTTTAAATAGATTTAGAAAACGATTCAAAAGGACAATTTTCTCACAATAATATATATGTAAAAGTGTTTGATTTTTGCACAGATAATTTGCTGTATAAGACCCATACTTAGCGATAAAATATGTAGCATTTTTCTAAAAAGTTCTAAATATTTTGTTGAAAAATATTCAAATTTGCAATTTCCGAATGTGTACCAGACAGTTTCTCTAGTTCGCCCTAAGTAGAACGAATAAAACAATAATGCCATGCACAATGACATTAATTTAGAAATTTTACCTTTAATAAATGCCCTTGCAGGTGAATCGCAGATGACACATTTTATTTTGATGGAAAGTGTGTGGTTGTTAACTACTAATCCATTGGCCATAAGTTCTTCCAGCTCATCAACAAATTGTTTGAGGAATACAGAACAGTTGTCTGGCTTTTTATCTCCACAATAAATAGCAACAACTTCCGGTGAAAATTCTGGCTTCTCTTCAATCATGTACAATATTGGCCAAAAATCTACTTTGGAGCTACGGTATATTTGTACACCGTCCACGTGAATTTTGAGGGAAATCTCTGTGTCTTCCCTTATGTCACAGAATTGCTTCTTCAAGTTTATCGCCAGTCCATTGTACCAAAATTCACCATCAGATCCCATAGAAGTGATGTCTACGTGTTGTGGAGATTTCAGCAGAGTTCTACTATTTTTCGGAAGATACTCCAAGCATTTATGAGTCCTCAACAAATTTAAAAGATGATCGACTGAAGCACGAGTCTCATTGTGCTCAATTGCCCAATCAGTTAGTCCCTTTTTAAAACAGGATTCCTCGTCTTCCGATGATACTCTACGAACTTCATCAATCTGATTCACTTCTGAGGAACTACAGTGGTCTGAAATGGGTAAAAGTAGCAGTGAAATTCTTTCTCAAGAATATAATTTTAGTACGGACCTATATTGCTTCGACTAATTGAAGAAGATATTGCGCAAATTTCCTCTTTCGAGCTGCATCCAGAAATCTCAGTGTGATTTTCAGAAAGTTTCTTTAATTTTCTATAATATGTTGAAGAGTATTTGAACGGTCTTTTACTCATTTTCAGAAGATTTTCTTTGTGTTTTGCGACGAAATGTCAATTTCACTGTTTGTACACTAAAATTACTCAAAATAACCGTTGTGTGACACCGACGTAGTCGGAGTCACATTACTCGTATTAAAGTTTCTGTGTTGACGACATTCTAACGCGTTAAATAACAGTAAGGCAAAGGACGTTCATTTTGAGTATTTTCGATTACTTTTTAATGAGTAATATTTTTCATATAAATCGGACGAAAATATTACGCACATTTAGTGACTCCAGTTCCAAGTACTTTTTTGACCACTTATTGTTCTCCAGAAGCGCGTCACAATTGAGTCAGAGTAATCTTTTGCCCATTGGGTATAGTCCATGTCAGGGGGTGGAATTAGCTCTGAAAAATGCGACCAGTTTTAGTGTAAATTTTCCCTGTTTTCGTACACATTTCACGAGATATACATATTCAAAACTACGTAGATTGCCAATTTGGAGTTTTCGGTTGCCTCTTCGTTATTAAATTGGCTTTTATTTTGTAATAGTATTTTTTCTAATTCATTCTACAATGACAGAAAACAGCTAATAAACTCAAAAGTTTTTTCGGCGCTCTAGAAACACATGGGAAGCATAGGAAATGTCATGCCCCTGGTCCATGTCATTTTTTAAAATTATCAACGACTTTTAGTGTTGAAATTGCTCGACGGCTTCCACTTTCTTTGCGATTGTGGTACTTGTCTTCGCTCTCTTCATTATGGATCACAATTATCACAACTACTCAATAAAGTTTGCCAAAAATATTAAAATAATTATGACAACATTTCATGACGCGTACTAAAAAACATAACCTCACTTTAAATCAGTATTTTGAAATCAATGGTCCATAAATTATGGACTACAGAGCGATGGCCTATAGCGGGGTTCTACTGTAATTCAATCGATTAGCCCTCATTTCTCTGACGGTTCTAACAGAATTATATATTGCAACGTTATTAGTCATAAATTTCTCTAGCATATTTTTCGAAATATTGATAGAAAATACTCTTGCACTATTTTATTCCCCCAAGTCACGTTGAAATGTTTGCATTTAACACTTCAATATTATTTTTCCTGTACGAAAATATTAAGTTTGCTCTTGGTACTCCTGCTGATGTAGAATTTTGCTATTTTCCTGTCATTTGCTTTACTTGTAAGCTTTCCTTCATCCATGGGAACTCTTGCCGTCCCGAAGACTTGTCTGGAATGCATAAATATGCAAAATTTGTTATAAATTGTATAACATAATATACCACAATTTTGAAAGTCATTTTTATTTGGAACTTCAACAAAATATCCAGAGATTTTTTCAGGAGCATTCTGTGTTATTCTCCGTACAAGTCTTTTGTATTTATAATGTTCACCCAGACATACCCCGAAGCATCTCCACAAGTTCATCCGGAAGTAAAGTTCTGGTAATTGTGTTGTATCAAATTTTAAAAGAGTAACTTCACAAGTTAATTGGCATTTCTCATATGACTTTTCTAAAATTGTTTTTCATGTACATCCACTGGAGCCTGAAGCTATTTTTCTGTTTTCTGTCGAAGAATTTTCTTTAGTATGTGAAAGCTTTAATTTTAGAGTGAGTTAAATCAGTTAATGCAGGCATTGAAGATGACTGATATGCGGTCCTATATCAGCAACGGTTATACTTTGGCCGTTTATGGATCTAGGGGATTAGAAAAAAAGTATCAGATCAATTGAGAATTAATAAGACAAGATGACATTGAACAAAATTACTAAAAAAAAAAAAACTGAATGAACTGCATAAGCTGTGATGTTCTATAGAAGTTCAGGATGAAATATTTTCTGGCGTGAAGTGATGGGGGGACAATAAAAACATTTCCAACCCTTGTTCCAACCTTCTGCACCATTCAAAAGGACCCTGGATGTCACTTATGGATGGTAAACACTTTAATTCTCGTGGGAAATTAAAAACTTTAATTACAACAGAATTGAAAATGTCTAACGCGAAACTTTCTGAATAAGAATGGGATACTTTATGGTACTCTCACAGTAGTACTACAGCATTATAGATTTGAAATGAGTTAAATCTTGAATTGTACAATACGGGCGGCACGGGCGGTCTACAATAGACTTACCAGATTCTTCCAATGCGAGAATTGAAATTGTAAAAACGATTACCTTGTATATTACAATATTTCGATATGATTAATAAATGAAATAAATAAATCCATTTTTCTTCGATTGTGTCATTTACATGCTGAAAATTCTGTCTTTCGTACTTAGGATTTGTTCTTATTCCTGGTCTTTTCTCCTTTCCCATCTAAAACAATAAGAAAATCTGTCCAAAAATATCATATTTCCGGGGTTTCCTGTTGAAGCATTTGCAGACACTTCAGAAAAACCATTTTTGTTCAAGAAATAGGTAATTATTTCATTTGAAAAGTTCACGTACCGTTAACAATAAAGATTAGCACTGAATTTAACTAAAATTAGCCAGGAATATAACATAAATGTCAAACAAAACGAATAAACAATAGTCAGCTCATTTTTTTCATTGGAAAACATGGTCGATCGATGAAAAATTTGATGGTGGAAAGGTACACTTTTAATTTTTCTGAGAAATTAACAAATTAAAATTTGTGAATATGAATGAATTTTCACTTTATTTTAAACAAACTTAACTAAATAATGAAACTGTTGTATATAAAATATGTAAATATAATTTAGTGCTGAATTTATCATGAAAACAGTAACGTTTCCATTTGGAATAGCTAAAAATTTCCATTTAGAGCAGGTTTTGAATTAGCTTAATTTACCCTATGTGGATTAGAAAATTTTCTGGAATGTGTTTTAAATTTTTGTCCATATTTCAGACAACTCATGCAATATTTATTTTCTTTCATTTTGATTTTTTGAATATCACATAAATTCTTGGAAATACTTTGCCGGATCAAGTTTAACGACACCGGAAGATGATTTTATTATCTTCATTCATTCAGTAACACATGAAGATCGGCGCTGTGGATTTTTATGGTCTTTCTGTCCTCTGAGTCGGAAACTCACTTTCGGAAGTTTTAAAACAATTTTCGTAGGTAGTTCTCGATAGAGCATGTTCGTTGTACGAAAACTCGCAAAGAGCCTCCGATAGGACAAACTTTTCGATGGCGACCTATGCCACATTTCTTGAACGATCTGACAGAGAGTCACCAGGACTGGAAGAGGTTAGTGCAAGAAACACCGTTCCTTAAAGGGTCGTTGCAGCCACCTAAGTAAGTAAGTTCTCGGTAGCGCAAGTTCGATGTAGGCCTTTTTATACACTGAGAAAAAACGGGTGCGATTAACTTTTTTTCCTCATAACATTAATACTTTTTAGGTGTAAAAATATTTCAACATTTTTTAATGTTAATTTTATACCTTTGTAAGGGTAAAATTAACACGAAAAAAGGTTACTTTAACTTCTAATACACCTAAAAAGCATAATATTTACACCGAATTCGGTTCAAAACTGCAGGGTAAAATAAACATTTCCGGAATGTTATTTTAACTTTTTCGGATTTCTCTCAGTGTACAAATGACGTGCATTAATTGATATTTTTCTGAAATTAAATTGCTGAAGCAGCACATCCCGCAAATGCTATTATTTGTCTAAAACTCAATATCTTTGTTTTTAGATTTTTTGAGGATACGTTATCTGTATTAATAATTGTGGCTCGACATAGATTGACATTTAGATAGATTATTCTTTCTTTTGGAGTCTGACGGGAAACTTTATGCTCTCAATTCTTCCGGTGTTCGTCAGAAGGATATTCCTCTTTCAAATTAAGCAAATCTGGTTTTTCTCCAAAGCTTCCAAACAAATAAATATTTTCTCAGCCCACTGAAGAAGACCCATACCAAGGGTTGAAAGCTTTGGAGAAAAACCAGATTCTTTTAATTTGAAAAAGGAATATCCTTCTGATGAACACCGGAAGAATTGAGAGCATATAGATAGATAGATTTATTCATCAGCAATTTTTATAAAAAACAGCACAATAAAGGCAAAAAGTACATTGTAGTTTTTAGCGACTACCACCGTCTTAGCGTTGATGACCAACCCTAAAAAAAATGTATTACAAGTTTGAAATACCAATCATCAAAAAGATGTAATGTAATACAGTCTTTATATACAAATTTACAATGTATATCAAAAAAGTAGAATAAAAACCGTTAATAGGGGAAAGCGCGCTACCTTAGTATGACTCAAGCTTCGGACACTACAATTTTTTCTATGTTCTTAAGGAATTTGAAGCCTGCATGGTCCTTTTCGGGAATTTTGGGGAATTGGACTAGCTATTAAAATGACTCATTATAATGGGTCAAATTCATTAAAGGTAGCGCGCTGTCCCCTACTGCTCTGTGTAATCTTGGAGCCCTAACAAGGTAAGAGGAAAAGGCTAGCTCTTGCTGAGCTGTGAGTCATTGGAGATAGAATAGAAAGACACAGGCTATCCACGAGTAGACTGTATCTATTTGATTCCTTACATTTAATAGTACTTCTCCGTTTGTTTTTCCTTGTCAATCTAAAACAGAGAGGAACATTAAAAATTTTGATTCAGAAACGATTTCAAAAGGGACAGATAATCCTAACCGGCTTATGTAGGTGAGATTCTTAACGTGAGCTAACTCGGAGTGCATGCAAATTCGATTTAGAGCTGAAGTTGGGAAACGCCATTCAGTTATCTTGAATCAAATTCGTGAAATTATACAAATTTTGTATTTAAACCAAAATATCAAAGATTTGGATGGAGTGACAGAAAAGTGATATATGGGTGAAATGTAGACCAGAATGTACTCTATAATTTTCCTATAGAACATGATCTCATCGATTACTCAGAAGCCAAGATAAGCGAGGTTTTTTGTTTCTTAACTCGTTTTTTCATCCAGAGTTCCCCAAGTAGTCATTTGTTGAACTTCAACTATATCAAGGAATTGTTGTATTTTGTGGGACTTTCCATTTAAAACCCTATTTTAAGTGTCTTGGTGGAGTAGAGGCAGTCAAATTGGCATCTGAGTGATTTCAAAGCGTTATTATGGGAAAAATCAATTTTTTCACACTTAAACGGCAAAATCGAAGTGATAGCGTAGTCTGAGCGGAAAATGATGTATGGACGAAATGTAGAGACAAATGTGCTCTACAATTATGTCGAAGTAATCATCAAAATCGGTTCAGCGACAGTCGAGATAATTGAGGTTATGTGATATTGAAATTGGTTTTTCGACTGTGGCGCCCCTGGTGTTGGTCCCACAAAGTTCAAATGTTCTAGAAAGTTGTAGCATTTGGTGAGATCTTTCGTTTAAGCCCTCATTCATCAAAATCGGTCACATAGAACCGGATATATGATTTTTTGAATTTTGTGAACTTTGACCCCTCATATCTCCGGTTCTATTGAAACCACAGCGCGCATACGCACCATTTTGGAAACGTCCTAGACTGGACTACAACATACTAAAATTTCATTAACTTGCACAATGCCGTTTTTGAGAAAAGTGACTTTGAATTTCGATGAATTTTGACGCTATCACAGCGCCACCTGTGGTGACTTTTTGAACTTCCATCTGAAAGTGCTCATCGAGACGAAACCAAAAAGGTAAAATTTAGGTCGATATGTTAATTAGAACCGGAGATAGAGGCCGGTCAATGTTCGAACTTTGACCCCTTATAGCTCGGGTCAGGGGTTATGGATCGACTTAAGGTTTTTTTTGTTTGATAGGTATAATCAACGGCTACAACATACTAAAATTTCAGCCCGATGCACAATGGAATTTTTGAGTTATTTAACTTATAAGATTTAAAAAATTTCTTTTTAATAATAGCGCCCCTAGCGGTGGTTTTATGAACTTGCGATGTTAGAAGGGAAAGTGGCATTTCACGAGAGCTTTCCAAAAAGCCCTCACTTTTTAAATTCTGACAATTAGAACCGGAGTTATGGCCATTTTAAGAAATTTTTTTTGGACCCTTATAGCTCGGGTCTGGGGGGTCGGGGGTCCTTAAGTTTGGTATTGATGGAAAGCTCTAAGGCCCAGCTATAACATACTAAAATTTGAGCTCGCTCGATGCCATAGGGGCGGAGCTATTGAGAAAACAAAAAAAGGGGGGTCTTCAAAATGGCGGAAAGAGGGGTGGGGGGTGGGGGGTCAATGCACCAAGTTGCAATTTTCACCCGATATATAACCTTTGCCGAAAACCGCAAGTCGATATCTTTTTTAGTTTAGGAGCTATTAAGCTCCAAAGAGCGGCCGGCCGGGAACGTAAATTAGCCACATATATTCGTGATCAGGAAGTGCTGAAACACATTTTGGCCAAATTTGAGGTCGATCGGACGACATGAAATTTTGTTAGGATTATAGTAGGTGAGATTGTTAAGAATCTCACCTAATACCCGTGCCTTAACTTCAACCTCATGAGATTGGGACTATCCCAGCCTGGATCATATTCCTATAAGTTTTTCGAAAACTTCTCATGTTATCTATTTTGTTTTATAGTTACCTCTATACAAATATTTTTCATTAGCATAACTTTTGGCATCCAGTCCTTGCCTGTTGATGTATGAGGAAATATACAAGGCAAACAAGAGTTTGAATACACCACAAATTGAGAGGAATTGATAATAGATGATTTATTTACCTAAATGGAAAACAGTGAAGATGTATCTCTCAAGTTATGTAACCGCATTTGCCCTAAATTGATTACTTTCTCAGCTGTGCAGCATCCTCTCCTTTCGCAATACCTGGGCAAAGTTGAGACGGTGAGTTGACTTGGGTGATGGTTTCATATTTATTTCACTTGGTGCATTGGGAGTAGTGGGTTTCATGGTGGAAAATGTGAACACAAAAGTCCGTGAATCAGCGAAATAAATTGAATCAGGCCAGTGCCATGGCGGCGATGTATCTCTTCGTTTGTGTATTGTTGCAATTTATCGTTGGACGCCCATTGATATGAGGTTGTTGTGCCCAACATTGGCATGGGGAAATTGACTTGAACTACACGAGACGATACATCGGGCTATATACACAATGTTGGGGAAATCAAGTTTTGGGGTGGATTGAACATCCGTAAAATTTATGTATACGGACTCATCAACAGAATTCGAGAACTTTTGGCGCGGGATAAGCTGTTATAGGGGAGAGGGGGAGGGATGAGTTGCGAATTCACAAAATATCACCAACAGGAACGTGTACCAGCCCTATTGAATGATGCACCCGATGCACCAATGCATTCCTCTTCCGTTTTCAGTCACATAAAAGGCACCACCCAGCTATAATTTGATAGACTTGTGTCCATCAACATGCTGCAGTCATGCTACGGAGGTCATCTTGGCGTGCTAAATGATCAATGGTACTGGAGAGACGTTGGAGAGATGCTCGAGACTTGCCAGATGTGAAATGGTGCTGGTTGTGAAATATTCATAGGACCTATGCATAACATCAATCAAATCTCTTGTCCATTCACCTCCCATTCATGCATTAATTTTTCAATGATGTCAATTTGATCCGAGGTCTTCATATACACTCTCTGAAAATTTCTCCTTTAAAATAGCCTTTTGTAGCTGCTGCACCATCGACAAATAAGGAGGAATAATTCCCTGTACCTTGCGGCTATCGCTGTCTTATCGTTTTGAGTTGCCGAGAAAAGACAATCTTTCAAAAGATTCAAGCTCAGATTCCAAATCTCTGAGAACCACTAACAAAAGCTTGAAGTACGAGCCTAAAGCTTCGGGAACTTTTTTCTGAAATACCTTAGCCGTCATCCATTCTCGATGAGATGGACTACCTTTTTTACATTCAATATTATACCTATACAGATATTTCCCGCGTATATGAGAAACAAATTAATTACTTCCGGTAAAATTAATCTGTCAGAACTACAATTAAATGCAAGTTTCTAAATTCGATCAATAATTTAGTTTTGTGCTTACAGACGTACCTAAATTTTGCCCAATGTAATTGACTACACGGAAATTGCATCCCCGAATGACTGAAATCGACAATTTTGTGAGAGTCTTCTGAGTAAATATGATCCAAATGCATTGTTACCTTTCATCTATCTAATTGATGAATGTTGGATTAGGGCTAATTCCCAGTTCAATTTTAAAATGCCAAAAGGAAGTACAGTATGGCAAATTTCTGGTAAAGTGTAAACGTCAGAGATGACTAAATTAAAGCCCATGATACAGAGTATTCGGTGAGTGATTTTAATAATTAATTATTGATAAAAGCATCGTGACAATAATGGTGATAATGTAAGGGATTTTCGTATTTTGGTGTGTTATCAAATGCAAATGAACAACTTGAGGAGGGCTAACATTTTAGCGGGATTTCTGTGAAAGACAAGGTATCGAAATTCTAGAGTAGGGGAAACTGGGGTACCACCAAGCACTTTCTGGGGCACTAGTAAACACCTCTTTTTTTCACCCATTGAAGCTATTTTGGTCATTCACCACACTTCTTCATTATAAAGAAGATATTAAAAATGCGAATAATTCACAAAAAAACACAGAAACATTTAGAATTAATGACTAAAAAAGCATAAATCTAAAGCAATGCATAACGAACATATTTTTCCATTGAATTTTTCGTCATTTTGACAACAATCAACTTCTTTTTGATAAGCAGCGCCACTAAATCGTGGCGAACATTTTAGGTAAATTATATTTCTCATTATACTATATTTCTTAATATATAATAATATTAGTCATTAACTAAGACTATATAATAATATTAGTCATTAAACTATACTTCTCCTGAATTTTGAATGCAAATTTCATGAATGGACAAGGAGTTACTCAAATTTGGAATATCGACACATTTTTTCGTTCAAATCCATAGAATCCACGGAATCACTCGTAAGATACTAATAGAATCTGAAATGATATTCCTTTAAGAATCACTGGAATCAAATGAAATCACAGAATCATTCTAACTGAATATTCCGCGATAGATGATAAGCCATGGTACATTACAGATTTCTATGGATTGTTTTTTTTTTTTTTGTATTTTCCAAAGAAGATTGGACATTTTCAACTAAAACAACAATTATAGAATATGTCTCATTCGAAAAGAAATACGATTTGTCCCGCGGCGGATACAAGATAAAAAATCCAGTCAGCAAATGCGGTTAAGGAGACCCCTGGTATACCAAGAACAAAATTGTGAATTGTGAGGTACTACATTTTGTACTATGTTCAATGCTTTATATAGATTGAGTTGTCCAATATTTAGGATTGATGAGAAGCTCTATTTAGAGTCAAGGATGCAGCCAGGATTTCAGCAAGAGGAGAGCCGAATTGGAGAAATATCCCCAAAAGTAATCGTATTTTTTTTTAACGTAAAGAACAAAAATTTCCTCAAAAAATTGTAAAAATAAGCTTAATTATTATGACTTTAAGCATAATTAAAAATCAGTAAAAAAAAGCGTTTTCATGGATCTGACTAGCCTTTTGTTCATGGCACTTGCATTTTAAGTTTGAAAATGGCACAATTTAGAATCACAGAATACCGAATTGAATTACTAAGAGAAGGACACATTTGGAATCATTAGAATCACATGGGAATTCCATGGAATAAACGGAATATATTAACACAAAATTTCGATCTTGAGTAACCCCGCGAATGGATATAAATTTCGGAAGTCGAACAAAGAGGAAGAGGAGGAGTAAGACAAAGAAGAGAAAAATTTTGCGATTGAAGGCTCGCGACATCTACAATTGTGAGAAATTTGCCTGTTTGGTGGTGCCCCAAACTCTGTTTTGTAATTGATTTTTTATTCTTTTAAAAAAATGTGAACATTAATTTCTTTAATAAATACATAAATATTATTCCATAACATGTAGGAAAGTACTGGTGTAGTGAAATTTTATTTAACATATTTTAGTTTCATTTTCTAGGTAGATATATAAGTGACTAAAATTATAAGAAGCTAAAACTTTAAATTTATTTAAAGTTTAATTTAGAACTTTAATTTGTTTTATGCTTCAAGAATATGTTCATTGTAGTTAAAAATCTTAGAATTTGTCTATTGAAAACTGTCTTTCAGTAAATTATGATACCTATAATAATTTTATTAAAAAAAGTAATAAAAACTTTTAAAGCTGATTAGATGAATTCAGGAAAAATGCAGTCGAAAACCAGTTCATATTCATCCAAAAACGGACGACTGGTGATCTACGACGACCCTTAATCAATTGGAACGTTCCGAATATCAATCGTAGTTTTCTTCAATTTACGTAAATAAATCTAATAATTTAGATATAAATTATTATATAATAATAATAATTCCTTTGGAACCTAAGAAAACTGGACGCAATAAAGTATTTTCTCTAAAATAAAATGAGACCATCAATATTTTTCCCACTGAATTAATATTTCCATCAAGACGTCGTGACACTTTTCCACCAAGTATGTTTCTTTTAATCTTTCTTGCTCAATTTATTCTCTATTGTATCTGAATTTGTTGGTTGTATTGGTGAATAAATCGGACACGAAAAAATGAGGTGAATGCCG
Organism: Phlebotomus papatasi; assembly: GCF_024763615.1. Classification (NCBI taxonomy): domain Eukaryota; kingdom Metazoa; phylum Arthropoda; class Insecta; order Diptera; family Psychodidae; genus Phlebotomus; species Phlebotomus papatasi. Next base: position 13,511,387 of record NC_077223.1, read on the forward strand.
AAAATAGCCCCTTGCGCATGATCATTTGGAAGATCGCCTATTCCTTTGCGCCACAGTGGAAAAGTCTTCGTGGAAAAGTGGTGACGATCTTTACAGAGGTCGACACGTTCTATGAGCCAAACGCCCACCAAACCCATTTCCACCCATTCTGATCGTGTCTTGGGAAATTTTTCATCAGTTGCCGATTCCTGTGGCTCTGAGCGAGAGTCCACTCGCGATCGGAAAAGAAAATTGTTCTGGGAAAAGTGCTCTATCTGTCTCTCCTTTTCTCTCCGTAACACCCAAGTGATATCAGTGTTGGTGAAATAGAGTTCAAGAAAAGCTAGAAAATTCTATGCATAAACTTTCTCAATTAGTGGAAAAGTTTTCACGAAGCTTTCCTTTCTTCTAGCGCAGTGGAAAAAATAGAAAATTCTCATAAGTTTGAATAAAACTGGAATAATATCAAGCAGGAATCTTCTTACTAGATAATCTTTAGGTAAATGAGAAGTGAATGTCACAGAAATCCCTAAGAACCATCTTTTTTTTTATCAATAAGCACCAAGATAAAGGATACCAAGGAAATGCTGATGAGAAATTACTAAGTGATTTAGAAAGGATAGATTATTGATAATACATATAATTTTATATAATCATCATCGTATATTTATGTCCATTGGGATACAGTGAGTTGCAAAAATAACCAATTGAATTTGAATTGGAATTTGTTTGGCAACAATTACAACAAGATTTACAAAAACGTTTTTTTTAATTCTAAATAATTAAGCACCACTTAATGCTTATTTTTTATAAATATTTATTTTTAATATTTTTTTTAATGTGATAAATTGATTAAAAAATGTGAAAATTAGTCACACTCTAATTTTTGGGTGCTTTTTGAAAGTTATTCAGCTGTTTGTTTACATCATTTTCCAAAATATTTTTCTAGATATTCAACGTTATGACCAGCGCACAATAACTTTTGTTTGTAAATATATTTTCAAAATTGACTGTGAGAGTGAGCGAGATGACTAGATCTAGATCTCACTCACTCTTTTTGAAATGTCAAAAACATGTTTACTAAACAAAAGTTATTGTGCGTTGGGCATTATTCAGCTCTAGAGAACATGTTTCTCAACCGATTTTGGCAAATAGGCCTTTATTTGAAAGGTCTTGGAAACCTATAGAAATTTCTGATAAAGTTTCAACCGACCGGATACAAATAATTATTTTTTTTTTTATTGAGAATTCAATTGCAAGTTCAAACATCTTCCAAAGTGTTCGAACTTTTTATTGAAATAATTTATTTGTGAGTGTTAAACCGTTACGAAAACCAATTTTTTACAAATTTGGAATGCTTTTGCTATTTCTTTATCTTAAGTTCTCAATCGCGTGCTTGCTCAATATTCTGGTTTCAAAAAATCATTTTGTGAATTTGAAAATGTTTCATAGAATGTACCATACTGCAATACTTAGCCTCACTCCTGATTCTCGGGGCCTCTGCCAGGGTCCGCGGATTCTTGGTTCCTAGAGCTAGCTCGAATCAGCTCTCCCGCACGCTTTTTGTCAAAAGGATAGTTTTATATAATTCTATTCCCCCGAATATCCGACTATCCGTTGACGGAATAACAGGCTACTTCCAGTCTCAATCCTAATAATTTAATTTACTTTTTTTCTTTTTTTCTTATTCTTTTGCCAAACATTGTAAGAGGGGCGAACCCTATTTGTTTGAGAAATTAATAAAAAATAATAATAAAAAATAATAATAGTCTTTTTCAAGCTTTTAACTTCGGTCGTTTATAAAAGTTTCTAAACATTTATTTAATATCGTTCGTAAATTCATGGAAAAAGAAAAAAAGTCATATTTCAAAAGTTAAATTAGAATAAATTTTGGATAATACAAGTTTATTCTCACATTTTAAAAGCATTAACGATTCAAAATATTCATTCATTCATTCATTTTCAACCGCTTATCCCTATTGGGGTCGCGGGCCCATGACATCCAATCTAGCAGCCCACGCCTGTCGGTCCTCCGCCACTTCAGGAAGATGTTCGGGTTCGATCCCGAGGCGTTCCAAGGCAAGATTCTGAATTTGATTCAGCCACCTTGTCCTAGGTCTGCCTCGAGGCCGAGGTCTCCTCACAATGGCTTGCATAGCTTTTCTGGGGAATCTTTCGATTCAAAATATTTCATAATAATTTTGTACAATGTATTTATTAATTAAGTCAATTGCACTATCTCAATGATTTTGCAACATACTGTATACATAATATCCAACTACGCAGTAGCAGTCTGAGAATTTTCATTTGGTGTTATTTTCTTTTCTGTTGCTGTATTTGTTTCGTTCCAAAAGTGCCCGTAGGAGAGAAATCTTAGCAATTTTTGCTTGCGACAGCAGCACACAACTATAAATTTAGAAATTACATTTTCTCAATAAAAACCACAAAGCTAGAGAATCCTCATGAAATTTTCGCTCACGAAGAATTTTCTCGAGACTTCCTTTTAGAATGCACATTTTTCTCCTTTCCAACCTATGTGAAAAATTCTATCATGAACAAAATTATTTTCATTTTTCTTCTCACTTTTCTTTTTGTTCATGAGCAATTTGAAAGATATTCCATTGAAATTTATTTAGAAATGAATGAGAAAAAAATCTTAGTGTAAATAAATAGTGAGAGAAAATTTTGTACTGGCTCAGTTGGGTGTGGATCCTCCCAAAAAATCATCTCAATTCACTGACAGTGTCTCTCTAAAATGATGATCTTTGATGACTGAGTGATGACGTTATTGGGAGTCAGTCTGAGGCGTTTTCCGAGCAAGTGTTCACAAATGCCAGTTAGACATAAAAATTTTTGTAAATAGCACTATGTGGACTTTCTCAAAATAAATCCCTCACACTCTATGTAGTCACGACCGCGAAAGTTTCTCCTGCTAACGTCAGGCGCGAAGAAAGGGTAGTTTATTTTGTCTCGATGAAAAATTAGCCTTACTTTCATCCACTCCAAATAGCATAAAAATATATGCTCTTGAGAGATCGATGATCTTCAAGTGAAGAACAAGAGCACAAGAGAATTTAGCAGACGAGACTTTTCATTATCAATAGTTGCGTATTCGCAATACCAATCGATTGAGTGACAAGTCTCACCTTCGGGCTAAAATAGCAATGGGAGAGGCACAAGTTTCATTATCAAATTGGCATGTCGTCCTATTTACATAGATTAGTTCGAAACTCTGACTGACAAGCTGATTGAATTTTGAGAAAGCAAGTAACAATTGGATCTCTTAAATTAAAAGCATCCATACCTTAAGCCGGTTCTGCATTTTAAATGGATTATTGTATTGCAAATGATTCTTCCTTGATTATTATTAGTTTAGCTGGATTGTAAAAAGAACCAGAAATGGTTTTCCAGGCTTTCAGGCTTCGAACAGTTCATATTTCTATCACACTCCCTTAATGAGTCTGAATAAATCTATTAAAATATATTGCCACTAAGGTCAAATTCAATAAAATAATATGGGAAAAATATAAAATGTTCGAAGCCAGAATACGTTCGAAGAGTAGGGGAAAGTACTCTCCCTTCGAGCGTTCATATCTTCGAGTAATGTGAATTTTCTTTTAGTTTTCCTAAGAGACTTACATATTTCTATTAAATATTACTTGGCTTATCATCAATTGTTAACAATTCCGTGATAATTTAGTGTAAATTCCTTACGAAAAACAATAAAGAAATTCACATTATTCGAAGGCAGGAACGTTCGAATGTAGAGCACTTTCCCCTAGCCTTCCTATTAGACTATTCTAGATTAGGAGTAATTTTGTTATTTTAATATTTGATGTTTAGAAAAGTTATGAGATAGATTGAAACTTTTGAATGCAATATTTTATATAAATAATGAATATGGTTTTTCATAGAATTTATTCAGGGTTCGTTGAAACAGAGATATTTCGAAATGAACTTATTCCATTTATTTATTAAAGGTACATTTACGAATATTTTTTTTATTCAATTATCGGTTATTTTAAATTTGAAATCTCTATTTCGTAACAAAATACTTTTTAGAGTTCCAACACGTTTTAATTCAGTCGAATTTTCGGGGAATTTATTTATTTATTTTTTTGTTAACGAATATTCGAAATATTTCGAAGATTCGATCTGGTTGTAATTAGTAAACTATCATAGAGAGATCTTCAATGTCTGAAGTCAAAGTCAAAGTGTTAATAATATTTTACGAATTTATTTATAAACTAAATATCCGATAATAATCAAAATTTTCATTTTAAGTTTCCAAAATAGGCTTAAGGGGTTACATGGGTCTCTCAGGTCAAAAAATATGCCTTTTTCTAATTATAATTTATTGTGTAGAAAATATTTTAGAAATTCCAACTTTTGGGATATAAAACAGTAACTTCAGAACAGAATTAAAAAAATAGAAAAATTTTGAAAATTCGACCGTATTGGTAGCTGATTTTTAGAACCATTCCTCGAAAAACAGACCTTGCGGTAGGTAGGATTTCTCCCAGTAGGTTCATCTGAAATCAAAAAACCGAATATACTCTGTTTAAGGATTAGTTGGACCAGTGGATGAACGAAGGATTTTACAAAAAAAAAAATAAAATTTCGATTTTTGGCAAAAGTTTTTGTAAAAAATTATCAATTTTACCTTATTATTCAACACATTTTGTATTGTAAAAATGGTTCTGATTGAAAAAAAAACTGCAAATCCTTCGTTCAAACAGTAGACAATACTTCTCCAAACAAGTATGCAAAATTTCAGAAAGATCGGTTCAGTAGACTCTGAGTAATCTTGACTACTGCATTGTAAAACGGTTTTTTGAGTTGAACGCTTTTAAAGTTTTACAACAATATGCGCGCGCGGGCGGAATGCATAACTAAAATTGCTCTACTTCCGAGAGCTTTACTCCGATTGACTTGAAATTTTCAGAAAATATTTTTCAAATGTTATACTATAAAATAAAAAAACAAATTTTTTTGAGCCGAGAGACCCATGTAACCCCTTAATACTCTACGGTGATGTGGGCTTAATGCAGAAGATGGAATAATCAGCCTTTCTCTTCCGTTAACATTGTTAAAATTAACTTAAAGTATTATTTTTTACAATACAAATTCGGCTGATAAAGCACTCTCTTAATAACATAAAATAATTTCGAAATAAAATAAAAAGTCTCAGAGTGTTTACAGCCGCAGTTTCTGCGAGAGAAAAGAAATTCGAAAATGGTGGCTGAAGTTCGAATCTCGAAGTGTATCGATTATCCACAAGTTTGTTGTAGCAAAAATCCACGTTTTAATTATTTTAACCGCATGTATCCGGACATCTGCCCTGAAAGATTCTTTAGGAATACCAAGACTTATCGCGACCAATTGCCCGGCAGCGACCCAGCTCTGTACTCCCATCCGAACTCTTCTAGGCCATGTTACCAGTTGACTGATAATGTCGCCGGTTTCACCCAATTACCCACACGGCGAGTAACAAAACAATACTGTCAGTGAAAGGTCTTGCTTGGAGTGTCAGCTTTTTAGTGTAATAACAACTTTGCTCGAAAATTTATTATAAAAACTCAAAATCCATTTGGTTTTTCGAACGTCAACGAAATTGTGTATAGATTACCATTTTCCTTTAGCAAAGACACTTGAAGAAACAAACTCTGGATGTAGGCGGTGACCATCTATAAGATTTTTTGTTTTTATCGTCATTATCTTTAAGAATTATAACAGACATTGTCCCCTTTTCCAGCTGGGAGTTTGAATCTTTAATAGTCTCTTGGTCGTCTTGGATAAAAGATAAATGAGAATTTATTTGCACATAATCTCGTTAATTTCAGGAAAATTCAAACCCAATTTCGAATTTTCAAATGAAATTTTCGTACAAAGTTGGAAATAATTGTGGAATATCGTACTAAAGGCTATCAAAAGAATTACTCACTCAGTGATTATGCAAAGAAATATAACGGACAAGAAACACTACGAACCTTGTTGCATTGATTTTCCTTACAATAAAATGAAGATTGACACATATGTTGACACTAGAGACAGTTCGAAATTGAAAAGTGAAAATACTTAAAAAATATCTTCTCTATGGCTTTTGAAATCCATCTTCGATTTTTGAAATTTGATCTGTGAATGAAGCAACTAGGGATATTTCATCTCAATAACGTACCCCTAAGTAAGACTTTATACGACATATTAAATATTGAGTGCATTTTGAAAAGTCCAATTTTAAACAGGCCCTCCCTTGCCAAATATAATCTGATAGACCCATTGTTTTATAATAATTCGAAAAGTTATGGGGTTGTACTTACGAAAAATTTAAAAAAAAAGCAAATAAATAAAAGGATTACTTGATATTAAAGATATAAAATAAGTAAGTAAGTTCTCGGTAGCGCAAGTTCGATGTAGGCCTTTTTATACAAATGACGTGTATCAATTAATATTTTTCTGAAATTAAATTGCTGAAGCAGCACATCCCGCAAATGCTATTTTTTGCCTAAAACTCAATATCTTCGTTTTTAGATTTTTTGAGGATACGTTATCTGTATTAATAATTGTGGCTCAATATAGATTGACATATGGATAGATAGATTTATTCAGATTTATTTAGATTTATTTATATTTTTATTTATTTAGATGACAAGATGTCACATCATTAATGCGACAACCGTAACACCTTAGGATTTTCTTATGCTGTTACTTTATTTCTCCTTTTTTCCCAATAAACAAAATTTTCAAAAATAAATAAAATTAAAAACATAAAGGATACCTAAAAAATCCTGGAAATATCGTCGTTAAACTACAAATTTTCCAATTACTCAACACACTGCGGAACTCTTGAAATACATCACACTCTTCTAATCATGTAATGGATCGAATTTTTTAGCTCTCGTATTCATTGCACTATTTGCACTTAATCATCACAGAAATTGCAGGAAATGTAGTTTTAAGCAGAGATAAAAATAACACATTGCAAAACTAGAAATTCTCCAATAATTCAGATGAAATTGCTCCGTTATAAAAACTAAGCGGAATTCACAACACGGAGCAGGTGATTCTAACAAACACATATTGCGGAAAATACTTCAAGCATTAAGCTTTTAGCTCTATGGAATAATAGGTGAGATTCTTAACAATCTTACCTGTTTTTATCACGAAATAGAAATTTTAAATTAAAATATCGTCAAGAGAAATGGCTAAGTGACTCTTAAATAAATAAGGCAATGGAAAAATATGCTCTACATATTTAATGTTATATAAACGTAAAAATTCTTTTGGTAATTAACTCATACAGTAATAGTAAGTGTTTACTTAAGTGCACAAATTTTGATATGAAAAGGTTTTTTGCAGGACATTTAAATGACTTGGGGTAGCCCTAAAAGGCCTAAACACAAGCGATTTTTGCATCTGAATTTAACGTTATTTGTATCTAAAATAATTAAGTTAGAACTGACCAAGCATAGCGTGTACTTTGACAGATTTGCTTGAAATTTCGTAAATTTCTTGAGGTATAGGGTAACAATTGCTCACACTGAATTTTCAACAAAGCAATTTTAACTCAAACCATATTCAAAATTTAACGTATTTAGTGTTAAAATCTTCTAAAAAGAACAAATATTTAGATAGAATTCATTATTCATCAAATATTGGAATAAAAATTCATAATTTAAATCAATTTATTTTTAGTGTCCAATTTTAACCTCAAAGTGTCCAAAATTATAAGCCCTTACCCTATTTTACGTAAGTTAAGCGTAAGTTTTGCACATTTCTAAAGAAAACTGGGCTCTGGGCTTCAACATAAACACAAATTAAAACTCTAACGGCTCTTTGAAGAGTATTTTTTAAATACTTTTAAACTTACTTTAGTTTTCCATAGTTCTGTATCATAGTAATGGCAAAAGTCATACATTTTAAATTAATTAAATCAATCACAGTGAAATGGCATCCCAAATGCAATAAAATGGAAATGAATTTATAGGAATGTTTTCATGATAGAAACAACCCAACTGCAAAAGTTATTTTCTCAATTTCATTCAATAAGTCCCATGTGCATGGTGCAATTTTCTTAAACTTTCTAATATGCACTATCTAATCAAAACTTTGACCACAAGTTCTAACACTCTCTTCTGTTTTTCATCCCACATCATTTGCACGCGCACCAGACTAAAAGGAATGCCCGTCAATGGTGCAACGAGCAAAGGCTCAAGTGGACCATCGAGGACGACATTCAGGCCACCATGGGTTAAGGATGCAGATGGTGATAAAGTTCCCTCACCGTCCAGGCTTAAGTCTGCAGAGAAGGGAGATGGAGTGAAAAAGACTGCTGCTGCTGCTGATCCCAAGGAGAATGGTCAACCTAAGCAAATGAGTGTGAAGCTGCAGTCGCGAGAGGTAAAGGTACCCGTGATGACTGAAACAAGACGACCATCTCAGCAGCTTTTGAAGCCCAAGAAGAAGGAACCTGAGCCTGAACCTGAGTCAGAGACAGAATCCGAGGAGGAGGAATCTGAGGAGGAATCTTCTGATTCTGAACCAAAGAAACCCCCTCCAAAGGTGGTCAAAAAGCCCGTTGAATTGAAGAAGGTGGAAGAGACAAAACCAGTTAAGCGACGAGAAAATGAAAAGTTACCACGGAAGGATTCAACGACAGATGCCACAGAGAAGCCTAGGAACAAGTTCATGGGAGAAGTTAAACTGAAGCCTGTGCTCAAGAAGACACCCAACATCGATGAACTGCCAGAGAGGCCAAAGTCAATGTTGCTAGAGACACCAGTTCTGAAAAAAGTAGTCAAGCCTGATCCCGATGAACTGCCAGAGAAACCACGAAATGTCCTTCCGGAACAACCAGTGCTGAAGAAGGTGGTAAAGAAAGAGGCACCAATTGTGCCCAAAACCAGTGATACCGAATGGAATAACTTCCAGCTGAAAGGTGAGTTTTCCACCAGCACAAGTCCATTATCTAAATGCTTAAATGTCTGCCTTAAAAAGCATCCCCAACATCCATTACTCTCATCCCTAACTCACAAATGTCACTCACTATGTAGAATAATCATTAAAACGTCTTCTACAGTGAGATTTATACGCTGTCATTGACACGTTTATACTTTTCCGAGGGCAACAAAATAGAATAAGTCATATTGTGACTCAGTTGGGGACGAAAAATAGCAGCAGTGATGAGCATTTTAGCAAGAGTTGGAATTTTAATTAACATTGACGAAAAAAAACATATTTTGGTTTCGGTTAATAAGGGGGTGGTACAGGTTATGGCCACTTCACAGAAATCTTCAATTTTTCATGGAAAATCTTATTACAAATAGCCAGACAATGAGATGTTGGCCACATTTGTTTTTGTGATTATTTTATGAATATTCAATGGATAAAAAATAAAAGAAAGCGTCTACTCTATGATGTAAATGCCCTGTGTTCAAACCCCTATTACCTCTAGGAAGAGCTACAATGTCGCCAAGGAACAAATTTTAGGAAATATTTAGTTATAAGGGCAGAATCACATTGGCAATAAAATACTTACCATAGCCTCACTGTATTTAGTTAATTTACGCATTTTCATTGCAATTCTTACGCAAATTTTCCATTACCGTATTACCTTATCTCATACTCGGTGGCACTAGGTGAAAATATATAAGGAAATTGAAGATATAAAACGAAAATTCGATAAATTGTGAGCAAAAAAAGCTAAGAGAAATTAATCGTACAGTTTTTTTGCTCACCGTTTATCGTATTTTCGTTTTATTTCTTCAATTTTCTTATATTATTTTCACCTAGTGCCACCGAGTATAAGATAAGGTAATACGGCAATGGAACATTTTCGTAAGAAATGCAATGAAAATGCGTAAATTATCGAAATACGGTGAGCCTTTTACTGTCAATGCGATTCTGCCCCAAAAGCTTTCCATATTAGGCCTCAAAATCATCAAAATAGGGATAGAATCAGGGACCCATCAAGCCTAATAAAAAGTGAAGCTATTTTTCATTTTTCCTTGTAAAAATTTTTGCAGATATTGCACTGCGACTTAAACAAATTTGCTTGTAGTTCTTGTATTATTTAGGCGAATATTATGAAATATGTATTTTTAGATAGCGTTTAATGCACAATTTCGAGATATATCAGACTGATAAATCAATTCTCTTTAGGAAAAAGCTTGCCATTAGTCTTCATTGCCTCTATACAAAACCATATGGAAAAATGAAATGTCAAGAGACCCTTGGCTAGAATATAATTTTTGAAAGAAAAACTGTTTACGACTTTAAAAACGTCATCTTTCAGTTCACTTTTGATAAAAATTTTACGCTATTTTCTTCAAGGAAAAGCCTTCTTGGTGGCTTAAACAAGCTTTCAGCTTACGAAATTCACCGAATAATTGAATTTTAATTAAATTTTTGATTTTAAACACGTAAAAATTCTTTTTTCTTTATCAAAATTTCCATCCGATTTTTTTGTAAATGTTTTCTTCTCTGAAAATAATCTGATATCATTGAAAAACGACGTGAAAATTAATTTATTTTGAATTTTAAACCAGAATGCTTGTTGAAATCTTCTAAAGATAGTTGAAAAAAACGAAAAGTGCTTTTAATTCCTTTTCCTTAAAACCAAAAAGCTAATATTTAATTTTGGGAATCAATTAAATCTGATTATGTACTGTCACTGTCTGAAATACTAAAATCATCAAAATCGGATTAAAATAAGATTTATTCTGATTTTTCAAGCATATAAAATCTAAAAGCCTTTTTGATCTTTAAGAACGTCGTTTTGGGATCCTCAAGTTTAAAAGGCAACTTTTTGGAACGGAAAGCTATTCAGATACATGAAAACGCTTTTGTACACTGAGAGAAATCCGAAAAAGTTAAAATAACATTCCGGAAATGTTTATTTTACCCAGCAATATTGATCCGAAATCGGTGTAAATATTATGCTTTTCAGGTGTATTAGGGGTTAATGTTATCCTTTTTCATGTTAATTTTACCCTTAGAAAGGTATAAAATCTACATTAAAAAATGTTGATATATTTTTACACATTAAAAGTGTTAAAATTTGAGGAAAAAGTTAATCGCACCCCCGTTTTTTCTCAGTGTACTCTTTGTCTAAATCCGGAAAAATCGTATAAATCGGCACGGTGATTTCCTAGAAAAACAGATCGTCAGTGGATTCCTTTTTCCTTTTATTGATTTTTAAGGAAAGCTCAAAAAGTCAGAATAATTGGGCTTACATATTTTCGAGAAAACTCTTGTTCTATGTATTCGAAAAGCGATTTCTCCAATTTGGATCCATTTTTGTTAAAATCCTGGCTGTACCCTTGACTTTAAATAGAGCCTCTAATCAATCCTAAATAATAGGCGCCTTAATTTATATAAAATATTGAGCATTGGACAAAACGTAGCGCCTCACCATTCACAATTTTGTTCTTGGTGTCCCAGGGGTTCGCCTTAACCGCATTTGCTGACTGAGTCTTTTATCCTGTATTCGCCACGGGAGAAATCATATTTCTTTTTAAACGTGACATATTCACAGCGAACAGACTGGGCTTTTCTACATGGTCATTGCTTTTTTACGCCTTCATTGCTTTTTTACACGTGGAAAAAATAATTAAAAATTGCGGAACCAAACCAATTTTTACACTAATTTGATATTTTTTACGCTTTATGAGACAATATTCTTTGAAAAGAAAATGATATATTAGTAAAATTTTCCGATTATAAGTACCTTGAGAGAAGAGCAAAGAGCAATTGACCGGTCAATTGCTTTTTGCTCTTAATTCGAGGTTTTTAAATTTGGTAAATTTTACTAATAAATAATTTTCTTATTAAAGAATATTGTCTCAGAGAACGGAAAAACATCAAATTGGTGCAAAAATTGGTTTAGTGCCGCAATTTTTTGATTATTTTTGCCACGTGTAAAAAAGCAATGAAGGCATAAAAAAGCAATGACCATGTAGAAAAGCCTAGTCTGTTCGCTGTGATTCTACGATTTTTATTTTTATTGAAAATGTGAAAAAATGTGCACTTATTAATCTTCTTTGGAAAATTTAAAAAAAAATCCATGGATATGTACTTCGACTTGTCATTATCTATCCCGGAATTTTGAGAAAGAATGGTTCTGTGATTGCATTTGTTTCTAGTAATCCCATTTGATTCCAGTGATTCTTGAAGGAGTATAATTTCTGATTCTATCAGAATTTTACGAGTGATTCCGTGAGTTCTAAAGATTCTAGCGGAAAAATGTGTCGTTATTCCATGCTTGGGTAATCCCTTGGTTCTTCCGTAATTAGAATTAGCTTTTATCGTTTATTAATTTGATTATTACATTTGAATGATTTCAATTTTCGACTGAATATGATTGAAGTAAAATTAGGAAAATAAATGTTTTTTTTTCTTAAATATTACTATAATATACTTGTGAATAAGTGCTTTTTTATTAAGAACACAGGTTTTCCTGAATTTCTAATTTCGAAATTTCGTTTAAAAATACTTCTGGTCGAAAACGAGGAAACTACCTGAACTATCAGGAAAAAAGTGCTCTAGGTCATTAAATTTTACAAAACTTCCTCAGAAATTCGTTTGAATATATCAAAAAGTCTGTTGATAATAATTTTACTCAAAATTATTTCAGTTGAACGGAAAATACCTAAACTACTGGAAAATTTGTATCTTAATTGGCCATAAGCTGTGACTCCATTATATGGGGGAAATGCAAATTAGGAATGCATAGCAAATGAAAATATTTCATGGTATTCTCATTCAATTAAAATTCATAGTTATGCTACTTTTTTTTAAATAATTTTCATTAACAAAGGTTTGGGTTAAAGTGTAACGTTATTATTACTACGATATCGATTTGGTTCTAGGAAGCCAAATCAAATATTGAATTTAATTTATAGTCAAATTGTTTATTAACAAAACTTTGATATATTATATTACTTCGAAAGAAACTTATGTAAGGGCAAAAGTACATTTATTTCCATTGTAAAAACTAATAAGTTCATTTTAAAAATGCAGGGAATGAAATATGATCTAGTTTTTGAAATAGTTCGTTTCAATTTATTATTTGATACAGGTAATTGTCAATCTGAACAAATCACAGTCAAATCATGCAATATTGTCTGGAGAAGAGATAGGAAAAATTCTGCCAGTTTTGATTTGGAGACCCATCGTATCAATTCTTCATAAAAGATTGGGCGAATTGGGTTTCAGATGTCACTTCTTCTGATTGACTATTTTCTGTACATAAATGCAATTGATATTGAACAAAAAGTTAGCAAAGTTCTCATATTATTTGATACAAAACGGCTAAAAGATACTTTAACTCTTTCGCGTCCATAGGGTCATATATGACCCGGGGAAAAAAGTTTCTTTTTGGCTATTTACATTAATTGAAATCTAACTGGAGTCTTGAGAAAATGAGCCAAGAATCTTACATCCTTCTATTATGATGTCGTGCACGAACAGATAGATTTCAATTAATGTAAATACCCAAAAAAAAAAACTTTTTTCCCCGAGTCATGACATTACCCTATGGACGCGAAAGAGTTAAAAGGAATAACTTTTCTGAACAATTTCTCATTTTTATTCCGTTTACGGTGACCAATGTTATTGGACATGTAACATCTTCTAAACAGACAGAAGACTTTTCAGAATCATATCTAGATACAAAAGTTAGATTTATTCCTTAAAAATAAAGGCAATCGACACTAAAGGCCTGTACACCTTATTGCGGGAAAGCACAATGGGCAAAATTGTCCAACCTTTCGTCACGAATGAGACCTGTACCATCGAATAAATATTAGAAAATGTATAAAGTTTTGTTCCGGGACCAACCCCAAGAATATGAAATCTTTTACAAAACTCCTTTTATACAATAATGGTTTATCTTATGTTGTCGTTTCAATGAACAATTTGCAAAGGAGGGCTCAAGAATGATATTAGGGGGAAGTTAGGCACCTTTGAATGTGAGGCAGCTTTGAAATTGGGATTTTTCTCTTATTTTTAAATGGAATTGAGCCATATCATAATTCTTTTTTTTTCATAATCTGTTCGTGCAGCTAAACTATATCATGATAAGGTTTAATTTAATTTAAAAATAGGAGAAATATTCCGATTTCAGAGGTGGCCTACTTTCAAATGTGCCCCACTTTCCTCTAAATAAACCTTTTTTATTTCTTCATTTTTCCTGCAATTTTCTAGATCCTTCTAATAAAACTTTGAACATATTTCAATTTCATAAAAAAAAATTATTGTATGTGGAGAAATATCTCCTGTCCAGAAATATTCTCTTTGAAAAAGGGACCTCTGAAGATAGCAAGGTCCTGAAAGATACCGTTATTCAAATACTTTGAATAATTAGTTTAGAGTAAAGATATTTTAATTAAACTATTATGCTTTAAAGTTTTTGATAAAATTCTTTTGATAACAGTACCTTTTCAATCTTATGATCTTCAGCAATTCTAGCTCCTTTTTTTACCCTTTAAGGACGATTGGAACACCGGTGTCCCATAAAGAAAATAATTTTTCCTGAGTACCTAAAGTTATTTTTTCCAATGTTTGTACGTAATTGCAAAGTGGAAGGTTGAAAGAATTTAGGATATTTTTTACAAGTCTCCAGCTATTTGCTATATAGTAAATTTTTGAGCTCAAAAATGACGAATTTTTATATTCTCATATTGATAAATTGATTTTAATTATTTTTTATACTTCCAATTTTTTAAACAATATTTTTAAGTATGCCAAATATTGACTAAAACATTTTATAATGTGTAGATGTTATAATTCCGAAAGAAACATATCAAACTAAAGTTTTACATCTTCTGTTTTGTTGAATTTCACTACGTTCCCTTGAAGGAACTTCCAAAATTGTCCAAAATGCTTCTGATTTCTTCTCTTGCTAGAGTTTTCTATTTACGTAATTTCTTCTGTCCTTCTCTCCCGAAGTATACGCTTAAGTGTTTATATACCTTTGAAAGCATTGAATTGCGGAAAGTTTCAATGTATCACTCTTCAAGTCCTTTTGGATTGATCACTGGGCATACCTAATAGCGTCTACACACTTGAGAAATTTATGTCCAAATTGAAGCAAATTCCCTACGCTTGTGCAGGAAAAATTCTTTAATATGGACATAAATTGCTCTAGTATGAAGAGGCCATAAAAGTCATGGTTTTTTTGAATAAACCCCTGATAATCTTTAATTTTAACTAAATATTGCAATTAATCATGTAAAAATAAAGATCAATGATAATTCAGACAGAGAACTTTTATCACTATTTTATAAATTTATAGAGTTTATACTGAAACATCACTTCTTGAACAAACAAAATTTAAAAGCCTTTCGTATAATTAATTTGACTTGTTCACTTATAAGTTTTAATTTATTTATTAAAACTTTCCTAAAGTCTCAAAGTTTGTGAAGCAAAAAAAAAACATTTCCGTAAGATGATTAAACTTAGACATAAATTGAATGATTCCACCATCAGAATTTCAATTTTGAGTTTTGATCACACACTTGGAAAGTTTAAAATATTTTGTGATAAAATTTCAACAAGCATTCTTGTTTAACATATATGCCTTATGGTGACATTTAGAAAACTTTCTACAAAGTCCCAAATGAAATTTTCAAGCTTTTCAACCTCCTGCAGCATCATATGAAATCGCAAATTGAGATGGCAATTCCACAATGTTCTATCAATATTGTTCAGCAACAGATACAATTTATAAAGTTTGAATAGGGACTTTAACAAAATACTTCTGGAACCTTTTGTCATATTTTTGTGTTGGTCTGCAAGTAAAAGTTTATGAAATGGTATATATATTGATTGTATTGTGCACAAAACCATTTAGAAAGCAACAAAGTAAAATAATTGGCACACAAATTTAGTGAAAATTCTACAAAGCATCTCATGTTGATTTTCTGTTTTGAAGCCAGGAAAATTGAATGAAGCGCACAAATTTCTAACGTGAACGTCATAAATTGGGTTATAAATATTTATACATTGACTGACATTCATTCCAGTTTTCAGTACAAGGTCGGAAAGATTTTCTATTTTCATAATCTCTGCTTTCCCAATTTCTCTTTCATTATAAAACACATCACACTATCAATTTGAATTATTTATTCAATCATTTTTGATTATTTTATTTTATTTAGAAAACGTTGCAGAACAAGAGCAGAATACAGCTAAAAAGCCAATAGGTCAGACAAAATCCCAAATGCCTTTTCTAATTTATTTCTTTTTAGAAACCTTTTCAAAATTGCTTGTTTTGATTTTAAGCATTAGAATACTCATTAGAAAGTTTGTTGGTACGTTTGGTACGTTTAGATTTGGAGTATTTGAAAAATTATGCTAAATTTTTTAAAGTATGAATGAACTTGTTTGAAACCGTAAAAGCGAATGAGTTTGACACCCTTTTGTTCGTAAGCTTTCCTTACATCTATAACTAAAGAATATTCTATACCGATCCGTTTTACCATGTCCGATCGGTGAGAACCATTCTTAAACATTAGAATTAAAGAAAAGCGTACGAACAGAAGGATGTCAAAGTCATCCGAACTTACGATAAGAAATTTTTCTGATTCTGTATAACAATCTCCTGAGGTGAATGTAGTGCTCTCTTAGAAAATTCCTATAATCGTGATAAGTTTCTTTCATACATTTTTCAACATCATGCAAAATCTTCCCAAACGCTTTCCATATTGACGTTGAGATCTTACTAAAGCGTAATACTAATTTGAGAAAATATACCTGAATAAATTATTTAACCATCTCTGCTCTCATGTACTAAGAAAATAATGAGATAAAGATTTGAGAATGTTATAGTTTACATCTTCATGTTATTCAGCTAATTGGACATACAAAATATGGAAAACATACAGCAAGCATCTTAATATCTTAATTCAATTTCATCGAAAATGAGGTAAAATATGCTGAAAATATTATAAAGGATTATTTTCCCACTAGAAATATCATCTTTTGTTAATTTAAGAATTTTCTAGACGCACTTATGATTTAAGCCGAGAGACGGCTTAACGTAATTATAGTCAAAATAATAATTTAACTAAGTTCCCATCAGTTTCTCACTGACTAAGCTGTTGCTTGGATTAAGCTGAGACACGAATTAGTCAGAAACTGATGAAACTGTAATCTGATCATTATTTTGATTATAATTACGTTAATCTGCCTCTCGGCTTAAGTTGTGGATGTGTTTAGAGCATAATACGTATAACTTTACGTTTATAATCCCATTATATTCATCAAACAAACAAATAATATTGAATATCACGTTGATTAAATTATAAATCCTACTTTTATATTCCTTACTATATCTTAATGAATAGCAAACAGTAACTTTTATTTTAAGAACATATTTCTTAAGCTGCATAAGTATGACAGGCTAGCAGAACTATATCTAACTAACTGATCATGAGCACTCTAACACAAAGCTTGTTCTGTGTATATCATATACTTTGCATTTTTGTTAAGTGAATTTCGAATATTTAATTTAAACTATTGCTTTAGGTGCCATCGTTTAGGTCATAGCTTTAATCATTGTTGCTGCAGTTGTACCTGCATGATTTGTGCTGAAGTGCATCCCACGTTTACGTGTTAGTTTTACAGTACTACAAGTGCTAGTCCTCTATTCAAAGTTTTATCAAATTTTCATGTACCTTCATCAGATTACCAATGCAGTTAACAATATTTATCATTGATTATGATAAGTTCCTCGAAATGTACCATATTTTCTTATTTGCTATTTAATTTCTACATTAAACACACATCTGAAAGTCCAAATAGACTCAGGCTGATCCTCGAGAATATCTAGGTTATAAAATTTGGCATTAAAGGTTTAGGTGAAAAAAGTTTAAGCAAAGAACCTCTATTAGATAAACCTAATGCCCTAGACACATTTACAACTTAAACCGGGAGACGACTTAACATAACTCCAATCAAAATAATGATCGGATTATATTTCCATCAGTTTATAACTAATCCGTATCTAGGCTTAAGCCAATAAACGGCTTAGTTAGTGGCAACTTGATTGAAATTTAGTCAAAGGATTGTTTTGATTAAGGACACCCAATAAGTCAAGTAGTAGAGCAATACTGTTTCTATGATACAAGTGTTCCGAGTTCGGATCCCCTTTAGATCACATGGATGCACATGATTCCATGGTGTATGGGACTAAAAACCCCATGCGTGTATAAAAAAAAATAAATGGATCTTCCAAACTCCCCTTGCGAGAACCCATAAGTTCCTCTACGGAACGTTGTGCTACCATTATATTATTATTATTATTATTTTTATTATTGATTTAATTACAATTACATTAAGTCATCCCTTGGCCTAAACCGCCTAAACCGTAAGTTGTCTAGGGCATAAGTTCACGCGTATAATAATTTGAGAAAAATATTTACTGTCAAATTTAACAGACTAATTATTCTCAAGGTTCAGCCTGAGTTTATTGTAAGTCCTAATGACATTTTTATTTCCTTATTTAACTGATGTATAAAGCTACCAATAGAGATTGCAAATGGAATGAGTATTCCTAAACATATTGCCTTCGTAGACAGAGGTTAGAATGATTTTAAGAACTTTAAACTTTACTAATTATTCTGCGGATCTTGCAGCTCCACCACCACCTCCACCTCCAGGAATAATGCCACCACCACCACCTCCTCCGCCAGGCCTGGCCCCTCCGGTGGAATTTGAAAAGAAACCGCTGTCGGAAAAGCAACAAAAGGTCCTAGATCGCCTACGAACACGAGCCCGACGTCGTCCGGACTGGTCTGAAATGATGGCCGAAGTTGAGCGTGGACGAAAACTTCGTCACGTCGAGTGCAATGATCGTTCTAAGCCAATTCTAACATCCAAGTCCATGACGAAGGTTAAGGGGCAGTTCATCTTTGAGACAGAGAAAGCAAATGCCCACAATGCCTTGCTGAATCAGATTCAGGTGGGCATCAAGCTTAAGCCAACTAAGTGCAATGACCGCAGTCGACCTATCCTCGAAGGATTGCGCAAATTCCGACGACAGATGACAATTGAGGAACAAATCCAGAAATCAGAATCACGAGCAAACCTCAGCGAACCACCTGCAGAAGAGGAAGAAGATGAAATGGATGACATTGATAAGCTTAGGGATGACTTGCAGAGCACGAAACAAATGTTGGCGCTAGAATTGAGAAATAAGGAAGCTCACGAGAGGGAAAATAAGCGTCTTTTAGCAAGAATACAAAATCTCGAAGCTGAGCTTGAAAGAGAACGATGGTCAGTTACTGGTGAACCTGTGCAGAGAATCAATACCCAACCAGCTGAAGAGCTCGTGCAGTCCCTGAAAAAGGAAGCTGAAGATGCTCAGAAGCAAGCTTCTATGCTGGAGAAGAAGTACCAGGATACAGCAGAACAACTCGATAAAGCAAAAAGTGAAATTGAAGAACAAAAGAGGAAAATCGCTATACTTGAGAAACAGGTTTCACAGGTACGGTCTACCGCACTTTGTCTACGGTGTACTAATTTGATGCAATCACTGAGTGTTTCAATGAGAAAGTTACGTGGTTAATCCTTAAAATTTGTAGGCGTTTCAGGGACTTTGCTATTGACGAACCTTAGAACAGTGTCTGATGACAAGGTAATGAAACTTCGAGTCGGTAAATTCGTTCCCGGTATATTCGAATTTGCATATATTAAAGTTTCGAATATATCGAAGCAACTGGCGTATAGTTGATATCGTAATAGTAAATTCCGGAAGTCGTCGGGAAAGATCAATCATTCAGGGAAAGCACATTAACTTATACCAGGCCTTGCGGCTCGGTCTCCAAGATCACTGATGAAGTTTTTGGAATCGATCCAATTGATCTTCCCCGACGACTTCAGGAATTGCCTATTGAAATTTTTAAAATCATTATCAAGAATTTTTGTTCCTGGTAAATATTCTAATCAAAACCAAAATTACGTACCTGAAAGACACTGAAATTTTGGTTCCTAAGTAATTTTTTAAACAGAATCCTTATATTTGGGAGATTATAACTGACATGTTCCGTTTCTGATCAACTAAGAACATGTGTAGTAAATTTTATACTCAGTAATTTTGTTCCTGTAGATGTTAGTTAAACCCTAGAAATGCTATGAAATCCATTGTTAAGAGGCGTCGATCCCTAGGCATACCTACGACAAGGTGCCTGAAGAAAATTCAGGATCTTGCCTTATAGCGTTTTCAGATCGAGTGCGAACATCTTTCTGAAGTGGCAGATGATTGGAAGCCATAGGTTGCTACCTTCAGTGTCCTAAACCTCCAATCCCGATTGGGACAAGCTTTTGAAAATGAATGAAAAAATAGATGGCCTTTTCCGATCCGATCTACCGGATCTACCATAAAAGCTTAAATCTTGAGAAAAGCCAGTGGGAGGCAAGGTTATATTCATCTACGGTACCGAGAAGGCTTCTATTTTCTCAGTAAACGGTATGTATCTAGGTGTTCTTAACCTAGGATATTTAAAGCAATTTAGTCGTGCAACAAGATAACTTAAAAAACTTATCGTATCAAAGGAATATTTGTATTAATCCTTAAATTCCATAGTCTATACAAATATATCGTACATCTTTTGTAAAATTGAGAATCTGTACTGTACATTAAGGTCCTGAATCAGTAATTCTTTTTCTTAAAATGTCTTCTGTTTGGCTCTTTATTTTTAATTATTTAAAAAAAAACTCATCTGGTTCACTCAAGTATTTTTTTCATGTTTATCCGACAAAGTTATGTCCCGAAATTGGCTTTTTCATTGAAGCACACCCAGTGACTATTACTGCAATTAAAGGGAAGCTTAATTAACATATCAATATCTGCACAATAATTAATTATTACATTATCTCTGCCGCTTTATATGCTTCGATTAACAACGATTGTGATTTGCACTTGGTTATGATGATGATACTCAATAAATACCCGAATAAGGGTTCAAGACCACAAATTCAGTGGCATCATTACTCATACGAGGACGATGATGAAGAGGATGATTTCCAACGAAGAAGATCATTCAGGCGTCAGGTATTACCAACATCAGCGCCCTTTCACCTCTTTCGTGTGTACTCACTTCCGCCTCCCATCGTCCCACTTCCTGTTCTCAAAAACACTTTATGAGACAATCACAAGGTAGAAATACAATCCTTCACATCCTCCACCTTCGCTCAATTTCAATTGTCGAACCATTAAAAAGTTTTGAACTCTGTAATTTAGTATTAATTGCGAATTAGTGGAATTCTAATTAAAAGAGTTGAATACGTATTAATTATTTAGTCACCTCTCCACGAGATCTATTCATTAGTTTAGTTGAAAATGGAATTAATTTACAAATGATGCTGCACATTTGTGAAATGAAATTTTCTTTTATGTAATGATTTTAATTAAACTATTCAGAGTAAAATAAGTAACCTAATAATACTGTACTCTTGCGAGATATAAAACATATTAAATTCTAAAGGGACGCAAAAATGATATCAAGATGTGTTTTTTTAATATAGCGAAAAGCGCCCTACCTTGAGACGAATTAAGCTTCGATTAATTCTTTCTTTTTAATATGTATGTTTTTAATGAATTTGACCCATAATAATATTATATTCTGAAAACTTAAAGAGTCCGACTCTTTAAGTTTTCTGAAAAGAAAACAATGGGTCAAATCCATTAGGAACATACAAAAAGAATTGAGTTGTTCGATTTCGAAGCTCGAGTCGTCTTAAGATAGCGCACTTTCCCCTACCTGTTGCGACCTAAAGACACAATGGTTTTGAATTGCGATCTAGAACGATCCTTTCTAAAAGTGTTCCCAAAAGATGTATTTTTCGTTTTATTTTTAAAATAATACAACCAATAAAGTTAAAATGTAAATTTTCATACAAGAAATTACAAATTTAGCACATCCAGATCATAAAAAAAAAATTATAAAATATAAATTACTAACACTTTCTTTAGCAAAGAATAAGAAGAAAATTGTAACAATGAGGAGAACTGATGTTTAATCAATTTGTGAACGATAATCCGGTGTTCATCGGGCGGGAGCGGACTAGCCCAGAATAAAAGTCTTTTCTTCCCAGAGCTTTCGGTTCACTACACACCTTCTTCAGTACAAGAAGTAGTGCACCGCAAGCTCTAGAAAAAAGACTTTTATTTGGGCTAGTCCGCTCCTCCCCGATGAACACCGAATTATCGTTCAAAAAAAGAAGAAGAGTGCGAAAAAGTGGGACTGGCATATTGTGTAATAAGTTTCAGAAAGGAAGGAAACTTTTGATTTAATAAAGTTTTTCTAATCGAGAAAATATGGCAAAGGTATTAGATTTTGTTTTTCGTTTAAATATATTTTATTAAAAAATAAAAAAATAAAATAATAAAGTTTTAAATATCAAGTGCATCACATAGCAAAAACTTAGCTGCCCGAACAGAATAGCTTATTGAGATTCACTGAACATTCAACTTTCGACTGTACCAAATACTAAATCATGAGAATTATTTATTCACAATTAGGGGAAAGTGACCATGCTTGATACGATCCAAGCTTGATAATAACTATTTTTTTCCTATGTTAATCAATAGTTATGACTCATCGCAATATATTTCAATAGCTGGTGCTAAGCCTCACATTTCCTAAAAAAATTAGTTTCCTAGCTCTTTTTTCCTAGTTTCAGGAAGCAAAAATCAAGAATAGGCCCAAAACTGTAATTTCGATACATGATATTTCATAAGTATTTCTTAATTAATGTCGTTGTTCACGAAAACTACTATCATAGGCACATAGAGGGGTCATCAGTACTAATATTTATGTAAAAATATTTTTACTTGGTGGACACTGTTTTTGTGGGTGGTAACAAATTCATAAATTCTACTTGTGTCCATCCTATATTTTAAGAAGGGTCCATGAATGATAATTTTAATGTGGCAACTATATCATTAGATGGGATTCTTTCATAATTACACATATTGCAATCCGCTAATTTTATCGACAATTGACATAATCTTCAACCCTGTTGCCTGAATTTTAAGGTTGCAGAATGACATTTTCATGGACTCAAAGTGAAAAAAACGGTTTTCGCTAGCGCCCTAATGTCATAAAAACATGGCTTAGAAAAATTACATAAAAGTGATTTTAAAACTAATAACCAGTCATATAAACGATTTAAGCAGATAGATTAGAGATCCGTCTAAATATTGATGTGCAATTTTTTGTATCCGGTGAATTTTTTGCAGTGAAAATGGGCCTCCGAATTGTCGAATCAATTATTATACAGGAAGGCCCCGGACCCAACTTGTATAAAAATCGCTACTGAATTTCCATTTTCTTCTTGAGGAAAATCTAAGGATTTCCAGGAACTATTTGAGGTTGGATTATGAACCTAATAAGTGAGACATTTTTTTGTCATAGTGCAAGAATCGCTTCGGTTTGTGTGTTAATCAGAAAATAATCACAAACCTTGGACATCATTTTACAGTATCAAGCATGGTCACTTTCCCCTACGATTTAAGCTTCAACACTAATTATGTGAAAAATCGAATGTTAAAATTACGAGTAAATAAATCTTATGTGGCCTCAATTTTGTCTTGCTAACATTTAATACAAATTCTAATACATTAATAAGCCCGATAAGTATATTTAGTACTTCTTGTACTAAAATTAAATATGTATTAAATTAACATCTTCGTCGAAATTGAAAGGGAATAATTTAGGAACGGAATAATTAAAATGAATATCTATTTTTTTTCTTTATTCAAAAAATTAAATTAATAATTTAAAAATTCAATAATTCAATTTTAAAGCATGATTACTAAGTAAGTTTTATTACATGTACTAAAACTAAAATAATAATATGAATAACATATAACATCAAATAGACATTTCTGTTTATTTTTTACATTGTTTTTTTTCTGACTATAAACATAACACATATAAACAAAATATTTTTAAATAATTTTACCACATTCCATTTTATAATTTTAAAGCTGTACTAAAAAAAATAATTCGTAAATTTGAAGAATGCGTTCTAGACAAAATTTTCATCATGAAGATATTTATAAGGCTATGATGATTTATAAGTTGAAAAAATGCTGGATACTTCTTTTTTGGGCTATTTCAAATTTTTTTTAAACATTTTAATATGATTTAAATTTAAATTTTAATGGTGCTGTCACATTTCTTCAATTTTGTTAAATTTATTTAATCGATTGAAATTTTACTTCTCACTTTTGTGAAATCATATAGGGGGGGAGCTTTCAGGCTTCGCACGCATACTAGCTTCGAACACTTCCTATTGTTCCCATATTCCTTTAAGAATCTGACCTAGCGACTATTTAAATAGGTAGCCTTACAAATATGGAATCATGAGGAAAATACGAAAATTTGAATTTTAAAAATTTAAAAGGTAAAATTCCAATCGATTGAATTTCACTAAATTGAAAGGTGTGCTAGCTCCATATTTATCTGAAGATCTGAATTGAAAAGATAGTTTCAAAATCGAATTAGGGTAAGTGTGCCAAATTCCGGCCAGCTTGCAATTTCGGCCATCTTTTTTGTTCCTCGAATTTCCATGAAATTTTAGATTTTACGTAGGTACTCTAGAGATTATACAATACAAAAGAATAACAAAAAATGTAGCTTCGACAAACGAGATGACGTGAAAAAGATATTGGAAGAATTCCCGAAGGGCAAGGAACTATGAGAATGAAGGTGGCCGAAATAGGCCACCAAAGCTATGTCTATATTTTTATTCATTATAAAATGTATTAAGAATTATTTTAGAGTAAATTAAGACGGTAAACTCTTTACAAGGCTCCAAGCAACACTCTTTCAGAAGAAAGAATAAAAAAATCATTTTGAATTTAAAATATTACATTTCAAACTTGAAATTTGACGCTTGCATGCAACTATGCCGAAATTTGGCACACTTACCCTAAATGGAAATTAAACGATTTAGTCTACTTGCATTTTATAGATTATTTCAATGCCTGTATTTCAAAGCTTGCAAAGAATTTGCAAAGAACACCCAAAAAAAAGTATTGTACAAATTTTAAAATTCACTTAACCATAGTTTTTTTAATTATTTATTTTAAAAAACAAACCATGTTCTTTTTAGATCGATTTTGGTGTAACATAATCTCACATTTCAAAATACTAAAATACACTTTTGTTTAAATATGAACGAAAAGAAATTGTATTAATTTTTAGCACTGTTTTTACTTTATATAAATTTATGGCTCATTTCTAACCAGTTCATCCATTTACTCAATTTAAGTTTGCGGTACTTAAAATTTTATTGCAAAACCCCTTATTTCACATCCTTTTGCCAATTAACTTTTTCATTACATTGCTTATGGGAATTGGATGGTAAATGTTATTTTTACGGAGCAGGGAACTGGCCCAGGAGGTGGATCGAGACGTGACAGTGAAGCCCCACAAAAGGACAGTTCTCCAGAACCAGAACCCGAGGTATCGGAGAGTGATAGTGAAGAGGATGAGGCGACCAAGGAGGAGCGCCGGAAACGTCGCCTGATGCGTGAAGTGAAGATGCTCCATACGAAATTGACTCGGCTCAAGGATAAAGAGAAAGTGGCCAAGAAGGAGCGTGAAGGTCTAAAGGACGCCATGAAGAAGGCTCAAGTGGCTCTCAAGTAATTAACACAAAAACTTGAAATTGATTGCAAAGGCACTCAATCTGTTATTCTATGTCTTGAAGGGATGAAAAGAAAAAGTATCGTGGTCTGCAGAAAGAGGTTGACAAGATGGCCAAGCTCATGAAGGACGTTGATGTGGATGAGGATGAAGAGAAGGAGGAGGAAGAAGATGCCGAAGAGGAGGAATCTGAGGAGGAGTCCGAGGAAGAGTCTGAAACTGAATCTGAGAGTGAAGAGGATTCTGAGAGTGAATCTGAAGCTGAAGTTCGTACAAAAATTCCTGACAAGTGATATCCTTTTGCTTATATTTTGTAATTGTTTACAGGATGCCACAGATGAGAAGAAGAAGGCAAATTTGGAGCCAAGGGTGAAACGACACGAAGGACTCCTGGCAGCACTTAAGAAGGGCAACTATCTCCATCAAGCCAATGTGGATCGTCTCAAAGATGAGGTCATCAAACAGCGTGAAGCCTCTGAAATACTCCAACGTGACCTTGACTCAGTTCTCTCTGAACTGGGTTAAGGTCAGGAACTGAGGAAGACCCAGAATGACATTAAGATATGCCACCTCAGCTGCATTATACAGAGCAAATGAGGAAACCATCCTCCTTCATCGACAGTGAGGGAGTTATCTACTAAAGAGATTAAGGAATGGAGTAAATCGCTTTGGAATTTCCTTTATATTGCTTTCATCGAGCTACTATATTACTTTTTGCATAAAGGCGTTTTATTATTTAATTTCTTATGCCAGCATTACACAACCAATTAACACCCAAACCATTTTTTTCTAGTATTGATGGTGGTGAAAAAGAAACGTTTACATTATATACAATTTTACTCTGTACATTACTTTTTTTAATTCCTTAAAGGAGGTCATTTCCGAAAGTTTAATTTACTCCGCACATAAGGCACATTCACATTGAAAGCATTTTTGAAAGGATAAACTGTTTGAACTCCATCAGTGATACTGTAACTCAATTAGAAGATGAACTTCTTGAGAATTGGAAACAACTTCGAGGATTGATTTTGTGTTTTACACGAATGATGGATCGGAAATGTTTCTTTTTTATAAATTAGTATACAGGTAAGTATATAACTTTACAATGATTTTTGTAGTACCGTCTTAATGCTTTATTTATGATATCCCTTATGTATTCCATAGTTTTTCATAATGCCCAACGCACAATAACTTTTGTTTAGTAAACATATTTATGACATTTCAATGAGAGTGAGTGAGATGTTAATCTAGTCATCTCGCTCATTCTCATGGGAGGCTCCGAAAACATGTTTACTAAACAAAAGTTATTGTGCGTTGGGAATAATGCTAAAATGAATAATTATGAATTAAGAAAAATACCAATAGAAAATAAGAGTCAGATTAATTTTGAGTAGTTTTTTCAAAACCATAAATTTTTAACGGATTTGGTTTTAGAGATTATTACATGAAATTTGTACGAAACCAGAAAGAAATACTTTTAAAATGATTGCATTTAGAGTAGGGGAGACTGGGGCAAAATTTGTAAAAACGAAAATTTCAATATTCACTATTTTCTAAAATAAAAGAGACTGAGGCTTGAAATTTTTATTATAGATAGCCTTTATGAACTTTCTTAAACTTACAAAGTTTCAAAGGATTCGAGGAAGGATTATGTAAAATAAAAGATAATGAAATTTTGAGCCCTATTTTTGGAATATTTGGCTTACAAAAAATATCAATACTGATTAGCTCAATTTAATCACTTTTCTCGTTAAGATAGAGAAAAATTATCTTCGACAAAGTTGTAGAGGAGTAAATTTCCTATAAAAATTTGTCTATTTGACATTTTTAACGTTTGCGAGATTAAAACGTCACAAATTATCCGAAGACTGACAAAATTTTCCCCAGCAATTTTGAGAATGTCCACAAAATCGACTTTTATAAAATAGTTCAAAAATCACACTACTTTCGAGATAGAGGAAAATAGTTTTCTGCAATGTTGTAGAGCAGTAAATTTCCTATAAGAATATGTTCATTATAAAACGTTTAAGTTTTCTCAGAGCTCGTGAAAGAATTAAATATGCGTTTTGACAAGTTTTGCCCCAGTCTCCCCTAAATGTCGGGCCCCTGTTTTTTTTATACCAAGTTTGCTTATTTACTAACCAAAAATGTTATTTTTCTTACTTGATTTTATTAATCTTGTCTCATTTTGGATTTAGGAAAATTTGAATTATAAGGGAAGAGTACCCCGGATCGGAATGTTAAGAAACATGCCTCATATTTAGTTGAAAATATAATACTCAAAACATTATTTGATATATTTATGTATGCTAATTGATACATTAGTTTGTAAACTGTTTGTATTAGCATATTGGACGCACCTTTTTAGGATCAATGGTTCAATGTCTCTACGGCTTATCAGGAATATATCGCTCCCCTGAATTCTGAGATAAAGAAAGCTCAATAACTTGAAATAAATATATAATGTCGAAATTAAAGATTTTTTTATTTTAAACTGAAGACAAGTAAAAATGCTACGTATCCTTCATTTAATTCAATCTTACCTTAAAATATTCTTTATTTTTTAAATTTGAAGAGCTTCTCCTGACGAGCTTTAAAATTAAGAAAATCTTATAGTGAGAGTCTCATTTTTTAAATCTTATAATTTTTCAATTACGCCTGGGTCGCTCCGTAAACTATCAGAAGATTAGTCAGCCCAAAATCTTTGTTTAATTAAGAGGTTACGTTGATCACAAAGACAGAATATTTTCATTAACACTTCAACAACGAGTGGGACATCGGTGCACCAAAAACAATTTTTCTTAACTATAGAAAGTTATCAAGTCCTCGAAATAATTAGAAAAATGTTTTTTTTTTGTTTCTGGGACACCAGTGTCCCACTGGTCCTTAAAGAGTAATATCTTTTCAACATAAAACATAATTATTATTTCAAGTTCTTAAACATTTGAATGTACAACATTTAATCTATTTATATTTTCTAAAATTTTCATTTAAAAATTTAAAAAAATCAGCCTTTTTGGAAAACCTTATTTTTCGATATCCATAAATACTTATTAGAGTAAACTCATCTGAAGTCAAAAAACAAAATATTTCCTATTAGTTTATGCGTTGAATTAGTACATAAAGGAATGTTTTTATTTGTTTGTTTCTTTACAACGTATTTTACATTACGAAACGCGGTCTAAAATTGGCCAAAAATTTTAATATTTTGCATAAATTTTTTCTAAAAATATGAAATTTGTTGTTTTCTAAAATACTTCGCCCATGTACGAGTTTGACTTTTCTGCTAAAAGTAAATATTTTAGACCTTAGATAAAGTTACTCTGAGTAATCGTGAAAACAGCATTGTATTTTTTTTTTAAAGAAAAGTCTTCGAAAAACAGGTCCTAAAGCTTGAATTTTTAAATTTTTAAATGAAAATCTCAGAAAATATAATTTTAATGTTCTCCTTTCCATGCCTAAGAAGAGCTTATATTAAGCAAATTTTTATTAATGAAAAAAAAAATGATTAAATATTGTGTTCTTTTTTAGTCTTCGTTATCCACATAACCCCTTCAGTGAATCTGAATTGCAAGTTGTTTTTTGTT
Organism: Phlebotomus papatasi; assembly: GCF_024763615.1. Lineage (NCBI taxonomy): Eukaryota > Metazoa > Arthropoda > Insecta > Diptera > Psychodidae > Phlebotomus > Phlebotomus papatasi. The sequence continues at coordinate 13,540,614 of NC_077223.1, forward strand.
GTTTATTTTGTAATATTACTGTTGGTAGATCTTGAACTTTTCTCAGAAAACTGTCAAAATTTGAATATTTGTTACACCTGCAGCATATTGAGTAGATTTTGGTAAAATAAGTGAAAATCTCTGTCAGAATATAAATAAAATAAAACGAAAAGAAGAAATTGTAACTGCACAAAATTAGTGAAATATTCTTGGCAAATGGAAAATGAAAAAGTTATGAACTATCTAGAAAAGGAAAGCAATGATCACTTTGTACTTTTTTACTAAGCAAAATGGATCTTTTTATCAGGCAAAATTGATTTTGTTCGACCATTTTTTTTTTCTTTACAGATTAATGTATTTTTATTAGTCCTCAGCTGACTGAACCTTCGCCAAAGCTATTTTTGCCAATTCATATTTTTCGGTCAGAATTTTCTTAAATTTATTTAAGTATAAAATGACATCAAAATATATATTTTTATTATTCTTGTTGGCATCTACTAATAGGGATCTCAATATAGGGCCACTATTTTCATCTTTTACTTTATATAAGTTACATAAATAGAATTTTAAACTGACAAAATCTAATAAAACATTTATTATTAAGTCTCAAACATTATTTATATATTTATTCAAAATTTAAATTGAAACATTTTAAAAAGTATTTGTCAAATCTGTCAATTATGTGTATCCCTGGAAACTTTTATCGGGAGTGGATTATGAGTAATTCATACACTCCTCCCAAAAATATATCAAATATCAAAAACCCTATATGAATATCAGCTCAATCATTGAGATTTGTTAGGTTATTTGCACAAAAAGGCAAAAGATGGGCCACTTAGGACTAAGGCTCCAGAGCATTCTTTACGATCCATTTCGTATTATTAATAAGGTTTTCATGGATGAAAGGCAAAAGAGGATTTTCTGAGGGTGTTACACTGCAAATTGGCTATGCGAAAATTATTTTTCATCTTATCCTTCCCACGTACAACACTTGGCTTATTTTTTTGACAGACGAAAATGCAGAGAGAGTCTCATTTTTTGCTCAAAAAAAAATCTTCAACGGAATTCCTCCAAGTGGAGAAAATGCAAAAGGAGGAAGTACTGAAGGTAAGTGCGTATGAATAAAATTCTAAATATGCTTATTTTCTTGCTGAATCACATACCATACCTAAAGAATGTGTGAGATTTCAACTTTATATCATTGGAAAGTACCGTGTTCGTATTCTTGAAGGCGAGATGGATGAGAAGGATGTTGGAAGAAAATAGGGATGAGAGATGTGAATTTTGTATAGTGGAAAATTGTATTTTCAGGGCGACATCCGTATTAAATATTTCTCTCATGTCACATGGAAGAATGCCAAAAGTAAAATCATTGTAAAACGGTATAAAGTCAGGAGAATTGTCATAGTGAAAATTTACTCCTTTTTGAATTCCTGTATTCACAAATACGTTTCCCGAGAATTCCATCCAATTGAGTTGCCTACCCCATCCCCGATTCGAAGATAATTCAGAGAAAAATTATTAAGAAATCATTGAGAAATCATTGAGAAAATTTGATAAAAGGAGGAGGTCAGAGATTTCGTCTTTAGACAGGAGGGTCACTGAAAACCGTAAGTTAATATCTCCAACCTATTGGAGTTCCGACAAATTAAAATAAAACGAATTAGCTAACTGAATAGCTCTATCTTAGAGTTCGAGCAATAACATGTCACATAAATAATTTTTTATTTGCAAATGACTATTAAAATTTGAATTAGCCAAATGTTAAATACATAATGAGAAGCAGAAAAAATATAAAACCTCGCAATAGTGTGGAATCACTAATATATTTAATTTTAATATTTGAATTAATATTTCTTAAGTAGTAATGTTTTAAATTGATTTTACCACCTGTCGCCATTGCTTTTTAATAGGCGAAGCTAACTTCACTTCGTAGATTCTCAGTTGCCAAATCTGTTTTGTTTACTTTCTGCAACAGTCTAAGGGCCTTGACAGACCTGAGGATTAGCCGAGAGACGGCTTAGCGTAATTATATTAGAAATAATGGTTAAAATACATTTCCATCATTTTCCACTAAGTCGTCTCTCGGTTTAAGTCGTAAGTGTGTCTAGGGCATAACGGTGCTATCACACCAGGATTTTCACAATTTACTTTTAAATTCAATTGAGCCAATTGAGCATTATAAGATTTCTAGAATTTAATTGAAAATTCTCATAGCCAGGACACATTTTGCAAGAAATTTGCTCAATTTTAAATAGTGCCGCGAGATGTTTAATTGTGAATGACTCCGGAAAATATGTGATAGTACTTAAAATGTCTTATAAAGTCACTTATCTGTTATGCAAAAGAATCGCCAAAGCCAGAAGAAAGGATTGTAACCAAGGGGGCTCATGAAGAGACTCCCATACAGTCTTGTTAAAAATCTGTATGAAGTCATCCCAACTGCGATTGCTTGACACAACAATTTCCTTTGAATTGCTTTGGAGGAACTTAATGAATTACTCCCAATACTGAAGCTTCACTCGCGTACAAGTTTATCACTAAATCACTGTACTTATTTTGTGTCACAAATAATTAATTACGAGTGAATAAATTTAAAAAGAACAATTTGGTTCAAAAGGCTACTTGATTAACTGCAGTAAAATTGAAATTATTGAGCAATTTTAGCATTTTAATTTGCTGAATCCAAATTTAATTGCGCAACCACATTTATGCTATTGTAGCATGTTCAAACATATTTTGGTGGGTCAAGAATTAGTTTATATCAATAAATAAGCGAAAATCCATCAATTCACATGTTTTTTAATGCAAAATAACGCATAGGAACAATTCATTTGAAAATTAAATTGAATTTACAAATTGAAAAAAATCCTAGTGCGATAGCACAGTAATAATTTTATTTCCTAAATAAAACCGAAGAAAATTCATTTAAAATATGAGTAATAATATGGTGGTCATGAGGAAAAAGAAATGTTGAATGTATTCTTTGCATAATATTACCCAAAATAATCGAGCTTGGACGTTTTCAAGAGGGTGGCGATAAGTGGTTACTCAACCCTACACACTTGATAAGTTATTGAAAGCGAAAAAATCAATAACTTGAGTTTTCAGACAAAATCCATGAAGTAATTTTAGAAATGTACAAGTTGTAGAGCTTAGAAGATAAATACGTGAACTGCACTTTAGATTTCCGTTCCATTTTAGATTGGCTGTAACTTAAAAAAAGGGTTTTTGCAAGAGATACACCAAACCCTTTCTCATACGGCATTTAAAGGAAATGACACTGATTGACAAAATATCCACCTTTTAACCTCTTCCGCAGACAATTAAACAATGCTCAAGTCAAGGATGGGCGTAGACTTTTGACAATTCCAAGTAAAAGTCTCGTTACGATAAATAATTCCATGAAATTTCTACAATGCTGTTTCTGACCTTGATTAATAGTTGAAGCTTTGTAAGAAATTGCCACAATATTATTCCACTGTGGATGGTAAAGTTGGGTGCAAAGTCTTCAATAGAATGTTGAATTTTCACCCGAGCATTAGCACAAAGTGCAGCTTAAGGAAAGCTCTATAGTGAAAACTTGCGACATTCACTCACCATAGAGTTCCGGAGATGAATTGCAAAAGCAAGAGAGAAGTCACTTCTGCACTGTCTTCCGCGATGGGATACAGATGCTTTTGGGAAGATGTAGAGGGTGTTGAGTACCACAAGTGATTGTCCCTGACAATCCTCGTATTACGTGAGGATTCACAGTTTCTAGTATAATGAAATAGTTTACAAAGTTCACATTTTCATTCATTTTAGAGCAATATCATAACTATAGACCATATTAAGCTAATACTTGTTCAGAATTGAAAATCATATAAGATTTTACTGAAACGTACAACAGGTTACTCAAGTAGCAAAAAGTAGTATTTACGATGGAAATTTTAGTAAATCTGACCTTATTATGGAAGATTATGGTACTTTTCTTGATGGTAACGGTGGTAACCCTTTAACCCATTCAGTCAATGTACTAGAAATACTTAGGATAGAATGTTCATATTTTGGAATTAGTTTCTTACATATTAATAGATGATTTTTTTGAAAAGATTTTTTTTTATCTATTATGGGGGCGCGGGGAACCGCTCTCAAACACGCGTCTTAACGGTCATCGAATTTAAATTCTGTACATTCATTCATTAAAAACCCTACTGATTTAGATAGAGTAACTATCCAAGAAAGCAAATTGACGACCAGAATTCAAATCAGGAAATAGGAAAAAGGTCAATTTTAAAAAATTCGACGGGATGTCGTATTTCCCGTCCGCCATTTTGTGCAAAAAATTTGCATGATTTTCCGCGAAGCGAGAAAGAACAACAAAATGTATTTCCATCTCTGTCGGGCTATTTTTTCTAAGTAATTGAAGGACTAAAGTAACTAAAAATTCATTCCGGATAGCAATTTGAGTATCAGTTGCTCAGGAATAAATCATCTAAAATCACTCAATTTGCGTATGATATATAATACTATGGCAAGGAATGGGTTAACCAAACACCTCTCTACCCAATTACAGAATACAATACGGGATCGCCGGGTCATGTGCTGTGGTTAAACGTGTATGAAGTCTTTGGGGTAAATGGCAATGAAGTAAAAGCGTGTGGTGCATAGGGTCTTGAGAATGGCCTAAAACAAAAACATCTCACTGCTCTGACCACTATCCTGTCCGATGATCTATCTTTTTGACTAAACCAAGGGGTGTGGCTGAGAGAAATTTCTTCCACACTCTATAGTAAATTCCGAAAGATGGTGAACTTCACTTATGGAAGATCTTGTCCATAAATATCAATGATCTGGATATTAGATACCATACTAAATTTTATTATAAATCATTCTTTATAATATTTCGAATATTATTCTGAGAAAAATATCATTTTTTAATGAATCTCTGTAGCACGTTTTATAGAGTTGAATTTTTTCAAAAATTAGTTTAGAATCTATTAAAAAGCATTGGAAAAACTTGTTATTTACCATAAAACTTATTTGCAAATTTTATTTACAATACTTTGTATGTTGACTGAAAAGTGTTTATTGTGAAAATATTGAAGAACTTGAAAAGATATTGAGGAATTCGATTTTTCTTCACCTTTTCCATCTTTGTCGTATTTGAGGCAAACAAATAAATAACTTTTCCATCGCACCTTCACTCGTGGCTGTCAGACATCAAAAGTTAATACAGTTTCCTCCAAAGAAATATAAATAAAAATCACATACGACTGGCAACTTTTGCCCTGCATTTCAAGAGATATCTAGAGAAGATGAGTAATTGGAGGATGAGAAATGGAAGTTTGCAATAGTAAAGGAATTCATTATTATCGTGCAATTTTATCATTTCTGGCAGATAATTTAGAAGATGAAAATTTAAAATATTTTCTTATGAAGTATATCGAGAAGTGATTTTTGAATCGAGAACCTTTCGACTTATATGACAGGAAATCTTTAAGAACTTCCTAAACTTGATTTATTAATCATTAAAATGGTTTGATGTACGTAATAGTTGTATTGATATCTCTTAGCTCTCAAATAAATCTCAAATTTTTCATTTTAATTGAAAATTATATACCCTGAAAAGTTCATTGTTTTTTCGAAAATTTATATTTAATTATTTAGATTTCTTATTATGTAAAATGGTTGGTAAGTTTAAAAATTCAGCTTTAATTCGCTATTTTTTAGATAAATTAAATTGGATTCTTTACAACATTTTTCTAAGAAATAATTTATAAAACAGATTCGTTAGTTAAACGTTCGTATGCTGTTATAATATTTGAGAATTTATTTTAGTAAAGTTCTGATATATATGTTCTGAAAAAAAAATATTACTTCCTTCGTTCCTAAAAAAGTACGTCTGCTAATACATTTTGTATGCAAAATATACGACCTTTTTCGGAAGAGAGCCCGTAATTTTATATATATATTTTATTAATAAATTAATATCGTTAGCTAGAAAAATAGTTTTAGAAAAGAATATTTATCTACATGGGATAAACTTAAAATTATTTACTAATTTTTCATTCTTGGCGGTGAATTATAATGTCAATTTAAGATAATCACTTTACATTAACATTCAATTATTTCACTGGATGAATTCGAAACCGACATGTCAGAAAAAGCCAAATACGACTATTAGGATAAAAAAATTATAAAAAAGAAATACAAATTTATCTGAAAATGATCTCATTTGTCTTCAAGAGATTTTTCAATGAAACATCAAAAATATCTTCTTCTGATTCATCGATGATGGTCCGGAAATTAATAACTTTATGACGATTTCTTTGATGTTTGCTTAAAAACAAGAACCACTGCTGCAGGTGAATCCATGGCGCAAGTCATCTTAGGCGGTTTTGCCTTCATCTTTCATCTCAAGTCTCGTTTTTTTCGTACTACATATCACCCGCTTATCAAAGAGCTACTTAAATACCTCCCAATTAATACAATTTCGAATGGAGGATAAAGAAGAAACGATGAGAACTCCCTTGTGTATCTCACTAATGTTAAGTCTTCAATCAACCATCACTGTCTTGTGACTTCGAAGTGAGCCAAAGGAGAGGGATATGAAGAACTCCAGACAAAAACAAGACATTTCGACGGAACACGAGACACCAGAGGAGAATAACAATTAAATAAAGATCTTATCTTAGCTTTCCTCCACGTCTTTAACCCTTGATTTAATTTTGTATGTTGGAAAACACGTTTTGAACCGCAGTTATTGACTTTATTAATGAGAAATCAATCGCTTCTGTGTTTTTTTTAACACAAAAATTTAATTAAATGCCATGATGCGTGGTTCGGAAAAAATGTAATATAGTGTGCTGAATCTGAATAAATTTGAATTTTTGCGGCAAAAAGGATCGGAAATTGGGAATTCTCGAAATACTTGAACTGTGTAATGCAAAATTTTGAAAATTGCTCTTTGCGTTATTTATTCGGTTAATGAAAAATAGGGCAGTGTTAGGTGGCAGCACAACTAATTCGGTCTGTCCTAAATTTTGTCAATTACCCTTCCGGTCTTAGATTACAGTATCACCTCTTTTTGGAATGTTCTTCATGTGAGCCTTATGCTCTAATTGCTCTCGGCAAGGCTCCCGGTTCTTATAACAACATTTCTAACTATTTGTGTGGTTACACAGGTCTGATCATCATCCACCTGTGCCTCCTCAGATGGAAATCACAACAGAAAGTATCAATTCAATTTGAATATTTCGATATGTTTTATCTTAGTTGTAGCATTGTAGGTAATTCAAACGACTTAGAACCCGCATATACTCTGGCTGATCCTCGAGAATATTTATATACTGCTGCCACTGGTCCAATGGAACTTGGCCGGATTTCCTGGTTTCTTGTGGCCCGGTTGCCTATAATTAGAATTTTTCTTGTAGGAGGGCGGCTGATTTGAGATAGCATGGAAGTAATCTCACGCCGTTGCTCGCCTATTCCCTTCGTCACCTAAAATTACTACTGAGCTCAGCTCAGTCCCCATATTCTTGTCCCTCCCAGGGCTTAAATGGTCAGAAAAAAAAATAAAATTCTGATATCACAGATCTGGGGTTATCACAATTTAATCACTTATAAATCTAAAATAAAATGGACGTCACTAATAAGTTAATTAAAAATATGTCTAAAAAGTCGGGATATACACATAACAGTTAGAAAACTATTAAAACTCATCTAGAAGTTAGAAAAAACCTGTTGTTGTATCGTAAAATCTCTCTTCAACTTTTCTGTATAATAAAGATACCTTTTTAAAATAGCTACTTTTAGTACAGTGAGACCTCGATTGAGTCAACTAATTATTTCCAATCTTGTTGACTCTATTGGATTCATTGACACTATCGAAATCCGAAGAAAATAAATTGAGAAATTCTAATAAAAAGGGGTATGTTTTTATGTTCGTATTAGATCATTTTAATAAATTTAATACGATATTAGAATATTTTATTTAATTAACCCATAAATTCTTTATAAAGATTATTGTAAGTCGCTCACTTTTAAACTTTCATTGACTCAAGTTAAAGAGAGATCAATATATAATTATCGACGAATTTTAAAGTTTCATTTAATTTTAGTTCAAAGTTTTATAAAGTTCTACTAATAACTGTAAAAAAATTAAATATGATCAGCAAATTTAAATGGCAAATATAAATTTTACATGTAACCATATTCGATGTTATTTACATAAATTATATCCTTTTTGTAAATATTTTAGAATTTATTGAACAAAATTCAATAATTTACTGACTAGACTTAATATTTTATTGACCAATATTATTAATTTATTTATATATGTAACATTATTTCTTTTGCTGATCTATTTTAATTTTCTGTTGCTTATTTGTTTTTGATCCAAATTTTCTTTTGAGATCCTAATGGCGCTGGCACACCTTTTCAATTTAATGAAATTCAATCGATTGAAATTTTACCTCTTACTCTTTCAAACTGAAATCAGATATAGCTGTCTCTTTTCTTTCAAATGTAAATTGAAATTTCAATTTCAATTTTAAATTTCATTTGGCAGAAAGAGACAACTATATCTGATTTCAGTTTGAAAGAGTGAGAGGTAAAATTTCAATCGATTGAATGTCACTCAATTGAAAAGGTGTGCCAGCGCCATAATCTTTTAAATTGAAAATGTAACTTAAAATAAATTTATACATTTTCGTTGGAAGGGTCATTTTTATGGTCATGTAACATTTACATATTTTAAAGATGTAGGTTCTTTAGAAAGTTCCAATACATTTAGGTAAAGTGTCTTTACTGTATTCAAAATATCTAGCATTCTATACGTTTCTCCTTTTATAAGGCTCAAAGTAACGAAAAGAATTTTATTGTAAATAATCATTTGAACATCAAATGAATTAATGGTGAATTATACGAATTTTGTCATAAAATTACCATGTCGTTCGATAAATGTTTCTTTTTTGTATCAAAAATGTTACGTTGGTACATAAAAAGACTGATTATAATTCCGAAAACATCACATTAAGCGCTAGACGATGCACTCTGTACTAATACTACACTTAAATATCTATACTTAGTACTATACTTAAAAATAAAACAAAATTAACTAATTTATTTAAGGTTGTATTAAATGAATCATGGAATTGAAGGGTGTCACCCTCTTGTAAGAAAAACTTGTAGGACTCTTTTATCTGCTACACAATAGATATGAGAACCATGGATCATTTTTTTTATTATTATATTTATGTTGTATAAAAATATATTTTATAATGTTTTGTTGCACCTCATGCGGCAAGTTTTCATATTTGGAGTGTAATTTGATATTTTCAACATCTTTCCGGGACTATTAAGTTTGTACAAAACGAATAAGTTGGTTTATTGCAATTGTAATGTTACTTGAAAACGAAAAAAGGATAATAAACGAGAAACTGGATCAACTTCAAATAAAACAAATCGAACAAATACAGAATCTAAGTTCAAATTATCATTGGTAATAATTCCTTCCAACTGTATACCCAAATATACTTAACTAGTACATTCTTATGTTGGAACGGGTGGAACTATATTAGATTGACGTTATGTTATGTGTTATAAGATGTCGGTGCATATAATACAAGAGAAGTTAGATGTTCCTTTAATTGGGTTCACAAAATGTGGACTGCGGAAATAGGTTGATGTATCAAATGACCAAAGTGTTTCCCCATCCCTTAGACGGATGACAATTGTCAGAAGGCTCTATCTTAGAGAGATAACAATGTGCCAGGAAGATGAAAGAGAAATAAACCGGATGCCTCTAGGATGACAATAATATATCCGGATCGATTTATGACTTGACAATAACTATCTGTTGATACATCTTGTGTCTGCATCATGAGAATACACCATAGAACTTGCTTATGTACCAAAATATGTTCTGGATTTAGGCTTATTAGATGAATTAATATTCCTTACATAGAATTTGGAATTGAATTGAAAATTTTCCCATAGTATGATGACTTCTAATTCGAATCAACCACTTACGATTTTAGGCAAGCTTCTACATCTACATAATGTACAATGATAACTAGTATCATTTCGGTTAATCATTTAATTTTCACTTAAACACAAACTACTCTGCATTCGTAAAGTATATTGAATTATCATAGGAGGAATAGTTCAACTTTGATGCCAATATGACACATAATTTCATATTTACTCATTGCCATGAATCCTTAATTGATTATTTTTATAAATTGGAAAATTCTACTGAAAATTGTCTGTTGAAAAAACTTAGTTTTCAATGATCAACTGTCCTTAACTTCAACACAAGGCGGTATTATGTTTGAATTTAACCATTTCAATATAGAAAAAAAAGAGTGTCTCAAATATCAATCATTCTACGGTTAAAAGTTCAGAACTTTAAAAGCTTTTTAATTAAATCAACTTTTAATTCTGTATATTAATTATAGCACTACAGAAGAACCATATATTTGATTTTGAAATGGTTAAATTCAATTTTTTTGGCTTGTAATTGAAACTAATTTAGTTATATTTGAACTGATAACTATTGGCGAATTTAACCAAAGGAGCCCCACTTCACCCTACAGATCCTGATGTATTTAGTTTGTTTTCCAAAATTTTAAACTAAAAAAATATTTCTTTATTTATCAGTTTAAGACATGGTTTAAGGTTTTAAAAGTTCTAGAATATGACCTCATTTTTTATATTTTTTGTAGATATTTTCGCTCTATAAAACTCGGTTAAAATTTAGCAATTCTTTATTTAATAATTTCATTATTATATAGAGAATTTGTTTATCATTATCTAAACCTTGATTTAAGCAAACTTACCGTCTGTCATAAACTTATTAGATTGCTTTACTAATATCCGCGTGAATTCTCTATTTAAATTGCCCCAACTATAGAATCCCTTTGAAAAATAATGGGAATATGTCTTTACAGAAAGCATTCATGCCAATTATAATGCAGACAAATTTATTCTTCTCACAGAAGGGATATCAAGTGAAATTACAAATTCGCCCTAGGTATATCAGGATATATATGAACAATGGTAATAACGTCCTAATTAGTGCATTAAAGTCTATTGGAAGCGACATTGGAAGTCTGAAACGACGCAAAAAAAATTATGTTGGAAAATGGATAACAATGAAAAAAGTTATACACATAAAACTATAATAAATAAGTAATGATACTCAGGTGACGGTTTTTTTCACTTTAAAACAGTAAAATTTAATATTAGCCAAGAATTGATTTACCTCCGAAAAGTACAGTGATATTTAAATTAAAAATCAGTCGTTTGGTTAATTTTGAGGCATTGCTATTTTCATACATGGATAATTTTGATCTGTATAATTACTCTGTACCAAATAAATTTCACTAAATTAAATTGTTTATTGACACGAATCACTCCCGATAAAGCTTTACCAAAAAATATACATTATTCAATCGATTTTCATATAAATTTGTATTGATAGGTAGGTACCAGAAATGTGGTTTAAATTAGTTTAGGTATTAGATTTTTTGATAGAGAGATTATGTCAAATTTCGATCTGTCTAGAAGTAACCGTAAATCTTCTGAATTTAGAATATCATAATTATATTAATATAGCTTGAATTTTTGTGAAGGCTGGGACAGTTTCAAGCAAGTAAAGTATTTTCCATAACGTGTTTCTAACATATTTATAAATTACATTCAAGATAACTAACGGCGTTATCACACTTGCACATTAAAATTTTAATGTGATTCACATTAATTGTCGCTTGTGAGCGTCCAAATATGTTATTTGTGTCTTTGAGTCACTTAATATTTGGGGTTTTTCTATTTATTGATAAAGAAGTGGACTTGGCCTGCAAAAATAAGTTTAAATTTACCTAAAGCATAAATATTTTTCACATTAAAAAATTAAAGAGAAAATCGCATTAATTTTTCGCATTAATGCTATAAATCAATTTATATCAAATTTTGTGGGCCAAGTCTACCTTTTTATCAACAAATCGATCAAATTTTGAATATAAAATGATTCAAACACACAAATTACACATTTGGACTCTCACCAGCGACAATTAATGTGAATCATATTAAAATTTTAATGTGCAAGTGTGATAACATAGTAAGACAAAGTAGTTTCTCTTAGATACTGAGCATTTGACATTGCATTGTCAAATACTGCATTTGACATTGCACTGAACGTCTTGTCCTACCGATACTGATACCTTTTTAAGCCTATACTTCCACAGCATCTCGTTCACAGAAGCTACACTTTTTTCTTCCTTTGATATTGCACAATCTTTTAGTATGGAAGAAAACCTAAGAACTTGTAAAATTGTGATAAACATTTTACATCACTTCCTTTTTTGCTTAATTAATAAATAAAATTATGGATGACGTGCTTACTAAAATGAATTCAATAACATTTTGAGTTAGAAAAAGTGTGATAACATTACGAAATACGTTTTAGAAGTAAAGGCTAAAAATTTTGACTTTATGAATTTTTTCGGAAGTAAGATAGTGTAACAGAAACATTAGAAAATATATTTTTCTAGTTGTTACGTGCAAAAATTTCTCTAGCAGCTGATAAACTGATTTTCTCATTTTACTTTTTCTTTTGTATACTCTTTTTGGGTGATGCAGATGACTCATACAACCTGTGAAAGAGTATTCAAAAATTTTTACTCTCAAGGTTGGTCACCAACGCTAAGACGGCAGTGGCCGCTGTTATTCAAATATGAAATTCTTTAAACTCTGTACCTCTGAAATATGGTTTTAAGAGCACTAGCTCAAATGCAGTTATATATATATAATATATATAACAATAATAATTATTATTATTAATGTAATTTCCCGTTGTTAGTTAAAAATTGATTATTTGACCCTCGTTTTGCATCTCCTTTCCATTGGTTTTTAGTGTTTTTACTCTCCGTAGAATTGTCCGAAAATTGAGTGTGCTTAACCCTTTAACGACGAGATACTTCTTACAAACCGAAAATCAACTACTAAAATTTAACCAATAAACAAAATCAATGAAACGTGTTACATCCGACTTTGGAAAATCCAACAGAGATTTTTTACCTCTACGAGCGATAGAGACAAAAATAGCTCAAAAATTTAAATCAATTTTTTGACAATACCAATTAATAATAATTTTCAATCTAATGAAAAATATTATGTATGAGTATTGTAGTTTCTTTTTCCAAAACGGTTTTGCTTAACAAAAATTGAAGGTAAACAAAATTAGGGCAGAATCACATTGTCAGTAAAATGCTCACCGTCACCGTCAAAGTCCTCACCGTATTTCGTTGATTTACGCATTTTCATTGTAATTTTTACTCAAATTCTCAATTAACGTGTTGCATTATCTCATACTCGGTGGCACTAGGTGAAAATAATATAAGAAAATTGAATAAATAAAACGAAAATGTAATAAACGGTGAGCAAAAAAACTGTATGAAAAACTGTAGCAAAAACATCCTACAGTTTTTTTTTGCTTACCGTTTATCGCATTTTCGCTTTATTTATTCATTTTTCTTATACTATTTTCACCTAGTGCCACCGAGTATGAGACAAGGTAATATCATAATGGAAAATTTGCGTAAGAATTGCAATGAAAATGCGTAAATCAACGAAATACGGTGAGGGCTTTGACGGTGACGGTGAGCATTTTACTGTCAATGTGATTCTGCCCTTAAAAACATTTTTCAATAACCGAATTTAAAAACTCGTCATTTTTAAGCCTAAATATTTACTATATAGCAAATAGCTGGAGACTTGCAAAAAATATCCTAGATTCCTTCAACCTTTTGCTTTGCAATTACGTACAAACATAATAAAAAAAATAACTTTAGGTAGTTGGGATAAATTAATTTCTTTATGGGACACCGGTGTTCCAATCGTCCTTAAAGGGTTAACCCACCACACAAAAGAAATATTCAATTGACGTAACATAGCATTTGTTATAATAATTTGATGTTATGTTATGTTATAATAACATAAAAACATCAAAAATTGTTTTTATTCATAAAAATTCTAAGAACACTAAACATCCTTTTTGCGTTGATGATGATCAAACTTCTGCAATTATTTTGATAATTTTGGCTGTTTACTTAAAGGGGGTTGCCCTAGTTAGGAGGCCAAAAATTAACTGATTTTTGCCTTTGGTTCCTGGATTTTTTTTGTATATTCTTAGATAGTTTGTCTATCGATTTAAGCCATAAAAAATATCGATTTTTTGACATTGTTATTAAGGTAACCCCCTTAATTCGATCTCAAATGGATAATTTTATTTTTTTTCCTGAGCGAAATGGAATGCTTATCTTTGACCATTTTGAATTTTTTACTTACTGGCTTTGTTAATTAACTTACCAAAAACGTTTCATACTTTTTGTTATGAATGAATTACGATAGTGCCCAATGCACAATTACTTTGTTTAGTAAACATGTTTTTGATATTTCAGTGAGAGTGAGAGAACATAAATCTAGTCATCTTGCTTGTTCTCATGGGAAATTTTGAAAACATGTTTATAAACAAAGGTTATTGTGCGCTGGTCATAAATATTTTGGCAGAGTTTGTACCTGATCGTAAATATATTTGATAACATATGAAATTTAATAATAATAATATAATAATAATAATGCTGGCACAACATTCCATGGAGGAACTAGGCCTTCCCGCAAGGGGATTTCTAGACACGCATTATTATTTTTTCTTGTACGGGATGAGATTGTCAGTCCCATGCCCGTGGAATCAAATGCAGTGAAAGCTCACTGGATGCAATCCGAACACCTTTAACGCCAGAAAAATTCCTGGTGACCTAAAGGGGATTCGAACCCGGGACACTTGCATCATAGAGCGAGTGCTCTACCACTTGACCCATTGAGTGTCCAACATATGAAATTTACACTTTATAATTCTTAGTATTCATTAATCCTTATTAAATCATTTCCTCACAAATAATCAAAGCCTCAACATAGTTAAAATCACGTTCATTGGTTTCAAATATTACACACTTGATACAAAGGTTTTTATAGAAAATTTACTATATTTTGCATAAATAAGCAAGTGCTTTGCAAATGATACAAGTAATATGACTGAAAATCCATCAACTGTCAAAGAATATTGTTGAGATTTATGATGAAAGCATATTGGTGAATTTTAGAAAAGTTTCATCCTGTATAAATTAATTTCATTTCATTATTTATGGTTTCAATTTTTTCGCTCGTATTTCATTTTCAATTTATTTGATGTGCACATCAAAAGCACTTGTTCCCCATGTTTTTTTTTGTTCTGCTGGAAAATTTATACGTGTACGTAAACGTCTCCTGCGAGAGCTCTTTTTTTACATATATATGTACAGCTTAATTCGAAATGAAAGCAATTTTTTGGTTAGTAACACAGTTTTACGAAAATTATAAATAATTTATGATGATGGAAGCAGGATATGTGCAATATTGAAAAGGTTACGTTATTGCTATAAATAAAAGTAGAACGGTAAATTTATTATTCTAATTAAACGATGACATAAGTATAGGGATTTTTTATAGATTAAATTGAAAATGCTAATTGATGTCGCTAAATTGGGGTAATTTCTGTTTTGAGAATATTAATCAATTATAAAGTTATTATGTTAGCGCTTATTCTTTATTAAACATTAAGTAGTTTAGTTATTAAAATTTTAATATGAAATTCTAACACATTTAACTTTATTTAAAGGTGTTGTAAATAATTTTGTGATAAAAAAAATGGAAATAAGAGAGACAAAGTTAATAATCCAGTAGTTTGTATAAGGAACGATAAAACTTCTTTTACTGTAAGTGCTTTATTAAGTACTTTGAACTAAGTAATAAATTAAGCACTTAATTAGTACTTTAATTTTAATATTAATATTTAATTAAATTAATTAATTAATATTTAATTAAATACTTAATTAAGTAATTGTCCAAACGCTTATAAAACTTTTAATTTCAGTATATTAGAATTTGACATTACGAGTATTTCCTAAGAAATGCCTTAATTAATAACTTAATAAGTACTTATAATGACTTTTTTTATGCACCTAACCAAGGTCCTTATTTAAAAATCCCTTTAGTAACACCATACCTTCCCCGGGGTTATTTTCATTAAAACACTTGTATTACTGTTGAGGATTATCGAAATTGGGTAGGAATAGGGTTAAGACAGTTAGTAGCAGATTAATATTATCACGTCCAAGACATCATTTACGTTACATTTTGTCTCTGTGAATTTTGGACATTGTTCTTAAGTATCATTTTCTTGTAATTGAATATTTTCAAGACATATTTCACTTTTGTAAATAACGCTTTAGTCAACATAAAAAATGACGTATTTGTAGTTGGTTATCCCACCAAAAAAATTGTTATAACCTAAAGTTGTTCTTATTGTTCATTGAATAGGACTTTAACTGCTACTTTAGGCAATAGTCTGAACTTTAACCCAATATTTGTCTGCTATCGACACAACACAACACATAGACTTTGAAAGCAGATAGATCAAAAAGTCAAACAATTCAAAGAGAAGTTCTTTTGTATTTTCCTCGAAAGAAATGTTCTGAATTCGACTGTTTCATGCTTCATGTGAAATGGTATATTGGCTCCTTTTTATGCCATTTTATTTGACTGTCTAGTGAAATAGGAGAAAGCTCTTTGGTATGTAAACATGAGATGTAGGAGAGGGTGTGCTGTGTGGTGTTATATTCTCTTTTTCGATATAATGTTAGTATTTTTTCCTCTGTCAGTAAAGAATGAAATTCCATAAAGTGCCTGAAAAGGGGAGGAAAACCAATTGCGTGCCATTGAACATAAATGAATGACTCGTGGGTGGAATTACATTGCCAAAGTGCAATGTGCAATTTTCACAGTCACTGAAATATTTGTTGTCGTTTTGCTACAACTGCATTGAATAATTCAGTGAATAGTGGGTGAGCAGGTTTTTATATCTTCAGTATTCATATCAATTGTATTTGGCTTTTTTTTTGACAATATGGCAAAATTGATTGATCTCCAGAACATATGTCATTCAATGGTGAGAATTCATTGGCAGTGAATGGCAGTGATTGAGAATAGGAAAATCTTTTACTGATGAGTATCATTTGATAAATGCCTAAGAACTTTCTGTATCGATCAGTCGAATGGTGAACTTCAACGTGCAATCTGTGATCCAAGTCCAAAAAAGTGTAACCATTTCCCGTCTGTACGTGATTTTCCCAACAAAATTCGATACCTGATGAAGAGGACATTCATCCTCGAAACGTCGTAAAGAATAAAATTGCGAAAGTCAAGAAAGGTCTAGTGTTTCCGTCAATTCTTGCTACACCCCATCGGACCGAAATTTTTCACAAATGCCTAAGAACTTCCTTTAAAATTTGAAAATTATCAGCAGGGGAAAGCGCGACCTTCGAACGACTCAAGTTTCGAACAACTTATTTTATCAATGTGATTTTATTAAATTTGACCCATTATAATAATTAATTTCATTAGCTAGTTCAACTCCTTAAATTTCCGGAAAATATCTATGGGTTAAATCGGTTAAATCCCTTAAGAACATAGAAAAAATTGAGTTGTCCGAAGGTAGCGCGCTTTCTTCTAAGCTCTTGATAAATTTCTTTAAATAAGCATAATGAAATTAATCTCTTTGGAATATATATAGGGGAAAGTATTCATGCCTTAGTATAATGTGAATTTTCTTTTAGTTTTCCTAAGAGACTGACACATTTTTATTAAATATTACTTGGCTTATCATCAATTGTTGATAATTCAGTGATAATTTAGTGTAAATCTCTCACGAAAAACAGAAAAAAGTCACATTATTCGAAGGCATGAACGTTCGAAGGGAGGGTACTTTCCCCTATTAAGAAATTATGTAGAGTATGGTAAATTGGGTGCATTCGTATTAGTAACCATGGAGTCTTAAACTTTGACTACTTGACTTTGCTTCTTTTATACTACGGGCTCCTGTAGTATCAACTTGGACTCAAATTGACTCCTTTCAGTCAACTTTTATTTTATTATTGAACTAACAATAATAAAGGATTTTATTATGATATTTTGAAGTTAAAATGGGTCTTTTGGTTGTAGATAAAATCACTGAGTACCAGAGCAGTACTAGTCAGTGTTAAGATTGGAGAGATGAATTTAAAAGAGTTTTTCATTAAAGACAAAAAATAAATTTCAGACTAATCAATGTATGACAATGTCATATGACAAATTTAAAAAATTTCACGTAGTAAATTCGGAAAAATTAATGAAAAATCAGATCCATATCATTTACTAAGAACTTCATTGATTCGATCATTGAATCATCATTAGACTTTAATGTTGTCCTGCTTGCGAATTTAAAACGAAAATTGGACAGAGCCGTCGTCATATCGTTACAGAATTCACTACCTAGTCTCCTCTACTGGTCAAAATCGATTTTTTTCGTTTTTGCGCTTAAATTTTTTTTTCATTTCTAAAATTCCTTAAAATTTATGGAGCAAAATCAAATGAAAATTCAATGTTATTGGTTAATAAAATATATTAGTCTCTCATTGATTTTGATCAATGAAAGTCCAAGATAAAAGTGAATTTCATTGAATCTTAATAGAATTTATAGGTTAATTCAATGAAGTATCTTAAATATTGTGTTGAAATTATTGAACAATATGTATATAAAATAATACGCCTTCTCTCAAAACTATTCTGCTGCTTCAGGACAAAATTGTCCTTCCTGTGAGCGTCGGTGAGGTGGTTTACTCCATAATTAAAACACTCAAGGTTCCAGAGCTTTCGACACTATATTGTGTCTTCTTCAGTAGCTGTTTGGAGGAATTTTTATTTGAAATTTAAGAAATTTTTCAATTTGAAATTTGTCTTCTACAAGGTCGTTTTCTCAACTTACTTCTTAGTTAGTCTATTATCTTGGATATTTTTACTATTTTTGTCTAACTTTACACTGATCAGATTGGAAACAACAGTTGGGAGCTCTAGAATTAGGATTATTACAATTAATTATCAACAATTTTCGGACATAAGTAACTTACATTAATGAACAAATCACAAAAATTTTCCGGCAAAAATATTTCTCTCAAAACTTCCGATCTTAATTGATTTTTCTGGATTCCAATAATGGCAAAAAATTCAGTAGAGTCAATAGGTCTGGAAATAATTTGTTGACACTATTGGAGTCGCACTGTAATATTAAACTTATATATTAAGAAAAATTATGTCATTCCATTTGGTAGCAAAAAATTCCAATTTCGCCCAGATTTCAGATTTACCCACTCCATCCTACTAATTTAACATTTATTATTTTTCCCTGAATCCATCCGAATTCCAAACATTTTGTTTTAGGGTAGAGGCAGTACTTTTTCGCCAGTAAGCACTTTTTCGCCACCTACAAATAAAATCACTTTTTCAGGGAATTATGAGCTCATGGAACTACGAAATGACTATTACTTCGTAACCTCTAGTCAAACGGATCAGAAAACCATATAAGGTGCTCCACCGACTAGACTATTTGCAAGTTAATTGAAAAAATTGTCGACAAGGTGAACAGTCACCAAAAAAATATGGAGTTCTTAATAAACTTGTCAACACTCAGACAAATTGTCTTGCATTATTTTATGTTTTTCAGTACAGTATTTGATATTTTTTCACTGAAAGTCACTTTGTTATTAACTAAGCTTCGCCCTAATATCATTATTTAATAATGTTTTCCAAAAAAATAAAGAAATGCGGATGTGGTGAAATAGGGCTTACTTTTTTCGGTTGTGTAAGTACTTTTCGCCACTCATTTTTCCAAGCATTTTACAAGTTAGTAGTATTTAGTTGAAACAGACGTAATTGTCAATTGATTTTTGTCGCAAACAAAAAATGTACAAAAAATCATTGGAAATACTCTAATAATTGTCTAATATAGGTGTTAAATAAGAAAAGTACTGTGCAATGTACTTTTGCGGGTTTTCGAAAGCTGCTGTTTCTTAAAAATCAATTAAAAACAAGTGGCGAAAAAGTGCTTACACAGTGGCGAAAAAGTATTTACAAAGTGGCGAAAAGTACTGAAACATGCATTCTTGCAGGAAATGTATTTTTTCAACTAGATGCCCAAAAATTCCCGGAAAGTCTCCTGGTTCATTAGAGAGACAATGCTTCAAAGCACTTGTACACAAAATTTCTTATTATTTCGACAAAAATTGTAAGAATTACAAGGATACAAAACCTTAAGGTGGCGAAAAGGGCTTACTCTACCCTATAATAAAATTTACAACAATTGACGAACTTGTCTAAAAATTATAACATACAGGGCGTCCCGGGATTATATCTATTTTTAAGACCGAGAAAAAGCGCACGAAACGGCTTTATACATACAGAAATTTTGCATACTTTCAGGAGACTTCTTTTGCATAAGTTACGGAAACGCTGTAAAATATGCAAAATATTGTTGGGGGTATTTTATTAGGCTATTTTCAGCACCAATGGTATTTAAGTAACGTATTTAATATTACCGCATCGAAAAAATTGCATACATTTTGGAGTATATCAAAAATTATTTCACAAATGAGCTCCTAGTGATAGGCAAAGATGCATAGGGGAAAGTGGCCTGCCTTTGAATGCTTCAATTTTTCTCTTATTTCCCAAAGCTAAAATTCCATTTTGTTAATCGACGTTAATAGTATTAATTATAGTTCACAGAATAGAATTATTGCTTTCAGAAATAAGAGAAAAATTGAAACATTCAAAGGCTGCCGCATTCAAAGGCAGACCACTTTCCCCTAGATATGTTTGCATAGTTCTGTTTATGCATAATCGCGATATGCATAATCACGGGACCCCCTGTAATTACTTCCATCTACAGCTGCAAGTTAATCAACATCAAGTAATCTTTTTTATAATAAGTTGATCTAGGCTAATCACAGGCTTTACTGAATTATGCTTTGAAATTTATCCATCTGCAACACATATTTACCTCAACATGGGTTTAATAAGCATTTACTGAATATTAGAAAAAAAAATTTAATTATTATTTTCTTAGACATTAAATAGTTTTAAACTGAGAAAATTGGGACAACAAAGTGCTAGAAAATGCAGCTTAGTTATACAGGACAGTTTTGATAGTTTAGTTTCTCATAAAAAGTTTGGATATTAAATAAAATTACTGTTGCTCCAAATTCAGTGTTATTACTCCATTTCGTTTTGATGGGCCATTCTTGCAATGCATTGAAAGCTCAAAACTGCATATAACCATCGGGGAACTGTAATAGTTCTCGCAAAGTTCATGAAAGCCATAATAAGCATATGAAACAATTGTGGATAGTATATTGGCAAATCGATGGCACTTGTGATAGAAAAGAATATGAATCATCTTAAAAGTGTAATATTTCCCAACCATGGTGAACTGAGTCAGGAGACGGAGGAAACTAAAAAGACCATAAGTATCAGCACTAAAATGAGCACCATCCACCACTTTGTGAACTGTATTTGATACATAAAAATTTCTTGATACATTTAAATTTTATTTAAAATCGAAATTCATTAGAAGCGCTTGTTATTTATTTTACAAATTCTGCATACTTTTAAATGCGCTTTAACAAACAGATAATTATTTTTTGCTCCAACTCCAAAGAGATAGAGTTATTTGTAAATCGCATTTGATTATACCAAGGGTCGCAAATTTTGGAGCAAAATTTTGAGTTTTTAATTGAGAAGCTGCCCTTGACGAACACCGGAAGATCTGAATCTAATATATTCCGCCAAATACCCGACCTATGGAATAACCGCGTTTCCAATACTGAAATCATATAGGGGAAGCTAGGGCACCACTGTACACAGGGTAGCACACAACACTGCGATTTTTACTAGATATTAGATTTTAGAGAATAAAACCTATATGAACTCATTGATACTAGGGTAACATGTGGTATTTCTGGACCATTTCTGCCCCATTTCACTTTTTACAAGACCTTCAGTGTGGTCAATTTTGCAGATGTCAACACAAACAGTGCTTAGTTTTTTTTCGATTTAAGTCATTTGAGAAGTGAAATTTAAACAATTTTTTTATGAAAGAGTGAAATTTAGAACTTCTACTTAAAGGTAAATAATCAGGCTCGGTGAAATTTATTTGCATAAGCGCGACTTTTACCTGTTCCGAAATACCAAACTGTCCCGAAATATACCACTGTTACTTCTTTACACTTTTTGCTATTTTGTATAAAAAATGATGCATTTTTCAACATTTTTCAATAAGAATCTTATTCTTGATAGCATAAGGAATATAAATATTTGTGTCAACAAAGAAGAAAATTATTTGAGAAGACATTAAGCTGTTTGAAACTTGAAAGTGCTAAAAAGTGTCCCGAAATACCACACGTTACCCTAAAGGGATACTTGTCTAATGAAGAAATATTTGTCACAGTCCAAGTACTTCAGAAATAAAAATCACTGTGTCTTCACATGGGGTAGGTTCGGTGCTGCCTCAGTTTCTCCTAGGCTAGATATAGAAAATTACGATCTTCGGGATCTTTCGTTTTTCAGTCATTCATCTTCAAGTTCCTCGAAACAAACCTAAATAGAGGCCATATTTCTTAACCAATTGTAAGAAGCTTTGGTATGTTGGACAGGTATTATAAATTTTGATATTTCTGAACTGACTCTAAATCAGTCATGAACCCGTTACGATCCTATGAGCAATTTTCGTCTGAAAATCAACTATTTCGAGGGATCATATGATAAAAAAAAACTGTTGAAATCGGCTGTGGATCGGCAAACGATAAGTAATGTGATTGACGATTTTCCGGTTATTGCCAGTGGGAATGAAGTTACCTCAAGATTAAGAACACTTTTTAAATCTTTTCCAGAGCTTTCGGTCCGGATATGGACCTTCTTCTGTTTAGTCGATCACTGAAGAAGGTCCATATCCGGACCGAAAGCTCTGGGGAAGATTACAAAAGTGTTTTTAATCTTGAGGTAACTTCATCCCCACTGGCGATCACCGGAAAATCTTCAATCATATAATAATGTGAAAATTCTTTTAGTGTATGCTAGAAATTTAAAAAAAAATCGTGATTAGTAAGAAATTAGAGCAGTTATTCTATACAGGTCTGAAGCCTGTATAAGAGTCGAGGAGTTGTTTCTTTGTGTTTAGAGATCACAATTCCGATGGTATGGCCATGATTAGCGGATGACTCGAGAAAGATTTCATAGAAAAGATATGCAAGGCATTATAAGGATACCTCGACCTCAGGCAGACCTAGGATGACTGAATCAAATTCAGGATCTTGTCTTGAAGCGCCTTGGAATTGACAGTGAACAACTTCCTGAAGTAGCGGAGGATCGGCAGGTGTGGGCTGATAACCTACATGTTCTAAGCCCGCGACTCCGGGTTAAGCGGTTGAAAATGATGATGATTCAAACCATTAATCACGAGACTTTTCTCTATGAATTAGCCCGCTAGAAAGCATAAGCTCAAACTAATAAATATAAAACAACATTTTTACCAAGTCACAAATTCGAGCGTTCTGCAAAACAATGATGCATTGTCACCCATCTGCTGAATAAATACATCGTCATAATATCATAAAATCATATTCAACATTTTGATCTGAATTTCCCTACAGGTGTTAAATTTTTTTATTACTTTCTCAAGCTTCATTTATAAATAATCATTTGTGGATGGATGCAAATGTAAAAAAACTGCGGTATTTAATTAAAAATCATAATTTGTAGGTTTGCCGCAGTGCTGATATATTTTTTTGTGGAAATTCGATTATATGCTTCGGAACATTTATTTCTCGAATACTTGTGTAATAACCCAACAAAATTTTATAAATATATTGAAATTCGGGTATTGTTTGAAAGTGCAATTTATTTAAAGCAAATTGAAATTGCTAATTGCATTATGCTAATTTATCACAATAACTGGATTTATAATGTTTGGTTATGTATTTATTCTGTATTGATTTGTTTGTCACACATTTTCCAATGTCCTGTTGTACACTAATATGGTAGAAGTATTTTACTGTCAGCAATTACTAACAAAGCATTAGGTTTGAACTAATACTCTGTAGTTATAGAACTGCAAAATATTAAATTTTTGTCAAAAATTATTAAGTCTTTATCGAAATGGGTGTAATTGAATCAGTACATTCCGTGAAGATTTCAATGCTTTTAACCCCATTTACATCTATCGAATTTTATGTACATCATATGTACGTAAATTAAACGATTTTGGATATTTTTACTCATACAATTATTATCTGAATTGTTGGCAAAAAGAACTTTTTTTTTACTTTATAGACATTCAATGACATGGAAAAAAATGGTTCTACAGAAGTAGAAATAGATTTTGTTGCAATTTTCTTACTTCGCGGAAAGTCATGCAAAGTTTATGCACGAAACTATACACGGATTGTTTGACATGATATCAATTTTGATAAGAGTTTTTCTACATCTCTTCTAATTTTCAAATTACATCATTTGAAAAGCTAAATTGTGTATACTAATTCGTGTAATGGGTCTTAGGTATACATACATGACAAGAAAAATGTCTGCCACATTTTTCACAGAGTTCAAATCGGTTAGAAATAGGTTTATCAATAAAAATATGCAAATTAGTTTAACCAAGTATCAATAGATAGATTCGGAAGTAATTATATAGAACAAAAAAAAAATAAACAAAGTTACTAAAATCTACAAAAACTTTCGGGTCTTTTAGTACTAAATCTACCAAGGCCGGTCAAATTGTCTGGTTCATAAACTTTTCAAAATTAGCACATACTTAAAAGGTACAATGTCACTATCAAACTTTATGAATTTCTTAAAATACGCATGTAAGGCAAAGCGCGCTACCTTCGGACGACTCAAGCTTCGGACAATTCAATTTTTTCTCTATGTTCCTTATGGATTTCTTCACCTATAGCTCTTTTCTGAAAATTTGAGACATTGGACTAGCTATTAAAATATAATACTATAATAAGCCAAATTCATTTAGGGTAAGTGTGCCAAATTCCGGCGAGATTGCAATTTCGGCCACCTTCTTTGTTCCTCGAATTTGCATGAACTTTTAGATTTTACGTACTCTAGAGATTATACAATGCAAAAGAATAACAAAAAATGTAGCTTTGACAAACGAGATGACGTGAAAAAGATATTGGAAGAATTCCCGAAGGGCAAGGAACTATGAGAATGAAGGTGGCCGAAATAGGGCACCAAAGCTATGTCTATATTTTTATTCATTTTAAAATGTATTAAAAATGATTTTAGAGTAAATAAAGACGGTAAACTCTTTACAAGGTTCCAAGCAACACTTTTACAAAAGAAATAATAAAAAAATCAATTTGTATTTAAAATATTACATTTCAAACTTGAGACTTTGACGCTTGCATGCAACTATGCCGAAATTTGGCACACTTACCCTATAACACAATGAAAGAAATTATTTGTGCGAAGCATAAATCATCCGAAGGTAGCGAGCTTTCCCCTAATATAATTTTAAGTGTTTAAATTCTATGTTTTTCCTCTTTTCTAATAAATATTTGTTGAGTATCCTACCTACCGCGATCTGTCATTTAACCGAGCGTGCTAGGAAACACTATCAAAAACGGTGGGTAGATTTAGTGTTAATATAATATATCCAGTAGGGGAATTCTGTGACAGTATGGTAATGCCATATGACAAATTCAAATTTTTTTATGTGGTAAATTCTAAAGAACAAATCCAATATCCCATTCATGTAAATTACTAAAAGCTTCATAGAGGTCTTTGTAATGATCTTTTGATGATCGCTGGGCTTTAATGAGGTCCTGGTTCTGAATTTCACCACGTAAATTGTCATATGATATTGTCATACTGTTAGAGAATTCCCCTTCAGGACTTTGAAAAACTCCCATAGTCGACCACGTTAAATTTTTCAAACATTACAAGACAAATAATATTTTGAATATTCCACAAAAATAGTAATTATTAAAAAGAAAATTATAAAGAACGACTCTAGGAAGAAGGCCTCTAGAGTTCCCGTGATACCAACTTTAAGTTTTCGGGAACCCCTTTATAGATCTTCCCAAAAATTAGTAACATGGCTTTAATTTTCCACCAACCCCTCTTCTTTCCAAATATTCTTTTAAATACGAATAAACGTTGTATAAATTATGAATTGGACGGATTTAGGTGAAAACACCGAAAGCCAAAATCTCGAAAAAAAAGTTCCATAACTACTCCCAAGCTTGCATTCGTACTTGCTGGTGAAAAGGGGGAATTATCTGTGTTTTCCATACAATATCCTCGTTATAAGTTGGATCGGTTGGATCCCTTCCAGAATTTTGACCATTTAGGAATTTGGCTTTCAGGATTTTGGCCATTTTGGCTATCACAGTAATAGGACATATTTGGATTCATTGAAGACGTTTCTGAGTCCTCAACAAGTGACCATTGAGAATTACCCATGCGATTAAACTGGTTTTAATGATACCGATACATATCCTTATCCTTAATCAAAAATAAACAATACAATAAAAACACTTGAGACAATACAATGCTAGAAATTATATTAAATCACATTTTTCTATATTGAACACGGATGACCAATGTGATTGAAATACTAAATGTATTGTGAATTGACTTTATTGTCCTTTAATTGATTTCAGGTAGACTTTCCACAAATTGATGAAACTTAGGATATATCATAATTAACAGTTACCATATGACTCACCTGACACAAATCGTATTCAAATTCAACCATAATAGACCTGACATAATCCTGAACAAACTTTTAATTGTGAAGGTCGCTAATAGGAAAACTTTCGAGTATAAATTCACATACAGAAGATTTTTTTTTTAATTAAAAACTCAAATTATTCAACTTGTGATATTTTTTCAGATGTATATAGTTCAATCTTTTTTACGGTGATAAAATCAATCAGCAAAATATTTTATAAAATTATTGTAATTCTATGAATAATTGTTTCCTATTGTAGAAAATATGTCACGCAATAACAAATCTTGATTGAAATAAATTCCACAATAATAAAGACACCATTCTTTCTTTAGAATGTTCTGCAGAATGTGGAGAGAAGAAATGTCGTAATGAATATTAGAAAATTGCTCAATTGCTGCGTTACTCAATTAACTTTTAAATATCTTGAGGAAAATTGCTGCATTTTTGCAACTAAGAATAGACTAGAAATTGCAGAGAATATTCCCCTGTAGAAACTTTCTTAAGATACCATCTTCTCTTTCACCATGCAACAATTCTATACTACAATTCAATTAGTGCAGTCATTTGAGTAATCTAAACAATTCCTCATCCCTCTTTCAGACCATTCAATACTGCTGATGTGTTTTAAGGTATTTCAAAATTGAAATGTCTCAATAAAATCGATAAGGTGAATTTTGTAAAGATTTTTCTCTCTCAACCTGTGGACTCCATAAAAAGACACCCGAGAAGAATTTGAGATGTTGGACAAAAAATTCTCAAGATGTTGAGCAAATGGTTTGCAAAAATTGGAGCTCGTATCTAATTTCAAATGGAAATCAAATTCACGGCTATCCTCAGTCATTTTCGCCTTCACAACTCATACTTTGTAGAGTTGTGATATTTTTTGGGCTCTTTGGCACTCCTAAGATGGAATTTATTGTTTTTCTCGTACCGCATCCAATGTTCAACGTATACAATAGAATCGATATTTAAAAATAAAGAAAACAAAACCAGAATTCTCTTAAACAGAGAAATTGAGAATATAACTATATTTTACGCCAATTTCCTGGAATTTTTGCACCTTTTTTCGATAGCTCTCACAGTTTTTGCTCATAATTCACGTGAATAAGAACAGAGGAAGAATGATAAATTAAAGGACAGGAAATTCCTTTTTTAGGTTAAAATGGAAATGACGGCATAAATTTTGAAGATAACCTATTTATAGTTTTTGTGTATAATTGTGAGAATCTGAGAATAAAATAATAATGATAAGGTATAGGATAGGTTCCTAAATTAATTTACTAATATCCCTTTTATCGGAGGCAGCCAAAATCCCGAATGCTCACATTACATTACTATAGTGAGTTTTTCTAAGAAAAATTTCTAAGAAAAACTTGAAGATAATAAAATAAGGATTAAATCACAAAAGGGCAATAAGGAGTTAAATAGAACGAAAGAATGGATTATTAAAGAACAAGACGCTTTACCCAAGCAGCAAAAACTAGTCTAAACAATGTGATTTTGTAAAGTCTTGTTCTTTTCTGAACCAAGCATTTGTAGCAGAGGTTGGGGTAGATGTGAATAAAATTCAATTATGCTTTGTTGCGTCTGCCGCCGAATTACCACTACCGATCTCGTAGGCTAATCAGCAAAAACCACTGACTCAACCATCCTAGGGGAAAGTGGAGCACCCTTGAAAGTGGGGCACCTTTGAAATTGGGATTTTTCTCCTATTTTTAAGTGGAACTGAGCCATATCATAATGTAATTTAGCTTCTCAAATTGTTTGTGTACCATAATTATATCACGATAAAGCTCAATTTTATTTAAAAAGGGAGATATAATCCTAACCGGCTTATGTAGGTGAGATTCTTAATGTGAGCTAACTCGGAATGCATGCAAATTCGATTTAGAGCTCAAGTTGGGGGACGCCATTCAGTTATTTTGATTCAAATTCGTGAAATTATACAAATTTTGTATTTGAACCAAAATATCATGGAATTGAATGAAGTGATAAAAAATAAGTGTCCAAAAAAACTCCGGGAGCATGGAAGAAGCATCCACATCACGGGGACGGCGCTCCTGGGGCCGTATCTTCCAGATGTGAGAGTTTGATTTTGTGGGAAAAGTCAACTCTCCGTGTGGAACTCGCCTATTCGGTATCCACGAAATTTTCGATTGGAAATTTTATCATCAGAAACCGGGAAGAATTCTCGCGTGGTATTCCCGGTGAGAGTTTGATTAATTTACATAGAAAATAAGCAAATAAATTAAAATACCGCATTCTTTTAAGTTTTAAATGGTTTTTAAATGATTATTTCACTTAATAAATACAATTTCCGTATATTTATAATAAATTTCAATGAAGTTTTTTTCTTAATAAACTGTGCAGGGATTTCGAACTTTTTTCTTATTATCTCTTATTCTTTTCTATTTTTTTTTTGAGTTTGATACCAATCATTTTCCAAATTATTTATTATTTTAATATTATTTTGTTTAAGCTCTCGTAAATAAGAAAACAGTTGTGGCCATTTAATGATTAGATCTTTGATTAACTTATTTATATTCTTAATAAATACGAAATTGAACACATTTTTAGCAGTTTACTTGGCCGTGAACTCTTTAAAACTCTTAATTTTTGTTTTATCTAAAACCTAAGAATTATTAAATCGTATAATTTATAGGGAGTTTATCGTGAAAAGGTTCTTCTTAGTGAGTTGAAATTGTTAGATCTCGAGAACCAACAAAACAAATATTTTAAGCAGCAAAATAATACCAGTTATTATAAAATTAATAAATGAATAATAATTGAACAAATATTTAAAAATCTTGTAGTTACGTGTACTTCCTTAAATCAGAAAAAAATATTGAGTGAGATTCTTGATATTCGCATCTTTATTATCCTTTTTTATTCGACATACAATCTAACAAAAAATCGTAACTTCTCTATTGAAAAACTATTTGCAATTATTTTCAAAAAAAGCGCAAATTACGAATGGGAATTATTAAATTTTACAGGTACATATTGATATGAATCCAGTAATCCTTGTTAAATTGCTAAAAAAAAGACAAATTTAAAGAAAATTGGTTTGTTGTTACAAAAATCTCTAAAAATTCACTTTAGCATTATTTGACAATTTTCAGAAAATCTTTATAAGTATAAATTCGTATTTATAATTGAATTGGTGCTAATGCAAAGGGCTTTTTTTAATTTTTTATTATAGTAAAATATTAAAAAGAGAAATCTGGCTTGAAATGCCTTTGCAGTCATTTAAGTGTTACGAGAAGTCGCGATGAATAAATAAAAGCTTGTAACAATGTTATTTAATTGTT
This sequence comes from Phlebotomus papatasi, assembly GCF_024763615.1. Classification (NCBI taxonomy): domain Eukaryota; kingdom Metazoa; phylum Arthropoda; class Insecta; order Diptera; family Psychodidae; genus Phlebotomus; species Phlebotomus papatasi. The sequence goes on from NC_077223.1 coordinate 13,570,599, forward strand.
TATTAATTCATTGAATTTATAATTACTTCAGTATTCAGTGTTTTTTGCGACCAAAAACAGCGCGCGGAATGTCAAAAAACGATTTCCACAAAAAGTTCCACACGAAAATCTCACCTGATTCTCTCCGATATTCGTGGATACGCAGAGCGGGCATGTGGGAAAAATAGGAGAAAATGTCACGGAGAGAAGCTCGCGTAAAATCTTCTCTCACAAAGTGGAGGATACGGACCCTGGGTGGTCTACATATGGACTTAGCGGATTCTTCCAACACGGGATACAATATATGCAATATAAAATGATTACATTGTAACAAGTATTCCGACACGATTAATAATAATAATAAAAAAGTGATATATAAGTGAAATGTAGACTAGAATGTTTTTTATAATTCTGCAAAGAACTTGATGTTATTGGTTGCTCAGGAGCCGAGATAAATACGATTATGTGTTTTGAGAACGCCTCAAATCGGTTTATCGACAGTTAAATTCGACAATTGTTTGCGGAATGGTCCTTATGATTGTCAACTTTGTTTCAATTTGATGGATTATTGTAATTATGAGCCAAAGGGGTGGTCATGTATATCTTTATAAAGTGGCGTATTAATAAAAATTTATAGCAGAGTAAAATTAAAGGGAAGCTTTTAAAAAGTTCACAAAGATCCCCATCACAAAATGAAGAGGGTATTTTTGCAAAAGTTAATAGCTCAGCGTGTCGCAAATGGAAAATTTTTATGACATCCTACTACCCCAATCAACACTCTTTATTTATGTTCTTCAAAAGTTCCCTTGGTGTTGCTATTCCTTGTAGAAGTAAAAGACTACTTTTTCATTTTGGTAAAAGAACTTTTCCCGAAGTAAAGAACTTTAGAATCTGTGCAATTTTTTGTAACTTGATAGAGAAACATTATGCGGAGGAGCACTGAGAGAAATTTCTAGCAAGCAATATTTGTCTCACGAAACGTGTCTAAGTCACTGGTACTTCGTCTTATACCAGCACCCACTGTCACCATTTCCATGGTTTGTTACTATGGCGCAATGATAAATTCACCAAACACGTGTTTGACTTTATTTATGAAATTTCCTCGGTGGAACTGCAATATATTAACAGGACGAATATGTTGCTACCCTACAACACATGCCTTGGGTGAAAATGTTGAATTTTTCTCTTTCACATAACCTCTACATCTACAGCTTCTGCCCCAATTCCATTTCATCCCTTTTGATGTCTCAAAAGCACCTTGAAGGCCAAACCAACTCATTTTTCCCTTCCTTCCTGACACAGCTTTCGGAGCTTTAGCTTCTCTCTGCCAAAGAATTGTTTTATGTGCGGGTGTACATGAGAATTTATTAACATTTTGAGCCTATTCCTTAGACTTCTGACACGCATAAAGTTAATAATTCACTTCACCGTCTCTAAGGCTCATTATTACCGTCGTGATTTCTGTATGGGGAGTGAGGAAAGACGTTGAGAAATTCAAGCCATAAGGATTCTAGTAACAATTTCTTTAGTGATATTGCAAAAAGAAACAACATGCCTTTTAGAAAATGTGCTCTATATACATTTTCGTGCACTTTCTCCTGCATCCTCTGCAAAGAAAATAATAATTTCTTAGTAGAACATTCGAAACACGTTTCCAATATCCATGTGCACTAACAAAAGTTCATTAAGAAATTCTTGTACTCTGATGTTATCAACCAATACATGTTAATTATGCAACAAATTTCAAAACTATAAAGTATTTGAAGATGGACCGACAATGGATGATACTCTTATTTCTTTAGTACAGAATGTTCTTCCGGTAAGAATGTTCTTCAAGTAACTGGTGTGACAGACAATAGACAAAATCTTGACCAAAATCCAAAGAAAAGGCTAACCAAGAACCACTGAAGAAGGCCCGATAGGTGTCGAAAGCTCTGGTAAATTGTGTTTTATTTTTGGATTGCATTCAATACACCGACGAGACGCTCACCGGAAGGCCAAATAAATCGATCCGTTTATTTGAGTACCAAGCCATTTGCAGCGATCAGACAGTAAAATATTTTTTTCAGATAATTTTGCGATTTTTTCATTAATGTAAGTTACTTATGACAGAAAATTGTTGATAATTAATTGTAATGATCCTAATTCAAAAGCTCCCAACTGTTTTCCAAATCTGACAAAATAGACAAAAAACGAAATAGTGACAATATCCAAGATAATAGACTAACTAGGAAGTAAGTTGAGAGAACGACCTTGTAGAAGATGATGTAAAAATAAAAAACTCGTTAAATTTCAAAGTAAAATTCCTTCAGACAGCTACTGAAGAAAACACGATACAGTGTCGAAAGCTCTGGAAACTTGAGTGCTTTAATTTTGGACTAAATCACCTCACCGATGCTCACTGGAAGGACAATTTTGTCATGAAATAGTAGAATAAAAGTCTCAGCATCGGTTTTTCTTATCAAAAATCAGGTCCTACACACGTGACCACATTAGTCCGCATAGGGTGAATGGTGGAAAGCGAGACACTTAAGAAAAAGTTCAATTTCAAATGCATTTTTAAGCCGAATAAATATATATTTTTTTTCATTTTCTTTGCATAATGAGATTGTTTGTGAAATATTCTAACAGAATCTTAACAGTTTTTAATAGATATTTCAACCAATTAATTGGAATATTCTATTAAATTAAAAAACAACACATTTTGAAAAGATGGACAAAATTTTGAAAAGCTGGACAAAATTTTTGGAAAGCTGGACATATTGATATTAATGACAAAATATACGAAACATGTAGAAAATCAAATGTTGAATGTTTTCTGTGTATACTTGCAAATTGGATGGTAATGCTAATCCCTCCTTTATGTCCGGTTAACAGTTCAGGAGCCCTAATTGCCAAGAACTTCCTGGACGTCCAACCAAAAAGAGGTTCTGTAAATTTCACAGACGCCTCGTGCTGTCCAGCAGTTACAACTTTAAAGCAAATGAAACTTTTTAGCAGATTTGGATACTCAATCCGCCCAGGTCCTTTTCCACTTCCTTTGGGAGTTCTGTAGAGGCTCCTCTTTGTCGTTCTTCAGATGTTTTTTGCGATATTTACTATCCATTCTGTCAGAAAAAGTGGTCTTCGGAATCTGGAAATCTTTGCAGCCTTTCTCCATGAGATTTTCTCCTTATCAGCTGCTAACTGCTGTTGCAACTATTTCTCTGGATACTTGAGGATCTTAGTCTTCCTTGTGAACATGATTTCACTGCACAAAACCACCAAATTCATTCACAAAATCAACGTGTCCAAGATTTCATAAAACTTGTTTTGAAAGTAACACGAAATTAAATCACTTTTCTCTCCCTTTTAACTTCAAATTATCACAAATATTTTTTATTAACCTTTTATATGGATGTATGACCTTCGATTTTCACTGCGGACTTTATAATATTTCACAAATTATGCCGAAAAATCAAACAAAACACTTTGATACTTTCCTAGCAAGTTCCATAAAAAAACAAATGAAAATGACAACTACCGTGTCAAGGTTATGAATTTCACGCATGCAGTTCATTTTTTAAATTCTTCTTGCAAGTCACCCTTTGAGTGTTTAATAACGACTATTGCAGTTTTAGCTTCTCAAATAATCACAATAATAGGTTTAATAATCTTTTTATCGATAATTGAGATATTTAATTGATTTATTATCAAGTTTTTAGGGAGGTGTCTCTCATTCCACACTGCTTTGTCTAACTTTCCAAACTGTCTCGCTTTAGGCAAATTACCCTACTGGCGTTTTTGTTGGATGTGACCTACCATCCTTCCTTCAAATGCGTGCCCTTGTCTTTCTTAATCGTCTCGTCTCGACTGGAACTCCGGAATACTTGGCCTCTCTCTTGACGAGGGGGGCGGTCAGCCAGGGTTCAGGGATTCATTGTGTCTAAAGGCCTCTACACATTAGGAGCCATTTTTGTCAAAAATTGCATTTTTGACAGAATTTTGACGTTTCCACCTACAGCACTGCATGCAATTTCCTTTAAAATAGCAATTTTTGACAAAAATTGCTCCCAATGTGTAGAGGCTTTAAAGCAGAGCAGGAAACCTTTTACCGCACTCTTTTTGTTAAAGGAGTAGCTTTGTACAACGCACTTCCCCGTGAGGCTCGAGACTCTCGTTTGGGAATTCAAAGGCATTTCCAGGCTGGCTTTCTCTAATATTTTTGCTTTCTTTATCATCTCTTCCTCAAATTTAGTATGGACACATTTTTTCCTCACATTCTTTTTTTTCTTTTTTTCTTTTACTTTTCCCTGCCACGCAGTTGTAAGAGGATTGTAGCGTAGCCTATTTCGTGGTTTTGCAATAAACTTAAACTTAAACTACACTGACTTATGTCGGCAAAATATCGGGGTCTTACCATTAGATACGCTGCCCAAAAGGCTTTCACATAATTATGAACCTAAATGGCTTCTCTATGACCTGTGATTGTAGTTTTTTAGAAAAATGATATTAATTATTCAAAAATGCATCAATTACATCTAAATTACAATATTAGACCTGTTTTCGATTTTCACTTCCTGAAACTGGAAAACGAGCTTAACTTATAATTTAATCAGGATACGTGAAGCTTAAGACCAAGTATTGAAATAATATTGCACATCTCCATAGGTCAGATTTATTAAAGTAATACGGGAAAAATATGAAGTGTTTTAAGCTGAAGTGTGTACGAAGTATGAAATGCTCCCCTATATTCCATGTTTTCATTGAAATGAGAACGCAAAAGAAATTTAATAAAATGCTTTTCTCTCATAATCCCAATCTTCATTTCTTTAGATGGTAAAATCGCAGAAATAATATCACTGATAGATGAAATTTAGGTTGAGAGTGGGAAAAGAGCGGAAATTATCTGCCTCGAAAAATTGTGCTAATCGAGAAGAATTTGAAAAGCATAAAATAAAAAAGAGATTTTTCCATTTACTGAAGACGATTGCTTCTCCAGACAAAAGAGGAGATGAGGCATTGGAAAAGAAATCTTGCTCATTCTGCATTAATAAAAATTAAATTAAATTTTAAAGCTATAAATTTATATAAAATAGTGAAGGAATCATAAGCAAATTAAATTTAATGTCTTTATTTGTAATATTCACACTTATTACTATAGCCTTTAGCCAAATACTAACTAAAAATGATTATTTCATTACTTAGAGTTTCGCATTTTGCGGTCTCGGCTTATCATTTTTCACTTTTGTAACCTTTGTTGTAGGGTAAAGTGATATAATTTGGACATAGTGTTACAAGTTGGACAATTCACCGGTACAAGTTGGACATGTTTTTTTTTCTTGATAAAAACATTACAAAATTTGTTTTTAAGTACAAGGAACCAAATTATAAAACTAAAGCATTAAAAATATACAAATAAAAATGAAATACCAAATTTATCAAAACAAAAAGTCCAGTCCAAATTGTATATCATTGTCCAACTTGTACCACTGTCCAACTTGTACCAATTTACCCTAGATCTCGTAGCCTTAACGTGAGAAATCACTGAGGTCAAAAGTTTACTCTTAATAAATAGGGTATTTTTAAATGTCTCGACAGATTCGTGAGATCTTAAATTACTATTATTGGCCATTTTCCATCCTCCGTCCCATTGAAATGCCAAAACAATGTGGCGTTTCTGGTGTTTACGGATATGATGAATATGGTTACGGAATAAATTCATAACTTCAGCCTCACTCTCCGAATTATATAAACGCACGTTGAGAGAAAATTCCAAGACTTCCAGCACACTAAATGACTAATATACTTAATGGTGAATGTGAGGACGTGCTGAGAATTTCAATACAACCGTCTCAGAGTTTTAGCAATATTCCCCCTTTTTCGCCAAAACATGCCACATAATGCTCCAAACATTGGTGCAGAGAAGATGGAACCCAAACACTACCCAATTCAGGCGCCACATTGAGTGAACCAAGGTGAATTGTAACATATTCCAATTTATTATTACGATTATTTCAACCAGCTCCATACACAATTTTATTTAATCTCTTCGTGATATTTCTCAAAATTTCGCACTAATACCATTTATTTCATACCGCCACATGCAGTGAATTTCTCCAAAATTCATTGAGTAATTGTTATTCAGTGGAGCACAAACTTGGAGCGTCTCATCTTTTGAAAATATAATGGAGAGTGGTGCTTTTTGTGATGCTCCTCCCCAAAATGATCTGACACTGAGAAATTTGCCAAATTAACCATTTCATTCTTTCAGAACAATTCTTTTTTACTGACATCCTCTCGATCAATTAGGCAGAAAAGTGCTGATGTTGTCACTTAAAGAATTCTTTGAGCAAAATGTGTGTCGTAAAAATCTAGCCTAATTAAAAAGTCATTCCTATCATTTCTCATTAACACTCTCCGGTGAACCCCTCAGGAAATAATTTAAAATGAAAGCACTAATTTGGAATTGCTATAGGCGAAGTATATATTAGGGAACTTGGTAGTTTGAAGTGATTTTTGCCAACCTGACCAGAAGATACAAACATACTAAAGAAAAATCCAAAAACAAGATCTTTATTTGACTCACGGCGTTATCACACTTGCACATTAAAATTTTAATGTGATTCACATTAATTGTCGCTTGTGAGCGTCCAAATATGTTATTTGAGTCTTTGAGTCACTTAATATTTGGGGTTTTTCTATTTATTGATAAAGAAGTGGACTTGGTCTGCAAAAATAAGTTTAAATTTACCTAAAGCATAAATATTTTTCACATTAAAAACTTAAAGAGAAAATCGCATTAATTTTTCGCATTAATGCTATAAATCAATTTATATCAAATTTTGCGGGCCGAGTCTACCTTTTTATCAACAAATGGATCAAATTTTGAATATAAAATGATTCAAACACACAAATTACACATTTGGACTCTCACCAGCGACAATTAATGTGAATCATATTAAAATTTTAATGTGCAAGTGTAATAACACTAGGGAAGTATCAGGTAGATCCAGTTTAATTTTTTCTGTGTAATTTTATTGAAGTATTTTAAAATCTTTGATTATTAAGTATTTATTATATTAAGTTAATTTAGTATTAATAAGTAATTGAACGCACGAAAGAAGAATTATAATTAAAAGTAGGAGAGACCGGGTAGAATTGGGACACTTTTTCATACATATTTTGACTTTGAGACAGTATTCCAAAAATTTACGATAATTTATTAAAATTTTATGCGATTTATAGGATAGGGGAGACTGGGGCAAAATTTGTCAAAACGGATATTTTATTTTTTCACAAACTATCAAAGAATCAGAATGATTTCTGTTTAGCATATTCTTATAGGAAATTTACCACTCTACAACTTTGTCGAAGTAATTTATCTCTGACTTAAAAGTAAATACGCTTACAGGGCCATTTTCCAAACGCTGTTATTGGCAAGAAAATTCTCTTCGCCGCCTTAGAAATGGAAGAAGGGCGAATTGGGCGAGATGAGCCGAACGATGTTTGCCGAGTAAGTGTCACATAGCAAAACAGGGGAAAAAGGTAGCGCAGTGTTTTTTATTTATGGAAGTCTAGAGAAATTTAAGCATTAAAAATACATTTGTGATGTGGGAAATTCAGCAAACACACACTAATGCAAAAATTCTTGAAAATTGATGGAAATTGATATCTCTTGAAGGGCAAATACTTCAAAAAGCGGACTCAAAATTTCAAAATATATTTTTTTTATTTTCTATATTCCTTGCGCGAATTCCTTAACACCTTTGACCATTATTGAAATTCACGAAAGCAATTTGTGATAAAAATTTGAAGTCTCAGTCATTTTTCTTTTGGAAGATATTGAATTTTGAAATTTTCGATTTGACAAATTTTGCCCCAGTCTCCCCTACTTATTGGTATTGACTTTGTAAAAAGTATTCGATAGAACTGGGAAAACAACTGAATTTTCTTGGAGAAGATAAAACATTTAACTTGACGCTTTGTCTCAAACCTGCCCGATTTGGGGCAGTGTGGGACGCAAAAGGGGATGTTTGGGACGCATATTTCTCGCATAATTTGCATTATTGGAGCATGTTAATTAATTTTAAATGCTAGATTATAAATATTTCTAACATAAATACAAATTATTTTTTATTTCATACTTTGAAATTAATATCAATCTTATTTATACAGTAGAGTCATTTTTGTCAATCAGTTATTTAATGTATTTTCTTCTTATTTACGATCCAAGCTTTTTTTGCTCTTTTTTTCTTAATATTGGAATCATCGTCACCAAATTCCTCAGACGAGTAGATTCTCTTGACACTTTTAGTTTTGAATTCATTGAATTCTACCCCTGTCCCAAACCTCCCCGGTCTCCCCTAGTCCAATAAGTCAAATTACCTTTTCAATTAGAGCCTTCAAATATTTTCCGCAGTTTTTAATTTCTATTTTTTCATATAGCACATCAAATACTATTTTTAGCTAATTGTTATGCAATTCTAAAATCCCACAGATTGTGCTAAAAAACTACGTATTAATTCAGCTAATTTGTTAGTTTAAAAAAGGCTAGCGGGTGAGTTTGTTGTTATACAAGACAATTTCGTGCGTTGCCGATAATTACCTTTCATGTCAGCGTTATAATACGACGAAAGCTTTTAATACACATCACTAATCAATGCAATTATCCTTAAAACTTTCCTGCAGCATATTTGTTATCAAATTATCCAATTTTTTAAATCTGTTCAAATCGTTCAAATACACTCAAATTCAATCACTCTAAAATTGATTTTTGAGAATGTCACCTGAGGCTAGAAAATGGAAAAGCTATTTTTGCAAAATGCTATTACCAGGCAAAATGTTGTAGAGCAGTAATTTAATGCTTTGAGTGATTAGGCAGGATTATATTTTAACTGACAGAATTTGCTGAGGAACGTGACAAATATGGAAAAATAATTAGACTGAAATTTAATTATTACAATTATACTCACCCTCGTCATTATTCATCAGCATTTTGGCTAATCGCCCAAGCATAGAAGCTCCCTTTAATGACTGTTTTAACAAATGGAAATATAATATGAAAGCGATGAACTTTGGGTATTGCAGTGCATTTGGTTTCAAATTAAATAACCAATTTTGAACAATTAATCAAAAGCTCTTCTAATTTTCTATACTTTCATCCACCAACCGAAACTCTACACACAATTTAATTAATTTCTGAAGAAGTTTAAAATTTATTCATTATTAATGATTCATATATGATAATTTATTTTCAGTATGGAGTTTCTAATTGCAAGAGGGCTTTTTGCAAATTAATGGCCCCTGGTGAGTCTCTTGCTAGAAAAGTAAAAGCAGTCCTGAAAGCTCAAATAGTTTGAGGAAATTGAGAATTAAGAATTTTATTCAATGTTTGTTATGAAATAGAAATCAATATTTAAGTGCAAATGTTGTGCTTAGCACTTAACCATAAATGCTGTTATACTTGAACTAGTAAATTTCTCTTTAAGTGTCTTAAGGTGCTGGTAATATTCCTTTATGTGTAAGAGTTCAAATTATCCAATTAAATTGGAATGTTTGTTTTGTCCAAAATCATTCAATTCGATAAGCTACTTCTCCGTTCACACTCAAAATCCAATTTAGATATAGTTTTTCCTTTACTTCTTGTACTCGAATAATCTCTCCTTTACTGCAACTTTTGAACATAGAACAACATAAAAGCACCTCAGAAATACAAAACAATACAGAGTTTGTCACAGAAAATTTATGAGTAAGACAATCAATTCGATCGCTGGAAAATTATGTAAAGAAGAGAAACATCCAAAGAAAACATTTATTCTTCTCCAAATCTTTTAAAATACTCAAAACTCAGTAGAACCTGAAGTAAGGAAATGTACGTAAACTTTAATTACTTAGAATTATATAGCTACGAGCAACCGTCCATTGACACTGAAGTTTTGACTAAAGTTCAGTAGTTTTAAAATATCACAAAAAATCCAAATTTAACTATAGTTAGGTAATAAAAATGTTATTTTCACGTCAATAAAATAACTTGAAGTAACTGCTACTATAACGTAATTTCTATTTGACTGAATGACATAATAATTGACCAAAGTATCACTCAAGTCTTCTGAAAATTTTGCTTAGACGACTTACGTAATTTTCAAGTTCGTTCGAGAATCTTCAAGAATTCGATGCTGAATTGAAATATATATCCTTCATTTAGGGTAAAGTGTGCCAAATTTCGGCATAGTTGCATGCAAGCGTCAAAGACTCAAGTTTGAAATGAAATATTTTAAATACAAATTGATTTTTTTATTCTTTCTTTTGTAAAAGTGTTGCTTGGAACCTTGTAAAGAGTTTGCCGTCTTTATTTACTCTAAAATCATTCTTAATACATTTTAAAATGAATAAAAATACAGTAGACTCTCACTCAATCGGCTCTTTCTCAATCGGGCGACAAATTTTGTTGACAGTTTTCACGTTTAATTATGAAGCTAATTCGCTCAAATTCGCTGTAGTTCTTCCTATTTTATCGTGATCCTTTATAATTGAGCGCTTTTTGTGGAATTTACAAAGGCTTTGACGCTAAATTCTATCGCTAAACCGGATGACATTTTGCCCCATATTCCCGATTGAGAGAGAGTCTACTGTATAGGGATAGCTTTGGTGCCCTATTTCGGCCACCTTCATTCTCATAGTTTCTTGCGCTTTCGAAATTCTTCCAATGTCTTTTTCACGTCATCTCGTTTGTCGAAGCTACATTTTTTGTTATTTTTTTGCATTGTATAATCTCTAGAGTACGTAAAATCTAAAAGTTCATGGAAATTCGAGGAACAAAAAAGGTGGCCGAAATTGCAAGCTGGTCGGAATTTGGCACACTTACCCTATCTGCATAAGGATCAAGAAAATTTACTAAGTATTTTAGACAGACTTAAGACTTAGTCATATGGCTCAACTTCTCTAAATTCTTAACAGTTAAGACTTTTTGAAAAAATATGACTTAGAATTAGATATTAAGAGTAATTGGTCCACTGGCTTCTGAAAAACCAATAAAATTCTTTGTTATTTAGGATTTCAAAACTTTCAATAACTGGGCTAAACCTCTAGCCTAAAGACAGCTTTATAGGCTTAAGCCTAGAGCTGTCGGACAACGTTTATTATTGTGTCTCCTGGGTTTTGCAGAAGATGAAACGAAGACACATGACTGCGAAATCCAAAGTACAAGAAAGCATGGGGTATGCCCGGTATGCCAGAACGGCCGGATTTTTTTTACGTTAACGTAAAAAACCGAAAAAATTTAATGTTTTCTACTTCAAATATTGAGCTGTTGAAATCTTTAAAATTAATTGCTGGAGATATCCATCGAGTTTAGCTGACTCATTTGACAGAAAATTTAACTTGAAAATTTTGCGAACCTTTTTGTCAATATTAATTGTATGTGCAGAGAATCATTAATCAGAGCAAGTGACACTTAAGTAACCCAATCTTTTTAGGAAATAGATAAAATTCCTACCTCTGTCCAGGATCATTAATCTAGGGATCTCTCGTAAACTAGAGTGCTCTACCACACGAAATTTAAGACACAAACTCTGACTTGCCACACAGCTTTAACCAACTGCAGTGTACACTTCAATCAATCATTCTGTAAATTTAGAGATTTGGAAAGAGTATCGTGCGTACAATTGATCCAATAGCCCATGTATTAAGTACTGAACCGATTAAGGGCGAGAAGGTCAAAAATTGCTAAATCACCTTTAAAAATTGGTTGGTACAACTTTGGTACCAACGCAACACGAGTGTTTTAAACTTCATCAAACTACTTGAAAATTCTCAAACGAGTTCTATTCGAATACCAGATGTTCTGATCGATGACTAATGTCTCAAAAGATCAGTTTATTCATTTTTATAAAGCAACTAGGCACTGGATTGATTCTTGGATTGTGTCTAAAGAATAGTCGTTCTACGACCGCAGAAATAGTGTTGTTGCAAACCTATATACCTATACCTTCAACCTTTTTTAAGAGAATGCTTCACAGGGTAAATGCCATGCCCTAGAGAATTTTCAGTTTATTGTATACTTCATGCGAGCAATTCGTATCCGCTATGACTATGGATGCTCTTACTCCTAATATAATTCAGAAAATTAATTAAGAATTAGGACCTTAAATTGAACATAGTCTTACTTAATTTCAGACACAAATCAAACGATAAATCATTACACATAGAAAATCCTAATATAACACAATTTATTTCTTTATTTGTTATCTCTCTGTAAGATGATTAGCCCGTAAGAAGAATATGTAGAGTGGTGGCATTACATGTGGCCTCTGTTTTATCTTATTGCCTCCTAGCAGAAAACTTTGCAATGTCACAAAATGATTTCGAAAAACCTCAAAATTAAAGATATTTTAAAGATACATTTTTTTTTGGTTTTCGGTATTATTTTCTGACAAAAATTGCGACGAGGCCATAAGTAAAGACAGGCCACATGTAATTCCGCCATCCTATCCCTGTATCACCCTTAGTGTTACTTGGGTTTGTTGGATAAATTCTTACGAATTGGACTTATTAGCCTCTGGGCAGCTCGTTATCCTCTAGAGAAGTTCAAATCTCCAAACACAATAGCAATTAATTGTGTCTCTTCCATGTATCGATTGTTTACAAGACTTTTCGCTATTTTTTTGTGTTCTTGGATTTTATAAAAAGTTTAGTTCCAAAGGGTGAGAAAATATGTCTCATGGCCCATTTGTGCGCGCGTGCTAATGATGAGGCAAATGATGGACTGAAAAGTCCTGCTTCGTGGCTTTAATAGAGTTAGTCATGCAAATTTTCCACTTGGAAAACTTTATTCAATTTCTGCAGTGCAATTTTCCACATGAGTAGCTCAATAATGAATCCATAAGTGCGAGATTGTGATACAAAGCGCCGTCTCATGATTCTCTATTGGCATCACAAACAACACTGAGACTATGGCTCCTGCTGTGATCTCAGTGCCATGTCTCCTTCCGGAAGCATTATAACAAGACGTGATGATATTCAAGAGTCGCTTAAGAGAATCGCATCATGTTTCAGCCATTTCAAACTCACAAACTAAACAAAATTGACGTTCTGATTAATGTTTCTCCTGTCGCAAGGTTCAATTGCCATTTGTGCCCACCCACAAAACCAGAGCACGCAGTCGCGTTTGCTTAACATTTGAAACAATTAATACCTCATTGAGGAAGACATCAATAGAAATTAGACTCCCAGACTCTAATTTAACACTCAAATACACAATTGGGACACACATGTAATTACACTGTTTGTACCACAATATCCACCAATCAATCTCACGAGAATTTAGAAAAATAATTATTTGGAAATTTCAGTAAAGCTATTAAAATATTTTTAAACATGTTGCAAACAGTAAGGTGGAATAACTTGATCGTTTTCCGTAGAGTGCTACTTAAACGCTGGTTTTTGGACTGATGAAATTCTTTTTTTCTTCTTCTAAATCCATAGAATTATTCACTGTTTCATGCAAAAACATAATATAAAAAAAATTATCAAAAATATTAAAGAAAATTTATAAAATAATGATAATACTGAAACAAGTTAGTATGCACTAAGTGGGTCGCCTTTTCGCTAATTCGATGAAATGGTCTTTTAATTGGATCATTCAATTTACAAGCATATTAAAACGATAAAATAATTTTTTAATACATTTTAAATTTTTTTATTGGATTATTTCATTTAACATTTAATGTGAAAAGCAATCTTTAGTGTAATATCAGTTTTATGAACAACAATTGGAAATTTTTAAAATGTAATATACCTGAAATGTTTTGAAAAGTTACAGAATAATATAATTTGGCTTATTGTAGAAATTCTAACAAATTAAGATCAACATTTTTCATTTTGGATAAATCGATTCGCAGATACGCCTAATACTAATTCGCTGATCAAACGTTTTTATCCTTTAATTTTTATTACTGTTCAGTAGTACAAAGCTTGTTTTGAAATTTTTGAGAAGACTCTTCTATAGCAATAGTGCGATATAACTAAAAGTAGTACACGATTCCTTCACCATTTTCAATCAAATTGATCTTTTGATGGCTTTTCACTGTGTTGCTCAAGGCTTTCTCCTATACAAACTCTATTAGACTTCAGAAGTTTTCCCTTGAATTATTTCTTTCAATTTCTTACATTTCTATTAATTTTTATATTGTCAAATCTTGATATATTTAGTCAAAATGTCTTGAACAGAATATAAAACTGTTACAATTAATTTAAGTTTAAATAATAGTGTCCATCAACTAAATTTGGACTCCTCATATATAGATTTTGAAATAATAAAATGAAGTACCTACTTCTAGACAAAAGTAATTCTAAAAATATTACAAGAAGTTTATGTGTTTAAAATTTCGATACAATTTTAAAATAGGAGGAAGTGGGGTATCCCTGCATTAAGGCAGGTTTGAAATTAGTTTTCTCTTGTTGTCGGGCTTTTGCCCTGAAAGATTCCTCTGGGAGACCAAGGCTTATCGCGGCCAATTGCCCGGCAGCGACCCAGCTCTGTGCCCCCATCCGAACACTTCCAGGCCATGTTACCGACTGACTGACAGTGTCGCCTGTCAGTCAATCCCCCACACGGCGGGCAACAGAACTATACCACCAGTAAAAGGCCTTGCTTGGAGCGAGAGGCGGGAAATATGAATTTCCCGCGAACAGGGAAGGGAATCCACCAGCCGGGCTCTATTTCGCTATCAGGTGGAAAATCTCGACTACAATTCGGCCATCCGACGACTCACCGTCCTCGGTGTAGTCATTACCAAAAGGGAAAGGTGGTGCTATTGCCTAAGCACTACCTCCAATTCAATTACCCTTAAGGTGACTGCCACTGGCCTCAGGAACTCCATTCTGAAATCAACTTCAGCAGCCGTTACATCCGCTTTTCAAACCTACAAAAAGCAAAGTGCCCTTCTGGTATCAGCAACATCCACCCCAAAACTGCTCCTATATTGGCCGGGATTATTTCCATGCACAAGCAAGCCTCCGTTTGTCTCATGCAACTACCAGACCGGCATTAAGTCATGAAACTTTTGCTACATGATCCGCTTCTACCTTACGGATCTCTCTATCAGTTACGTCTTTCCCAAATTTGACAGAACTGTGCTCCTGTCCGAAATTACCAATTATCGGACCAACAGAACTGTGGTGGGGTAACTTAACCTCGTCCCCTTACTCATAACTGCGTCTCCGAAATCAACAGGACTGTATGCTCGCCCAGAACTGCACCAGACCCACAGAACTGTACACAGAACATGCGAACATATGCGCTCTATCCGTAACTGCTCACACGGAATCCCTAGATCTGTGCACCTGTCCGGAATGCCCACCAGACCGACAGAACTGTCCGGAGATCTTCTATGGCATAAGCCATTTTGACCGTCCGCACCCGCATATATCTGACTGCTTATCCAGACTCTTACAGATCTGTACACCTGTCCGGAATGCCCACCGGACCGACAGAACTGTCCAGGGAACTTCTATGGCATAAGCCATTGCGACCCTCCGCGCCCCGTTGTCCGTGACTGCTTACCCGGACTTCAAGCAGAACTGTACACCTGTCTGGAACGTCTCCCAAACCGACAGTGCTGTATCGGGCTTCTACGGCATTAGCCGCTGCGTCCATCCGCAGCCCTCTATCCGTAACTGCTTACACGGATTTCAAGCAAAACTGTACTGTACACCTGTCTGGGACGTCTCCCAAACCGACAGTACTGCATCGGGCTTCTACGGCATTAGCCGCTGCGTCCATCTGCAGCCCTCTTATCTGCAATTGTTCACCATAATTTCAGCACAATTTGCATTAATCTGGAGCGAATATCAGACCGATAACACTGTGTTCGACAATTCCCGCTGCATACTCGTAATCCCTTCAACTTGTTGAATTTTCTCTCAGTATTTCCAGATTCAAGTCGTCTGCTGCCTTTCCATCATTCAATTCCGTGAGGAAGCTTTAATTCCACAATAGTGACTCTGAATCCAAACCTCTTACACTTCTTAAGCACCTGTCAATTATTAGAAAATCAGTGTTAGATTCAGAAAAAAAAACCACCTGATATAACTCATGGACATATCTCTTTTAATACAGCTGGATAATGCCCTTAACTCAACACTGAAATACCATATCTCTCAGCACATTGCTTGGCTTCCGCAATCTCAAGAATTATCAGCCCTCTACCAAGCAAAATAACTTTAAACGTTAGCTCTGGCACCACTTAATCACCTTCCTCTAATTTTAAAATCGGAAATCTATTGCCTTGATATATCCCGGTTCTACACAGTAATGTAGTCCAATATTTCCATATTAGTCACCAGGAAATTGCCTGAATTTCCAATAGATTGGTTCAACATACTTGCTCTTGTGGCTAAATCCTGTAAAATTTCTTGATGTAAAAAAACAAATACAGAATTTTGAACTACAAACTTTAATTCAATCAATTCATCATAAACTCTCAATATTTAAATGATTTTCTCTTTTGAAATTGATTAACTGCAACACTTTTCAAAAAAATCAAGCCATATTCCATACTCATCCTACCAAGAGCAGGAATAACAAAGGATATCACTACCTCTTTTCCTCATAAATCGAACCATGTCTTAATCACGCCATATTGATACATGAAACCTTTCAATGCGTAGACATCTTTACTACCTTTATCAATTCAACTATCAGCATCTTTAAATTGGCGGTCTCACAAAATTCATTTTCTTGAGCGATAGCTCCCCTCATCGCTTCAATTCGGTAATTAGGAATTATCCTTCGGGCATTTTCGGGCAATATGCCCCTTCTCCCTGCACCAGAAACACACTATGTCTTTGTTGTAACCCCTAGACCTTTCTGCTTCCTCTTTGTGATGTTCATCCAGAGAAATCTTCTTCTTCTTTTCTTGAGGCTCCCAGCTTTCTTCCCTCTCTTTCCAAAATTCTTTTCCCAACTCTTCCTTCTTCTCTGAGTTTGACAAAAAGTGCTTCCTAGCGTCCTCCAATTTCACCACAGATTGCGCTTCTTTGAGTTTCACCAAAAGCTTTGCGACTGTGTCGCACTCCCCCATAGCAACATGAGACTTGATCGCTGGATCCGTCAGACCACTTACTATCATCTTAATGATGGCTGAAGTTGGCATTTTTATCGAATCTCCAAGTAGCTGCATGTAATACACGTAGTCTTCCATAGATTCACTGTCCTTCTTTTGCCTTGACATCATTTTCTGCTGTGTCACTGTCCAATCAGTCGTATCTGGGAAAGCCTCCAAAATACGACGTTTAAAGACTTCCCACTCCGTCAACTCAGCCCTCTTAGACTCATACCAATCCAAAGCGGCACCCCTGAGCCTCACGTATGCATAGTGAAGGGTCTGATTTGGCCTCCATCGGTGCATGGATGCCAAATCCTCCAGAGTTTTAACCCATCTCTCTGCTGTCATGTGGACAGATTCTCCAGGGCGAAACTTGGGCACCATATCTTTTAGTTCTGATGAAGTCGGCTTCCACATAGTTTCCTGCCTATGCTCTCTTCTTTGATCAATTTGGTCCCGGAGTTGTTCATTTTCTCGGCGCAAACGGGCCAGTTCTTCGCGCATTGACTCTCCGTGACTCCTACGGAGTCTTCCCCTTTCCTGTGGCATTCTGCAAAATCCCCCCCAATTCTCGTAAACAGCTATACCAAAAGATGTTCTCAACACAATTCCTTACGTGCTCCAATCCTTTTACAGTTGTAATTATCACTCTTCTTACGATTAAAACAAAAAAAGAAATTGACAATAACCAAAACTGCTTCACGATTTCACGGGAATTTTCCAGAATTGTCAAATAATTTCGACAATTTCCTTGACCCAAACCCATCGAGCAATAGGTGACGCCATCTACCTTCTAACACACTCAAGGTGTTATACATGCTGTCAGTCTCCGCGAGTTTTCTGACATTTCCCCTATTTTTCCCCTACATCTCTAAAATGATTTCTTTTCAGCCAGAAATCATCGCGCCCCAAAATGAGCCCCCCGCTACACCCAGAGACTCCTCCAACTTCATTCCCCATATCTCAAAACTAAAGCCATTTATTCATTTAATTGAAATATAAAGCAAAGCTGTTGTGCTCATCTTTCTGCTGCAACCTCCAACGCCATCCACTCTGCTGTCATCTTGGCTGGAAACCCACAAAATTTTCAACACTACACTTGTGGGAGGATACCTATCCCACTTCTGACTTGTTGTCGGGCTTTTGCCCTGAAAGATTCCTCTGGGAGACCAAGGCTTATCGCGGCCAATTGCCCGGCAGCGACCCAGCTCTGTGCCCCCATCCGAACACTTCCAGGCCATGTTACCGACTGACTGACAGTGTCGCCTGTCAGTCAATCCCCCACACGGCGGGCAACAGAACTATACCACCAGTAAAAGGCCTTGCTTGGAGCGAGAGGCGGGAAATATGAATTTCCCGCGAACAGGGAAGGGAATCCACCAGCCGGGCTCTATTTCGCTATCAGGTGGAAAATCTCGACTACACTCTCCTATTTTTAATTGGAGCTGAACCTTATCATGTTAATTTAGCTCCACATTGAAAAGCTAAATTACATTATTATAAAGCTAAATGCCAATTAAAAATAGGAAATGTCTAATTTCCAAAGCTGTCCCAATTCAAAGATACCACACTGTCCCCTACTATAACAAAAGATTCTTTTTACAGTATGAATGAAATACTTTAAAACCCTTACCATTAAAGAAAACCGTATTAAAATTACTTTACTGTCCCTACTTATTTACTTTATTTTCCACGCACGTTTAAATAAAGCAACAAACTTATGAACTATCTTATTTTAAATATTCTATAATATTTTAAAATTTTAATAACAGGCGATATGAAATGCAGTAAATCACACAGAGATAGAAAAACAATAAAATTTTAATATTTAAGTTTTCTCTAACAATTTAGAAATCTTTCAATTCGCTCTAGGGTTAGAACTCTACAGTGTACTATTCCTCGGAGTGACTAAACAACTGTTTATCGTGAACGATACACAAAGAATTTATACTGACAATCTGTCATAACGTAGAAAGTTCTACTATGCAATTTCCCTCCTGCATAGAAGAAACTCCAACGCTCAAGTTTCTTGAAAAGTTAGTTATTATGCAAAAGTGGCTAAACGTTTATGATACAGAATTTTCAAAAGAAAAGTCTAAAGAAAATATTTCAAGTCATGGTCACTTGAAAGACGGCAAAGCTGATGTTAAAATTCTTATTAATATTTTACTATGCCCAGACGACAAAGTATACATTAAAAAGTTTTTTTTAATGCTTCTGAAAATATGTCTATCTCACATAAAAAATTTAGTTGTGAATTTTTCTTTTTGCACACCTGCATGACTTTGTAGTTTGTTTCAGTTTGTATGCTTCTAAATTTGGTTCTATTGTCACGTTAAATTTATATCATAGATTTTTAAATAAGGGAACTTCCACTTGGTGTATGTTACTTGGCTGAAAACAAAGAAGCAAGACATATTGATTGTATTTAGTTGACCCAATAAAAAACTATTGAATGCAAAATATTGCCTTAATTCTCATGTTCACTTTAAGGATTTTATAAGAAATTTTAATTATCTTTTTTTTTTAAATTTTTTGTTGTATTCCTAGTAATACCCCTGAAGAAAAAAATCTTGGATTTTTCTCTCGCGGATTTGGTAATATGAAAATATCAGAGAATAAGTCTTCTAAATTTTAATTTATGTAACCGTTCCGTGACTGACCTATTCCTAATCTCAAAATATGCGCACGGCTATTCACAAGGGAAACCATATTTTTTTCGAAATTTTCGAATCCCAGCGAGTACAGTGTTAGCTGAAAAAGCAGCGTTTTCAGCATATTTTTGTTGAGGTGATCAGCTATAGGAGCCATAAGAAGGGTACAAGTCCAGCGACATACGGTTGATTTGAGAAAGTATTATTTCATTAAAAATGTTTCAATAAGAGAAGATCACACCGGATCGGAATGTGAAGCCACATGCTTGATATTTAGTTGAAAATATAAGCCTCAAAAACAATTTGTTAATTTTGTTTATGTTAATTAGTATATTAGTAATCCCTATATCTGTGCATTTGAATTTTTAATTTTAAGAATAAATTAATAAAAAGAAATAGGTGTAACTGCAAACCTGCACTCTCTACCTCAGATCGTCACGAATTTAATCAGGTGTATCACGGAAAATAGATTTTATAAATTAAATCTTAGCTAATGCACTGCATATTTGTGAAGTTAAATGGAAAAAGGAGCTAATAATTGAAAAAAAATCATTTGCATTGGAGCAACAATTCGGTAATAACATGACAATCCGAGAAACGCTGCCGATCGCTGGTTCTCTTCTCTTACTTCGGATCCATAGTTAGCCCTAACAACCGCATGAAGCTAGAGCTCAATGAGCGGATTGCAGCAGGGAATAGATGCTTTCATGCTTTATCATAAATATTCCGTTTTCAAAAATTCTCCCCTTTTTCGAAGATCGTAATAATATGAAACTGTACTGAGGTCCATTATCACTTTTGGTTTCGAAAGCTTAACAACAATCACAACCCGTCTTCAAGAGAAAATACTGAGATGGATTTAGAGCCCAGTCAAGGAATCAATGTTATCCTAGGTCCTAAGGTAATACTCATTATCCACCCAGAAGACCAAAAACATTAAGTCCGATGCTTCTCTTTCCATAGTTCCATCCAGATTATTCCCTATCCAAGCGAACACTCGGTTCGCTTGGAGAAGGAACACTTCGAAGAGAACACTTCGGTTCTATTCCAACGAGGGGAATACCCGCGAATTTCAAATTATGACCGTTGCAAGTTTATAGAAGACCTGGAGCGGTATGATAACTTTTCGATACTATTGTATCGACAGTATCGAAAAATCTGTATCTGATAAATTTAGTGAATGAGAGATTTTTAAACATCCCCTATAGCCAATGGGCCCGGCAATTCCATTGGATTTCCAGCAGTCTTTTCTGACATGTTCACAGATTTTACCACTAAAAAACCGCGCGATGTTCCCTGGATTTTACCGCTCAAAATCCGCGTGGGCTCCCGAGGAGGAATTTAACGCTAAATTTCCGCCTAGTGTTCCATTGTACGTTTGCGGAACTCTATGTAGAAATGTCTAATAAGAAATGTCCGCGAGTTTCCATGGACTTTTCCAAATCTTTTTCTTTGAATTATTAGCGATATAATCGTCAGCCAGTCCTTTAAAAATTCGGAAAAATTTATTTCCTCTTGAATTTTCCATTCAACGGCTTTAAAGGCTTCCATGGTTTAATATTACGGAATTGCACGACTTTTCTAGTGGATTTTTTAAACTTTTTTCTTCAAAATGATTCCCAAAATTGATTAAGAATGGTGTGGAAAACAATTTTCAAAAAAAAAACATATGGAGGATCAGTGCCAGCCAATTGGTATTAGATCTTGAAGAGTATTCAGTATTCATCTATCAGACAAATACTTAGTTGTTCTACTTTTAAATTGAAAAGATTGCTACCGTATCGTACAATTGAGTATGTTTAGCTCGCAAGAATTATATCGTTAGGGCGAAAAACAAGTTTGGAATTTTACCGTTTACTTCCATGGAGTCTTAGCCGGTAAGATATCGGAAAACGTACTATAAATATTCAATGGAAATTTTGTTTCAATTTCCAGGGAATGTTCTCATTAGCAGAAAATTCCTCGGAATTATTTTGCGGATATCCAAGCGAAAGAAAGATGATAACTCCGCGGAAATCTATGCAGCATATTAGCGGAGTTTTCCATCGAGGCTTACGAGGAAAAACAGCAGATAAATTCCATGGATTTTTCTTTTAAAATGCGACCGATCGGCTATAGGGTCACTGGACCACTTATTGTACCATTCTCAGAAGACTGTGAGTTGATAAAGATTTGTATTACCGGTAAAAAGTGTAAGTATGATTCAAAATTTTCAAAATCGACAATCGATACTATCGAAAAGGAGTTATCATGTCGCGGCGGAAGAATGATGGTGCTATTCCAATTAAAAATGAACATTTTTTTTAAATACTTTACTATTCTCCAGTTTTGGTTTCGTCTCTATATATTCGAAAATACTTCAAATTGGCTTCCGAAATTTTTTGGTATGTTATTGGATAGTTCATCTATCAATTTAAGCAATAATAAAAACTGGGTTTTTTGGCTTTATAATTAGGGTAACCCCCTTAAACTTTTAAGAAAGATTAAGACATCCGGTATCCCAAAACCAAAAAACGGTTTTTGTAAATATAGTAGACAGAATAATTTTCTGTAAGCAAAAAAAAATGTTTTTGAGATACTGATGCCCCATTTGTCCAAAAGCCAATTTAATTAATTTTGGCAATTGAGATCAGGGGTGACATGATAACTTATTTTCGATATTAACGACTGTCGATTCTGAAAACTTTAAACGATAGCTGTACTTCCTGTAACTAATATAGATGTTTTTCAGCAGTCTCATTCTATTAAAAATGTCGGAATGAATGGCCCAAAAATGCGCAAAAAGCCGACATTCACTTAATCCAACAGATATAGGTTTATCAATACTATCGATTCGATAGTGTCGAAAAGTTATCATTCCACTCCAGTTTTCTCGATTTGATTTTTTATGGCTCCGCCACACCTTTTAGATCAGGAAAGTTTCATGAAGTCCAAATTCGAATCCCTGTCTTTCGCATACACGCTTTGTATATGTCCGTCCCATTTCTTCGTACTGCAAATTCGAATGAGCTAAATTGAATTTGTTGTGACGTTTAAAAAAAGAAGTAAAGTATAAAAGAATGAGATAGACATATACAAAGCGTGTGAGAAAGACAGAGATTCGAATTTGGACTTCATGAAATTTTCCTGACCTAAAAGGTGTGGAGGAGCTATTACTCCGAAAATTCAATTCACTATCAAATTTGCAGCTATTGCGAGATTGTCATTAAATAATTTCATCAACCATAAGCTTATACAGCCTTGCTACTGGTTTAAAACATTTTTCATTGCTTGTAATAATTCAAGATAGTATAAGTTTGTGTATTTTTGCCCCAAGTTTCTCTACTGATATTATTATTGCTCAGCATTCTAGTTTATATATCATATAATTGAAATTTTTAAAGAATAAAAAATTCTATTAATTATAGAATTTTAATATATTTTTCGTCACAATAGAATTGTCTGAAATTCGATTTGTATCCCTTACTCCTTGTCTTTATCTGTATGCTTTGAATTGGAATTTCTATGTATCCTGTGGCTGGGGATGTAGTATCATCCTTGATGTATTATTGCTGCAAACAAGAATTAGAAGGCCAAACACCATCCTAATGTTGAGAAAGCTATCATCTATTGTTTCATTCTCCCTCATACCAATACGTGATATATCTACAGTCGAGTCTTATTAATTTCATGCTGAAAGACAAATGATAAATAAATAAGAAGGAAAATTTCTAAGCACACAAACAATATTCCCTTTCCTTACATTATTTAGATTATTTCCAGGGTCTTTGCTTCCGCCTTGGAAGCATTCATTATTCACACTTTAATGACTGGGTGTCTAGTTTCCACCCCATCGACATCTTTTCCCACCGTTAATGGATGGAGTCAAAATATTGTGAAAGCTTCAACTTCTTTTCCTTGTAAATTTCAATGGAATGAGTTTGAGAAAAAGAACACATTCTCGACTTATATAGCACTCTCATTTCTAGGGAAAAAAAAGACATAGGGCAAAATATCATGATACACCACCTCGTCTTGCAATGACATCGGAATAACTTTACGTGCCTCATCTTTTATCATCTTTCTCCTTAGCCTGAAGATTCTGATCTGTCAGGCACGCAATTGAAACCCATCTGTTATTCCTACATTTCCAATTCCAGCATCTTTTGCACTTGGGAACTATGTCATTAAACCTAAAACCTACTCCCTTAATTAATACACTGTCATCAGGAAAATGGATATCTGTCATACTTCTACAACTGACCACCTCATATTTGCAATTAAAATTAGTCTTTCGTGAAAACACTCTATAAAATTTCATAACAAATATTAACATAGAAATGTTGCATAGTCTATTGTACTTTAATACATATAATGTTTATTATATCAAATGTTGAAATTTTTACCTTTAATTTATTTAAAGTCTCCTTCTAAATATTTCTCCTTGCTTTTAGGGTAATTGAAATTCAAATGTGTATGAAAATGGTTTGTACATATCATTCTCTTACATTCGCATTTTATAGTTTACCTCAAAATTGTAATCCAATGACTCTAGGATATAATAATGCATAAGCGAAGGTAAAGCAAACTTATTTCATGTTAGAGAATATAATTATTTAAATTTAAATTTCATCCTACGAGTAAAACAATTTATTTAATGATTTATTCTTACAATTTTTGAAATTTTCGATTAATCAAATTTTCGATTTAATTTGATGAATAGTATAGTATTTAACGAGAGCTTTTCAAAACACTACTTCTTTTTCCGGATTATGATAATGGAAACCGGAAGTATGGCCATTTTAAAATTCAATTTTTGACCCATTCTTGCTCGGGTCAGAATAGATCGGGGCAACGTATTTTTTTTAATCGAAAGATCCTGGGCCCAGCTGTAACATACTAAAATTTGAGGCCAATCAATGCCATAAGGGCTCAGTGCTTGAGAAAACAAAATTTGGGAGTGTTCCAAAATAGCGGCAAGGGGGTAGGTGAGGGTGAATTTGTCTTCAGTTACTTCTAGCCACCTATCGATATTACCCTTGCCGAAAACCGCTTATCGATATCTCTTTTCGTTCTCTCTCCAGGAGTGCTTATATGACGGACGGTATGGATGGTATGAACGGAACGGACGGGATGGACAAGACGGACGGAGCAGACAGAACGAACGGGTCGGACGGGACGGACGGGACCGTCGGGACCATAGAAACGGACGGGACCGTCGGGACAGTATAGACGGACGGGACCGTCAAGACCGTGTAAACGGACGGGACCGTCAGGACCGTAGAGACCGTAAAGACCGTAGAGACGGGCGGGACCGTCGGGACCGTATAGACGGACGGGACCGTATATACGGACGGGACCGTCGGGACCGTATAGACGGACGGGACCGTCGGGACCGTATAGACGAACGGGACCGTCGGGACCGTATAGACGGACGGGACCGTATATACGGACGGGAACGTCGGGACCGTATAGACGGACGGGACCGTATATACGGACGAGACCGTCGGGACCGTATAGACGGACGGGACCGTCGGGACCGTAGAGACCGACGGGGCCGTCGGGACCGTAGAGACCGACGGGGCCGTCGGGACCGTAGAGACCGACGGGGCCGTCGGGACCGTAGAGACCGACGGGGCCGTCGGGACCGTAGAGACCGACGGGGCCGTCGGGACTGTAGAAACAGACGGAGCCGTCGGGACCGTAGAGACGGACGGAACCGACGGGATGAATGGGACACGTAGGACCGACGAGACGAACGGGACGGACGGGGCAGACGGTACCGATGGGATGGACGAGACAAACGAGACGGACGAGATGGACGATACGGACGAGACGGACGGTACGGACGGGACGAACGGACGAGACGAACGGACGGGACGAACGGACGGACAGGGCGACTGCGAAAATAAAATTTTTACCGCTTTTTTGTGAGGATGGAGGTTGATAAAGAGAAAAATAAAAAAACGTGTGGAGATAATGTTATTTTATTGGGAATCACTGAAGACCTCAAGTAGATATCTCTTGCCGTTTAAGCCCCGGAGCGGTAACATTTTGAAAAAAAAACGGATTATAACAACTCTCCCTTTGAATTTAAGCAGTTAAATTAGTTGAATTCATAGATTTTCAATAATTAAATGTGAAAATGAAAATTTCAGACTCATAAACTTCTGTCTCAGTATTTAGTACTGTCTTCGTTAAAGTCACATCAAAATATTCAAATTAAATTCCAAATTTAGGTCCGACGCCGACTTTACTATAGGTCTCATCATGAAAAATGTTATAAATCCCGTATTATGGTTCGTATGTATCACTAGTAAAATAATAAACTCTTTGCCATACTGAAATTCCTATTGTTTATTTATTTATTTTGAAATTTATTGTGATGCTATATAGTCAATTCTCTTTGTGCTGATTCCTATCTCGTTCTAAGACCACCAAACAGTCGTGATAGAAACCAACACAAATGTCGATAATGCAGAAGCACTTAAGAACAGTAAAGTCATAAAAACAAAATATTAAGGAGAAAGTTTTCCTCTTTTCGTTTTTTATTAAAATAGCACCATTATTATAAGACAATTGTTAACCCAGTCGACGGCCGGATCCACCAATCCTAATCTTTCATTCCTATGACACACCTAACCTATTGTCCCTAAGCCCTATCAAGGCTTACAGGTTGGTCTCAACTTTTTCGGATTTCAGCGCCCTAGTCGTTTCACCCGCACAACAGTTTTTTTCAAATTATCAAACAGAGGGTGCCATTTCAACAATATTTAAAATACAACTATATTATTCAATGCAATTAATTTGTTAAGGCCATTAATAGTAGGTTTAGCAAAAGATTATTATTTCTATTTCTATGTACACTTGAGAGAAATCCGAAAAAGTTAAAATAACATTCCGGAAATGTTAATTTTACCCTGCATTATTGATTCAAAATTTGCACCTAAAAAATGTTAAAGTTCTGAGGAAAAAAGGTTAATCGCACTCTCTTTTTTCTCAGTGTAGAATCTAGTCAAATACATAAGCTGTGATATTGTTAAAAATACTGAAAAAACCGCAGAAAAGTGTAGGAGTTTGTCTTTAAAAAAAAAAGCATTTTTAGCTAAATATCCGACTACTTCTCTCCTGAGTATTTTTTCTGACTACAGAAGGTACTTCCTGAAACTGAACTTTCACCAGTAGTGTTAGCAATTTGAGCGTTTCACTGCAACGATCCCATGAGCTGGCATCGCTGGCGTAGTTGCTTTGAGCCGTCACCGTATGTTTTTAGGGCATGCTAGTGGGATTGCTTGTGAGATGTTTTAGTCGAGAGATGAAGTGCTATGGCGTGAACTTGCGGGAAATTTTCTTTTTGTTTTTTTTTTGCAACTTCACTCAGTTCTGACAGTGAGATTGTTAACACAAGAGGCAGAAAAACAAGTGGGAGTTACTGGGAAAATTTCAGAGGAGTGGCAAATGCCTGAGATGAAAATGCAAACTGAAAATTGTCCACATGCAGATGAATATTCCAGAATGGGTAAGCGCCTTTGTGCCATGACACGAAGGGGTGTTTTGAGGGTGAAAGAAGTGGAAGAAAGCTCCTCGAATAATGAACATTTGTCATTCGCAACATCATCGAGATGAATTCCAATGCATTAACACATGGATGCTCAGCATCAGTGAATTGGTGGGAGATTCACCTTTTCAAATCCATCAAAATGCTTTCACACTGTGCACTTGGTGCCCTTTATTATGGTCCCCAGTGAAACATGAAGCTTCCAGTGAAATTATTTTTCCACCCAACTATTTTCTTTAGTTTTTCTCCCATCTCATTTTTGTCTTCATTCTCTTTTTCAGGACATTATCTATCCTTTAGATGAGTTATTGTAATACCATCCGCCTTTGAAAGTCTGGGTTTTTTCTTCATTGCAATTGTCATCTCAGGATTCATTTGCAGACACTGGAAGTTATTTAAAATGAAGTGAGAATAGAAATATGTTTACTATCATCGTAAAGCTGTCATCGATTTTATGAAAATGACGCATATTTAAGGCAAAAAATTTAGAAATTAGAAAAAATATTCATAAAATTGTAAAATTTAGCCGACTAAAATAAAACAGCACATTTTATTTTATTTTCAATAATAAAA
This sequence comes from Phlebotomus papatasi, assembly GCF_024763615.1. NCBI lineage: Eukaryota > Metazoa > Arthropoda > Insecta > Diptera > Psychodidae > Phlebotomus > Phlebotomus papatasi. The sequence goes on from NC_077223.1 coordinate 13,598,429, forward strand.
AAAAAATTCAAGCTTTTAAACACGTATTAAAGCACAATATTTTAAATATATTTTCTGAAAATTCCAATTGAAAATTTTAAAAATTGCGCCGCTTGATTCTCGGAGGCCTTCTCTGAAGAAAAAGATTTGCGGTAGTCTAATCACGATTACTTAGAGTAGGTTCAACAGAAGTCAAAAACAAAATGTTTCGTAATAGGCCAAAATCTTGAAAGCCTAAATCCCGAAAGCCAAAGTTCCGAATGGGCCAAAATCCCGAAAGCCAAGATCTCGAAAGCCCGAATTCCGAATGGGCCAAAATCCCGAAAGCCAAGATCTCGAATTCTTAAAAGTGTCATAGCTACTTCCACGATTGCTTCCATGCTTACTGGAGGCAAAAGTAAGTTTACTGTGACTTTGGAAATTATTCTATACACATTATCCTCCATATAATTTCATCCCTTTCAGGATTTTCAACATTCGGAATTTTGGCTTTCGGGATTTTAGTTGCCTCCGATTTTAACTATATTTTCTGAAAATTCCATTTGAAAATTTCAGAAATTGCGTCGTTGTGACTTAATTTTCGGAGACCTTCTCTGAAAAACCGATTTTGCGATAGTTACGATTACTTATGGTGCTATCACACTAGAATTTTTCACGTTTTAATTTTAAATTCAATTGAGTCAATTGAGCATTAAGATTTCTAGAATTTACTTGAAAATTCTCACAGTCAAGATACATTTTGCAATAAATTTGCTTAATTTTAAATAGTGCTGCGAGATTTTTGACTGTGAACGACTCCGGAAAATGTGTTATAGTACTTAAAATGTCTTATAAATCACTTATCTGTTATGCAAAAAAATCCTCAAAGGGTTGTAGGCAAAAGAATCATGCAGCAACTCTCATACAGTCTTATTGAAAATCTGTATGAAGTCATCCCAAGTCCCAACTGAAATTTCTTAATATAACAATTTCCTTCTAATGGCTTTGGAGTAACTTAATGAATTACTCCCGATACTTAAACTTCACTTCATGCAAGTTTATTTATTTGAGCACCCACATTTATGCTATTTCAAGATATTTAAACAGGTTTTTCTAGGCCAAGTATTAGTTTTTATTAATAATAAGTGAAGATCTATCAATTCAATTGGTTTTTAGTGCAAAATAACGCATAGGAACAATTCATCTGAAAATTAAATTAAATTTACAAATTGAAAAAAAACGCTAGTGTGATAGCACTGTTGGAGTAGGATCACCTTAAGTCAAAAAACAAAATATTTCCTGTTACCAAATGAGTTAAACTCGTAGGGGAAAGTGGTCTGCCTTTGAATGCGGCAGCCTTTGAATATTGTATTTTTTTCAGTTTTCTTTAAAGCATAAATTCTTTTCTATTAACTATTAGATAGCTATTCATAATCCTCACAAGTCATCAAAAAATGCAGACCCTAGCTCTTATTTTCTAGGTGCTAGGGCAAAAAAACGAATCTGAGCTCTAAACTGTAATTTTGATGTTCCACAATTCATGTGTTTTTTCATAATCAAAATAATTTTTCGAACAAATCTTCTATTGTGAGTCATAGAAGGTTATTCTTGGATGGTATTTCTCCAAATACATTTTGATTTAGATGAGACAAATTTTGTGAGTGATAAAAGTTTGCAAATATTGCTCTGCGGCAGCCTTTGAATCTTAATGTTGTGTGCCTTTGAATCCTCTCTTTCCATGCATTGAAACATCTGACAGCTTCCTGTCCGGGAGCAGAATAGAACTCCTACTTTGGTCTGACGAATGTCATAAAAATACTTATAAAATGCTATCTTGGTCCGGCCGAGATGTTTCAAACTGACAATTGTCAACTTCAATTGCGTTTTATTACAAATTTTCAAGTGAAAAACAGTGCTTCAGAAAAATGTAAAAAATGTTGTTGTATAATGACTTTTGACTACAGTGGTGGTTTTATTGAGTGCATTAGGGTTCATGCTAATCAATTATGGGCCGTTTAATGTTACAGCCCTAATATTCTCAATGAAAAATTAAGATGCAAAGGCTTCCCAAACACATTCAAAGGCAGACCATGCAGGTTACCTTTGAATATATCGACATAACATTTTTAAGTTCCTCACCAGGAAAAACTGAGGACTTCCGAGTCGTGAATGGGGTAAGCATAGAAGCTTAATGAACAAGAGAATATTTTGGTGTAGTGAAAAGTAAAACTCATGTTGTAGTTTACTCTGAAAAAAATCTCAAATTTTGAACATCATTTTTCGTTCAAAGGCAGACCACTTTCCCCTACTTGGAATTTATAGAATGTGTTCAAGCTAACTAAATTCTGCTACGTTATTTTATGTATTGGCTAATTGAAAATTTGCAGCAGACCTAATAATTTATTATTTCATATTATATAATTATGAAAGTCATTCATTTCTGAAATTGTGCCCCAACCTCCCTTGCCCTTAGTGCATCTGGTCTTCGGCGACCCCCAAAAAATCTTCCCATAGTAACTCTTTATTACTGACTTACTCATCATCTCTTTCGACTTCTCTCTCTAAAATCTTTATTTAACTATTTCATTGGTCATTCGTATATCCATAAAAAACTGCACATCTTACACTTTTAAATTATTAAATAATATAAAAATAACCATCTGTGTATATAATATATATTGCCTCTAACCAAAAACTAGGTCGACGCTTTTTGTGAAGAAATAATAGTTGGAAAAACTTCAAACTCTCAGTCCGACTTCATGAATAATATCTTATAGAATATTTTAGTTGAAATAATAGGGCAGTGATGTACAAATAGCATTATTTCAACATTGTGATTTTTTTTAAAAACTGCTAAATAACTTTAGGTTTAGAAAGTTAAGTTTAAACAAATTTCTGCAATTTATTAGTGAATTGTTATTTCATTAGCATTTTATAAAGTGAAAGAAACTATTTTCTTGCGAAAGAAAGAAAAAATATGCAAGAAAGTAGCTTGACATTCCTCAGACACTTACAATATCGTGTTCAATTGCAATTGTTGATTAGAAAGAATAAAAGTAAACTCATAGAAAGGTTTAAAAAGGTATTTGTTGAATAGAAGAAGGTGAAAAAAAAATACTTCGACAACTTCAAGAGCAACTTGTAGAATTGCTTAGAGCCAAGAGGTAATACGTCCTTTGCCACTTCTTCTGCATTTTTTCAACACCTTTGAATAGTGAAGTCCATAGAATTGCCACTGCGTGTTTTTGTTCTCGGTAAATTGGTCACAAAATCTAAATTCGCACAATTTCAGGGCGGAAACATTGCTTTGAATACATTTTCTGTACAGTGAATACTACACAAATGGCTTTGAATGGTACGAAACAGCAACAAAATGTTCAAATTCCATGGTGAAGCATTTATCCAACAATGTTTTGCATAGGAGAGAAGCCCCTCTTATTGCTCGCTTAATTTAAGTTTAGTGCTTATTTTAGAGTAATCAATAATGAGGATATTTCGTTTTCAAATTACATGGGGCATGGGACTGACAACCCCATTCCTGTATAAGAAAAAAATAATAATGGATGTCCCGAACTCCCCTTGTGAGAAGGCCTAGTTCCTCTATGGAACGTCTGCTTTCTAACACTCCACATTTGTTCTATATTTCTCTAATGAGTCTTTTAGTAGGTAGTCTTAAGTCAATAGTTCAGATTCATTAAAGGAATATCGAAAAATATGAAGTGTTCGAATTCAAATTGTGTCCGAAACCTAAAGCCCTTCCTTTAATTACTTTTCTCAATTCTGAGATAAATCTTTGAGTATTTAATCTCTAATTCAACCTTTGAATGGTAATTCATATTTACCAATAAGGATTTTTAATTGTAAAGTGTTAAATTTCTTAAAACCTTTAAGCTAAAATGTAACAAACTTCACAACATTCATTCATCATTCATTCATTTTCAACCGCTTATCCCTATTGGGGTCGCGGGCCCATGACATCCAATCTAGCAGCCCACGCCTGTCGGTCCTCCGCCACTTCAGGAAGATGTTCGAGTTCGATCCCGAGGCGTTCCAAGGCAAGATTCTGAATTTGATTCAGCCACCTTGTCCTAGGTCTGCCTCGAGGCCGAGGTCTCCTCACAATGGCTTGCATAGCTTTTCTGGGGAATCTTTCTTCATTCATGCGTTGAACATGTCCATACCATCGAAGTTGTGATCTCTCAACCCGAAGAAGCAGCTCCTCGACTCTTAGTTCCTCACGAACGGCCACATTCCTCACTCGATCTCTACGAGTGATTCCCTTAACCGCTCGAAGGTACCTCATCTCGGCAGCTTGTACTCGCGATCTTACCCTTTCGGTCATTACCCAAATCTCATGACCATAGGTGAGAATAGGAATGAACACAGCTTTGAAAACCGATAATTTAGCCGATCGACTAAGCTCGACCTTCCTCAACACGCTTCTGCCAAGCTCCCTCATTACTGCAGAAGCCTGACCGATTCGCGACGAGAGTTCTGCCTCCATCCTACCATCACTCGTGAATAACACCCCGAGATACTTGAACTTCTTCACCTGTGTCAATGAGTCTCCACTAACATGTAGAGTGCATTCCACGGATTGTCGGGAAATCACCATTACCTCCGACTTTCAAACTTCACAACAAAGAAACAGAAAAAGAAATGCTAAATTTTTCAAAGATTTTTTTTTTCAATTTTAAATAAAACAAATAAGAAAAATTTTGCAAACTTTTAATACGGGGAATTTTGGGGCAGAATCATTAACATCTAATTCAGTAGAGGAAATCTTAGATTTTATTGCTAAAAATTTAACTAAAATCTTTAAGCTCCATGTCTCAAAATCGGAGAGACTACTTTGCAGTACTGCAAATAAATTGATATAAATCAAAATATTTTCTATAATTGTGATTTATATTTTTCATTAATAATTCAAATAATTTTTCTTGTATCGGAAGTATTTTTTTTGCATTAGTAAATTTCATTTTTTTTATCATAGACAGAATAAGGTAAAGTACCCTTAATTCGACCGGTTCCTATATTCGACCGGTAGATTTATTTATTCAATTTAATTATATTTGCTATAATATTTTGTGTATGATCTAACAATAATAGGTCAATTATTCTTTAAATAATACGAATCAGTGACAAATTCATAGAAATTGATGAAATTCACCATCAAATATTTAAAAATTGACCCACCGGTCGAATAGAGGAACCCGGTCGAGTAAGGGTGCTTTACCTTAAACAGCTAATCATCCATATTGTATAATTAAATATTTAATCTTATAACATGTTCTTGTCTCTTCATGTTCTATGATTAGCTTAGACTATTTTAAGCTCCATCCTATCAAAGAATTCGTTGAAATAACAATATTATTATATTTGATAAAATATGTAATTACGTGAGAATAATGAACCCATAAACATTTTAATAGTTTCATTTGATATACTTAATTTTAATGCTGTACTCATTAATTGCCGCTAATGAACGTTCAAATGAACTATTTTCATTTTAGAACCCTATAATATCTAGTTTGATTCGCTTTTTGGAAAAGTAATCGACTTGGCTCATAAAAATTTGTTAACGTTAACTTATGGTGCTATTCCAAAAAAAAAAATGAACATGATATTCTAGAAATTTATAGTTCTCAAGTGCTTCTACATTATCGATTTATCTTAGCCACCAAACAGTCGTGACAGGAACTCATTCAAAGCAGTCAATAATGCAGAAGCACTTGAAAACAGTAAAGCGCTAAAAAAAAAAACATTTTTATTTTTCATTGGAATAGCACCATTATATCATTAATGCGATTCTCATTAACGTTTTAATGTGAAAATATATTTTTGTGAATCAAATCTATCTTTTATTCATAAAAAAAATCAAATTCTAAATATTAAACGATTCAAAAACATGAATCACACATTTGAACTCGTTTTAGCGAGAATTAATATAAATATCAATCAAATTTTAATAATAAAATGTGACCCCAAGGTAAGAAAAGATAATTTTCCCGTTGCAAATACTAATTGCGTAAACAATACGTTTCTGTAACGCTTTCCAAAATGTTTTTGATGATCTTTCCATCAAAACTTGATCGCTTGACATATTAAATGTTTTATTTTTTTCATTATTGTCTAACTAAATATTTTATTTATAATTTAATCAGATAACTACAAAATTTGTTAAGATTGGGAATTAGCTAAAAATGCGTATCTTGACCCTATAAACATACTACAGCCAACGAGTAGCTAATTTCCCGGCAAATGAGAAAAGTTTCCAATTGATAATTTTAACCATATTCTCACAATCATTTAGATATACTTTTCTCAATGCGTAATTCCAATGTAAACCCACACCTTCGTCGCAAAGTATTGTGTTTGACTTATTGTTCACTTAGTCAAATTGAAAGAGGGTATCGGTTGCTAAAATACTGAAGCGAAGTTTCTGGAATTCAGATACCCTCTGACGTCTCCTAAGTGCAGAGAAGGGAGCTGTTTGAGACACTAGGAACACATTTACGATTTTTTAGATAAGTGATAATAGACCTGAAGTCCATCTTCTGATTTAAACATCATCTTGTACGTTTAACTCATACAATTAATTTTAATTTGACTTAAATTTATATAATGAACTTCTGAAGTATTTTCGCCGTAGCTCACCCTATTTTCCGCTTCAACAATCCATAGATCTTGAGAAAATTTCTGAAAATTGGTCTGTTAAACTTTCTATTTGTTCTTAAACTTGCAAAGTTCTTTTTCTCCCAAGTGTTGACACTGATGAAGCTCTTGATGTATATACCTCATGAAATCAAAATTGAGAAATAACCCCCAGCTATATGTTAAGTTAATGACTTCATGGTGGTCTTGAAATTGTGCATGACTCTCGTGTTCTTTAATTGCAGTCATTAGAGCTACAAAAATTTGCTATTTGCATCTTGACGATTAAATGATCAGTTCTGCTCGACGGAGTTCAGTAAATTCATCCGGTTGATGATAGCTATATGTGGTTTAAACAAACATTGTAGAAGAATGTATAACTCCTGAGCGTGTTGTCTTATTCAGGAATTAAACGTCATTAATCACTTTCAGAGGATATTCACTTACCGCATGTTCTCAAAGTCATTTTAACTTATTCCACTAATTTCCAAACTCCAAAATTACTTTTATACTATTGAATTTTCAAGTTTAATTTAATGTAATTCCCACAAGAAGGAGTTCGAATATTATAGACAGATTAAATATAAAGAACACAATTAAAAAAAAGAAATAATATAAATATTAGTAGGGTCGAAGGAACACCTATCGGCACTTTGAAAAATCGTATCGTAACCTATTGGCACCAAGGGGGAAATATTAGGGTGAAAATGTGTACACCACTTCCAGACACTTCCACAATTTGTATGGAAGAGCCCTTTACACTTCCAGTTTTTCGGAAGACTCCCGAAAAAGCTACAATAGGAATCAGTAATTTATTCAATATTATGAAAAATCTAATCAGAAAACTTAAAAAATTCTTATGAAAATTTATTTTTACGTATATTTTTTAATATTTTGCTTCTATTTTGAATTTCTAGCGGTAGATTGTCTTGCATTTTAATATTATCTGTGTTTTACGACCATCAGAATTTCTTTCTAAGGATTTTCTAAGAGATTAATGAAGCTACTTTTGCAAAAGAAAGTCTAAAAAGAAATGTATTGTCGTTTCTAATTTATTGAAAGTGTGTGGAAAAGTCTGTAAGAGACTAAAAGTACGAGTGCAACAACTGATTCAGCACTTCAGAAGTACAGTATCCGCTAAAAAATTTTTGACAAAGGTATATTTGAGAAATCAGGTAGGAGCAATGAAAAAAAACTTTTTAAAATTTATTTTTTTGAAAATTAGCTGCCTGTAATCTATAAATGTTATTTATGCATTTCAAAAAAAAAATAATATGGTATCAAAAATAAATTTTTTACCAAGTTGATCATTTTCTGACGGCTAAAAGTTCCTTGTCACATTTGAAAAAGTTACTTAAGTTACTCTGAAAAATAGATCAAGCTACAGGATAGCGGTCAGATAAGTGAGATATTTTTAAGGTTAATGTCAAAACCTTATGCACCACAACGCTATTACTTCATTGCAGTTAACCCCAAAGACTTCGTACCCGTTCAACCACAGCTCATGATCCGATAAATCTTATACTCCGGAATGGGATACAAATTTCTTTGGTTAAAAGATTACCATAAAAAAGTACCATAATAACCAGTAATATAGTTCATACAGTTCCTACAGATCCCCTTATTCCTTTCAGTATAAAAATGTGGCACCCATGTGTCGAGCTTTTAAATACATCCAAGCTTTTCTAAATAGCGAAATACGATTTAATTATTGTTTTGCACAATCTTAAAAATCTCTTCACATGTTATCCATAAATTTTGCTCCACACGAATTTTTGGAAATATTACCATCAAAATGATTCAAAGTCAACTGCAATAGCTATATCATTATTTGCGAGCAACTATATGAATTTGAAACTCCTATAAAAACTAAAGAAAATTATATTGCAATAAAAGACACATTTTTCATAAATAATAAATATTGTTAATAAATTTGTAAACTTCAACAGAATATTTCGTCGGCGAAATTACAGCAAAAATTAAGCTATAGTAAAGTATAGCTTTATTTATTCCGTTTTGTTATCATAACCGAACTTGAAAAATGCCAAACAACTTTTTCGAATTAAACAGAGAAGACTTTATTTTCGGATACTCCCACTTCCAAAGACTTCCAAGCACTTCATTTTCAGCTGTACACCACTTCCGACCCTAATATTTCCCCCTTGATTGGCACCCTATTTGGTATCATTTGGGATTTCAAATTTAAACCAATATCCTTAAAAGGGAAGATTATTGAAAAAGCGTCATATAGTGATTGCTTTTTTTATATACATTTATTAAATTTCAATATTTTGACAAAATTATTGCCAATAGGTGTTCCCTGCCGAAAGGCGTTCCTTCAGCCCTAATTTAATATTAACCATCAATTTAACACCGATGATAACGTCAATACTTTATTGTTTTTGTCAAATTTTCGCACTTTAAACCCAAATTTATAGAAGAATTCTGAATATATTAAAACTTGGCATGGATTTTCCTACTATGAAAATATGATAGGGTAAGTGTGCCAAATTCCGGCCAGCTTGCAATTTCGGCCACCTTTTTTATTTCTCTAATTTTCATGAACTTTTAGATTTTACGTACTCTAGAGATTATACAATGCAAAAGAATAATAAAAAATGTAGCTTCGACAAACGAGAGGACATGAAAAAGATATTGGAAGAATTCCCGAAGGGCAAAGAACTATGAGAATGAAGGTGGCCGCAATAGAACACCAAAGCTATGTCTATATTTTTATTCATTTTAAAATATATTAAGAATGATTTTAGAGTAAATAAAGACGGTAAACTCTTTACAAGGTTCCCAGCAACACTCTTTCAGAAGAGAGAATAAAAAAATCAATTTATATTTAAAATATTACATTTCAAACTTGAGATTTTGACGCTTGCATGCAACTATGCCGAAATTTGGCACACTTACCCTATAAACTTAAAAAAAATTCATCGATTTCGATTTATAAACACTAATAGATCGCCTAAGTTTCAAAGTTCATAGCTCAGAAAAAGTTACAAAAACGAGATGTAACAGCCTTGTCTAACCTTCGGACATATCTAGTCTTCGCTACAATGTTAATAATACTTTATTTAAACTCATAAATGGGACTTTTAGCTCATTTTCGATATCAAAATTTGTATTCCAAACATTTTAATTGTCAGAATTTCTAGTTATAGGAGGACTAAATTGAGTTGAACTAGGAAGATGATAACATTTGGTTAACTCCTTCGATAGACTTGTTTTTTTCTTATGTCAACGCCTTAACAAAAGATGTACGAAAACACTGAACTTCTCGTGATTTTCACAATTTTATTCTTTACGACGACGCCGACGTGAGAAGTTGTGATCCGAGTCTAAGTGCAGTGTAACAATTCCCACCTGTACGTGATTTCCCATGCCATTCGATACATTTTGAAGAGGACATCCATCCTCGAAACGTCGTGGAGAATAAAATTGTGAAAATCAAGAGAAGTTCAATGTTTCCGTCCTTCTCTCTTCACATTCAATCTGACCGAAAATCTTCTAAAAGAACGTCTTAAATGCTAAGAAAACATAATGCTGCCCTCAATAAAATTATTTTCACATACCAATTTTATGCAAAAATAGTTTAATGGGAAAGCAAAAAGGCACGTGTGAACTAACAGACAAAACCAACAGCTGCATATCCAGGTGTCTTATATTTTAGTAATCAGGAGGCACGCCCGCCAAAAAAGGACAAAGAGAACACTACCTCCGGCTATATATAAAAGTGCAAAATCCTTACATTTTAGCCAATACAAAATCAAACCTTGCGATGTTCTGTGACTTAACACGTTCAAAAATGATTCTCAAAGACTACCACGAAGGGCTGAAGAAATATATTCTTTTTTACTTTTCCCTATACGAAGTGCAGTTCATTTCTTTGACAAATTGTTCAGTGATTGATAAAGGAAAAGTTCTAATATTCCCTCTATTTTTGGGTGTGACGTCCGTTTTTGCAGTATGGCATATATTCTTTCAAATGGCATCTTTGGACAATATTATGGATTTTACCTACAATTTTAATTTATCAAGTGCTGGATTCCAGACAATCATCACCTTACTGACTATCCTATCCTCGAAGACAAAATTTTTAACAATTTTGGAATACCTGGAGGATATTTCTACTTCAAATGCCGAGTATTTTGCAGAAGCTAGAGAAAACTATTTAAAAAACAGCATTTCAATTGCATGGCACATATTGAGGTAAAATTTTGGTTTCAAATGGTTATTATATCAGTTAAAGTTGTTGAACTGCTAAAATTGAAAAACGAAAGGAAAAAATCGTTCAAGGATGAATCAAAATTTCACATGCTTATTGTGGTACTTTCACGAGAAGGAGGAAGGATTTCAGGCTTCGCACACACTTAGAACACGTCATATTTTTCCTTTAATCCTTTAAATGTATCTGACCTGACCTAATAGCAATATTATTTAATAGCCAGTCAAGTCACACATTTCCTGAAAGAATTATGTCAGATTCTTTAATGGAACATGGGAAAAATATTAAATGTTCGAAGCTAGAGTATGTGCGAAACCTGAAAACCTTCCCCTATTGAAGTTCGTTTAAATTCGAAAATAAACGCTTTTACTTGACAATTTCATTCGCAAAGGGGTAATCTTAACGATTATCTTAACGAATTTAGGCCAGTTGAAACATTTATATTTTTCTTCTTATTTTGATTTTTTAGAATATTTTTCATTGTGTCTACAGTTGCCAGCATACCTGTTTTAGTATTTGGACTTTATCAAACTGATTTTGTTTCACCTCTATACTACAAACTACCTGGACTATCGTCGAATAGTACCTTCTATTACCCAGCCAATATTATTTTGCAACCTATTCATTACTTTTTTCTCATGGAAACCATAGTTGCGACAGATTTACTTATTATCATTTATTTGTTTTACTTCCGAGGAGAGTTCTACGTGATCAATGCTGTAGCTGAATTATTAACTGAAAAATCAATTTTCGAAACGAATTACGAAAGGATTCTGTTGATGATCCATAAAGCTCATACAACTACTTTGACTAACTACTCAATCTTGTATGATATTTTATGGCATTTCTATTGCCAGAAATTCTTTGTAGTAACTCTTTATTTATGTGCCTGTATCTTTGTTTTTATGAAAGTTAATAATAGTAGCATTGTAGGTATAATTCTCTTGGCATTTGTAATTGCTCAATTGCTATTGCTTTGCATACCTGGGCAACTAGTTTATGACTGTTCAGAACTTTTAAGGAATACCCTTTACTCGATTCTTTGGTATGAGATGAAATTAAAGGATCAAAAGGATCTCTTGATGATGATGATTGCAGCTGAAAGAACTATTCAACCTGGAACAATTGGTATTGGACAAATATCTATCATAACGTTTGTGCAGGTTAATATAGATCAATAGGGAAAGTTTTTCAGGCTTCGCACAAACTCTGGCTTCAAACAATTTATATTTTCCCATATTGCTTTAATGAATCTATCCCAAGTGGTAATATATTTTATAGCTGGTGTTAAGTCACACTTTCAGTAAAAATTAGATCATTCGTTAAAAGAATACGGGAAATTATATGAAGTGTTCGAAAAACTGTTTGCGAAATCTCAAAGCTTTCTCCAATGTCAGTTGTGCCGTTTTTTAAGATTCCTTAATATTTATTTCAGGTGGCCCAAACAGCAATGTCCTACGTAATGTTTGCCTATGCAGTTCTGCTATAAAATCTTTGAAATAAGAAAACTTGTGGAGTTCATTAAAAGTGCAAAAATCTGAAAAAAAAACTTGGAGAGCGATGCAAAATACCTTCTTGTTACTGAATTCTTACTTACTTACCTACTTACTTAACCGGCGCTACAATCAATTGCTGGTCTTGGCCTGATTCAGAACCCGTCTTCACTCGAGCCTTTTATGCCCTAGACAAACTTACGACTTTAGCCGAGAGACGACTTAGTGGAAAATGATGGAAATATAGTTTAACCATTATTTCTAATATAATTACTCTAAGCCGTTTCTCGGCTAATACTCAGGTCTATCAAGGCCCTTACACGGCACTGTTCTCCAATTGCGCACCCCTAATGAGCTGCCGCCCTGTTCCACGCCGTCAGTCCATCGGAAGCTACGTCGGCCTCGTGTCCTCGAAGCATAGAATCAGCCCCTAAAGACTTTCCAGGCTGGGTCGTCCTCCTCCTTGAACACCAGATGACCAGCCTACCAGAGCCTATTGAGGCGTATTTGCTTCACGACAGTTATCTCTCATAGCGCTTCTACATAACTTCATACACCTTATGGTTCTATAGGCTCTGGAATCGTCACTCTTCTCATACGGGGCCAAAAATCCGTCGCAGAATCCTCGTCTCAAACTCGGCTAAGAGTTCGCAATTATGTTTGTTTAAGACTCACGTCTCAGACGAATATGTAATAACTAGCAGGATCATAGTTCTATACAGTAGTAGCTAATACGAGCTTCAGACCTCAGACTTAGCCATATGGCTTAGCACTTTAATTTCTTATCAATCACGATTTTTTAGAAAAAAATTAACTTGGAATTAGATTATTAAAGATAAATGAACTATTAGGTTCTCAAAAACCAATACAATTGCTCGGTATTTAGGATTTTGAGATCTTTGGGAACTGGGAATACTTCTAGTCTGAAGGCCGCTTTAGTCTTTATACTTAAGGTTCTGGACCGGAAAACTCTTGATAGACTGAAATAGGCCCTATGGCTATCAGCAGCCGTGTGCGGACTTCAGTTAAGATGTTGTCTTCTGTGATTGTTGACCCAAGGTAGACGAAGTAGTCAGCAACTTCAAAGTTGTAGTCCCCCATCGGGAGCCCTGTTTGACCGATGTTCCCCGTAGATGTTGCCGGATTGCTGCTGACAAGGTCACCATGTTAGGTAAAGTACTCTAACTGGATCGGATACCTCGACTCGACCGGTGGGTCAATTTTTAAGTGTTTCATGGTCAATTTCGTCAATTTCTATGAATTTGTCACTGGTTCGTATTATTCATGGAATGATTGACCTAATTAATGTTACATCATACGCAAAATTATTATAGCAAATATAAATAAATTGAATAAATAAATCTGCCGGTCGAGACTAGGAACCGGTCAAGCCAGGGTACTTTACCTTACTTTGCTTTGCCTTCGTTGATCTGTAGCCTCTCTGGGATTACGTCCCATGATGCTAATATCGTCAGCATAATATGCTAGGATCTGTGTGGACTTATTGAGTATGACCCTCCTCATGCTCACGCCGAAGTCACGGATCGCTTTCTCCAGTGCCAGGTTAAAGAAAATGCACGATAGTCCGTCCCCTTGTCTAAACCTGTTGTGTTATCGAATTCACGTACGGAATTTCGAATTTGAAATCGCAAAATCTAAATGAGTTTCCAGTTGATACAGCGCCATCTGAAGTTCAGTCAATTAGATAAAAGGTATTATATCATATTGATAACGATAAGCTTCAATCAGCAGGAAATTCAGCGGAAATACAACGAATTAAAATGCATAAATTATAATTCCAAAATCCACTATATAGAAAATCCTTTTCAAATTTTTAATGAATTTTAGTACATAAAGTAAGTGTTCCAAATTTCTGCATAATGGCATGAAAGCGCCAAAGTATAACTTTAAAATGTAATATTTTTAATACATTTTGATTTTTTTGTTACTTCTACTTTATTTTCTCTAAGGTCATTCTTAATACATTTTGAAATGAATAAAAATGTACACATAGCCTTGGTGGCCTATTTCGGCCACTTTCATTCTCATAGTTCCTTTCTCTTCCAGAATTCTTCCATAGCCTTTTTCACACCTTATCATTCGTCGAAACGACATTTTTGTTATTTTTTGCATTGTATAATCTCTAGAGTATGCAAAAACTGAAAAAAAACATCGAAATCTGAGGAATAAAAAAAATGTCCGAAATTACAAGCTGGCCGGAATTTGATACACTTACCCTAGTAGCTGATATGAGAATAGTGTACGAATATTCTGATAAACCCTATAAGCCCACCAAGTTTTTCATGTATAAATAATCACCATTAAACTTCCAAAAGGACAAAGAAGACATCAATAGTGGATACTTATAAAAACAACACAACTCTTGCACCTAAATCTTTACGATATCGTGATTGTCTGTGACTAAGAGCTTCAGAAAATGATTCTCAAAGGCTACCATGAAGGGCTGAAGAAATATATTCTTTTCTACTTTTCCCTATACGAAGTGCAGTTCATTCCTTTGACAAATTGTTCAGTGATTGATAAAGGAAAAGTTCTAATATTTCCTTTGTTCTTGGGAGTGTTTTCTGTTTTTTCAGTGTGGCATATTTTCTTTCAAATGGCATCTTTGGACAATATTTTGGATTTTACCTACAATTTCAATTTATCAAGTGCTGGATTCCAGACAATCATCACCTTACTGACTATCCTATCCTCTAAGTCGAAATTTTTAATAGTTTTGAAGTTTTTCGAAGAAAATTCCACTTCTAATGCTCAATATTTTGTTGAAGCTAGAGTGAACTATTTAAAAAGAAGCTTAACTACTGCTTGGAACTTGATGAGGTAAGATTCTAAATCCCAAAGATACCTTTATATCTCCATCTCAAACTTAATTTTGCTATATTCAAGAACTAGAGCAAATTATTGTTAAAATACTAAGAATATTCTAGTTGATAGGATTACTTTCGAAAAGAATATTTAGAAATATTTGTTGAAAATTGTATCATGGTGAATAATTTTTCAATCTTCGGGTATTTAATTCAAAATTTATTTCATTTTGATATCACAATTTAGGTCATTCTTCATTGTGGCTACAGTTGGCAGCACTCCAGTGTTATTAGTTGGACTCAATCAAACTAACTATGTTTCACCACTGTACTACACACTGCCCGGAATAAAACCTGAAAGTAACTTCTACTATCCAATCAATATAATTTTCCAACCTGTTCATTACTTTTTCCTCATGGAAACTATTATCGCAACAGATTGCCTGATTTTTATATATTTATTTTACTTCCGTGGGGAGATACACAGCATTAATGCCGTTGCTGAATTATTATCCGAAAAGAATAACTTGGATAAAAAATGTGATAAAATCTTGTTAATGGTCCACAAAGCTTACACGAGTATTCTGCATAATTACTCAATCTTGTATGATGTTCTGTGGCATTTCTATTGTCAGAAATTTTTTGTTGTATCTCTCTACCTATGTGCTAGTATCTTTGTCTTTATGAAAGTTACTAATAGTAGCATTGTAGGTATAATTCTCCTGGCATTTGTAATTGCTCAATTGCTATTGCTTTGCATACCTGGGCAACTAGTTTATGACTGTTCAGAACTCCTAAGGAACACCCTCTACTCGACACTTTGGTATGAGATGAAAATGAAGGATCAGACGATGCTCCTGATGCTGATGATTGGTGTTCAAAAGACTATTCAACCCAAAACGATTGGTATTGGACATATATCAATTTATACATTTGCCCAGGTTCTGTTTTAATATATTAATAATTGTAAAAATTTGGAGCTTAACATTTAATTTTTTTCAGGTTGCCCAGACTGCAGTATCCTACGTAATGTTTGCTTATGCTGTTCTTCTTTAAAGAAATTTTAAGAACAAGTAGCAATATGTATGATGATGATATTAAATAACCTAGCACAAACATCATGATGTTTTAATAAACTTTTTAGGAGGGTGTCAAAAAGAGAATTGTGTTTAAATCTTACTGAATTTGATTGACCTTAATTCTCATACTCAAATTATGAAAATTAGAGGTTTTAATAAAGCTATTAGTAAACGTAAAATCGAAAAATTTGTTTCACAAAATCATTAGTCATATCTTGTACCGCATAACAAATATTTAGAGTGTTCCATTTTATTACAGTCTCAGAAAGAACGCCGGTATACCTATCATATGTTATATGTATTTTTCCAGGTGCCTTATGCATAAACAATCACAGCGAAACGCCCAGAAGGACAAGCAGGACAATAAAGACATTGACTTGATAGATATGAAACTATAAAATCCTCGTACTTCAATCCTTAAGAAATCAAACTTTGCAATAGTCAGTAACCAAAAGCATCAGAAGATGATTCTCAAAGACTACCACGAAGGGCTGAAAGAATATATTCTTTTCTACTTTTCCCTATACGAAGTACAGTTCATTCCTTTAACAAATTGTTCAGTGTTTGACAAAGGAAGAGTATTAGTATTCCCTTAATTGCATGGAACATGATAAGGTAAAAATATTTAAATTTATATCTCAATTATGATAAATTTAAAAAAAAATCCATATTATTACTCATACAACCTAAAAATGGAAAATCTCCTTTAAGATATTTCGGTCGAAATAACCGATTCCCGCAGGCTTTCTGATTTTGGATGCGTAGCCACAACAATCTGCCTATCTCGAAGACACTCTTGTCGCACTCGGTGAGTTTAGGTCGGGCTTCAAACCTAAGGCTTAGCTATCTGGCTTAACTCTTCTAAATCCTCATTAGGGTAAGGTCTCATAATTTTGAACAGTCTGCTTATAAGTATCGATGTTCCAAGTTTGAAGTGCCATATTTTCAATACTAATTTACTTTTTTGTTACTCTCTTTTCAGAAGGGTTGTTTAGAAATTTGGCAAGCTATTTATCGTCTTATTTTTACTAAAATTAGTTTTAATAACTTTGAAAATGAATTGATATGTTGAGGTGAATTTGAGTCTTATTTTGGACAACTTGGTTATTAATTTGGACAACTTGACTGTAAATATGGACAGCTAATCCGCCTCAACAGGATGCCTATTGTTCTTCATTTCATGAACCAATCTTACCAAGTCCTCTTCCTGTTCATGTAAGGGAAACGTAGAATGTCACAAGAAACCCGGAAACTTTCCATATCATTCATTAAAGTGAGTTGACTTCGGTACTCCAAGTACGTGCGGATTCGCTCATTCACTGGCCTTTCCGGGAGCCTTTCAAGGCATTTCTCGCTACGTCTCGTTCGTAGAGATGATGCTTCTTTGTTTCTCTAGGCATTTGTCCAGCCTAGTCATCACAAAAGCTAAAACTTCACGAAATTTCGTGAGAAAAACACCTGTCCAAAATAAGGAGTATCACCTCATTGGTGAATGTCTTAAAAAATTTCCCATTTTTCACACGAAAAATCTAATTCACAAGGAAAATCTCACTTCAGGTCAAATGTACAAATCACCATTAACGTGAATAAACACAATATTCAATGAATATTCAATAATATCACTCAAAAAAAGCGAAGAAACTTTGTTAGTACTTCACCACAGCTAAATAAGAGTGAAGTAAACACGAAGTTCTGTCATATTTCTCGTAAGCAATTA
This sequence comes from Phlebotomus papatasi, assembly GCF_024763615.1. Taxonomy (NCBI): domain Eukaryota; kingdom Metazoa; phylum Arthropoda; class Insecta; order Diptera; family Psychodidae; genus Phlebotomus; species Phlebotomus papatasi. Next base: position 13,616,389 of record NC_077223.1, read on the forward strand.
CTCACACTGAATTTTCAACAAAGCAATTTTAACTCAAATCATATTCAAAATTTAACGTATTTAGTGTTAAAATCTTTCAAAAAGAATAAATATTTAGATAAAATTCATAATTCATCAAATATTGGAATAAAAATCCATCATTTTAATCAAATTATTTTTAGTGTCCAATTTTATCCTCAAAGTGTCCAAAATAAGAAACTGGACAAAATTATGAGTCTTTCCCCTAAGCGTGATTTTTTTTAGAAAACTGTTGTTTACGATTGAATATTAAGGGCAAATCATTCATTGGATTTAAAAAAAAATCAATAAAATTCCTAGTTATTAAGATTTTTGAGACCTTCAGTAACTGGGCTAAACCTGCAGTTTGAAGCCGCCAAAAGACATAAGCGCTCGTCTTTCCGTTCCTTCAGAGACAGCGGACTTTTCCGGCTGGTTTTTGACGGTTTATTCGGGATATTTCTCCACAAAAACTCAATTTAACTTCTAAATTCTTTATTACACAACTTGATCTAACACTTTTCAAAGGATTAATAAACTAATGCAATCCTGAGGGGAGTATTTCATCAATTTTCTTCTGATCGGTTTTACACGCGTCACACGGTCGCCACACTTTTTGGAAGTCTTTGAAGTTAGTACAAAAAACTGTTGCTCAATTGGCTCACTTCAAATTTTGACGGTTAATTCTCAACTGCGTTTTCATTTCCCACAAATACTTTTGAGGTATAGTATCTAATGCCCTAGACACACTTACGACTTAAGCTGAGAGATGACTTAATGAAAAATGATGGAAATGTAGTTTAACCATTATTTTTAATATAATTACGCTAAGCCGTCTTTAGGTTAATCCTCGTGTATGTTAAGGCCCTAAGTCACGAGTCTTTCCCGTCAAATAATTTCGTCAGATATCTTTAAGTTTTCTGCAGAAAATATTTACACCTCTGTCGAAAATCTGCCGAGAAATCTGTAGATATTCCTACGAATTTTATTTGGGCTTGGGACAAAATTCGTCAGAAATTTTTGCAGATATAAGTAGAGAATAGTGAAGTGAAAACTTTAAACAGAGTGTCGACCTAAATTTCGTGTTTTTGTATCATTCGATTGGCGATTTTTAAGAAATTAGTATTTTTGCTCGCAACTTTTTACTTATCTAAAATGTGTACTCGGTAATGCTTGTTAATCAGAGCATACCATTTTCTTTATAACTTCTACAGGTTCTTCATAAATCAACAATATTTTTGTGAAGTAATGGAGGTTATGCAGATTTTCTATGGAGAAATTCTGCCGAGAATCTGCAGATTTTCTACGCAGAAATTCTGCTTTTCTGACGAATCCTAGTGCACACTCTAACGACTTTCTGTAGATATTTTGCCGATTTTCTGTAGATTTTTCTACATTCCAGACTTTCCAGACAGATGTGTCAGAAAAGATGAAATATTTTTTACTGAAGTTTGTAAAATTCTATAGAGTTATTCTTAGTGATATCACAGTGTTTATATAAAATAAAAAATTCTGCGATGCCGTGTTATAAGTAGAGAATAGTGAAGTGAAAACTTTAAACAGAGTGTCGACCTAAATTTCGTGTTTTTGTATCATTCGATTGGCGATTTTTAAGAAATTAGTATTTTTGCTCGCAACTTTTTACTTATCTAAAATGTGTACTCGGTAATGCTTGTTAATCAGAGCATACCATTTTCTTTATAACTTCTACAGGTTCTTCATAAATCAACAATATTTTTGTGAAGTAATGGAGGTTATGCAGATTTTCTATGGAGAAATTCTGCCGAGAATCTGCAGATTTTCTACGCAGAAATTCTGCCGAAATTCTGCCGAAAATCTACAGATTTTCTACGCAGAAATTCTGCCGAAAATCTACAGATTTTCTACGCAGAAATTCTGCCGAAATTCTGCCGAAAATCTACAGATTTTCTACGCAGAAATTCTGCCGAAAATCTACAGATTTTCTACGCAGAAATTCTGCCGAAAATCTACAGATTTTCTCTGAATGTACTAAGATCATTCCGTTAAAATTCAAAAAACCTTCGAGTGAAATCGGCAGGTAGAGCAAAGATTTGACGGGTTCTTAATTTTGGTAAATAAATTCCCACTCCATATTCTTCATTTTGCTGTAAGATGTAGGTAAAACCCACACATTTTCGTAAAAAAGAAATTAATCACTTCATTCAATGACCATCATGTCTCTTTCCCTTAATAAAAAGGAATATGCAATCAGAAAGATAGTAATGGTGGTATATTATTCGATTCATTTCCAACTAATTTTGTACTTAGCATAAAGCGTATGGAAAACTTTTCAATGGTGAATTTCTTTTAACAAGCATTGGAGAAGTCTTGCTGAAACTCTGTTTAAAAAGAAAAGTTTAAAGTTTGTGAATGAAATTTCAGTGATTTTCTCTCTGTTGAGAATATCTCCCATCGTCATCATCTCATGATATTATGTGTTGTGGTGAAAAGAAGAAAATAAGTGGATGAAGATGGTGAAAAAAAACTGGGAATTTCTGATGAGACTTCTAAGTGGAATTTTCTCATCAAAGTGAAAAATGGTTTTTATTTGTGGTACTCACCAACCATTTTCTCCCCATGTCTTTGAAAGAAGAAATTCTTGGGGATTCCGACAAACAACAGAGAAACAAGTTACAATTTTGAATGCAGAAAATTTTCAATAGTTGTATTTTGTAAATTGTATAAACAGTATAAAGAACTTTTGTCGTCTATTCTCCATTTGTGTTGCATTTTCTTATGCATTTCCATGCTTCAAGCCACACAGCAACCCCCTTCACTCCTATTGAACTTCCCATGGAATGCAGAGAAAGCTCACTGTCAATGCTCTTGGTGGTCTTTCACCAGTAAAACTTCTTCTATGCTCGATACTAATCAACAAACACAAAGTCTTCCTCCCTATTCGTTGTTGCACATAAAACATTATAAATGTTACCCCCAAAGGGCAGCTTCCATGCAAGAAACTTCAGGACCAACACAATAGTGGTCTATGTGGGTAGAACATCAACCACAAGATACATTCCTTCAGGGCCAATGTCAGACAATAGAAAAGAAAGTCCAGCACATAACTCCAAAACTTCCCATGGATACCTCTGGAGAGACGAAGATTGAGGATACTTAGCCATTACTCCATTTGGAACTATACAACATGTGAAGAATTCTTCATACCATAAACAATTAATTCTACTGAACATTTTAGAACAAGAAGTGAAGAGAGTTTTTTTTATATACATCAGAGTTGTAATGTCCTTCTAAAATGAACTTAGGCTATGGGATTAGTATGAAATCCTATTTCTGAAGAAGTTATAGGTAAGTGCAAACTTTTCAAAGAAAAGGCATTCAGTTCAACTATCCAAAAGAGACAAGGAAAAGAGTTAAATATTAGTTTTCACACAACAAAGACTAAAAAGAAAGGAATTAGACTTTGGACAAAAAACGAAAAGAACAACTATTTCTTAAGATATCAATGTAGCCAACCTACTTGCCTCATGTAAATATTACGAAAATTAACACATCTAATTTCTGATTAACCGCACCTGTCAATCCTTCGCCAGTTCAGGAAAATGTTCGCGTTCGATCTCAAGGCGTTCCAAAGCAAGATTCTACATTTGATTCAGATACCTTGATTTAGTTCTGCCCCGAGGTTGAGGTTCCTCCGCAATGGCTTGCATAGCTTTTCTGGGGAAACTTTCCTTCATTCACACGCTGCACATGATCATACCATCGAAGTTGTGATCTCTCAACATGACTTTCAGTCAGCCACGAACGGATACGTTCCTCATTCGACCTCGACGAGTGTTTCTCTTAACCACACAAAGGTACAATTACTTTTCAGTCGTTAGCCAAGTCTCATAACAACATGATCATACGTGAAATAGGAGTGCTCTCAGCTTTTAAAACTGATAATATAGCAGGACGACTAAGCCTGGCCTGGGGCCTCAGTGGATCAGTGGATAGAGCAGTGGCTCTGTGACTGTGAGGTCGAGGGTTCGGGACTAGGCAGCTGCAGATTTTTCAGCTGCTGGAATAGTCTCGAATTCGTCCAGTGAATGAATGGAAAAGTAATGCCAATGCATTGACAATGAACCTCCTAAAAAGAGAGGTTGGTATAGGAAATAAGTTTCGACATGCAGAGTTCAGTCGAATACAAATACTCATTCACTGCCCAGATCCACAAACCAAGATTGGTTTACCATGATATAAAGCGGTACTGTGTGTATCAGAACGCACACAGAGCACTGTGATATGGAGCAGGTTTACTCGCCTTGGGGGGGTTAAGATAGAACAGGAGAATGGGGAGTGCATAATGGGCCCAAATAAGTGGCCTGGGTGCAGCGGTTCCGCAAGGAATATAACCGACCCATAGACAAATCTTAATCAAATCTTAAGCCTGGCCTGCCTCACCACGTTTCTGCCATGCTCCCTCAGTACTGCAGAAGCTTGACGAATTCGCGACGAAAGTTGTGCGTCAATCCTACCATCATTCATGAATAAAACCCTGAGATACTTGAACTTCTCCATCTGTTTCAATGAAACTTCACTAACATGTAGAGTTAGTGCCTTTACAGACCTGAGGATTATAGCCAAGAGACCACTTAGCGTAATTATATTAGAAACAATGGTTTAACTACATTTCCATCATTTTCCACTAAGTCATATCTTGGCTTAAGTTGTAAGTGTGTCTAGGCCATTAGAGTGCAATGTATAGGTTAATTGTAACTGGCATTGACGTTGGTCGTCCAAAACCGTATGAAGTAAAATTCATTAGAATAATTCCGTAAGTTATTTTGAAAAACTAATTATTTAGAAACATAACTATAAAAAGTTATATCTTTGGAGTGCAGCTTTTTAAACGTTAGTGTTACTTAAAAAACGTTAACATTAAGAAAATTAAATTTCCAGATTATTTTTAATGTTAAATGTAATAGTATCGTAGATGTGGATAACCTTTGACTCCAGCGGTGACTTACACCCCAACTTGTCTTAAGCTTATTATGTCCGATTAGTAAAAACCATCGTTAAATGCTAAAATTAAAGAAAAGCTTACAAAGCTGTTAAGACAACATTTTATTTCCTCTATTTTTCCTCCTCTACATGCCTCCAGCCAGATGATATAAAATTTCATGCAACTCAGATGATCTTGGAGGTGCCTTTCCTTTCCCTCTCCCTTATCCCGTTCTTCCTTCCTTCTGGGTCCAACGAGTGGTGGCGACGGGCTATGCCCATCCAGCCCCTGCGCTTCCGGATGGAGCGCTCCCACGGCGGTTGAGGTCTGGGATTTCGGAGAGGCCTATTGATGATGATGAAGAGGATGTTTGGAGAAAGCCAGGTGGACTTCCCTAATTCTTCCTTCTTGGGTTCACCTCCTGGGAGACCTCGTCGCCTCGACAGAGCAACACTTCCAGTACACTCATAGAAATGGTTGCACACGCAACAAAGCAAGGGTCCAAATACCCCTTTAAATTTTTATATTAATATCTATTTATTTATCTATTTATATTTATATCTATTTTTTAAATCTTTTAAAAATCCCGAAAAGCCAAATTCCCGATTTTGGCTTTTCGAAATTTTGGCCGACATCGATATGATGGGACATTGGTATATTCAAACTGAAAATGCAAATTGATATTCTTTATACAAATTGATAAATAAGATTGGAAGTATCAAAAATTGTTAAGAATCTCAACTAGAAAATATACCTCGTATATTGATTGATAACGTATTGTAGCAATAATTGTTACAGGTCCACATCAGAACACGCTGGAGCACCCTTCACCGCTTGTTCCCGAGAGTGAGACCCGTTGACCATTCTAAGACTGCCATGAATCTGGCCTCCTCCTCGCTTCATTAGTTTGAAGACTCACCAACGAGCCGATTCGATTATGCCTTCAGAAGAAGTCGTCGTGCACTCACAATCCCATCTAGCGGAACTACAGTGATACCGTAACTTGAGGTTAGTAAATGTTATAACACCCCTCAAGTTACCATTCCAGCTGAACAGTGATTGGTACCTTTGGCTTAGGAGAGTCTTCGTCAGGACAAGTTTTCTCCCTCCAACTCCTCCAGGCTCAACAGTCCTACAACATTATAGAGATAAAGTCAAGTAGTGACATATATAGACGAGGGTTTGGGGAATACTGAACTGGGCTTTATTGCTCACAGCATTTTATATTAACAGTGTTGGGATATACTGTCCCGTAATCCCTTTGTGCATTTGAATATTATCTAATTTCAATACATATCAAGTAGCAGATATAGTAAAGGCGGTGAAGGTAAATTATGAACACCAACTCAATTATATCAATCATATCACTTGGAAAAATAAGTCAATTAATTTCTCAAAAACCATAAGTAGTTATCTCTTATCGTTCTCTTTACCGGAAACGAACGCACAGCAACATCAGTTTTCAATTACTGTCATATTCGTAATCTACGGTTGAAAATATGTTCGTAGAAAGTTCGGAATCAACTTGACGACGGTAGGCCTAATTTGGGTTACGTCAAACCAAAGAAACTTAGATAGAGAATCTCGATTAATTAAACCACTTTATCTTCAATCTAGATTTGCAACAATTCTAACCTGATAAACTTCGCAAGAGTGTAGAGTTTAAATTGCCGAAAACACTGAGAATCCGATTGTGATTCAGCTCTCAAATTGCTATAATTGCACTAGTGTTATTTTATAATCGTCATCATGCTCTCTCGTTAGGTTACTCTTCGTATTAATAAGAGTTGTTTATTGCTTAATGAAAGGGGTCAAGTTTCTGGCGAGTGGACAGACTAACGAGCAAATGGCATGACAATTGCTCATTGCAATTTCTGCCGACGCCATCCCTGAGAGAAAATCATTTGCAATTTATTAACATAAGTTAAATAACAGACTTCTGGATGGAGCTCCGTCAAAACATACTAATTAAATCATTTTGCAATTGTTGAATCTTCCCTACCAAAAAGGAATTTTATTTTCATTCCCTCGGAAGCTTATAATCGCAAATCTGCAATTGATTAAAGAGTAAGGCACAACCCCAATATTGCAGTCAAATTATATTCGCTATTTTATGGATGTCTGCATGCCAAGACATTCTTCTTTCGTGAATGTACCTGAAATTGAAACAGACCGAAAACTCGACAAAATTATCATGCAAAACAACTAATGTTTAAAAGGTTTAATAGTATGATTACAATCAATTTATATGTGAAATTTCCATGCTGTATTAAATACAATTTATTTGTGGTTCATTCGATACAGTACATCAATTTATTGGACTTTAATATGCAACATAATTGATAAGTTAAGCTTCAAACTAAGTACATTGATTTTAAATCAATTCGAGAATTTCCTGTATTATCAGCATAATTAAATTCTATGCTGGCTTTTTAGTTAATGGAACTAATATTTCATTTATCGAATAAGAGCCACGTACGTGTAATAATTTATGTAAATACAATTTGTATTTTGAATATAATTATTTCAGTATTTTGGCTCATATCTCTAAAAAGTAGTCCATTATAAAACAAGTTTATAAGAAATTTCATGTATTTTTATGTAGATTAAATTGAAATAATACTTAATACTTATTTTTAATTTTAATCCTGCATTATTTCAATTTTCTATTTCATAGAATATTCGTTAATAATTCCATGTCACCTCTTCAGATATTTTCGATTTACAAGGAAGTTCACTAGGATCAGCCTGTCACGACCTCTAAATCTCCCAGAATTCTACAGTTCTTGCAAGAGAAACATTCAAGATAGCCCAAAGCGAATTGGGGTTTATGATTGACGGGGTGGCTCAACATAAAAATTCCATGACTCCTGTGGAAGGAGTCCGTCAATCATGAACTTAATTGCTCCTTCTTGAATTGGATCTCTGTGCAAACGGTGCCGAGAAGAAAATGTGACGGTGCTAAATCATTTCCAAACTGCCACCCAATGATGATTATTGGGGCCATTGTTTGGGTTGTTGACTCTAGTTGGAAATTGTCCAAAAAAAAAGGCACACGAACGCCCGATGATCTCCAACAAGTTCTACCCCAAACTTTACTTGTATAGGGGAGAACGGAGATGTTTAGAATTATTTGAGGAATCCAACAAATTAAGAACTTTTATGGGGACTGCGGTATTGCTGCTCGAACTCGAAGAGGGAATACTAGGGAGGCTAGAAGCCAAACAGTAAGAGATATCGACTTCTGGTCTTCCACGACCCCCCCCCCCATAAGTTAACATTATCTAGGACAGTCTTTTTTCCATTTTCATCCACCTGCTTCTTTCCCTCCAAATCCATGTTTTTTCCCTTTACTTCGAAAACCGCTCAGACGATTTTTTTTTCATTTTCGAATATGTTTTAGAGGTAGTCAAGGCGCATATTTCGTCCTGGACCACCTATGTTCGACAGCCGTTTCGATAACGAATTTTCGAAGATGAAAGTTTAATCACTTTGAAGGGTCTATTTTTCAACAGATTTTCTTAAATATGATTTTTTTTTTGAAAGATATTGGAATTTCTAACCCGACTGTATGGGTCACAATCACTCATATGGTACCCATAAATTATTTTCCATTCCTAATACCGAATTTCCAAAGTCAGATTGAAAAGATTCTAAGCAGAGTATTTCTCACCCGAATCGATTCATGTGACGGGCATTTGAAAAGGTTTTAGATTTCTAGAACTCTGAACGGATTGCAAACGGTTATAAACCGGCAATGAATTGATTACGAACCAATAAAAAAAAACTTATTGAATTATTTCTAGGCTAATTTGAGCAATCTTTTCAGTGATTTATAAATCGGTTCAAATTGATCATGAACCAGTTACGAACCGGTTAAGAACCGCTGAGTACTTTTTAGTTTTATTTTTAAATGTATTTTTATTTTCATTAATTAGTTGCAATCGGTAAATGATGCGAAAGTACTTTTAAAGTGTAGCACCTAAGTGGCATGTAAGTGCCATCTAAGTCTCGTCTAAGCATATACTTCAGTCGAGATTAAATTTTAGAGTTATCATATACCCTATGATATGGAAATACCTAAAGTGGATCCAAAAGAAACTTTAAGATTATCTGAGGTAATTACATTCTGGAGCACTTTACTACATAATCCACACCGTACTAAGATTGTATTGCACCAAGAACATATATCGTCGGTTCCGAAGAAGACTATTGTAAGTCTACTTACAGTAGTATAAAAAGATGGTGTCATTGGGTGCAGAAACCTTAGATCTACATCCCCACAAAATTTTATATTGATCAAGATATTCCTGGAAAAGTTACAAGAAAAAAACTGAAAATCAGCCTGCCCAATTATCGAGTTTTTAGTCCACAATTTTACTGTAAATAACTTAAAAGTAGCGTTAACCAGAAGATATTCAATGCGTAAGTGTGATACAATAGTTTCGAAAGCTAAAAATATATTAATTCCAGTGAAATTAATAAAAAATAAATTTTAGCTGTTAAACTTTAAAACTCTCTCCTGAAAAGTCGCATTTTAGACTTACAATAGTCTTATTCGGAACCGACGATATACAATTACAGATATTTTCTAGTCAGATGTAGCCCATGCTTCCCCTAAGCAACCCCGCAAAAAAGTGAATTTTGTTCCGTAAAAATATTTTGTACATACATTTTCTTCCATATAACCACCCTTTTGAATTAGATTTTTGGGGTAGTGACTGATGGCCGGGGGTGCTGAGAAAGAGGGAAGAAAAATCATCAACACGATGAAAATGCCTTCCATTTCCTCTTGATATTTCCCTGACTTTTTCTCCTGTCGGTTCTGTCGGTTTGAGTTTTGGCGTTGGCCCATTTACCAAGAACTGCCACATTCCTCAATGTCTTGTTTACCGAAAAGAGTGGTGAGTGAAATAGGACAAAAACAAAGATATTCTCACATAAAATCACGCAATATTGTAGCCAGTTGTGACCAACACTGATGATGTCACATACAATACAGCAAATATTCTTTCATCTATTACTTCTTTGCTGAGGCAACAATAATCGCTCTTTGTCTTCTATACACAAATCTTAGTCTCTATTCTGGGAATTTATCTCAGTGCCCCGTGGCCAGCATCCTTTGGTCTCGTGAAATCGATGGTCTCCATCGTAATCTGTGCTGTTCCTTCTCTGATAACATCACCAATTGGCAAGATAATTGACTGAGTTTCTGGTTTTTCACTCAACTTCCAGTATCATAAATTTCACCTGAATCCAGTTTTAAGCATCAAATTCCAACTTTTGCTCCCAACATCCAGATCAGAATATCTCGTTAATTTGCAGACAGTAGCCACGGTGTTATTTTTTTTAGATCTCATTCCAGAGGTTCATTTTCCCACTCGACAATTTTATCTCAACAACCATTTATAACAATCCTCAAGCTTCTAATTAGTGCCTAAAATGTCATTAGTCGGGAATTTCGCCAAATGTCTTTATTAATTAAAGTCTTCTTTTCTAATTATCGCTAAATCGTTCTAAATTTCAAGTTGAATATAAATGACCATAAAATTCTATTTAAATTATAAAACAGACTGTTTATTTAATGAATCATAATTTGATATCTATACATGGGATCGAACTTGCGCCAAATAGGATTTTACTAAAACTTATCAATATGAATAGATTTTCGATTGAGATTGTGATACAGGCAATGTGTCTATATGAGTCCTACTACAAATCTATAATTAAAAATTAGTACTGCACTTATCAAGAAAAAAAAATCTTTTATTTTGTCCCATTTTAAGAAACTACTAAATAAGGATATTCTACCCTAATTATAATGCACATTTCTGGAAAAACAATAACTGTGATATCAGTTTGGGATATGAAATAGATCAGTAATGTTTCCCTACTTGTTGATTTCATCATTTTTGATTCAATGGTAATATATCTATTATGAAAAAATTTAGGGCGAAATAGGACACCATTGAATTGAGCAACATTAAAATTAAGGTTTTCCCTTCCATTTTTAATGAAACTGAACCTTATTATCATACAATTGAACCTGACAATTGGTTTATGTAACTAAATATTGTAAAATTTCGTTGATTCGTATGAAAAAGTAATAATTTTTTAGGGGTCCCAGGGGTGCTCATAAGAAGATACTACCAAAGAAATATTTTCCTCTCCATACAGTCTTGTAGAATTCTGTAAGCCAGGCGTTATAGAACGAAAATTCTTATAGATAGTAAAGTGGCGCAGACTTAAGGGGCTTACGAGCTTCTACAGGAATTTCAACACAAAATTCTCTTTATAAGCCTTTCAAAGGTACATCAAGACTTGTCGAAGTCTTATAGTTATATAAGGCAGCTATTTCGCTTCTTGGGAATGTTATAAAATCTTATAGCATTCATCGAGACCCACGAGACCTCTCATAATCACTATCCAGAGTCACATTCTGATAATTAGAAGCGGAACTGTAGCCATTTAAAAATTATTCTTGGATAAAACCTTACTGAGGGAGCAGTAATTGTTATATTTCGTCTCCTTCCCCTAATATTTTGGTAGAATTTTGAAAATCTGAAGTTTCTAGTTTTTTTGACGTTGCGTCACGCTGTTTGTGCGTCTGTCCGTCCAGGCGTTACCACGTCTAGAGCCCAAGCGGTTAAAGATAGAGACATGGGACCTTTATTTGTTCTCCAAAAATCGGAACTGGAACTATTAACCCTTTAAAGACCATTGAGTCACCCGTGACCCATAGAGAAAATAATTTTTCCTGACTACCTGAAGTTATTTCCTTCTAATGTTTTTACATAATCACAAAGTAGAAAGATGTAGGAATCTAGGGTATTTTTAGCAAATCTCCAGCTATTTGCTATATAAAAAATATTTGAGCTCAAAAATAACGAATTTTCAAATTTTCACGTTGGTGCTTGAATTTTAATATTTGTAATTTTTTTTAAGCAAAAACCTCTTATGACTAGAAACTATAATAACTATACATAATATTTCTCAACAAAGTAAAAATTATAGTTTATTGGTGTTTTCAGGAAAGCTTCATTATTTTCATGGGTCATATAACACCCAATCGTCCTTAAAGGTAAAAAAACACCGAATCTGTCTTCAAAAATGACTTCAAAAATCGAAAAAAATCGTGATCAATGAACCCGAAATCATCCACATCCGAATTTCGTCCTGAACGAAAGCGGCATAATATATTTGGAACAAGACGTGGATGAAGTGGACTTTGAAGTCTTCATCGAAAACGCATTAACTCCGGAGGAACTCCCAGATCCACAGCAATGGGCAACTGTACGTCTTAAATTCCCAGAGACAAACAACATTGCACCTACCCATTACCATCAAACATGTTTCGAAGAAAACTGAGGTGCACATGGTACTATCAGAAAAAAGGATTATAAGATCAATTGTGGTGAGGCATGCGACATTTATCTCTGTGTTACCTTACCGGTATGCAAAACTTGTTTCGATGAATATCATAAAAATTAAAAATGAAGTAAACAATAATACATTTTTTCATAAAAAATTATTGTTTTTGTGTACCAGTCTTCAAGATTCTTTGAGACCAAAAATTGAATGAATTTTTTAAAATTAATTTTTGATCGTTTTAATTTTTACTCGTACTCTAAATATTTTTTTATTATTACAAATATATTCAAGTTATTTATCTTTCAAAAATAACAGAGCAAACGAGTAAACTAGTCATCTGGAAAATTTTGTGCCTTTTTACCTTTAAGAACGATTGGGTCATATATGAACCATAGTTTTCCAGGACTCCTAGGGATGGGAAAATTTCTTTTTAACCGTAAATCTCTTATTTAGGCTAAAATATCGAGGGAAACTTGATTTCATTGAATTTCGCTCAGCGGAAAGCTTCTTGTCCTTAAAGGGTTAACTTACTCCTCATTTCCCTCCACCCCTACCCTTCTCCTTACCAAAACCATGTTTTTTTGGGATTGCTCGAAAATGCGACGCTCGATTTTTTTTTTTGGTTAAGTTTTAGAAATTACCTATTTCTTTATACTTTATTGGTATAACAATGTAATCATTACAATGTGCCTCGTGTTGGAAGAATCTGCTGATCGTAGATCGCTCAGGAACGCCTTCCTCGTAGTGAATGCTTCTTCCGTGCTCCTGAAGGGTTTTTGGGCAAAAGTGGTGCATTTTATTACGTTTAATCACAGTGAAAATTGTCTTTGTCTCGACATTCAGTTGATTGCACTGGGCGGGACTCGAACTCACAACTTTGAAAGTCGACTCAGAGATCTCATCGTCCAAGAGCCAACGGTCTAGCATTTTGCGCCACTGAGATCCCCAAGGTGAAGTGTTATAAAGACTCTAAAGAGCGTATTTCTCAATCGAATGGGTTTATTGGAATTTCAAACAATTGTAAACATGTTCCAATCCCGATTCATGCCAGATAAGTAATTTTTATCGGAAATTCAATTGAATTACGCTTTAGCTATTTTGGGCGATCATTTGATTGATTCAATCGGTTCAAAAAATCAGTTTTGAACCGGTAAACAGTAAATGATGCGAAAGTACTTTTGAGGTATGGCATCTAAGTGATGAGTTCGAGCATTTTGTAAAGACTGAAACACTTTACCCCCAGTTTTTGATAGAAAAAGCCCATTAAATAAGATATTGATGTGAACCTGGTTTTAGGCATAACCCAAAGAGATGCTATAATGCACTTTTAATTGGGTGAGTGATGTGCTCTAGTTGATTTTATTTTCATCTCTATAATTCATGCGAGCATCACATACCTGCTAAGGAGTAAATAAGACAGGTTTGCTTGCATAAGTTGGTTTTAAGCTTGAAGTTAAAGCAGCTGTGACTTGAACGAATGTGATTTTTTTCTGGTTCTATCCAGTTTACGCGATCCCCATTCAGTTCTAAAGAGCGAATCACTACTTCTTCTACTTCTTCTACTGCTAATCAGTAGAAAGAATAATCTGAGGTCTATGCCTTTATGAAAGAAATATTCCCAGACCCTTTTTAAATCATATTCGGGGATCTAATTACACTAAAAATTGATATTCCTTATTATATGAGCGTTGAACCGTTACCAAATTAGAAAAAAGCGGATTGTACATTATTGCTCTCTATTTGAGTAAAAATATAAATACATATGAAACATTATCCCAAAAAAAGAGAACAAAATTCAATTTATTCTCGTAAAAGTAATAATATTTGATTAATCAAACACAAGATGTAAGATACAGAGTATGAATCAAAATATATGGAGAGAATTATCAAGACCTTTGATCAATTCAAACTACATAAAATTGAACTAATTGAATAGAGCAGAAGAAAGTAGAAGAGTAATTAAATTACACATAGTTGCCCCTCAGCACCATCAATACGTTCCAACAAAAGAATTTGAGAACTTTCTCTTGAAAAATACAACCCAATGCATAGAAATAAAATTTTCAATAAATTCCACATTCCACTCTTAATTAACGATCGAATGATTTTTTTTTCAGGTAAAAGGAGAGTTCATAGATATGTTGCAAAAGTATTCATCTCTAGAATTTATCTGTGTACAAAATAATTGGATAACTATAGGGTTAGTTGAAAAGGTTAAAAATATACTTTGAGGTATTTAATTAAAATCCATTTTGTTTGGAAAATAAAAAAGGAAAATATACAGGTTTACCAAATTATGATAAACAAATGTAGCGTGTATGGAATTCCAGTGAAATCAATTGGAAAACATTGATGAAATTTCCCATAACCAATTGACAGGATGAAAAATGACATCGTCCAAAGAGGAGCGAAAATTTGTGGAAAATATCCGCATGATATTTTATTAGTCTACATTTATTATTCTTGTAGTCTCTCCCTTCAATTCACCCCCGCCCCCCCCCCCCTCAAGCATTAATCAGAGAGAATTTTTCCTTTTCACCATATTGCAAAACGCATTGAGACTATCCATTCCAGAAACGCGTTGAGTGAGGAAATTCAGGAAGTGTGAGATATTCAAGAAAACGAACTCTAGAATTTTCCATTCCCACCCTCTCTCGGCACTTCCTGAATTTTTCTGATCACTGAGTAAAAGTGTCTGGACACTGACAAATGCAGAACTCGCAGACTCTTTTGCTGAAACAAATTCCACGTCAATTCAGTTTATCCCCATTTTCCTGTTTATTTATTTATACCCATCCTCCCGAAGGACTAAAGAAATCTTTCCTGGAAATTGACGGGAAAACTTTTGATTTTTTTTTGCAGAGAACTTTGTGAAATAAAATCAACGATTCTGAACAACTGAATCTGTCACAAGAGTAAATTTGTTTTATTTGTGAAATCTAAGCTTAAACTGCAACGGTGTAAATATTTTTGTTGAAAGTGGAACAAGTGGTAAGGTTATATGATAGCTTCAAAAGCTGAATTTCCACTTGGATTTTCTTTTTAAATACAAATTCTATAGGATTACAGAAAAAAGTCATGAATACTTTTGCAAGAGTAGTTAAAAGGGACGACAACGACAAAGTGCGGGCAATATCTGAACATTCGAACTTGTAACTTTGATCTGCCTTAACCCTTTAAGGGCGATTGGAACACCGGTATCCCATAACGAAAATAATTTTTCCTGACTACCCAAATTTATTTTTTTCTTATATTTGTACGTAATTGCGAAGTAGAAGATTGAAGTAATCTACCGTATTTTTTGCAAGTCTCCAGCTATTTTTTATGTAGTAAATTTGTAAGCTCAAAAATGATGAACTTTTTAAATTTTCATATTGAAAATTGATTTGAATTAGGGTAAAGTGGTACAAGTTGGACAGTGGTACAAGTTGGACAATGGTACAATTTGAACAGGGCATTTTGTCTTGATAAATTTAGTACTTCATTTTTATTTGTATATTTTTAATGCTTTAGTTTTATAATTTGGTTCCTTGTGTTTAAAAATAAATTTTGTACTGTATTTATCAAGAAAAAAGCCATGTCCAACTTGTATCAGCGAATTGTCCAACTTATAACACTAATTCCAAATTATATCACTTTACCCTGGTTTTCATACTACCAGTTTTTCTTAAGCAAAACCGTTTTGGAAAAAGAAACTGCAATACTCAAACATAATATTTTTCGTTAGAGTGAAAATTATCAGTCATTGGTATCGTCAGAAAAATTACATAAATTTTTGGGCTATTTTTGTCCCTATCATTCATAGAGACAAAAAATACACCAAATCAGACTCTGTTGGCTTTTCGAAGATTAGTAAGACGTTTCACAAGTTTTGTTTATCGGTTTCATTTTTATTGCTGATTTTCGGTCAGCGAAAACTGTCTCGTCGTTAAAGGGTTAAGGCTTCTACACATTGGGAGAAATTTTCGTCAAAAATTTCATTTTTGAGAGAATTTTGCCGTTTTGACCTGTACCAGTGCAGACGATTTCTTTAAAAAAAGCAATTTTTGACGAAAATTTCTTCCAGTAATGTGTAGAAAGAGACCTTTAGATTTGTAATCACAATTATCTCAATTTATAGTGTTCATTTTACGTCAAAATTACACTGTGTCGTTTTTTAGGAAAAGATTTAATCTTGCAAAAATTCTTACAATGTTTACTTTACAATTTGCTTTTAGATTTATATATTTTCAATTTGTAGCAGTTGTTGCGCGGGTTTAGAGAAACATCAGCAAGCATAATGAGGGATGAGTGACAGCTTGGCCAAGAAGGCACGTATCACTGCCTTCTTGGCCATTGAGGTTCAGGGATTTAGGGATTAATGGATTTATGTAAGAATAAAGCACAGTGACTTTGAATTGGTAGGGGTTAGCTTTTGTGCAAGGACAAAATAAAGGAAATTTTAAATTGTTTAAATACAGAAAAATACAAATCAGCAAATGCGTACACGTGCTTTAGATTTTTCATATAGCTGCTACCGAATCAGGAGCCAAATAAAATTTAAATTGAGGTAGAAATGAATAAAATGGGCTTAAGGCTCGATGTGATTGTTTACTTTCAAAATTCAATTCATATTTCAGCTGACAAGAGCTTATGTGAGTTTATCACTAATTCAACTATTTTTAATGTTCTGGATACAAAAAGTCAAAAAAGAAGGAATAATTCATTTGCATTGAAAATAAGGATTTTTAGATGGTTAGGAATTGAGATTTATGAAATCGTCGTTTTTGTTATGGCGTCCCCAATGGCGATTTTAAAATTAATTTTTCTAGAGGGAGTAGGGTAAAGTGGTACAAGTTGGACAATGGTACAATTTGGATAGGGCTTTTTGTCTTGATAAATTTAGTACTTCATTTTTATTTGTATAATTTTAATGCTTTAGTTTTACAATTTGGTTCCTTGTGCTCAAAAACAAATTTTGAACAGTATTTATCAAGAAAAAAGCCATGTCTAACTTGTAGCGGAGAATTGTCCAACTTGTAACACTATGTCTAACTTAGGGTAAGGGCTCATAATTTTGGACAGTCTGCTTATAAGCATCGACGTCCCAAGTTTGAAGTGCGATATTTTCAATACTAATTGACTTTTTTTGTTACTCTCTTTTCAGAAGAGTTTGTTTAGAAACTTAGCAAGCTATTTATCATCTAATTTTTACTAAAATTAGTTTTAATACGTTTAAAAATGAATTGATATGTAGAGGTGAATTTGGCTCTTATTTTGGACAACTTGTTTATTAATTTGGCCAACTTGGCTGTAAATATGGACAGCTAATCCGCCTCAACAGGATGCCCATTGTTCTTCATTTGATGAACCAATCTTACCAAGTCCTCTTCCTGTTCATGTAAGGGAAACGTAAAATGTCACAAAAAGCCCGGAAACTTTCCATATCATTCATTAAAGTGAGTTGACTTCGGTACTCCAAGTACGTGCGGATTCGTTCATTCCCTGGCCTTTCCGGGAACTTTTCAAGGCTTTTCTTGCTACATCTCTTTCGTAGAGATGATGCTCCTTTGTTTCTCCAGTCATTTGTCCAACCTAGTCATCACAAAAGCTAAAAATTCACGAAATTTCGTGAGAAAAACCCATGTCCAAAATAAGGAGTATCACCTCACTGGTGAATGTTTTAAAAAATTTCCCATTTTTCATACGTAAAATCTATTTCACAAGGCAAATCTCACTTTAGGTCAAATGTACAAATCACCACTAACATGAATCAATACAATATTCAATGAATATTCAATAATATCACTCAAAAAAAAGCGATGAAACATTGTTAGTACTTCACCACAGCTAAATAAGACTGAGTCTTATTTAGTTCTGTCATATTTCTCGTAAGCAATTGCTCACACTGAATTTTCAATAAAGCAATTTCAACGCAAAACATATTCAAAATTTAACGTATTTAGTGTCAAAATCTTCCAAAAAGAATAAATATTTAGATAGAATTAATTATTCATCAAATATTGGAACAAAAATCCATCATTTTAATCAATTTATTTTTAGTGTCCAATTTTATCCTCAAAGTGTCCAAAATAAGAAACTGGACAAAATTATGAGTCTTTCCCCTATATCACTTTACATTAGGGCTCTTTCGAATTGAGACGTGATTTAAATTAGCTACAAAATCCGATTGTGACGCTATATCACAAAGTCCCTAATTGAACTTATTAATCCTATTAAGGAAACGTATTAACTCCCATATAACAAGTAAACTGTTAAGTCTAAGTAAATAAACAAGTGATGTCTGGAGTAGACATCATGGGCTTACTGACAGATATACTTGGAATGCGGTTATGAACCCTCTGGAGTTAAATCTCTGGGTCTGTCAGTACAATTTTTCAGATGTATTCGTACCTTATCATCATAAATTTTAAAGATTTTATGTATATCGTGTATAATATGGTCGTAAGTTTCCAACAATTGACCACACAGATTCATTTCGGTTGTACCTTTCGATCATTTGCCAACTTTTACACTCAGAATAATAATCGAATAAAACTTATTCGAATCGATGTTAAAATAACTCTTTTTCGTTGTGATTTTTGATTAACTATATTTTAGAGTTGATTATACTTCTATTTAGGTGTAATATACGGAAGAGTTGTATAAACTTTTTTTCCTAGAATTTACATGACATACTTAAAACATGTTAAACAAGTAAATTTACAACCTTTTATTCAGATTGGTCTTGCTTACCAATGGAATATTGCGAGCCACCCAAACATTCCTAACATTTTCTCTTAATATGGGCTTGTTTTTGTAACAGTAGGGACCCGTCTTCCTTCAGCAACCAACTGACTGTGAATTTTTGGAGCAGACATCATGGGATCTCTATCACAGATATACTTACAATGCTGTTATCAACCCTCTGAGTGGATACCCTAGGTCTGCCAGTAGCGTTTTTCAGATGTACTCGCACCTCATTAATGTAATATTTGAATATTTTATGTATAACCTTTTGTGATTTTCCATAAAATTTGGCAATTTACGACGAAGATTCATTTCCGCAGTATCTTTGGACGATTTCCCACCTTTTAACTCCTTCTAATTTCCCATTTTAACCTAAATTATAAATTATTAAAAAAAAAGATTATTTCTTGTTATTTATCATCACTCTTATACACATGTATTTACCATTGACAACTTTGGAAATGTCCAAACCCATCATTGGCCTCTAAAATGATATAAACTTAAAATATCGCCGGTTTTCTTTAAGTTCGTTGCATGTTTTTGACCATTGTGAGTAACATTTCAAATAAGGCAACAAACTTTTGACGCATGCAAAAAGAACAACTTTTAGAAAACAATTATTTTTTATATGAAATAAAATGAAATATTTTTTTTCGAAATACATAAATAATATCTACGAAATATAGGCAACTAATTTGCAAAAAGAAAATTTAAAAAAAAAATAATTTTTTCTATCATTTTTTGCACCTGATTTGCCGAACATACATGAGGTAACAAACTTTTGACACCTACTGTACCTTTTAAAATATTTGTATAATACATAAAAAGCATATAAATGACTTACTTTAATTTAGGCACTCATATAGTTCAACACTACAATAAATATTAGAAAAGTCTCAAATATACAATTGTAATCAATATTATAAATATTTTAATCCTGTGGGTACATCCCCAATTTTGTTATATTTAAAGAGAATATCGTTAATATTTCATTGTGGCAATGCTAGTATATGTGAACGTGTATAAATTTGTATCAAAAGAAAATCCCATTTTCATAATTTTAATGAACATTATTGAATTTATGACATATATGCATTCATTGATGTATATATGATGCATTCATCATCATCAAGAGAAAGTTTTTGTCATATAAGTTAAATTCATACCATTTGGTTAAGTGCAGGGTATGAATTCTGAAATGCGTGAGTTTTTCACGTGAGAAACTCACGGTTTTTAGATCGTTTCCTGTATGCGTTTGGTGAAGCTTTTACAAAAAGTGTCACGTGAAATACTTACAGTATCGAAAAATTCACATGAAAGTTTCTCTATCTGAACGATAAAAACGCTTTTCAAGATATTTTAGAAAAAAAACACACAAAGGACTGCAAATCGTTTGACCAATGCAAACAACAAGCGGCGACACATGGAATTGACGTTTTTTTGCCGTAAGACATCATAAATTCTTTCGATTTTTCTTACTTTTTGCTCCATACCTTTTGTTACTTTTTACCCCAAGTGGTCATTCTTAATAAAAGGATTTATTGAGATAAGAATCTTTGTAAAATTCTAAAATAAGATAACGGCTTCGTATTATCAGAGAATCCAAATCATTTAGGAAATAATCATCAGTGTATAAATTTTGAATAATAAGTAGATAATAATTTGATATATTCTTTAAGGAAAATATTTCAAAAATAGGGCTAAAAATTTTGATAATTTTTGTTTTCTAAATTCCTTGTTCGAATTCTGAGAAACATACAACATCGAAGAAGGTCTATGAAAGCTATTTATGGAAAAAAAATTAAGCCGCTATCTTATTTATTTTGGAAGATATTGAATTTTGAAATTTTCGATTTGTGACCTTTTGCCCCAGTCTCCCCTATTGCTATAAAATAGAATCCAATATTCAAAAAAAATTGAATCGTACAACATAAAAACAGAAACTCTAATGCAAAACATTATGC
Source organism: Phlebotomus papatasi (assembly GCF_024763615.1). Classification (NCBI taxonomy): domain Eukaryota; kingdom Metazoa; phylum Arthropoda; class Insecta; order Diptera; family Psychodidae; genus Phlebotomus; species Phlebotomus papatasi. Next base: position 13,637,413 of record NC_077223.1, read on the forward strand.
CCTGATTTATGTAATGGAAATGTAGCAGGTGTGGATTTGGTGACAATCCAGGAATAGCATAGTTTTATTGAAGGGCACATGGGAAGATGAACCTATAATTAAATTCCAATAGTAAATTGTCACAGAATAGAAACAAAATATGATCATAATTACTTTAGAATTCTTTTAACGGTCACGAGCATTGACCCCAAATGGTTTCTAGCTGATTTTGCAATAGAATCAATTTGGTGAATTTCGTGAAGTTGCTGTATCCACTGAAAAAGTTGTTTTAATGCTTCTTCATGATTCAGAATTGCAAAAAATTTTGTGAGTATATGTAAGATACTGATAAGCTGCGAAGCAACAATAGACCACTCCGCGATGTTTTTCTTGAAAAAAAAAATGATGACCAAGTTAGGCTAATAACAAAATAAATATGATTATATGAAAGATATGCCACTATTTTTCACAAAAAAATGTTCTGGGCACAAATGAAAATTTTGGTATTTGCAGAATCTTTCTGAGGAAATTCTCCAATCGAAGACTCTCAAAGTAGCAAACAATATATTTGTTCTTCATACTGTCTTGAAAACCAAAATCGAACTAGTGAGAAATATTCTTAGCACTTCTATATAATGCTAATGTTGTCCAGGTGTACTTCATCAGATCACTTAATAATTTGTATGGTGTTATTGCTCGAAATCCAAAGACAAATGTCACTTTATTGTACCACAATTTTAGAAGCAGAAGACAGAATTATAATATTTTATTGATTTTTTAAATTCCCTGTACATTCCAGCACTTTGAAAATATTTTTCTCGGATAATATCGGTTTGTAATGAATTTATGTTCAAAAAAAGTACTTTAAAAAATTAAAAGCTCTTTCAATTTCGCAAACGTTTGAGCACATTGCGAACTTTACTTATCATCGATTTTTATTAAACATGCAGAAGTCATTATGTGTGAAACTTTTAAGAACTCCACAAAGTTCTCAATTTCAATATTAGATATCCCAGTGATCAATATGAGAAGTTAGGGTTTTTATTTTACGTGTATTCTCTTGATCTTTGATTTAAATTTATTTAATCCTTTCTATAAAATCATAATTTAATTTGAGATTCAATTTAATTCAATTTGAAGCTTTTCTCACGACCAAAATACGCATCAGTTACTAAACTTAAAGATATACATAGTTATGAAGGGGAAGTTTTAGCGTATTGAAGTATCTGAAGTCCTTTGAGACTTACTTTATAAATATTGATAAACCATATTCAAGTTGTTTAACAATGTTTATAGGGGAAGCTTTTCAGGCTTGGCACACATTTTTCCTTCAAACTTCAATGATTTCATATTTTTCCCATTAGGGTAAAGTGGTACAAGTTGGACAATGGTACAAGTTAGACAGGGCTTTTTGTCTTGATAAATTTAGTACTTCATTTTTATTTGTATATTTTTAATGCTTTAGTTTTATAATTTGGTTCCTTGTACTTAAAAACAAATTTTGTACTGTACTTATCATGAAAAAAGCCATGTCCAACTTGTACCGGCGAATTGTCCAACTTGTAACACTATGTCCAACTTATATCACTTTACCCTATTCCTTTAATGAATCTGACCCATTTTTCAGGAAATGTGTCACTTATAAAGAAATATGGGGAAAATATAAAGTGTTCATTTAATATTTCGAAATTTTATATCTTCAATTTAGAGATTAGATTAGATTATGGTAAATTGGGTAGTGATACTTAGGCTTGTTGAGCCCTTTGTATCTCCCATGCATCGTCTTTAATCAGAATTCAGAACCAATCAGATTTATGAATATAATTTAGAATCGTTTTGGATGCAAGATCCTGTCCCACCCTATACGGTGCAAACTCTACACACTCAATCGTCTCCAGAGCAGCCCCAAAATCTCTACAAGATGCTGATGGGGTTAACCCCATCCTGAATAGGTAAAACCTTACCGATGACGACACCCACGACAATTCGCAAATCTGTTCTACTCAAATTGAGTAAAAAGTCGCTGCATGTCTATGCGGGACCCCTAATCAACGACTTCACCTGCCTGCAACCCTGAGAGCCCATCTAAATAGTAAACCCGCTGCATGTGACCCAATCCTCTCGTTCAGTAAAGCGGTTTTCAGACTAGATGTTTAGCCCAGTTTCCGTAGGTCTCAAAATCCTAAATAGCGTGCAATTTAATTGCTTTTTGAGAGCCTAATAGGATATTTATCTTTAATAATCCAATCCTATGTTAAATTTTCCCAAAAAATCACAATTGATAAGAAATTAGAGCACTTAAACCACTTGGCTAAGCCTCAGGTCTGAAACCCGTAATAAAACCTTTCCGATTTGAGAGCTCTCTCCGGTTGAGGTTTTTCCTTTACCGATTCGAAGGTACATCAGAGAGAACTTACTTAAACACCCGATGGTAGTTCGAACGTTTAGTTTAAACGTCGAGTTTCACAAAGGTGCGCAAGTTCAGCAAAAACACATTTATTTTAATGAAACTGTTATTAAAACTTTCTGCCATCCTGAAATTCCTCTCCACAAAAATTCACTTTTTGCAGAAAACATTTGCACAATGTTGTTGACATTGTTGACGATTGATTGACATTAGCAGATCCCGCTTCCTATTGTTTGTCCCAGAACTCTGTGGACCGGTGTCAGCCAAAATCCCGAAAGGCAAAATCCTGGTAGACAAAATTCCGAACGCCAAAATCCCGAAAGCCAAAATCCCGAATGCTCAAAATCCTCAAAGGGATGAAATTGGAGGAAAATGTTTAGAACAATTTCCCAAGACACAGAAGATTTCCCTTTGCTTCCAGCAAGCGCGGGTGCAATCGTGGTCACTATGGTCACGCTATGTCACTTTTAAGAATTCGGGATTTTGGCTTTCGGAATTTTGGCTTTCGGAATTTTGGCCCATTCGGGATTTTGGCTTTCGGAATTTTGGCCCATTCGGGATTTTGGCTTTCGGAATTTTGGCCCATTCGGGATTTTGGCTTTCGGAATTTTGGCCCATTCGGGATTTTGGCTTTCGGGATTTTGGCTTTCGGGATTTTGGCTTTCGGGATTTTGACCAGAACCCCACAGATCCTCAAAAACCCGCAATTTGATTAAATCTGCGGCCATTATTAGCGCGTAGATTTCGACCTGCATCACTATTGCATGGACTCTCAACGACTATGAAAGTTCCAGGTCCAAGAGGTCCAACCAGGATTTAAGATCTAAGTACAATCAATTGAGAATCTGTGAATATAGTTTCTGTAGATTCATGGTGGAAGACAAAAAATTTTTGGACTATTTTCCCTCAAGATCAAGACATCAAGAGAAGATTTGTAGATGATAGAAAGGCAAGAGAAAGTAGTAGCTTAATCTACTCCTTTCAAGCTGAGGCCAAGAGCGAATTATGGAATTATTGATAAATTCACGTAGGCAAAACCGGGGCAAAATTAGCCAGGAAATTAAATTTGTCAAAGATCATGCGAAAAACTAATTCACGGTGAGCTCTATCTCGTGAGTTCGAACATTCCGCAAAGCTGGGACGCTTTGCCATCTCTTTTGAAAGAAATTGTTTGCACTGCTGTAGGTGGAAACATCAAAATTCTACCAAAATCCAATTCTAATGCTAACCATGTCTAATCTTGCCCCAGTCTCCTTACATCTACACAGTGTCTAAATTTCTTCTATTTATTGCAATTATAACCTGCAATAACAATACTTTTCTAAATTCACTTCATATTTTACATCTAACAGAGCGAACAGAGCACATAAATTTATAGGGGAATGTAGGCATGGTTCGCACAGAGTGAACCTTCAAATGATGCGAATTTTCTCTTTGTTTGCAAAGAGCTGGCCTACCATTTTTCATCTCGATTTATGAGCTTAATAATGATCTATCTTATGGATAAGAAATGACGAACTAGCTCTTTGCAAACAAAGAGAAAATTTGCGTTGTTTGAAGGTTCACTCTGTGCGAACCATGCCTACATTCCCCTAAAAATAAGAATTAGATTCAAGAAAACGTGTATAGGAGAGTACCATAAGAAAATCCAATTTTCATTACCTGTATAAACATTACACAATTTATATCATATGCCCCAGCAAATTTGAAACCAATTGGTTTCATTGACATCTTCATCATCATCAAGAGAAATTTTTGATCAACTGAATTAAAATCGTACCAATTTGTTAAGTACAAATCAATGAAAATTCTCTCAGATTTAGTATAAACCGCCTCTCCAAAAATACACAAAGCTCCAAACTGAAAATAAACTGTAATAGATGCGGGAACAAAGGAAAAATCTTCGGTAGTAAACATGAGATAAAAAAGGATGAAAATGTAAGATGCGCATGATACGATCTGAATGAATAAATAACCATAAAATACATTATTGAATAATTTAAACTTAGATAAAATGCTCCAATGAAACAAATAACAAATTTTCAAAATTTTTCTCCTGTTCTTTAGTTCTGGATTGTCTAAACACTGAATCATATCTCGAAAAATATTTAGTACTGCTATGAAGTAGAAGCCAATGCTGATAAATATAGCATCATAAAATATAATAATTACGCTCGATAGACATGTTATTATAATCTGGTTGATATGATGATAAATTAACGATCTGTTATCATTTGGTTCTAACCACGGAACTGCAAAAATAATTGTATCAGTAGTGATAACATAGTAACCAAATCCAAGACCAGCCACAATGCTACATGGAAATATGAACCTATAAAAGAAAAATTATCAAATTAATAATTACATAAATATTTTGTATAATTTTTTCAACATATAGTACGATAACAATAAAAATTTAAGATATACATACTTCAGTATTCTCAGAATAATTACAAGATTAGTACTTAGTAGTTTTTCGGTTGAATTTCGAATAGAATTGATTTCGTGAGATTTATGAAGATGTCTTATCCAAATAAAGAGTTGTTCTAAATCCTCTCTATTGCTTAAAATTGCTAAGTATTTTATTAGCATCTGTATTACAGTTATAAATTCCGCAACAATTATTGACCACATTGTAATATTATTCGCAAAGTAAAATGACGACGTAATTAATCCCAAGAAAGTGTACAAATGATAGATATGAATAAAATATTTTCCACTTTCACCAAATAATTTTCGTGATAGAAAAGAACAACTCAGTGTGTTTAAGGAAGTTTTAATAAAATTTTCCAATCTGAGATAATCAGAATAGCATTCGATATAGCGAATCATTTTTCTTGCTTTGAATCTTAACTCTTACTGATTGAAAATGTTTGAATCATGACTTATATATAGATAGGGAACGGATACTATCTGTTTAATAAGTAATATTCTATTTTTGTTTCACTGCAATCACAAACAAATGTATGTCATTGCTCGAACTCTATCGAGACAGCAATATATCCATATAATATGACCACAAATTGGAATCGGTTTCAATGAGTTACGTTAATTATTGTATTTTAATTAGATGACAAATTTGTATCCTAAATTCAATTGTTCTAATTCTCATTTTTCTTAAAAATTTATGTAAAAGTTATATTAAAGTTTAAAGGACTCTATAGATTATTCAATTTCAAAACTATAAATTCTATCGATCTATAGAGTTAAGGGAAACTGGGGCACCACCAAACACGGGGTACCACCAAACACTAATTTTTATCTCTAAACTACTTGGACTATCTCCACCATTCCTTTAGTGGACAAATATCCCTATAGTGCCTATAAATTCCTATAGGTCTTATTCTCTGAAGTCGAATATCCGACTAAAAGATCGCAGTGTTTGGTGGTACCCCGTGTTTGGTGGTGCCCCAGTTTCCCCTATATTCTTTCATTTAAATGTGGTTTTTATATACCCTAAATTTAATGATCTATTTTTTTAAATGAATTAATTTTACTTAAAGCTTATTTGAATAATTAAAAAAAGAAATTAAATAATTGTAAATAAAAACATTTAATGTTGGTTTAAAACATTATAGTTAGTACATTAGTTTAGGTTAGTGCAGAAAACATAAATTAAAATTACAATCGCAAAATAAATTTTCAACTTAAGATCACCATTTGCCTTAAACCCCTTCGATTAGTATCTTAAACACTTTATATTCTCTAAACGAAAAACCAAAAAGATGCCAAACATATTTAAGTAAATTTTAAATGTAATTTTATGATTGAGGCTTAAGTCGGTTTCAAGTCAACGGCTGCAATAAATTGATAAGTATTTCAGTAAAAATGGTAAGTAAGGTAAGAAAATTGGTAAGAATATTTATTGAAATATTTTTGATAATGGACAACTAAGGAGTTAATGAACCATATTCATAGTACTTACCAAGATATTTTTTTTACTCCCAAAATTTACCAATTTACTAAATTTACTTACCATATTGAGTAATATATTGGATGATTGCATAAGTTCGTGGGACTTTTTCACGCAGGTCGTTAAAGGGTATCACGTAGCTTACCTCCATCATTCATGTTTACTTTTTTGCTTGCACAGAAAAAAACATTTAGTAAAATTGTTCGTAAATGTTTGTGAATTCCTATGGCAGAATTACGAAATGCTCGTGAATCATATAACCCACAAACAAGTTCGTAAAATTTTTTAGTTTTTTCACAAACATTGTCCGTAAAACGATCATTTGACGAACATTTTTTGTACTTTTACAAACATTTGTTCGTAAATGTTCGTAAACACACAAAAATGTTCGTACAATTTTGTCATTTGTTCGTATTTGCTCGTAAATTTTTGTTTGTCTAGCAAATGAGCAAATGAAAAAAAATTATGTTTATTTTTTGTGTGTTTACTAACATTTACGAACAAATGTTTGTAAAAGTACAAAAAAAATGTTCTTCAAATGATCATTTTACAAACAATGTTTGTGAAAAAAGTGCAAAATTCTACGAACTTGTTTGTGGGTTATATGATTCACGAGCATTTCGTAAATCGTCCATAGGATTTTACAAACATTTACGAACAATTTTACAAAATATTTTTTTTTCTGTGGGGAAAGACTATAGTGTCTTACATCCCTCTAATGCCAAGTATCCTGCAAATAAGTCGATATGTCCTTTCGAGGACATTTCTAAAAAGTGGAACAAAAAGTTACATTTGCAGCAATTAATTTTAGGCGAATTTTTTAAAGGTTGAAGTGATAAATTTCCACGGAAATGCATTTTTGGCATTTATTTAGTTCAAGTTCTTGCTCTTAGAATGATTAAAAGGTGTATTTGAAAATTTCAAAAAAAGGATTCACCCTTTGAAACATCAACTTCATTTTAAACGGCCTATAACATTAATGGCATTATTGTGAGTATATTAGCGCAAGAAAATTTGTGGTTGACAATTACACAGATAGTTAATATGTTGGGCAATAATAATTCGATCGTATTTCGCTATTTAGGAAAGCTTTTATACGTTTAACCCTTTAACGACGAGACACTTTTTACGGACTGAAAATCAACAATAAAAATCAAACTGGGAAACATAATCAATGATAAGTCTTACATCTAACCTTGGAAAGTTTAAAGTCTGATTTGGTGTATTTTGTCCTTCTATGAACGATAGAGACAAAAATAGCCGAAAAATTTAAGTAATTTTTCTGACAATACCAATGAATAATATTTTTCGCCTTAATGAAAAATATTACGTATGAGTATTGTAGTTTTTATTGCCAAAAGGGTTTTGCTTAAAAAATATTAGAAGTATAAAAAATAAATAAAATCAATTATGAATTTGAGAATTTAAATATTCGCCATTTTTGAGCTTAAATATTTACTACGTATCAAATAGCTAGAGATTTGCAAAAAATATTGTAGATTCCTTCGATCTTCTACTTTACAATTATGTACAGACATAAGAAAAAAATAACTTTAGGTAGTCAGGAAAAATTATTTTCTTTATGGGGCACCGGTGTTCCAATCGTCCTTAAAGGGTTAAAAGCTCAATAGATGAGTATCACATTTTTTGACTGAAAGGAATATGGGGAACCGTATGATTATAAGGAATGTAGCCATTTCTCTCCTGATATGTTGTGATGAAGAAACTTTTCTGGATCGATTGGTGACAGGTGATGAGAAATAAATCTAATATACAACAACATACAGTGAAAAAGGTGCACAGAAAAGGAGCTAAGCTTGCTGTAAGAGCAGATTTGCAATTATTGAAAAAGTTACTGTAAATTTGATAGGATTTTAGAGAAATTAATCACTTTGAGTTACTCCAACATACGATGAAACAATCATAAAACATGATTACCTTGACTATTTCATTAGATTCAATTCGCCTATTTAATAGAAACTTCCGATTTCGGCCAAATGAAAGGCCATAATTTTTCAAAATGACAACACTAAATCATGGATCGAATAGCAGACGCTGTCAAAATTCCAGGAGTTACAATAGGAAATTCTCCTGGACCAAGAATATTCTTCAGATATTGACCCTTCAGATTATCATTTGTTCTAATCTTTACAGAATAGTTCGGTGGCCAAAAATATGGACTCCTTTGAAGCTGTCTAAAACGACTTTGCGATATTTCTTCAAGAGAAAACAGGTTCTTTCTTAAAAAATGGGATTTATAAGGTTATATATCTTTTGAGGACAAGTGTTAAGATAAATGAAGACTATATCCTTGATTATATAAATTATATTTCTAAAAGAAAATATCAGTTGAAATTTATCTTAGGCAGTCCTACGAACTTATGCAATCATCCAATACTAACCAAACATATTTTACCCCAATTGAACCGTATGTGACATACTTCAGCACCATCTTAGTTATTACAGTCGCAAAAAAAATATTTATATATATATATTTAATTGCAGTTTTCATTTTCACATCAGGAATAAAACTAAAATTGTCTAATTTTAAATACATAGTAATAAACAATAGCTCTATTTTATAATAGGTACATCAATTTCAAATTTAAGAGAACGTGTATAGAAAAGTACCATAAGAAAATCCCATTTTTAATACCTGAATAAACATTACACAATTAATGTCATATGCCCCAGCAAATTTGAAACCAATCGGTTTCATTGACATTTTCATGATCATCAAAATAAATTTTTGTTCATCAGAATTAAATTTAAACCAATTTGTTAAGTACAGGTTGATAAAAATCTTTTCAGATTTGCTATAAACCACCTCTCCAAAAATGCACAAAGCCCCAAACTGAAAGTAAACTAAAACAGCTATTGGGGAAAAAGAGATATCTCCGGTACTAAATAATAAATAAAAAAGAATAAAGATGTAAAATGCACTTGATATGATCTGAGCAAATAAATGACCATAAAAAATATCATTGAATAATTTAAACTTAGATAAAATGCCCCAATGAAATGAATAACAAATTTTCAAAATTCTTTTTCTGTCCTTTAGGTCTGAATTTTCCAAACACTGAACCATATCTTCAAAAATATTTAGTACTGCAATGAAGTAGAAGCCAATGCTAATAAAAACAGCATCATAAAATATGTAAACTATGCCTGTTGCAAATGATATTGCAATCTGGTTTATATGATGATAAATTAACGATCTGTTATCATTTGGTTCTAACCCAGGAATTGCAAAAATTATTGAATCGGTAGTCAAACCATAGTAATTAAATCCTAGAGTTGCCACAAAAATAGATGGAAATATGAACCTATAAAAGAGAATTATAAAATAATTAATTTAAAAAAAAAATGTGTAATACTTTCAATATGGTATAGAATGAATTAGAATTTCAGTTGTACATACTTCAGTATTCTTAGAATAATGACGAGGTTAGTCCTTAGAAGTTTTTCGGTTGAATTCCCGATAAAATCGATTTCGTGCCTTTCATGAAGATGCCTTATCCAAATAAAGAGTTGTTCTAAATTCTCTTTATTGCTTAAAATTGCTAAGTATTTTATTAGTAACTGTGTCACAGTTATAATTTCCGCAATAATTATTGACCATATCGCAATATTATTTGCAAAGTAAAATGACGACGTAATTAACCCCAGGAAAGTGTACAAATGATAGATATGAATAAAATATTTTCCACTTTCACCAAATAATTTTCGTGATAGAAAAGAACAACTCAGTGTGTTTAAGGAAGTTTTAATAAATTTTTCCAATTTGAGATAGTCAGAATAGCATTCGATATAGCGAATCATATTTGCTCCTTTGATTCTAAACTGTCACTGATTGAAAATATTTGGATTACGTCTTATATATAGATAGGCAACGGATGCTAACTACTTTATAATTGAAGTACTATTAGGGGAGACCGGGGTACAATTAGCTAGAAGTAGAATTAGGCACTAGATATTTTTTCATTTACCGTGAAATGTACATTGGGCAAAGTATTTCTTAATAAACGTGGGGAATCAGTGGCGTAATAAACAAGACCGTTGGCTCTTGGGCGAATCGATTCCACGGCTCGACTTACTGTTGTGAGTTCGAGTCCCGCCCGGTGCAAATATCTGAATGTCTAATTTAGACAATTTTCATAAGCTAATAACGTAATATAATGCACCGCCTACGCCCAACAACTCCGGGAGCATGGAAAAAGCATCCATAATGCGGGGAAGGTGCTCTTGGGCGTGTCTACAAACGGACTGGCAGATTTGTCTATCAGGAAATATAGACATTGTAAAAATGATTACCTTTGTAATGAATATATCTCGATACGATTAATGAAAGTGGGAATACATCCTCATATTCCCTGTAATATTTGCAAGTCTTGTAATCCTACAATTTAGAAGCATTTTTATAAAATGGGTATCAAATTGTAATTTTTGTATTACAGTAATTGGCCCAGTATTCGGTTTTCTGAGTTTCTAGTCGAAAAATTAGAATCTTACTTTGTTTCTGTTTTAATAAAGATAATTAAGAGATATTTTTCATTTGTACAGTAATTATTTACTTTTTATATAAGATGATAAACACTGAAACAGCCATCGGGCAGATGTAGCCACTCTTCCGTGGCAAGCTAAAACTATCAATGATTTTTAAAGTACTATTGATATTCCTAGCAATATTGTCCTTTAGATGTGTGATTTGTGAAATCGATTTTTTCAGGATGTTTGGATCAATTTTAACTCAATTACAAAAATTTCATTAAAAAAAAGTCGACAAAAGCCTTTTCATTTAAGGTTTCTAGGCTTTAGGCTTCAGTGTATCAAGTGAAACAATATTTAATATGTCCAGTTTAAAATTTCGTCTGGAAAACTGTTGGCGATTAGTACCCCAAAAATGGCTCCCCAGGCCGGGGTACGTGTAGCCAATGTGTCATACTTTTTTCATTATCCTCTCTAGAAAAAGAAAAGGATTTTAAAGCTTCGAACAACACAATTTTTTTTACAGCCAATATCTCAATGCTACTTATGAAATATAAAAACATTAGACAAACCTTATCAATTTTTCCAAATTATGTGCGAAGAAAAAGTTTAATTTGCTGACTAAATCTACCCCGGTCTCCCTATTTTGTTGCGCCACAAGCACAAATAGATGCTCGAACTCTATCTAGATAGCAGTATATATAATCCCTCGATTTTTTTTGACCCTCCCAAAATATCCAAAAATTTGAATAATTTTCAATTGATCATCAACTGTTGATGGTTGCATTTTAAACTGATAACTAATTTGTATTTGGAATTAAATTTTTTTTACTTAAAAACAAACTTTCAGAGGAAAAGGATTAGCTAAATCCTCGATTACATGATCACGATGCTTTTCCCCATGAATTGTATCTCTATAGAATTTTTGGTATATTGGTAAATACTGCGAGGCTTACTTCTTGGGTATTTTGTAATCGAGTAGCAATATAAAGAAATCAAAATTTTGTCATTTCTTTAATACTTCAATAACTTCAATACTTCCATAGCAGACCTGACGATATTAGTAACCTAACTCATGAGTTCAGGCACCAAAAACGATATGGGTATTTAGTAAACCATTTGAGCACACTGCGAATTCCACATTATCATTGATTTTTATAAAATATGCAAAAGTCCTTGGTTATGAAAGTTTGAAGGACTCTATGGAATATCTCATTTCTTAACTACAAGTTTTATCGATCTGTAAAATTATTGCGACTTTTGCTTCCTTTCAATTTAATGATTTAATTTTTGAAATATGCGTATCATATGAATTCAATGTATAATTTAAAGTTTATTTCAAAACCTGAAAAAATTAAATGATTCTAAATAGTATCAATAAATATGTATTAAAAATATTTTAATCTCAGTTAAGCTTATTGCAATTAAAAATATTTAGAATATATTACATTTATTTCCCAAAAAAGAAAGTCTCTTTCTCATTTTAATCGCCCTCTTTATAGTTGAAACAAATAGTTTGTAATTTAAAAGTATAATTTTCCTTAAACTTTATACCTACTAAACTAAAGACAATTCCCATACATCTAAAAATAAACTTTAAATGAAATTACTGAGTTATTAAAGTCACACACAATATACAGTGGTGGCCAAAATAATAGGACCATCTTGTAAAGCTTATTTTTGTTTTAATTTTTATATCTTTTCCAAACTTGTTGCCATAACTTTGATGTAGAAATCTTCAAATTATTAACATCGTAGAATAAAAGTTGTTTTGTCCGCTAGAGGTCTCTATATTGCGCAGAATACATAAATACTGAAATTCAATTCGGACAATAAAATAGGAAAATTGTCATTTAAAGTTTCTAAATATAGTTTTAGTTCCACTTATTCGATTTATAGGTCACATTCATTTATTTAAATGAAAGTGGTCCTATTACGTTATTAAAACAGAATATCATTATTGTTCTGTGAAAAATAGAGAACTTTTGCGGTCAAAACAATATGTATTCGGCATAAGGGAATTATTTGAACATTTCTACATCAAAATTATTTGAACGAATTGGAATAAAAAAAAATACAAAAGAAAAAATAATGGTTTCTGCAGGGGTGGTCCTATTATTTTGGCCACCACTGTATATATGTTTATTTATTTATTTATTTTTAATTGCATTTTTCATTTTAACATAAAAAACAAGTTTCAAATTTTTAGATCATAACAATCAATGGTTCTATTTTATATAGGTAGGTATAAGATTTTTAAATTTAAGAGAATGTGTACAGAAGAGTACCATAAGAAAATCCAATTTTTAATACCTGAATAAACATTACACAATTTATATCATATATCCCAGCAAATTTAAAACCAATTGGTTTCATTGACATCTTCATCATCATCAAGAGAAATTTTTGATCAACTGAATTAAAATCATACCAATTTGTTAAGTACAAATCGTTGAAAATCCTCTCAGATTTAGTATAAATTATCTCCCCGAAAATACAAAGAGCCCCAAACTGAAAGTAAATTATGACAGCCATTGGTAAAAAAGAAAAATTTTTAGTAACAAAGCATAGATAAAATATAAGGAAGATGTAAAATGTACTTGCTACGGTCTGAACTAACAAATGACCATAAAACACTTTACTGAATAATTCAAACTTAGCTAAAGTGTCCCTATGAAATAAATAACAAATATTTAATATCTTTCTTCTGTCCTTCAATTCTGAATTATCTAAACATTGAATCATATCTCGAAAAATATTTAGTACTGCAATGAAGTAGAAGCCAATACTGATAAATATAGCATCATAAAATACAAAATTCACTCCCAATAGATATGTTACTGCAATCTGATTGATATGATGATAAATTAGTGATCCATTTTGATTTGAGTAAAATCCAGGAATAGCATTTATAATTGTATCAGTTTTTATGGCGTAGTAATTGAAACCAAAAACAGCCGCAAAACAAGTTGGAAAGATAAATCTGTAGCAAAAAAAAGTTAAAAATTATAAGTAAACACAATATGTATTATTTTTATACGTGGCATTACTTACATCAATATTATCTGAATAATCATCAGATTAGTCTTTAAATGTGTTCTACCAGAATTTGCAATGAATTTTACTTCGTTTATCTTATGAAGATGTCGTATCCAGAGAAATAGTTGATTCAAATCTTCCTTATGACTTAAAATTGATAAGTATTTTATTGTGATTTGTATGACAGTTATGATTCCTGCAACAATTATTGGCCAAGACGAAATATCATTTGCAAAGTAAAATGAAGATGCAATTAGAGTCAGGAAAGTGTACAAATGATAAACGTGAATTAAATATTTTCCACTTCCACCAAAAAATTTTCGGGGTAGAAAAGAACATCTTAATATTTTCAGAAAAACTTTGACAAATTTTTCTAACCCGAGATACTCAGGATAACAATCGACATAGCGAATCATTTTTCATTCACTTATTCAGACTGCTACTAAAATAAAGTATTAGTAGCACGACGACATTATATAGTTGTGAAATCCATAATGACAAACGGAATACTGCATCTCGTAATAGGAGGAGATATAACTAAAAGTTTATTTTAGAATAACATGCATATCCAACTTCATCGTCGATATATTGTCGGATGAATCAGCAACTGTGTTCTGTTGCATTTGCTTTGTTACTATATTATTTGCAAAAGCCTCTCACCGATACATCTTTTACAACGAATGCAGACACAAAACAAATTCAATTAGAACAGTTGCTGATCCAACCGAGTAGGAATAAATGCATGTGCAATATATTCGAACTTCCTACTCTTCAAACATACTCCTCTGCCTTTAGTTAATCATTGCTTTTTATTATTAAATATGCAAGAATCCTTCAAAAGTATGAAGGACTTTATAGAATATTCAATTTTTTCATTTAAGATATTATTGATCGATACGAACGAGTTCAGTTGACCTTTATTTATCACCTTTTCGACCCTTTGACACCACACTATTCTCCAGTTTCGCAAGACTTTTGTCTACACCGTAGGTCTTCAGTGTTTGGATCGACTTTGTGTACTTAAAGCATGTAAGCCTTTGAAGCCAAGTCTTTTAAGGACTTTCAAAACAAACAAAAATTCATACAAAAATTACGATATTGTATCGATTTTTAACAAAATCTGCACAGAATCCGAGTAAAACGATTAAAATTGCTGAAAGTTTTGTTCGGAAGCTGTGAGGATTTTATATTCAATTTTAATCGTCTTGTGCTGAAGCTGTGCGCTTTTTACTTGTAATTTGTCCTTTTCGTGTTGGAACTATGAGTGCATTACATACAAGTGAAATCATTTTAAGGTTAAGTTACGCGCAGTTTGAACACAATATTAACCGTTTTATGCTGGACCAGTGCCAGTTTTGTGACAACCTTTTTTTAACTTGAGCTGTGCGGGTTTTTTGCACAATTATGTTCGCTTTACTGAAAATTGATTTAAAAATATATATTTTGACTTTATTCTTTGCGTAGTGTATTTAACCCCTTTGTATTAAGAACAAGAAATCCTAAATTTTTCTGCACTTCAGGAGTTTTAATTGGCTTCTTAAATATACGAAAACAGCTAAATAATTCTTCATCAACTCTTCTATTTGAAACACTTTCTTTTAACTCTAATTTCTGGTTAAATGGTGATAAAAAATATAGAAAATATATCACTGTATATTATATTTGCATTGCAATTATTGCAAATATACCAAATCCCAAGTTCTTTTACGTATCATTTTATCAAAGTCTCTTAAAAATTATCTATATAAGTACTATAAAAAATTATTAAAAAGTATTTTTTTTAGATTTTTAAAATTGATTGATCAAGTCATATCATTTGCCTATTTACGAATAGTGAAAAAATCATATTTTTATGTCTCATTGCTTTACATGTTTACTAATAATATTAATTTTGATTCTATTTTTCGTTAACGGTCAAGAAGTTCAACATGTTGAGGATTTAATATAGAAAACTTTCTGAAATATCTATCTGTGAAAAATTTACGAAGTTATTTTTAATTAGAAAAAAGTTAAGTTATTTTATCACAGACAGTATATGTTTTATGTGTACAAAATCGTTCAATTACTTCACATCTAATGGGTTTTCAAAAGGAAATTCAGTTCATGGTTTTCCCAAAAGTGTTTCCTTGATATTTCTCATAAGTAATATCAATATTGGTATTGCTTACAGGAACTATTCAAGAGATTCAAAAATGCGTAATTTTTCTTTTTTACATTTTACATATTTTTTACATGTAAAGTGTAAAAGTATTTTTTACCATGTAAAGCAGAGGTGTGCAAGAACCGTTGAAACCGAATAAACGTCAAAATAAGTTTGCTCTGGTAGCGATTTCACCATTTACGTACACGTTTTATTTGGCGTTTATTCGGTTTCAACGGTTCTTGCACGCCTCTGATGTAAAGGTACAACCCAAAATGAAGCCCAATATAATAGATTTCCTGGGTTAGAATTCATTTGATTGGGGATTTCTCTGACTGAGCAACAAGTTGGTAAAAAGACATACACAAAGAAATAAATTGATGAAGTCATCAGCAATCTGAAATTATGTCTTTGGATGAAATTAACAGGAGGAAAATGGCAAGGATCAAAAGGACTGAACTGTCAAGAATCTGAAGAAAAAGCCCTGATACTCTTATCCGGCTCAAAATATCGGCTCGAGACTTAATCATAAGTACTAGTGAAGATATTTTCCATATCTTTAACGTCTTTAACACAAACTACATTATTAAAGACTTTTACGAAGATTCAATCGAAGTACTTATTTAAGTATTTAGTACTCATTCTGCAGAAGCGATATAGGGAATTTTGTAATACTGTCGTTTATGATTATTTACTATATGCTCCTAGATGTTGCAGCCTTTTCAATTATGTAAAAATATCTGATAGTCTATATCATCTAAATCACGACTTCGAGCATTTCGCAAAGCTTAGACTGGATGGGACGTTTTCCCACAGCTTAAGAGTCCTTGGAAATACAAGTATGAAGAACTTTACTGAATATCCTATTTTATAACTATATAAATTATCGATCAATAGGAGGATTTCCCGTATGAATTTTATATTACTTCAATTGTCCTTCAATCCTAATGATGCAATTGAAAATTGCTTTTATCTTTTTTTTTTTTAATTTAAGGCGTGTTTCTATTTCCACCACTCCAATAGCAAATTTTCAATTTTATTAATATTAAACATAAAACAATTCACAGATCTGATTTATTTAGTATACATTTATACATTTATGTAATACAAATAATAATATTAGAAAAAGTACATATGTTTTCTTGCATTTAATTCATTTGGAGTGCACAACAAAATACTCATTGTGTCCAAATTAATATAAAATTTGGTTTTAAGAAAACGTGTATAGAAGAGTACCATAAGAAAATCCAATTTTCAATCCTTGTATAAACATTACACAATTTATATCATATATCCCAGCAAATTTGAAACCAATTGGTTTCATTGACATCTTCATCATCATCAAGAGAAATGTTTGATCAACTGAATTAAAATCATACCAATTTGTTAAGTACAAATCGATGAAAATCCTCTCAGATTTAGTATAAACCACCTCTCCAAAAATGCACAAAGCCGCAAACTGAAAATTAACTATAACAGCTATCGGGAAAAAAGAAAAATCTCCGGTAGTAAACGATATATAAAAAAGAAGAAAAATGTAAAATGTACATGATACGATCTGAGCAATCAAATGGTAGAAAAATACTTTACTGAATAATCTAAATTGAGCTAAAATATCCCAATGAAATGCGTAACATACTTTCAAAATTTCTTTCCTGTCTTTCAGTTTTGGATTGTCTAAACATGCGATCAAATCCCGAAAGATATTTAATACTGCAATGAAGTAGAAGCCAATACTGATAAATATTGCGTCATAGTACATAAGGATAATGGTTAGTGGACATAATATTACAATCTGATTGATATGATGATAAATTAGTGATTCTTTTTCATTCGACTGTAATCCAGGAATAGCATAAATTACTGTATCAGTACTGATGACGAAATAAACGAATCCAAGACCAGCCACAAAACAAGTTGGAAATATAAACCTAAGAAAAATGTTTAAAAAAAATTGTATAAGCGTAATTTTAGTGCAATATAAAATACGAAACATACTTCACTATTATCAGGATGATCGTGAGGTTCGTCTTTAAATGTTTTGTTGCAGAATTTTCGATAGAAACAATTTCTTGCTTCTCATGAAGATGTCGTATCCAGAGAAACAGTTGATTCAAATCCTCTTCATGACTTACAATAGATAAGTATTTTATTATGAGCTGTATTATAGTAATAAATTCCGCAATAATTATAGACCATATTCCAATATCTTTCTCAAAATACAATGTTGATGCAATTAGTGTTAGAAAAAAATAAAAATGATAGATATGAATAAAATATTTTCCAGATTCACCAAAAAATTTTCTTGGTAGAAAAGAAAAACTCAGTATCTGTAGAAACATTTTGATAAATTTTTCTAATTTGAGGTAATCTGAATAGCAATCAATATAACAAGTCATTATTCACCTAATTCCAAATTGTCACTGATAGAAAATATTTGGTTCCGGTCTAATATATAGTTGGGATGTACCAGAAATGCTTAATGTTTAAGTTGAATTCTGAAAGGGGTAGGTTGTGTAGCTTCGTACGGAAAATGCTGTCGAAGATTTAAGATTTTTTATTGAATGCTACTTAAACGGAATCAATTATGCCACTATTTCAAAAAAATTCTAACTATTAGACCATCTAGAGACTAGAGGTTCAGCTGAGTTTCCGAAGGTTTCAAAATCCCAAATCCCATATATCAACCTATTTGATTGCTTTTTCAGTATCTAATTGGTAATTTGTCCCTAAAAATTCAATCCCAAATTGATATGAAAATAGAGTAGTTAAGCCATATGGCTAAGCCTTAGATCTCAAATCCGTATTAGGTTCATAATTCCACTTCACAATATTCCTGGAGAGCCTTGGATTTTCCTCTACAGGAAAAAAAATTAGTGGAACTTCTTACGAAGTTTCCCTGATTTTCTCAGCTACGTACAACATTTTGCCCACCTATGTAGGTCTCATTTTCCGCAGAAACATTACACCGGATACAAAAATTTGCCTTCTCACTACTTATACGGAACTTTGATCTACTTGCTTTTATCATTTGTAGGAGGTATCATGCGTTAAAAATCAATTTTATGCTATTTTTCTAAGACATGTTTTTGTGACACTCGGAAAACCATTTTTGCACTGCATTCTGACAGTTAGTTTAGTGCTTGGTTGGGTGTGATTCTCTCATAATCACACCCATTGTAATCACAGTGTAACTTAAAAGAGTGAGAAATTCTCAGTGAAGTCAATAATTCTAACTAATATTTTTGGGACATATGTATTTCACATCAGAATTACGATTTTAGGCAGGGGCTTCCCAACATTTCAGTTTTCCATACATTTTTGCATAGAGGCACTGAAGACTATTGGCAAGTTTTTTCCTAAAGTGAATTGACATATCAGTCTGATATATTTCGAAATCGAGCATTGAAAGCTATCTAAAAATGCATATTTCATAATGTTCGCCGAAATAATACAACAACTACGAGCAAATTTGTTTAAGTCGCGGTGCAATATCTGCAAAATTTTTGAAAAAATAACTTTTAATCAGCTGCAACATTACGAAGCTGCAAAGCGCTCCCCTACTTGTTGTGCTCCAAGCACAAAGCTATTAATGAATGAGATAAAGTTTTGAAAAAATAAAATAAATAAAATGAAAGTTTTCTAATAATGTCTTATAATAATATTTCATTGCTTGTAATATTTGAAAAATATTTCAATTGCGAGAAAAGTCAACAACTGCGTAGTAGATGATGTTCAACCTTTCATCCCTACCAGAGTTTAGTCCTAGGAAGAAGGCCAATTAGGGGTGTAAAAGAAGGCAGGGCCTTTTAGACACAGAAATGATATTGGTCTTTAATAAATTTTTTATTTTATTAATATTTTACTATTTGGAGTAAAAAAGGGGAATCCATCTTCACTCTATTTAAAATACTATAAATAAATTGACTCTCTGGTTTGGTGAAACTTTAAAAACACGTTATTATTTAAAAAGTATAATAAAACCATATAATGGGAAGTGAATACACAAAAGTGCAAGGTCCAATGATTTAATATTGATGGTTATCATTTTATTCTTCATCAAAAAGACAATATTTTGAGAGACCTATCTGAATTTAGGAAATAGAAAATTAATATATTGCACATAATAGTTTTGTCCTCCTTTTTCCTAACAGAATTATAACATCTCATTAGGGAAAACTGAACAAACTTTTACAGAAAATAAAATATTTATTTCTTTCGATTTCTCAACTAGGGTTAGAATAATTACTTCTCCCTACCATCCTAATGGATGCTGCAAAGGTTGCTTTGAGGCTCTCAATGTCAGGTAACTGTCATCAGTCTTCAGTAAGTGAGCATCTGTTACCGTAGACGGTTCAGTCTCAAGAAGTGAAAAATGAGTGGCACCTACAGTTCTCCTGTTTCCTTCTATAAGTTTGTAACTTTATTTAGGTGAGCACCAGGGTTTACAGAAAGGTCTATTCTTGCATATACTTGCATATTCTACTAAAGCGAACTAAGAAATATCACTGCTAAGTTTATAATAATAATAATAATAATAATAATAATGCTGGCACAACATTCCATGAAGAAACAAGGCCTTCCCGCAAGGAGATTTCTAGACACGCATTATTATTTTTCTTGTACGGGATGAGGGTGTCAGTCCCATGCCCGTGGAATCAAGTTTGCTCAATTCCACTCAAACATAGGAGAAAAATCCTAATTTCAAAGGTGTCCCACTTTCCCCTAGTGTAGAGAGCTCGCAACAGCCTGGAACCCACACCAATCGATTGCACAAGCAGGTCACAATTAAAAATTTTACAGTAATACTGCTAAGTTTACCTTTTGTTAATTCTTATACGGTTTCCTCCTCCGAAATCCTGATAATCATTAAATTTACAGTAGAGCTCCGCTATAGTCTATATTTGGTTCCTGATTTGACACTTGTGTCGCATTAACAGTCCATGTCATTTTTTAAAATTATCAACGACTTTTGGTATTGAAATTGCTCGACGGCTTCCACTTTCTTTGCGATTATGGTACTTGTCCTCGCTCTCTTCATTATGGATCACAATTATCACAACTCAATAAAGTTTACCGAAAAAACTAAAAAAAACATAACCTAACTTAAAATCAGTGTTTTGAAATCAACAGTCGATAAATTGTGGACAATAGAGCGATGGCCTATAACGGGGCTCTACTTTCGTTATTATTACATTTCGTTATTATTACACGAGGGTTGTCGGTGAAAGAAGAAAAATAATATTACACTGAGAAAAAAACGGAGGTGCAATTAACTGTTTTTCCTCATAACTTTAACACTTTTTATGTGTAAAAATATATCAACATTTTTTATTGTTAATTTTACACCTTTTTAAGGGTAAAATTAGCATGACAAAGGATAACATTAACCCCTAATATACCTAAAAAGCATAATATTTACACCGATTTCGGATCAATACTGCAGGGTAAAATAAACATTTCCGGAATGTTATTTCAACTTTTTCGGATTTCTCACAGTGTAGCAACACTAGCAACTAATCTGAACACACTGCGAACTTTATTTCATCATTCTTTTTCTTTATCAAACATGCAAATGTCCTTAGATATGAGAAAGTTTGAAGGACTCTACAAATTATGCAGTAAATCAATAGAAAGTAGCTGTTTCATTTACATATAAATTCTACTTGCCTCCAAATAAATTATCTAATTTTTCAAACCCCTTTGTTTCAAATCAATCCGATTTAACTGAAAGTTTATGTAATACAATGCTTAAAAGCTTTAAAATAGTGTAATCTTAAATAGTCTTCACACCAATGGGTACCTGGCTCTTAGTTATTAGGGCACTAATTAATCTTTTTTTCATCAACGGGGCTGAATTAATTTTTCAGTGCCAAGTGTTGAGACGAAAGATCGCTTGAGCAGGATGTTCAATTCCTGAGTGCGCTACGTCTTTGGGCTTCGCAAGTACAATCATATTTCTCCTTGGATTAACTCTACCCTTGGCCTTCCTCTTATCCTTTCTTTGGAGGCTCGTGCTGTTGATTTTGTGTCTCGATTATTGCACACTGGTGGGCCATGGTATTTTGCGGAGTTCGCGATGGCTGGATCATCCACTAGGGCTTTGTGTCTCCATGTGTCGGGTTTGGGGTATCGCATTCTCTTCAATTACCTTTTTGTCAAGGAAGCTTTTTATGAAATAGCTCACCTAGTAGGGGAAAGTGACCATGCTTGATACCATTGGAAGCTTCGTAATGACTAAATTTTTCCTATGTTTCTCAATAAACGTGACTCCATTTTAAAAACTGGCCACTTTCCCATAGTCTTTAAAATACAGTCGCGATGAGTCACATTTATATTGTGAAACATAGAAAATTTAGTCATTACGAAGCGTCCAATGGTATCAAGAATGGGCATTTTCCCCTAAGCGGAAGAGGAAGCTTATTTTTAGAATTGTGACCACCATAGAGTCCCTAAATCCCACACAATCAATAGTATGGGGAACACTATTGCACAGAGGTCAGCTTGTCCTATTTATTTATAAAATAAATTGAACTGAAATTTAATCTTTGTTTAGCTTACAGGTAAAATGTAATTGAAAAGGCATGGCACAGTGTCCCAAGCTTTGCGAAATGCTCGAACTGCTGACTTAAATACTATACCTCATACGTGTTCGCATCAATTATCAGTTACTGGTTTACAACCTTGTTAACAACCGATTTAAACCGATTTATAAATCACTAAGAAGATCATCCAATATAGATTAGAAATAACGAAATTGAATTTCGGACAAAAATTGTTTATCGATTCATAATCGGTTCATAACCGATTGAAACTTGGTTTAAATTCAAAATTATCAGAAATTTTAAGACCTTTCCAAAGAGCTCTAGATCCTTTCCAACCTTGTTTCTAATATTTCTCTTGACCCTTTTTTAACATTCCAACTTGAAAAACCCCTTAGTAGGACTTATTTATTTGAGTACCAATAGGGCACGCTCCTCTTACATGGTTTATTGAGTAAGTGAGAAGAGAGTTTAAAATAATTTAAAAGGTCGACAGAAGAAAAAAATGCTAAATCGGAAAATTATAACAAAAAAAGAAACAGAATGAATTTAACCTGACTCAGCCTGGTAGAATCTAGCGATGCTGATCAGTGATGTTCTGGCATGTAAGGGAAGGGAGTTAAACAAGACAACCCTGTCAACAAAGATAGTTTGCGATAGCTGTTTAGATTAAGCTCTCGTCATCAAAATTAGACGAAAAAGAAAAGAAACTGCTCTCTGGAAGAGGAGCAATGGAAGATCACAATCCACCAGACTGTTGCGGTGTCGAGAGATATGATCACGAGGGCCGATACCTTATGGGGAGGGACCCCGACTGTCCCAAATCTCAAACGTGGAAAAATTTATAAACTACGGAAATATTAGTCTTAAATATATTTATTAGTTTATAAATTCAAATACATTTTTTGCTTGAGATTAAACACAAAAATACATCTTACTGATGTTCAATGATTTAACATAAAAATTAAGAAAATGTATACAAAATTGTCCCATATGAAAACCCAATTTTGAATACTTGAATAAACATTAATGCATTAATTTCATATATTCCAGCCAATTTAAAACCAAATGGCTTCATTGAGGCGTGCATCATCATTAACAGAAATTTTTGTTCATTTACATCGAAGTCATACCATTTGGTCAAATACAGGGCAACAAAAATCTTTTCTGATTTTGCATAAATTAACTCCCCGAAAATACACAATGCTGCAAATTGTGAATAAATTGTGATAGCAGGTGCTAAAAATGTAGGACTACCGTCGACTAAAAATAAGACAAACACAAGGAAAACATAAAAAGTACTCGATACCGCCTGTGCTGACAAAACGTTATTAAAGATACAATTGAATAATTCCAAGTTGGTTAGAATCTTGGAATGAAATAAATAGCACATTTTCAAAAACTTCTTTTTATCAACTAGTTCTGAGTTATCCAAGCACAGTACCGTGTCATGAAAAATGTTCAATACTGCAATAAGATAGAATCCTGCGCAGATATAAAGAGAATCGTAAAACGTAACAAAGGTGGTTAGTGGACCCAATGTTAAGATCTGATTAATATGATGAAGAATTGATGACTGATTTTGATTTGGTGAAAGTCCAGGTAAGGCACAAATTATTGTATCAACACTGATAAGGTAGTAAATAAATACAGCACCTGCTAAGAAGGCAACTGGAAAGATGAACCTAAAAATCAAGTAAAAAGAAAATTAGATGATCACTACTTACACAATTTAATATAAAAATATAGTACTTCAAAATTCTCTGAACGAGCAAAAGGTTATTCCGAAAATGTTTCTTGGTAGAATTGGCAATTGATTCATTCTTATTCAATTGATGAACTTGTCGGAGCCACAAGAAAAACTGATTTAAATCTTCTTCATGTGTTACAATTGATGAGAATTTAACCACAAGTTGTAAAACGGTTATGAATTCTACAATTGTTAGAACCCACATAGCCACATTTTTTTCAAAGTACAACGACGACGCAATAAGGCTTAGAACAAAGTGCAAGTGATAGATATGAAACAAATATATTCTACTTCCACTGAAGATTTTTTGTGGGAGAATAGAAAATTTTAGTATCTGAAGAATAAGCTTGAGAAATCTTTCCAATCTGAGAAACTCAGGATAGCTATCAATATATGTTGATCCAGGCATTGGGATATGTAATTTATCCACCTTATCAAACCTAAGAACACGGAGCCCGATGCAACCTGTTCCTCACTTCAATCAAGACTGACATCTCCTCATAACGAACACGCGAAGAAATATTCCCGCAACTTTCAAAGTAGGGGAAAGTGACCATGCTTGATACGATCCAAGCTTGATAATTACTTTTTTTTTTCCTATGTTAATCAATAGTTATGACTCATCGCAATATATTTCAATAGCTGGTGCTAAGCCTCACATTTCCTAAAAAAAATTAGGATCCTACCTCTTTTTTCCAAGTTTCAGGAAGCAAAAATCAAAAATAGGTCCAAAACTGTAATTTCGATACATGATATTTCATAAGTAATAATAATAATCTTTATTCATTCATAGGGCTTAGAGCCCTCTTTTACAATTTGATGCATTACAATGATGCTAATCTTATTGAATATCAATCGCTGTGTGCGATGGATATACTTCGACACTGAATGATGTCCAAATTAAAGTCCTGTGGTGGGGCGGGCTGATCAACATGCCTTCCAAGCAGGACAGAAAATGCTCGATGACTGCAACTGAAGTAGTCAGAGCGATTGAAGAGCTCAACCGGTTAGGGAGCTGATAATACGGCATTGATGGCTTGCACAAAGAATGACTGATGTGGTAGTGCTTCATGATAAATCCTATCAGTATGTGTGTTCTTGCTGGGAGTTCCACACTAGAGTTGTCCCCATCCAGACTCTCATTTTTACATGTTTGGCACCGGGCGCGATTCGATCTCACTATCGATCGAATCAGGGATCTCTCGCGCCAAAGACCCAGCAGTCTTACCAACTGAGCCAATGAGATCCCCAATGATGAAGTATTTCTTAATTAATGTCGCTGTTCACGAAAACTACTATCATAGGCACATAGAGAGGTCATCAGTACTAAAATTTATGTAAAAATATTTTTAGTTGGTGGACACTGTTTTTGTGGGTGGTAACAAATTCATAAATTCTACTTGTGTCCATCCTATATTTTAAGAAGGGTCCATGAATGATAATTTTAATGTGGCAACTATATCATTAGATGTGATTATTTCAAAATTACACATATTGCAATCCACCAATTTTATCGACAATTGACATAATCTTCAACCCTGTTGCCTGAATTTTAAGGTTGCAGAATGACATTTTCACGGACTCAAAGTGAAAAAATGGTTTTCGCTAGCGCCATAATGTCATAAAAACATGGCTTAGAAATATTACATAAAAGTGATTTTAAAACTAATAACCAGTCATATAAATGATTTAAGCAGATAGATTAGAGTTCCATCTAAATATTGATGTGCAATTTTTTGTATCCGGTGAATTTTTTGCAGTGAAAATGGGCCTCCGAATTGTTGAATCAATTATTATACAGGAAGGCCTCGGACCCAACTTGTATAAAAATCGCTACTGAATTTCCATTTTCTTCTTGAGGAAAATCTAAGGATTTCCAGGAACTATTTGAGGTTGGATTATGAACCTAATCACAGCGAACAGACTGGGCTTTCCTACATGGTCATTGCTTTTTTACGCCTTCACTGCTTTTTTACACGCGAAAAAGATACTCAAAAAATTGCGGCACCAAACCAATTTTTGTATCAATTTGATGTTCTTTCCGTTTTCTGAGACAATATTCTTTAAAAAGAAAATGATGTATTAGTAAAATTTGTCAAATGCAAACACCTCGAAAAAAGAGCTAAGAGAAATTGACCGGTCAATTGCTTTTTGTCTTTGCTCAAGGTACTTATAATCGGAAAATTTTACTAATGTATCTTTTTCTTTTTAAAGAATATTGTCTCATAAGGCGTAAAAAATATTAAATTAGTGCAAAGATTGGTTTGGTGCCGCAATTTTTTGATTATTTTTTCCACGTGTAAAAAAGCAATGAAGGCGTAAAAAAGCAATGACCATGTAGAAAAGCCCAGTCTGTTCGCTGTGAATAAGTGAGACATTTTTTTGTCATAGTGCAAGAATCGCTTCGGTTTGTGTGTTAATCAGAAAATAATCACAAACTTTGGACATCATTTTACAGTATTAAGCATGGTCACTTTCCCCTATGACCGTTTTAATACTTATAGAAAAAACAGCTTCTATAGTTTTGTAATTTTTCCACTATAACT
Source organism: Phlebotomus papatasi (assembly GCF_024763615.1). NCBI lineage: Eukaryota > Metazoa > Arthropoda > Insecta > Diptera > Psychodidae > Phlebotomus > Phlebotomus papatasi. The sequence continues at coordinate 13,664,217 of NC_077223.1, forward strand.
GATAGAAAATACATAAACTAGGAGAGGAATCATTTTATAAAACAACACTAAAATATTATATGAACGAACAGTGTATATTTGTAACTCAGTATTCTGTATATAACGAGTAAAGATTGGACGGTTGTTCTCCCTTTCCTACCCTATTTTTATTTTCATGAATTATTTAAATAAAAAAAAAGATAATCCTGAGAAAGAAAAACAATTTCTTTATTTGTTCCTGTACACAGTCATTCTACCTTTATTACAATACCATAACATCACACAACTATTTTCCTATTCGAAAACCAATTACAGCAGACTCTCTCAAATTCGGGCAGTTGGAACCAATGTGTCACCCGGATTACAAAGAAATTCGGGCATCAAATTGTTTGAAATGCAGCTATTTTTTCGCTTACAAACTTATACAGTGCCCGCTTTGTAATCCAGATGATTGGGAGACAATATGACAGATGTCCGCTTCGTAATCCATATGGATTTTTTGAATTTGTTCAACGTCTCGAAAATATAATACAAGATTTTTTGTAGAATTAGTAATAAAAGTTTTAAAGAAGATTAAAAAGACATAATTAGTGAATTCTATGCTATTATATTTCATTTATTAAACAAAAACGTCACAAGAAAATTCATTTTCATTGGTGAACAGACATGCATACATAACCTCAAAATTATTTTATATGTAACTGTCGGATTACGCCGATCCGGATTAGAGAGCGAGCACTGTATTCACTTTACATACTTATATTTATTATAAACTTTATTAAAAAAAATCTTCAATAATGTAAAAATCATGGAAAATTTATTCATATGTATTTGTTTTATTCGATAGTCATAATGAAATTCAAAAAATGTCAAATGTCAAAGGTTTTTAAAGGTTAAACCGTTGAACACATTCGATTTATCGGATTTTTTATATTGGAATAACTTATATTGTTTAAGCTTTAGATCGGTGACAAATTCGAAAAAACGGATTATACATGCTGCTCTCTCTCTCTTTGAATTTTTTTTAGTAAGATTACCATTCTAGTCATGCTTTAGGGGAAAGGCTCATAATTTTGGACAGTTTCTAAATTTAGACACTTTGAGGATAAAATTGGACAATAAAAATAAATTGATTAAAATTATGAATTTTTATTCCAATATTTGATGAATAATGAATTTTATCTAAATATTTGTTCTTTCTGGAAGATTTTAACAATAAATTCGTTAAATTTTGAATATTATTTGAGTTAAAATCGCTCTGTTGAAAATTCAGTGTGAGCAATTGCTTACGAGAACTATGACAGAACTTCGTGTTTATTTCAGTTTTATTTAGCTGTGGTGAACTATTAACATTAATAGTGATTTGTACGTTTGACGTCAAGTGAGATTTGCCTTGTGAATTAGATTTTTCGTGTGAAAAATGGGAAATTTTCTAAGAGATTCACCAGTAAGGTGATACTCCTTTTTTTGGACAGGTGTTTTTCTCTCGAAATTTCGTAAATTTTTAGCTTTTGTGATGACTAGGTTGGACAAATGACTGAAGAAACAAAGGAGCATCATCTCTACGAACGAGATGTAGTGAAAAAAGCCTTAAAAGGCTCCCGGAAAGGCCAGGGAATGAGCGAATCCGCGAGTACTTGGATTATCGATGTCAACTCACTTTAATAAATGATATAGCAAATTTCGGGGTTTCTTGTGACGTTTTACGTTTCCCTTACATGAACAGGAAGAGGACTTGGTAAGATTGGCTCATGAAAAGATGAAAAATTGCCACACTGTTGAGGCGGATTAGCTGTCCAAATTTACAGCCAAGTTGTCCAAAATAAGAGTCAAATTCACCTCTACATATCAATTCATTTTTAAACGTATTAAAAGTAATTTTAGTAAAAAAAAAGACGATAAATAGCTTTCCAAGTTTCTGAACCACCCTTCTGAAAAGAGAGTAACAAACAAAATCAATTAGTATGGAAAATATCGCACTTCAAACTTAAAACATCGATGCTTATAAGCAGACTGGTCAAAATTATGAGCCTTTACCCTACACCACATTTCGTCTTGTAAAATTAGTTGTGATCAAGACAACAAAATATTGACTGAAATATTGGTTTACCAAAAATCAGGTCTCAATGATTGATTTTTCTTAATTTGTTGAATAACAATTTCTGAAAATATTGTTGAAATAATTGAAAAAATTTGCATATGCATAAATCTGGAATATATATTTTTATTGCGAAGAATTTCTATCTAATGGGGTATAGTAGAATATGGTCAGAAACATTAGACTTCTTTTGACTTTTGGAATGTTATTCTTTACCAGTTTTATTCTATAAGGTGCAGTCAACACTTATGTATATTATGCACTTATGGACAGCGTGCAAAAATCTTAAGTTCTTACGTAAAATAGATTTCGAAAAGTTATAAAATTATTAGTTTATCATGTAATTAACATTTTTTTTATTCTTCGAAATTTGTTTAATGTAATAACTTATTATTTTTGCGTTGTCCATAAGTATGTATAACACCCATAAATCTAGACTCCACCCTACCGATTTAATTCTCTGTAAAGGATAAAATAGCGAAAATCAAGAAAGGTCTAGTGTTTTCGTCTATTTTTTTATTATGTAAAAATATAAAGAAAATACAATGTTTTTATTTGATCAGCGGGACCTGTACAACCCTTTAGTGAAACTTATGCAGGTCTTATGTATTTCAGAAACTAGTCCTGGCCATGGCCTAGTCCACTAAGGAGTAGGCTAAAGTGATACAAGTTGGACATAGTGTTACAAGTTGGACAATTCTCCGGTACAAGTTGGACATGGTTTTTTTCTTGATAAATACAATAAAAAATTTGTTTTTAAGCACAACAAACCAAATTATGAAACTAAACCATTTAAAAATTACAAATAAAAATGAAGTACTAAATTTATCAAGAAAAAAAACCATGTTCAACTTATACTATTGTCCAACTTGTACCACTTTACCCTATAAGGAAAAATCGAATGGTACAAAAATTCAAACCCTTCCCTACACTTCAGGCGCAATTGTACTTTTAAAATGCTTCTCGTACATCTTTAAAATCAATAAAATTTTATGAAGTCAAAATTCACATTACTTTCTTCATCAAGTGGAATTTGTTGTGATATTCAAAAAAGAAGAGTTAGAAAAAGTCTATTAATATGCAAAACGTTTGAAAATTGATTTAGGAACGAAGTGAATTTCGATTTCCTGAACTCAAAAATGTGTCGGAGCCATAAGATTTAACAGTCAGTGTCTTAATTTTGTAAGTTTATTTCTTCTTCTTCTTTCTGTGATAACTTCCAAAAAAAATCATAAATTGCAAATTTTCAAAGGATTTCCCAAAATGACTTAGAAATACAATTGATTTTCCGATAATAATTAATCAACAATTCATCTCAACTGAATTTAAAATGTTTCAACTTAAGCCAAAGTGAACGAATATAAAATAGTACAGAACGAAAAGCTTATTTTGGAAACTTGAATCAGCATAACAAAATTTATATCATATAAGTCTGCAGCTTTTAACCCAAATGGTTTCATTGATGCGTACATCATCACTAAGAGCAATTTTTGTTCATCTGAGTTGAATTCATATGGGAAGATAAAAGTGATCTTAAGATAATTTTCTCGCTTACCGTAACGTGTCTTATGCAATCGCGCGTTCAACTTCAACTAACTCGTCGTCCTTCGTCGTTCTCCTTCGTCCTTCCCCTCTTCATCACTCCCTCCCTATACACCTACTATGTTTTTATTTCATTTATCCCACACGGCCATTCCCTGACAGGCCACTTCTCCGGGTGGCCACCCACGGCTTCATATAGTCCACTGCACTAGTCGTCACTTCGGGTCCTTCGGTATTTTCGAGACGTTTAACTTTATACCGATCGTTATTACACACTTCTTCAACGCGATAGGGTCCCAAAAACTTTGGTTTTAACTTGAGTCCAGTACCGAACTGAGTGCGTTTAATAACTACGACATCACCTACTTTGTACTTCGTTGCTTGGCGTCGTCGTAAGTTATATTCTCGTCGATTTTCTTCTTGAACTTTTTCTATTTGACGTCTTGCAGCATGTCGCATTTCATCTCTATCTTCTTGCACTATCCGCTCATGTTCTTCTTGTAGAATCTCTAATAATCGTGAGTCCTCTGGACATCTCATCTTGACTCCTGTCATCAACTCGAAAGGTGTCGTCATTGTGCTTCGTTGGAGTGATGAATTCACAAATCTTTGCACACATCCAGCAAATTTAAACCACTCGTCTGGTTTATCAATAGCTAGCTTCGTCAGCATTGGAATTATTATTCCATGAATTCTTTCCACTTGGCCATTTCCTCGTGGAACTCCCGTCGTGATGTGATGTAATTCTATTCCTCGTGATGTGCAATAATCATTGAACTGATTAGAGGTAAAAGCAGCACCTCTATCTGCAACAATTCTTCTTGGATCTCCCCATTCATCTGCTAATATCTTCAGCTTTTTCAGAGTCTCATCCGCCGAAGTACTCTTCACGGGAAAAAGCCACACAAACTTGGAGAATCCATCCACAATAGTTAGGATATAATTGTAGCACTTTCTGGTAGAAGGGAGCGGTCCTAAATGATCTATATGCCAAGTATCCATTGGCACATCTCCTTTTGGAATAGTCTTCAATTCCCTTTCCGCCTTTCCTCTTTTTCTCTCAACTAAAATGCATTCTACACAATTCCGAATGCAACTCTGCACTTCTTTTTCCAAATCAGGGATAAAGTATTCTTTGGATAGTTTGTCTTTCATCTTCCTTAAACCAAAATGTCCCATCTCATGACATCGTCTCAAAATCTCAGCTTTCATCCCCTCTGGAATTACTAACAGCTTACCGTCTTTGTGTTTCTTATAGAGGACATCATCTACACAAATAAAATCATCATGTTCACCACTCTGGAGAGCATCTTTAACTGCTCTCACATACGCATCTTGAGCTTGAGCTGCTCGAATCCTCGTTGTCACGTCATTGGCCATCATCACCTTACATCTTGAAAGAGCATCTACATGTTGCATTTGATTTGCAGCTCTATGTTCCGTTGTGAACGTGTATTCATTCAAAATCAACATCCACTTAGCTACTCGTGGACTAATCTCCTTTTTCGTCATTGTTTGTTTCATCGCCGAACAGTCCGTTACCAATTTAAACTCGATCCCAAGGAGGTACACTCTGAATTTCTTAACTGATTCCACTACTGCAAGAAATTCTAACTCATATGAGTGATATCTCGTCTCAGCTCCTTGAGTTGTGCGACTGTAGAAATGGCAAGGGTGCATCTTTCCGTCCTTTGCGTCTCTTTGCAGAAGAATTCCCGCTAAACCGTCTTTGCTAGCGTCGGTATGAAGTTCAGTTTCTCCATCAGGATTAAAAATCTTCAGAACTGGTGCTTGGGTCAACATAAACTTCAAGTTGTTAAATGCCTCAGTCTGGGAATCTTCAAATATAAACGTCGTTTCTTTCTTCAACAGCATCGTCAATGGTCGTGCAATTCTTGCAAAATCTTGAATAAATCTTCTGAAATAACTCGCGAGCCCATAAAATCTTTGGAGCTGTTTTGCAGTTTTGGGTTGCGGGAAATTCAGGACAGCTTCAATTTTCGTCTTCGATGGTGCAACCGTCCCGTCGCATATTTCATAGCCCAAATATTCTACTCGTCTTTGTAGAAAATGGCATTTCTTCCAATTGAATTGTAGTCCAGCCTTCTCTGCTGTTTCAAGTACCAGCTGAAGAGATTTCAGCCCATCGTCTTCATCATTACTGGGGATAATTATGTCATCCACAAATACTAATAAAACTCCCTTCTGAATAAGCTCCTGAAACACTTTATTAATAAATCTTCCAAAAGTTGAAGGGCTTAGGCACAGTCCAAATGGCGTTCTCTTAAATTCGTATTGGCCATCATGAGTTACGAATGCGGTAAATTTCCGACTGTCTTCATGCACTGGTACATGGAAGTAGGAATTTTTTAAATCCAGCGTTGAAAAAACCTTAGCTTTGGCCAATCTATCGAGCTGATCATCAATCAAGGGCATTGGAAACCTATCTCTCTCAATCTTAGAGTTTAGCTCCCGATAATCAACACACAATCGGTAGGATCCATCTTTCTTTTTCGCCAATGTTACAGGACTAGAATATTCACTCACCGATGGTTGAATAATATCTTCCTTCAGCCATTGCTGTATTTGCTCATCTATGACTCGTCTTTCCAATGGAGCAAATCGTCGTGGGCGTCGTGTGACTGGTTCCTTATCAATCAAATTAATGATGGTCTGAACACCAACATTCTCTGGCTTCTTTGGGGAATATTCAGAGATAAATTTCTTCACCTCATCTTTATACTCTGGTATTACATCAACTTCTTCATCGACACAGGGCTCTATAGCGAGTATCCAATCATCACTCTCGTTGACTTCATCATCAACAATTCCTTCATCTTTCAGACTCTTAGGTTCTTCTAAAGTGGGACTAGTATCAAGTCTTATTATAGGCATTATACTCACTTTGCCGGATATTATGCGATAGTCCACATTCCTCAGAAAATTCTTCCCAATCAGCATGGAAGCCTTCATTGCTTCGGGTGGGGTGAGGTGAAATGGACATTCGTACTCATGATCTTCTATATAGAATTTCAACATCACCTTCCCAAAGAAATTTTGCATCTGTCCGCCAAAGGAAGTGATACTCAATGATGTCGGCTGAATTAAGACACTCTTATCACACAATCTCTTACGCACATCATCGCGTATGAAGCAAACGTCGCTTCCAGTGTCTATCATTGCCAGAACTTCATGCCCATTCAAAGTCACAATCACGTGATAGTCATCTTCTTTCATGGAGTTCACAACACTCACTGTTGCTTTATTCTTGGCAGGCTTCTTGGCATCATCTGCCTTCTTCGTACACTCCTTAGACGAATGCCCAAAGGCATTACACGTAAAGCATTTCATTCCTTGACTTTTATGAGGGCACTCATTACTCTTGTGGCCCGGCTCGCCACAGTTGAAACATTTAACGGTCGTCTTAGGGTTGCTCTTGCCTGCCAACTTCTCAGTTGCAGGTTTCTTCTCACTAACAGGCTTTTTCTGAGAAACCATTTGCTTTTCCTTCAATTTCTCGTAGCGCTCCAGTCTCTTCTTCAGATCATGAATCGTTTGAGCTTCGTACAAACTTGCCTTGTTTGTCACCTCATCCTGAACACCATCACAAATGTATTCACAAATCACTTCTTCTTCCAAGTCGGCCATTTTAGCAATTCTCTGCATTTCATACACATAATCTAGAAATTTTTCGTCAGGTTTCTTGATACGTGCCATCAATCGTCTATGAATCTCAGCTGTGTTGAGTTTTTCGCCAAATTCTCTTAACAAAAGCTTCTTCATTTGGGACCATGAGGAAATTCCACTTTGAGCGTGTATAAAATTTCTTGCAGTCCCAACCAGCGTCTTTCTGCAGATGATTATCTTCATCACAGATGACCATCCTGCCATCGTTGCCAATTCCTCGAACTCATGAAGCCACACTCTAATATCTTGTCCCTTTTCGGCACCAAATTTCTCCAGACTGTCTTCTACATCCCGAAAAGAACATACTCTAGAATTATGAGGCACATCATAGCTCACCTTCTTTGGAGTTGAAGTCTTTTTCTTCTGCCGGGGAACCTTCGTGAAATTCCCAGCTTCAGTGTCATCGTCATCATCTGAAGATTCCTCAGTCATCGTACATGGAAATTTCTCCATCGTCTTAGATTTTATAGTCGTTGGTGGAGTGTGTTTGACACCCCTCGGCATCTTTAATTTCACATCATCATCACAATTGGCATTCTCATCACAATTTTCATCCTGGCTGTGATCCGTCTGATCAATTTCGACCCTGGATGAAGCGTCGTGCATTGTGGTGTTGCCATCGTCGTCATCATCTTGATTCTTGGTAGAATCACCGTCATATTCGTCTTGTTGACATCTGAGATCGTCATTCTCTTTGTCATCGTCGTAAACATCATCATTTTTCGTCGTAATTTTGGGCTTGAGACACTTAGCATCAGCAATCCTCCTTGCCAGAGCCTCTTTCTTCCCAGTTGTTGCCAAATTAAGCCGTACACACTCACGTTGAAGGCCCAATTTGGTGAAATTTGCCACCAATTCGTCGTATGTTGACATTTTGTCCATCAAAACAAAAGCACTCGCGCCACTACCGTCTTTTCGTGGAACTTTTGTAACTCTTTCGCGACACTCTAGTGTCGTTTTTTGCTTCGCCCAAAACCCACCACACTACACTAGCGCCAAATGAAATACTCGCGGTGAACACGCGAAACACTCCAAGTGGGGCCCTGGGGCTACGCAAAATTTCTTTCGTTTTTTAGCGTCTTTTTCCGTCGTTTTTTCACAAATTCACACGTTATTTCTTCGATAAATTAATCGCGAACACTTCAATATCCCGGTTGAGCCCCCATATGGGAAGATAAAAGTGATCTTAAGATAATTTTCTCGCTTACCGTAACGTGTCTTATGCAATCGCGCGTTCAACTTCAACTAACTCGTCGTCCTTCGTCGTTCTCCTTCGTCCTTCCCCTCTTCATCACTCCCTCCCTATACACCTACTATGTTTTTATTTCATTTATCCCACATTCATACCATTTGGTTAAATACAGGGTAACAAAGATCTTTTCAGACTTTGCAAAAAAAAGCTCGCCAAAGAAGCACAAAGCTGCAAATTGAAAATAAATTACGGAAAGAGATGGAATAAGAGTAAAATTTCCTGTTATTAAAATTAAATAGAATAGAATCACGATGAAAGCCGTGGTAGATACAACCTGAGCAGTTAAGCTGTAGAAAAAAGCATTACTTAACAAATTAAATTTTGCAAGGATATCGCAATGAAATAAATAGCACATTTTCAAAAAATTCTCTCTGTCTGTTAATTCTGAGTTGTCTAGGCATTTAATCATGTCTAGAAAGATGTTCAATACTGCAATAAAGTAGAATCCAATGGTGATCAATATAGAGTCGTAGAGCATGCATAGTGTGACCCATTCACACAAGACTATCCCCTGGTTCACATGATGAAATATTAGGGATTCATTGTGAGATGATGGTAATCCAGGAACAGCAAAAACAATTAATTCAGTACTGATAAAATAGTAAAGTGTTGCAAAAGCTGCAGCATAGTAAAATGGACAGAGTAATCTGCGATAAAAATAAACATTTAAAAGAATAAATTTGATTAAATTATAAAAGCTAATATAATACTTAAAAATTGTCTGAATGATGAAGAAGCTCATTCCTAAATGTGTCCTTGCAGAGTTAGCTACGGTCTCAATAGGATGAGTTATATGAATTTTCTTTATCCACAATAGTAGTTGATTTAACACTTCTTCATAAACGACAATTGATAAAAATTTTGCAATGAATTGAATAGTTCCAATAACTTCTGTAGCAATTATGCACCATTCTGCAATACTTTTTTCAAAGTATAAAGATGAGGCAATAAGAGTTAACAATATATAGAGGTTTAACATAAAGTTGAAACATTGGCCGAAAAAAGAAAATATTTTTCGCGATAGAAAGGACATAGTTAGCATTCTTACGAGAAACTTAATAACATTTTCCAATCGAAGATAATCAGGATAGCAATCGATAAACTTGTTCATTTTTTCCGGATTGAATTGACTAATAAATAAGCGGAAATGGGACTGAAAGTACTTCTGTATCTATCAAGAACTTGAGGTAAAATAGAATATATTATACTTCAATAATATTGAAATATATCAAAAATTAAAATCAATATATTATTTATATGCGCAGTAATTCAAAAAATACAGTATAAGATACAACAATATATTATTTATAGTAAAAGAAGGAATATATTAATTTTTAATGTAAAAAATAAATTATCTTATGTCCGTTCCGAAACACAACGTTACTTCTATTAATCTATACTTGTACACAGCGTTTGAGAGACTGAAAATTACAAGTAAGTTACCGACGTAAATATATATAGAAGTTGAACTTTATAAATTGCACAAAATCAGTAATACAAAGTTCTTTCATTCTCACCTAATAAATAATGCTATTACTAAAGTTTCATGCCTGTGATTTAAAAGTGATGTTACAAAGTTCATTATATTTAAACGTATTTGCAGAAACGTTTGGAAATAAAAGTCTTGTCACACTTTTCTGCAATTTTAATAGACTTCTCTAGAACAAACTAACACCTATAATAAAAATTGCTATTAAAAAAAAATGGCAAAGCGTCACAGCTTTGTGGAATGCTCGAACTCACAAGATAGAGCTCTTCGTGAATTAGTTTTTCGCATGATCTTTTGGTACTTACTCTAGAGATTAAATTGATTCATATATCACAAAAGCATTTGAAAATCAAAAATTGGTAAATAAATGATCATTTTAGAACGATCTAACATGAGTCAGAAGCATACGAGCAAACAAAAAATACTAACACGAGAAAAGTAAGTCATTCACGGATTTAACCTATTTATTACTGATTTCAGTACCAGTTAAACTTTGACTTTCGAAAATCCAAGACGACGATTTTTTTAGGTCATAGGTATGTTTGGACGAAATGTTTGTCTGGATCACCTCCAAAACATATCCAAAAATAAAAGAAATCGTAGGAGCCATTTTCGAAAAAAAAACAAAAAAACACGGTTTTGGAGGGGGGTGAGGGCAAAAAAAATCATAATAATAATACTTAGGTCGACTTATGGAGGGGATCCTCCGAAAATCGGAAGTTCGTACCTCTTACCGTCTCGCCTTTAGATGGATAACAAGTTCACGGACAGAAAAAAAAATTTGAAAAATATTGGTTATTTATGGGTACTCAACCGATTCATTACCAATTGCGACCAATGATGTCGGGTTGGAAATTTCAAGACCTTTCCAAAAACACCAAATTTAACCAAATCGGTTGAAAAAATCCTCCGAAGTAGTAAATTTCTTTTTCTTTAAAAATTCAAGATGGCGATTTTTTTACGTCATATGTATGTTGTATGACCTAAAATGACTATAATTTTTTTAGGTCATATGTACGAAAGCCAAAATCTCGAAAACCAAAATCCAGAATTTTTAAAAGGTCTTGCTGGAAGCAAAAGGGAATTTTCTGTGACTTAGAAATTGATTCTACACATTGTCCTCCATATAATTTCATCCCTTTCAGGATTTTGAACATTCGGGATTTTGGCTCCATCCGGGGTCTGGAGATATTGTTTTTCTTTTTTTATTGGGGGTCACCGAAGACCATAACTTGATATCTCTCACCGTTTAAGCTCTAGGACGATGACAAGTTTTAAAATAAAGTCGATTAACTGCTCTCGCTTTAAGTTGGAGCAGTAAAATTAATTGATTAAATTAAAAGTCTATAATGCAAAAGCACACGAAAATAGTAAAGTACAAAAAAAAATGTTTTAGCAGCCCCTCCTTCATTTAACTTCATTTAAAGTTTTTTTTTTTCTTTTTTGAACATTTTACTATTCTCAAGTACTTCTATCTATACATAATCGACTTTTCTTTGTATAGGTTTCTGTCACGACTGTTTGGTGGTTTTAGAACACGAAGAGGTCTGAGGAAGATAGTCGAGGCAGGAACCAATACACAAAAAAATTGATAATACAGAAGCGAGAACAGTAATGTAATGTAAAAGACATGATCATTTTTCATTGGAATAAGACCAAAAATTCTTTCCTTTTAGTGGGAGCGATCAACTAATACTGAATTGAATTCAGGGCTCTAGCACCTGATTCGGATATATTATTCGGACTTCAGACCTAATTAACTTCCCCAATTTCTAATCAAGTTAGATTTTTAGGAAAATTTCGACACTGAATTGAAAATTTAGGATACAGGATTATTAAGATTTTCAAAAATAAACACATAATATCGCGGATTCTTTAAATTTGGTAACATATGAGAATGGAGCCTAATCTGTAGTCTGAAATTCAGTTTACGGTCAGTGAATCGATAACTATCGACTTTTTCATTTTCGAATATATTTTAGAATATAACCAGGAGAATATTTCGAAGAGTTACGAAGATGTCCTTGACTAATTCCCAAGCTTCATAATGACTAAATTTTTCCTATGTTTTTCAATAAATGTAACTCATCGCACCTATATTTTAAAATATAGGGGAAAGTACCCAATTTTTAAAATATATTGCAGAGACACATTTATTCAGAAACTTAGGAAAAATTTAGTTATTATGAAGCTAGGGACCGTGTAAAGTGTGGGCACTTTCCGCTATTGTTTTTCAAGTTTTTAAGATTAAAATACTCTAGACTGTGTATTTTTCTACCGATTTAGGCAAGCTCATATTCCTGGGAAAGGTCTTGGAATGATGATTGTAAGCCATTACTAGCCCATTATTAACTGGCTATATTTTATATAACCATATTGTGGTATCTGCATTTGGTTTGTATCCTTATTTCTTGCAACAACACAAAACTGCGTAGCCGTTTGAAAAAATTGGAGACATTAACGAAATGCAGATAGAACATAGAACAGTTGCTGGCTGATTGATATTTTTGTTCCTCTATGTCCGTGAATATTAACAATCCCCGGAAATGGAACCCAAAGCAATTCTCCCGAGAATTAAGAGTTTCAATAAATTTCTATGTTCAGAAAATTAAAATTAACAACAATTAAAACAAATTAACACTTAAAATTAATTTTCGATTCAAAATTAAAAAAAAAGTGTTGATTAAGGATACTAATCCGCAGAACTATCTTAAAATGTTTTTTAATAAAGGAAATAAAATACGGAAAAGTTACAATATTTGCTTAATATTCTAATTAAAAGGGTTAAGATCGAGACCCCAGACTTTCTTAGAAACTTACGGTTTCAATAGTTAATACGTTCAAGAGTGCTAAAGGTACAGAATATTTCTTCAGAGTTCAAAGTTCGTCTTCGTGATAGGTTACCTATTGATAGAGTAATGAATATACCATATATAATAATGGTTGTATTGAAGGGAATTCAATATAGTTGCCTGTTTTGGGAAAATCTGCTCGAAATGCAACATTTTCCATCTCCGACATTTCCGAAACCCAACGGAAATACCTACTATACATAGCTTCAGCGAAGTTTCGCATTTCAATTTAAATAATGTGCGAAATCACTTTTGGCTTTCACTTCATGCCACTCTATGCCCAAATATTGATTTATTGGGCAAAAATAACAATTCAGCGAATACGGAAGGTCGATGAAAAATTGAGCCTATGCCAGACTTGGGTAGAATGGGGATGAAAAATTGACGGAAATACAAGTAATGATATCAAGAGGAAAAACTGTGGGGATAGAAAAAGCGAAGAGAAAAAAGAATGGGGAGGGCGTGAACATTGGCTGCTGGAGAAAACTAAAGGAAAACTCCGTCTTATTGTGTCTTGAGGGAAATTTTCATTGTAGCATAATTGGAGAGAAAATTTTCCGTCGTTACAAAATGCAAAAGAGAAAAAATCTCTGCTGTTGTGTATTGTGTATTAAAAAGAATTACGGGCAAAATGTCGTTAAAATTTACAATGAAGCGTTAGACTAATAACGGATAGAAAAGAAATAACGAGAAAATTGTTGTGGGAAAATGTGGGAAATACAAGTCCGATGGCGCAAATGTGTAAGGTGAGTGAGCTGAAATAGATACAAGATTGAAACATTAACTTCCTTTTCCAGAAATTTATCTACAAAATTACCGACTTATGGCTTTATGGGACCTTTTTTACGCTTCAGTAGATGACAAGATTTCAAGCTCCTATAATTCCGTATTCCGTACCAGTCAGGAATTCCCAGTAGGAGCAAATCTCTCTTGGGACATACACAGATCCTCCCATGCATCCCCAATATGCTTCAATGAACAGATATTTTCTCCTCATTTTTTTTTATATTGGAAAATAATTTTCTAGAAGTTTCTGAAAATAAGATTTTCTTTTGGGCGATTTTTTCATAAGTTTTTTTTTTCCTTTTGCCAAGTCAAATGCCGTAACCCAAAATATTCCAACCCCGCAGTTCAACTCAATTCCTCGGTTATCCCCCATATATCATGCTTTATTGGGTCGTTCTTTGCCCCAACTTTATACGCATTGTGATTATCTTTCAGAATTTTATCAATATTGGAACATTATGGATCGTTTGACCTTCATGGGAACTCATTTGTCTTTTAGGGAGTCGAAGTACATTATATACATTATGTACAAAGCATGACTTTGTATCTCATAGCGATTAATTTCTATTGCCTGCAAAGTGTTTGCAAAGTTATAAGCCAAACATCAGAATTTTCCTTCAACATAAACAAACTTTTTATTACACGAACTTTAAAGAAAGAAAGTCAAGTAGATAATCCGTAGATATTGGAATAAATTCGCAGACTGGTTTTGTTATCCTTACATTTTGATAATTAAAAATTTATGAAATAATTATGTTTCACCACTCGTTCATTTTCCAAGTAATTTGTAGGATGAGTAATTCAAATCTTAGATGAACCTTTTGCAATAAATTTTAAACGATATTTTCTGAATTTGTCAGAGTAATGTGTATCTGATGACAAGCTGAGATTCTTTGGCTTGTTGTTCTGGGACACAAGGACAGGCCCACTTCTTATTAGATATCAATATTCTCAACATCTCAGAAGTTCAAATACCACACAAAATGTTTCAAATGAATTTATTGGAAATTAACCCATTCCTTACCATGGTATTATACATCATACGCAAATTGAGTGATTTTAGACGATTTATGATCTTTATCTCAAGTGTTCTAACGTGGCTATAATACTCCGTTCGGTTATCTGCACTCCTTTTGCCAGTCCTGTTGTTCTGGAAGACATCAAAATCACAGCAATTCTACTGAGATCTTTCATTGCATATGTATAGAGGAGACTGGGGCAAAAAGTCACAAATTGAAAAATTGAAAATTCAATATCTTCCAAGATAAAAGAGATAGCGGCTTAAAATTCTTTCCTTAGATGGCCTCCATAAACCTTCTTCAAAGTCGTAAGTTACTTAGAACTCGAAGAAGGATTTTAGAAAATAAAAAATATTGAAACTTTTATCCCTATTTTTAAAATGTTTCCTTTACAGCAGATATCAATTTTGACCTACTTATTTTCCAAAATTGATGCACTGGTAAATATTTCCTAAATGATTTGGACTTTCTGAATACGAAACTTCAGAAATCCTTTTATTAAAAATGGCTGCTTGGGGTAAAAAGTAACAAAAGGTATGGAGCAAAAAGTAAGAAAAACCGGAACAATTTATGATGTCTCACGGCAAAAACACGTCAATGCCATGTGTCGCCGCTTGTTGTTTGCATTGGTCAAACGATTTGCAGTCTTTTGTGTGTGTATTTTTTTCTAAAATAGCTTGAAAAGCGTTTTTATCGTTCAGATAGAGAAACGGTGTTTTAAGAAGGTGTAGAGTGTAATCGTTATGCGAAATGATCGTTGCTTTGAATAAGTGAATACGACAATAATAGATGGCGCTGCCAGAGAGAGAGGGGAACATGTTGGGTAGGCTTGGTGTGGTGAGGTTTGAGACGGGAGTCTCTTGGAGGTGATTGGTATGAGTGGAGGTCCATCCTGAGGTGTTCCCAGGATAGTTTACATAGTCAGAAGGAGGGATAGCAACCCAACAGAAGGAAGACTGCGAGGTTGTTGCGTTGACAAGCAGAGGAAACTTGTCTTCAATGGAGCATTTATGGTATTAGAATTTCAGTGACTAATAAATGTTTTTGCAGAGGAATTCCGCCGAACTTTTGAGGATATTAGGAATCAGAAACATTTTATTGCTTAGAGCCTACTGATTTTAAGCCTTACGGGCTTAGAGGACGGAGGCTCTAGGCGGAGAAGTATACCCAGAATCCGCTTATTTTTTGCCTTATGGGCTTTGAGGACGTGGAATCTGGGTAAAAGATGTAACTCAGGGTCTGCTTATTTTCTGCCTTATGGGCTTTGAGGACGTAGACTCTGAGTGAAATGTGTAAAATCTCATAGTCTGCTCATTTTTTGCCTTATGGGCTTTGAGGACGCAGACTATGGGTGGATGGACAACTCAGAGTCAGCTCATTCTTGGCTTGGTAGACTGTGAGAGTGTGACTTTGAAGTTGACCAGTGCTAGGAGGATGCACATGATAATCCGGAGGGGTTAAAGACTGTGCATCCCAAGCACGATGAAAAAATTATTAGTATTGCTAACTTGCAGGTTTAGGAGGTTTCCAATGTGGAAAATGTGTTGGATTTTTCCGATTGGTTGATGGAAATTCTGACAGCCAGTGTGACCTGAAGTTTGCATTATTTGATGAAATAAATTACGATAATTTACTTCTTCTTTTTACTTTTACTTTGGTAGGAAATATGGTGTTTCCTTGTCTAATGGAAGGGGAAATTGTCTCTTTCACACTTGCCAAGAGCATACTGAGAAAAGGAGAAATCCGCAATTTCGCCGTATATTGGGCGAAGTTGAATTGTCTATGATTGTCTCTTTCTTTTCCAAGTGACAGAGGGGAAGTGAAGTTTCTTTGTGAGGTTTAGTCGATGAGCGATAGACAAATAAAAAGCGAATTTCTCAGCAATTTATTATAGAAAATCGAGTGTGGTTCTAAATTCAGTGCTCAATCAAATATTAGAGGAAGGTTGATTTTTTGTGTGGAAAAAGACGCAAAATGCCTCCACCCATGAGGGGAAGAGGCACACGATCTTCGGATTCAAGTTCATCAGGAGGAGTAGGCTCTTCCAGTACTGCAGTTGTACCCGGAACTCAAGAGATCAATTCCCTGATCACCGAATTCAATCCGGACAAAAAGGAAAATGAGTCTGCAAAGGAATGGATCGAGAGTTTGGAGGCACTGGGAGAGATTTATTCCTGGGAGCCTCGGAAAAAAATGCTGTATGCCTCAGTGAGGTTGGGTGGGTCTGCCAGAATGTGGTACAATGCAGAGAAGGCCCATTTGACCTCTTGGGAAATCTTCAAAGAAAAAATGATTCGCAATTTCCCAGAAGTTTTGAGGCGTTCTGAGATCCAAAAGAAGCTCATGAATATGAAGAAGCGAGCTGATCAATCAGTGTCGAACTATTATCATGAGGTGAAAAGTCTCGCCGTGAAGATAGGCTGGGACGAAGATCTTATCAAAGAACATTTGATTCAGGGACTTCCTAGCTTTGCGTGGAGAGTTGCCATGGCAAAAGAACAACACTCTGATATGGAGACATTCTTGGAAAATCTTATTCTGATGGAGAAGGTCTCTAAATTTGAAGATGATAAGCGGAAGGACGGAAGAAAACATTTTAAAAATCAATATCGCCCGAACAAGGAGCAAAGCAAGGTCACGGACAGTGTGGAGGTTAAGGCTGAAAAGAATGGTGAAGAGCAGACAAAGAAAAGGAAGCGAGAGGATGACAGCAACGAGCCTGGCAAGGAGGATGAACAGCCACGCAAGAAAACTTGTTATGTCTGTAAAAAAGAGGGTCATTTTGCCAGAGCTTGCCCATCTAAGCCGGGTTTTCGGGTGGGGGTGGTAAAGCATCAGGCCACCCCGCAAAAAAATAATATGATGCAGTGCAAGATGGTTGAAATAGACAAAAAAAGATTTGAGGCATTTATTGATCTAGGAAGTGAGTGTAGCACAGCAGTAGAGTCACTGGCAGATGAGTTGAAATTTGGATTGTGTCCTGATGAATCAGTACTAAAGGGTTACGGTGGTGGTGAATGCAAACCCTTGGGAAAAGTTTTGAAAAAAATTAAGATTGACAACTTTGAAAATGAGGTATATTTGAGAATTGTGCCTGATAAAATGCAAAGGCACAAAATTCTTCTGGGAAATGATTATTTTGCGAAAAAAGGACTCAAAATCACGGTAGAGTGTGGGAGCATGAACATAGCATTTCATCCTGCAACTGAACAGAATGAAATATCAGTCATCAGTGCTGAAAAGGAAAGGTCAAAGAATCTGTCTAAAGAAGCCATCAAAATTCATAACAAGGTGACGGATGATGACCAGCAGCGATTGATGGATTTACTGACAAAATATCGAGAGTGTCTTGCTGTTGATATGACAGAATTGGGGCATACGGATCTGGAAAAAATGAGAATAATTCTCAAGGAAGATAAGGTTTAATTTTCAAGATCTGTTGTCTTTAATGTCTAACATTTTATTTATTCCTTTTAAGGTAATACAGCATGCACCCTACAGAGTTGCTAATGGGAGAGACATTATTCTGCGAGACATTATTGAGGATTTGATGAGGAATGATATTATTGAAGAATCTTCATCTGATTATGCTAGTCCAGTAGTGATGGTATCCAAAAAAGATGGAACTTTCAGAATGTGTGTGGATTACCGCATGTTGAATCAGGTAATTCAAAGGGAATATTTCCCTACACGAAATATTGAGGAAGAAATCGCAAAACTTCACGGATGCGGGGTATTCACAAGTCTCGATCTGATGAGTGGGTATCACCAGATCGAGGTTGAAGAATCGTCAAGAAAGTACACTGCTTTTGTTACTCCAGATGGTCACTACCAGTATAAGAGAGTACCATTTGGACTAGCAAACTCCCCTGCGGTTTTTATGCGTCTGATGAGCAAGCTGATGTCTCCATTTAAGGGCAAGGGAATAACTTTCTTCATGGATGACGTGTTAATTGCTACCCAAGATGTCACTTCCAATTTAAGGCTCCTAGAGCAGTTCTTGATACAACTCAAGGGGGCTGGACTGACTCTTAAACTTGACAAATGTGAATTTTTAATGGAGGAGGTCACATATTTGGGCTATCAACTGAACAGCCATGGAACATCTCCTGGAGATTTGAAGACGGAGGTGATCGAGCAATTTCCAAGACCCCATAATAAAACAGCTGTTAGGCAATTTCTTGGTCTTACCGGCTATTTCCGTCGGTTTGTACCAGGATATGGGGAAATTGCTAAACCTCTAACATCATTATTAAAAAAGGATTCTTCGGGAAACGAGGATGTTGACAACAAGTGGGGGAATTCAGAAGAAAGGGCTTTCCAGACTCTAAAAGCTGCTCTCACGTGTAAACCAGTATTGGCCATCTACAACCCTGATCTTGAACATGAAGTGCATTGTGATGCCAGTAGTTTTGGAATTGCAGGTGTACTTATTCAAGTTAACAAGGAGGGAATGTCGAATCCAGTGATGTATTACAGCAAGGCAACGGAAGGAGCTGAGGTAAATTACGCAAGCCATGAGTTAGAGACACTTGCTGTGGTGAAGAGTCTGGAAAAATTCAAATACTATTTGCTCAACAAACATTTCACGGTGTACACCGACTGTCGTTCACTTGCTGTTACGAAAGCTTCGCGTGAATTGACGCCAAGAGTAGCCCGTTGGTGGATGTCAATACAGGAATTTTCCTTTGATCTCAAATTCCGGAAGGGATCTCAAATGCAACATGCAGACTGTTTAAGCCGAAATCTTAGCAAGGCTGCTAAAGAGAACAAGGATCTAGAAATTATGGCATTATCATTGAGTAATTCAGATTGGGTTGCAGCTTTGCAGTGTCAGGATGATCAGCTCTTGCGAATTAGAAAGGTTCTGGAAGGGCTTTTACTGAAGGAAGCGGATGAAGCCCACATCCGAGCAAATTTTAAACTGGAAGATGGTCGCATTTTCTACAAAACCCTCAAGGGATGGCGCTTTGTTGTTCCTAGAGGAGCACGATGGTCAGTGATACATGGTTTTCATGACGAGATGGGTCATCCAGGGGTTGACAAAACAGTGCAGAGTGTATCGGAGCATTATTATTTTGATCATTTACGTTCTTTTGTGAACAAGTATATAAGGAACTGCATTCCATGCGCAGAGAACAAAAGAGGATCAGATGAAACTAAACATCAACTTAATTGTGTGCCTAAGGAACCAATACCTTTTCACACAATTCACATAGATCACTGTGGCCCATATATTCGTAGTAAAAAGAGGAACGAGTACATAGTAGGCATAATAGACGCTTTCACCAGATTCATTGTTCTCCGTGCAGTAAGAAGTGCTGATAGCAAAGGAGTGCAGACAGTGCTAAGTGATATAAGTCAGTATTTTGGAATGCCAACTATTGTCGTTACAGACCGTGGAAGTGCCTTCACATCTAAGGCATTCAAAGAGTTTTGTGACACCCATGATATTAAGCATTCCTTGATTTCAGCCAAAACTCCTAGGGCGAATGGACAAATCGAAAGATATTTTCGTTTTATCGGTGAGGCATTAAAATGCTACTGCACGGATTATGATGAAAGAAACTGGGATGACCATTTAACACAAATTCAATGGGGATTGAACTGCATGAAGAATGGAACTACCAATGAGAGCCCACAAAAACTTCTTCTGGGATATCAGCCAAAAAACATTTTGGGCAATAAGTTCCTGAACGCAATATCGGCTGCTCCAGAGAAGGCAGAGGAAGAAATTGATGTTCAGTCGCTGAGGAAGAGAGCCGAAGAGTGTATGAATAAAAAACAACGGAAACAAGCAGAAAAATATAATCGAACTCATGCTAAGCCCCGTGCCTACAACAAAGGAGACTTGGTTCTTTTGAGATTTGAAAGCCCAGCTTCCGGAACATCCCGTAAATTAACTCAAAGATTCAGGGGGCCATACATTGTGGATGAAGTTCTTGGAGCTGACAGATATCGAGTGAAGGATACGCCAGCTACCCAAGTGACAGCTAAACCCTTTGATAGCGTATATCCAGCAGAACATATGAAGTTTTGGGGACAGCTGCCGGATGAAGATTATTTCTTGTCTGATGAAAAAAATGAGAATTAAACTATGGATTAAGTGAATTCAAAATTTATTATTTTCGATGTAAGGAAATGTCAATGAAGTCATTAAAGAAAATATCGTTTGCGATTATTTAAATAACTAGATATATCATCATCGAGGACGATGATTTGTAGGATGGCCGAATGTAATCGTTATGCGAAATGATCGTTGCTTTGAATAAGTGAATACGACAATAATAGATGGCGCTGCCAGAGAGAGAGGGGAACATGTTGGGTAGGCTTGGTGTGGTGAGGTTTGAGACGGGAGTCTCTTGGAGGTGATTGGTATGAGTGGAGGTCCATCCTGAGGTGTTCCCAGGATAGTTTACAAGAGGAATAAAATTTCTATAAAAATATGTCACCTAGTTATTTTTTCAAATTTAAGAAAGCCCGCAATAAAGAAAATCAAAATATGATAATATCCCATACCTGGTACTATTTGCCCCAGCATTTTTGAGAATGGTCACAAAATTACCTTTTAGAAAACAGCTCGATAAATGTATTTCCATACACAATAGAGGAAAATTACTTTCACAAAGGTTCTAGAGCAGTAAATTTCCTATAAAACTGCACTAATTAGAAATTTCTGGGGCGCTAGAGTAGCTTGTAAAAAAAATAAAATATCCGTTTTGTGACTTCTTTCCCCAGTCTCCCCTACTCTTCATCAAGGTTTCTACATCTTTTGTCTTCGAAAATATCCTCTCAACAAAGAATTTGATCAGCAAACACATTATCTCCGTATTGTACAAATTTTTCAACAAAGGAGAACTTTTTAGACGTATTCAAGATTTTTGCAATAGAATGTTCTGATGCAAAAATTATCTTCGGTTGTGTCAGCTGAATGGTATAGACTATTTTCACCTAATTAAAAATAAATAAATTGTGTGCAAAATTTCATTTTGCTTAAATGCTAAAATTTAAAAATACTACATATCTTTACATAAACTTACGTTCGGTGTAAAGATAACTGACTCCAATTTTATTGATGCTCCTACAAAAAGTCCATCAACTATAGTAATAGCGAATTCTATGCGATTCTCACTACAAATCCCAATGACATCTTCTTGTATTCTGACTTGGCGGAAAAATTCTGCTAAATTAAGGGCTTTCTCCTGAAGTACTGATTCCATCAATCTTCCAAAAATTGAAGTGTATCAATAAGAAATAATTAAAATACTATTTAATGATATCATAAATTGACAATGGGCAAAAATACAGGGAAAGGTGGGTTACTTTGAGCTGTGGAGCTTCATTGTTATACGACTTGTTCGTATAACAATTGTGGATACAATAATTGTTATACGCTACAGCTCAAAATAGCCCCACTCCCCCTATGAGAGTTGGTCTGCATGGTGTCCACAGACAGAAGTATATGCATTTCATAGGTAATAGGGTGAAAAATTGCCGAGATCCAGAACGATATTTTCCGGGAGTCCTTGTAAAAACGAATTTATCCTTACGAAAATATAACATTGAATTACCAAGATCAGCCTAATCGATCGCGATGAAATTAGGTACGAAATATGTATACACTGGTAAAAATAAAAGGATCAAATGATCCAAATTTGATCCTTTTAAAAGGGATGGATCAAATTAACATGTTCTATTATGATAAATGTACGTTCAGAATTTGAAATTTGATCCATCCTTTGTAAGAGGACCAAATTTGGATCTATTTCATCCTTTTTACCAGAGCAGTTCTTTAGAACCCAAAATTATGACCTATACCAATGATATCGGTCTGATTGATGGACGCACCACAGACCACTTTTGTCCATTGTCTTTTAAACTGTAATTAAATAAGAATTTGAACTTACAATTCCAATATCGTCCTGATTTTCATTCATATGATAATATAAAATTTCTCCAAGACATCTAAATGCTTTCGAAAAATCTATCTTTCCATCTCCCCCGTAGATTATTAATTTCCTTATCACTCATTGTTAATGAATTTTATAGAAATATTCACGAGCTAACTGTTATTACACACTGGCTGATAAAATTTAACAAAGACTGTGGGACCCTCAAAATTATAAACCGTAGTTTTTCTTTTGAAGAATTTATAAAATCTGTAATAATCCCATATAAGCTTATATTAGTTGAGATTCTGCCAAGCATACATGAAGCATACGTTGATGTGATTCTTTATCTTCGAAATTTAACTCAAAAATCGAATGTATATGTATTTCGAATGGTAAATATTCCTATGCTGCCTGAAAACAATTTCAGTATCTTCAATCTTATAGATAGATAAATTTTTATTCCCACTCTGTAACCTAGTTGCATCTACCGCCGTCTCACCATTACCGGCCTCCCCAGGTAATGACAGAAACTCTGATTCAATAGGTCGTATATACCACTCATACAATCGAGTTGTTTGCAGTACAAACATGCAATTAATAAATAAACTTAATAAAGAAAAATGAAAAACCAGTAGCATGAGACTATCATTTGGCACGGGGAGGATGTATGGAGAATGGAGATAGCCACAAAAGAACAGAGTTATATTAAAGAGGCAACGGGCTTAAAGAGCACGTTATCTAGGCCTATCAGTTGTATCTGATTTGAATAATTTCATTAACAAAAAAATTATAGGATAAGTGTTCCCAATTTCGGCCAACTTTTAATTTCGGGCAAGCAACTAAATTAATTAAAATTATTGAATTAATCTTCTAATAAAAAATGCTTGAATAGCATAAAAAATGTAACAGATCACTTGTATTGCTAGCAGTCTAGTGTTTATTGTGAAGTATACAAATGATCTTCCGTCGAGGTTTTACATTGAAATTGATCTTTGTTCATTAAAGATTATTTTTGCTTATGTTAATAGTGAATAGTTCTTTGGATTACTAGTGAAATTTCGCAGATGGATCTCGTATTTCGTGGGAAAAAATAGATATTTGGTATTCCCAGTGAGGTACTGTTTGCAACTTCGACCACATATTTTATTCCCCAGATTCCCCAAAATTCTTATTTATTTTAGTTCTTTTTTCAATTCCTGTTGTTAAAAAGCCCAAAGAAAGAGAAAAGCATCACCTTTATGAAAAGGGGTTGCAAAGCATCCCAGAATATGGACGGAATATCATGCAGAGCAGTGTGATTTGTCTTAATTTAAAGAAAACAAAAATGATAAACTATTTTTAAAGGTTGCAAATAATTCTCATGAAAAAGAAATAACAAGAAATTTTAATATGTATTCTATTAAAAATAATTACATTCCAATCTTAAAACTTTGGTGCTTATTTGCAATTATGCCGAAATTAGAAACACTTACCCTATAGTGCGCCATATCATTGGTCTCAACTTCAACTGAAACGTTCTATATAATTTTATCGAAATCGACAATAAGGATTATTAGATATTCAAAGTTATATTAAATCAGTCGCAATCCATTTTCAGCTGCTTCAGGATTTTATTCGAACTCAGGTTATTGCTTGCGAATGAGATATGAGGATTATTCTTAACATATTTGAATATTGAGTTGATGTTGATTTCAACATTTCAAATCAATTTTCATGAATCTATTTGCATATCATTTTTAGTCTTTCCACCACATTTGTCCACCGCCATCTTAGCATTTATTCCACCTTCAGGAGCAAACGGTGAAAATATTGATTCTCTGGCTGTACATTCAAGTTTAACAATATGTTTTACTTTTGCAATTGGGACTAGGCAATCAAAAGTTCCCATTATAACTCTGAAAAACCCTCCAACCAAGCTAATAAGAATTTGCCCAACGCATTAACATTAATATAAAACTTTTGAAATTTCACGAGACATAATTCAATTCATAAAATCTCTTAGAACTATCGAACATCGAAAAAGAGGACAAGAAAACAGTATCTTCATCTAGACTTAGTTATTTTTCTAAAATCCGCTTTCGTGTGTAAATCCTGGGAAATTGAAGGATAACATTGAATGGACAGAAAAGCATTAATGTTAACAAGCTAAACAAAATAAATACACAATGCTCCCTGAAAAAGAAGCAAAAAGAAGGAAATGAGAGAAGAAGAAAAAATCGAAAAAGTAAAAATATACCCCTCTTCTAATTAGTGTCAAGCTTCTTGTGTTTTTTCTGTAATTACTCTTTTGTAAATGTTCTACCTTGGGTGATTCCTCTTCCTCTATTTCCTTCACGCGAATAACATCGAAAAGGAAATTCGAAAACTACAGAAACCGAGAACAACATTGAAAGGGAATTATTTAGTGATAGGGGAGACTGGGGCTCAATTGGTTAGAAGTAGAATTTGTCATTGAATTTTTCTATTTTGCCTTAGAATGTAGATTAAGCAAAGTGTTATTTAATCAAAGTAGGAGTACATCCCCGTGTACCTTGGAATACTTGTAACGGCGTTATCGCACTAGTACATTAAAATTTTAATGCGATTCACATTAATTGTCGCTTGTGAGCGTTGAAATATGTTATTTGTGTCTTTGAGTCACTTAATATTTGGGGTTTTTTCTATTTATTGATAAAGAAGTGGACTTGGCCTGCAAAAATAAATTTAAATTTACCTAAAGCATAAATATTTTTCACATTAAAAAATTAAAGAGAAAATCGCATTAATTTTTCGCATTAATGCTATAAATCAAATTATATCAAATTTTGCGGGCGAAGTCTACCTTTTTATCAACAAATAGATCAAATTTTGAATATAAAATGATTTAAACACACAAATTACACATTTGGACTATTACCAGCGACAATTAATGTGAATCATATTAAAATTTTAATGTGCAAGTGTGATAACACAGTAAGTCTAATACTATTATCCTTCAATTTATAGAAGATTTTTCAAAAAGTGGTTATAAAACTGCGATTTTGCCTTAACGATTTTTCACTTAATATTTTGACTTCTGAATTCCTAATCCAGATATCAGAGTTTGATCATATATTTGTTTTATTAAAATTAATTATGAAATATTTTTCACTTGGACAATGATAATCTACTTCTCAACGAAATATGATAAACACTGAAACAGTCCTCGGGATAGATACTATTAGCGGAGCCGTCTAGAACTAAATATGCTTTTTATATGCTTAGAACTAAATATGCTTTTTTAAAGTATCACAAAAAGAACCCTCTTCTATACGCTGTCCTCATCCGAAAGGAAAAAAATCCACCTCCAACTAAAGGTAGTGCCCGTTGGCACAGGATAGTGTGGAAGATATCCCAGATTTCTCTACAAGTTGAATATAATCTCTAAAATAAAATCGTATTTACTGAAAAATACTTTAGGGATTTGTTTCCTTAAAAATCCGAAGTCGATATCCTAAACGATTTTGTCTATAGGCCGGTAGGAGACTAAAAAGGAAGCGGGTAATCAACAATCGACAATATGTCGATATTCTGTTATTCCATCACTATAAGAGAAATCCGAAAATGTTAAAATAATATTCCTGAAATGTTAATGTTGCCTTCAGTATTAATCTAAAATCTGTGTAAATATTACCCTTTTTATGTGTATTGGGGGTTAAAGTTACCCATTTTCATGTTAATTTACCCTTAAAAAGGTGTAAAATTAACATTAAAAAATGTGTATATATATTTTTACACCTAGTAAGTGTTAAAGTTCTGAGGCAAAAAGTTAATCGCATCCTCTTTTTTTCTCAGTGTAATTATGTAAGTAAGTCCTAGTGTATAATGTAAGGCATAAAGACATTAGATTTCAGTTTATTTCCTGCCTTTTGGATCCAACGATCCTTTCTTATGACTATATGTAAAATTAGACAGACTTTATAATTTTTTCATAAATTATTCGCAAAGAAAAAGCTTCGTTTACTGGCTAAACGTACCCCGGTCTCCCCTAAATGCTTTTCAGGTGAACATTCTCACACTCAAGGTACATGAAAGTGAAAAATTCTACGCTGAAAGAGAAAATAATTGAGTTAATTAAAGCGTAGGTATTTATTTCATGAAGACGATATTAATTTTTAATTTGCTGTGCTTCAAATAGAACTTGTTTTGCAATTAGTAATATCAAATTTACAATTAATAATAGTAGCAATATCATTATCAGTAATACAAATCTATGTACAATAATTTTTATAATGCTATGTGTATGACATTTGATAATCTCTTCAGCTAAAAATAATCCGCACAAATTGAGTTCAATGACAATGATCTTGAGGAGTTCCTTTTAATTGTTTCTTAAGGTGAAAAGTAAATCAGCTCTAGTTAGCGTGTTTCTCAACTAATTAATGCAAGTATGGATTCCTATGAAAGGTATTGGAATTACGGATAAACCTAAACCAGTCCCTATCCGTTGTGAACTAGTAATAGGAAAAAACTATCAGGCTTCGGACATACTCTGAATTCGAACAATATTTGCCAAATTCCTTTAATGAATTTGACTTATTTTTTTCAAAATATGCATGACTTAAGACAAGCTACTGAAATACATTACCATGGGGTCAGATTCATTAAAGGATATGAGAATAATATGAAGTGTTTGAAGCCAGAGTGTGTGCGAAGACTGAAAGCCTTCCCCTAGATACTAATCCGATAATGAACCATATCAACTAATCCTACGTTATCTAATTTTTCCAAGCAAATTAATTTTAATGGAAAAACGCCTCTGAAACATGAAAACGACAATTGCAAAACAATTTGGCTATTTTAATTGATAAATTGTTGAATTTTCTTTCAGTGAAAGCTACTAAGCTTCACCGAAATAGAAGAGCATTAGAATAAGCTTTTTTAAGCGGAAATAAAACCCAAGAAATTTGTGATTTGGCACATTGTTATTCTGTTTTAATAGTTCTGTTAGTGCACACTTTGTTGCCATCTATTCAACAATAAGCTTAGTTGTTTACCTTCTCTTCACCATAAATTCCAACTCTTTTGTCATGTAATTACACATTTTATTAGAAATATATTCAAAATATTGCTTTGAATATTAATAGAATTACACCGAAAAACAACTTCCCATCTTGAATTGCCAATAGAGTGCCACTTGATTAGTTTTATGCACCTTATAATAAAACATAATACATAATATACCTTCCACTGCTTCTCAAACATAAATATTTCAATACTTAACACTGAAAGCTATGATACACTGAGAAAAAAAGAGGCTGCGATTAACTTTTTTTCGTCATAACTTTAACAATTTTTGGGTGTAAAAATATATCAACATTTTTTAATGTTAATTTTACACCTTTTAAGGATAAAATGGAAAAAATGAAAATGGGTAACTTTAACCCATAATACACCTAAAAAGGGTAATATTTACACCGTTTTCAGATCAATATTGCAGGGTAAAATTAACATTTCTGGATTGTTATTTTGACTTTTTTGGATTTCTCTTAGTGTATGGGTTTCAGGTCTATGCCCTAGACAGACTTATGATTTAAACTGAAAGACGGCTTAATGTAATTATAAATAAAATAATGATCAGATTACATTTCCATCAGTTTCTGACTAATTCGTCTTTAGACTTAAGCTGAGAAACGACTTAGTTATTGAGAAACTGATGGGAATTTAGTCAAACAATTATGTTGATTATAATTAGGTTAAGACGTCTCTCGACTTGAGCCGTAGGTGTTTTTAGCACATAAGGTTTAACCATATAGAATAACTACTCCAATTTTTTATGAACCAATATTTTTGGAAAATTTTGACTTTAGATTAAATTTTAAAGGTAAATGATCCTTTACATTTTGAAAAATTACTAAAATTGTATATTATTTAGGATTTCGAGACGTTCGGGAACGGGAACTGGGCTAGGCCATCACTCTGAGGCTCGCATTAGAGAAAGTATTTAAGACGTTTATGAACAATAAGTAAGGGAGGAGCACCCCGGATCGGAATGTTAAGAGACATGTTCAATATTTAGTTGAAAATATAGGCCTTAAAATACTACTTGGTATTTTTGTATTCATTTAATTATATCTGTGCATTTGAATTTTAAATTTTTACAATAAACTAATAAAAATAACGAGAAAAGAAACGAATTTAATCAGGTGTTTCAGGAAATTAAATCTGGGCTAATGTACTGCATTCTTGTGAGAGTTATTTGGTAAAGAGTAGCTACACTGAGAAAAAAAAAGAGGCTACGATTAACTTTTTTTCGTCATAACTTTAACACTTTTCGGGTGTAAAAATATATCAACATTTTTAATGTTAATTTTACACCTTTTGAGGGCAAAATCAACATTAAAAAGGGTAAATTTAACGCATAATACACCTACAAAGGGTAATATTTACACCGATTTCGGATAAAGAATGCAGGGTAAAATTAACATTTCCGGAATGTTATTTTGACTTTTTCGGATTTCTCTCACTCAGTGTAATAATTCTTAAAAATTCATTTGAATTTGAGCAACACTACGCTAATTACCTGGCTATCCGAGGAACACTGCCGATCGCTGGTGCTCTTCCCTTAAACAGAATAATATTTTGAACTACACAGCTCTCTCCGATGTCCGGCACTTCGATATCCGGCTGACAGCTGCCAAACACTGACGGTTGACGAATTCAAAACGTTTTTTACGAAACATGCAGGTTGTTTAGAGTGAATTAATGTGTCATTCTCATTTTATCAAAGCCTTTGATACTTACTTGTGGTACAAAATGAAACATAAGCGCACCATAAAGAAAATTCTGTCGTTTTTCGACAGAAAATAAATTCACACAGCGCGAAATAGAAAAACCGTTGATCAGATTCAAAAAACCCAAATGTCATTTTGTCCCCACGTCAGCTGGATATCAGAAAGAACTGTGTATTTAAACCAACCCCATAAAGGGATTGGTCATTCTTCTGTGTGTTTGTTATTAGATAAAGGGTTACAGATATCGACTTCTAGTGTTTTATATAGGTTCTAAAGCCACAGAAAAAATCTAAAAAAAATGTAAAACAGAAAAGTATATTTATTTTAAAAATATTTCATAATTTAAAAATGGAATACATGCTAACACTAAAAAAAGAGGGTGCGATTAACATTTTTTCCTCATAAGTTTAACACTTTTTAGGTGTAAAAATATATCAACATTTTTTAATGTTAATCTTACACCTTTTTAAGGGTAAAATCAACATGAAAAAGGGTGACTTTAACCCCCAATACACCTAAAAAGGGTAATATTTACACCGATTTCGGATCAATACTGCAGGGTAAAATTAACATTTCTGGAATGTTATTTTAACTTTTTCGGATTTCTCTCAATGAGTATACTTGTAAATAATTTGCATAAATGTTAAACCTCAAAAATTAATTTTATAAACAAATTCAACCACAGACAACCGTTTTTAGCTGATATAATACACAATTTTCTCATTATAATCAAATATATTTTTACAGTTAAAAAAAGGGGAATCGCCAATATTGAAGAAAACCCCTTAATAAAATGAAATGAATTTACTTAAAAGATAAAATATTGATGAAAGAATTTGAAGGTCTAAATACCAGGAAATATTTATGAATTCGTACTTAAAAAAAATAAATTATTTAATACTGCATGATTTGGCATAAGTCCTAGCCCAAATTAATTATTTTACAGACTGAATTTCACATTCCACACTGCTTAAAAAATTGTACGCACTGTGAGATCATTGGTTTTATCTAAAAACCAAAGTCTGATAATCTTTTCAATTATAATGTAAAGCTTTCCATTATAACAAATATTCTATTTTAAAAGCTCTCAGAATTCAATTAATTTTTCATGTTTCTATAGCAATTTCAATGTAATTTTCTGTACTCGTGGAATCAATTCGGATTACCATTTCCCTGTTAATCACTTATTAAAATCCCACTTCCAGATCTATAAATAAAACTTACCATCAATGAGTACGACTAATTGCGATTTTATACTAAAATTGTATCAAAATGTTCCAATATATATAACATATGATTGTAACTCTGTAAAGTTCATTTTATTTAAATATCGTAGCATTTGAAATAATCCAGTAAGTTGATTTGATTTCAACCAGTAAATCTCTTGTTCTGACCCTTATTAACAATTCAGTATCTCATCAGAATTTGGTCTTTTGATCCGATTTCGGAGACCTAGAGGTATGGGTAAACTTTGAGAATCTGTTGTGTGGTGAAAAGAGAGAAAAGCCCATAAATCAATGATTAATTCCATTTGTTCCCTGGCACGACACTTCTACACAACGTCTCGGAACATGGAAATCAAGACGACAGCAGCACAGCTAACAATGATATCGTAAAAGTGTGATGTGAATTCATAATTTGGCTAGGGCCTTATTACACCTCTGGGTCTGCCACATTGATTTTCAAATGGAATCCGCTTAAGTTCTTACAGATCTTTCATCTATTGGGTGGTTTTCTTCTTCAAATTCTCCCAACTGGAATTTTCTGGTTGCCACAGCTTATGTAGTTAGTTGGTAAACTCGATTTTGACCAACCTACTACATACTTGGGGCTGAGATTATCTTGACAATCATTAATAAAGACAAGACTTTATAGTCAATATAAAAAATTAGAACCCTCACTTGTGGTTTTATATGTACATTTTCACCATATAAATAATTTCTCGCCTTAATGCTATAAATTTGTTAGCCAGGTTCATTCTAGAGTTCTGCTACAATATACATCGAATAGATCCTCCCGTGCATCCCCATGATCCTCTCATGTAGGGGAAAGTGACCATGCTTGATACTGTAAAATGATGTCCAAGGTTTGTGATTATTTTCTGATTAACACACAAACCGAAGCGATTCTTCCACTATGACAAAAAAATGTCTCACTTATTAGGTTCATAATCCAACCTCAAATAGTTCTTAGAAATCCTTAGATTTTCCTCAAGAAGAAAATGGAAATTCAGTAGCGATTTTTATACAAGTTGGGTCCGGGGCCTTCCTGTATAATAATTGATTCGACAATTCGGAGGCCCATTTTCACTGCAAAAAATTCACCGGATACAAAAAATTGCACATCAATATTTAGACGGAACTCTAATCTATCTGCTTAAGTCGTTTGTAAGACTGGTTATTAGTTTTAAAATCACTTTTATGTAATTTTTCTAAGACATGTTTTTATGACATTAGGGCGCTAGCGAAAACCATTTTTTCACTTTGAGTCCATGAAAATGTCATTCTGCAGCCTTAAAATACAGGCAACAGGGTTGAAGATTATGTCAATTGTCGATAAAATTGGCAGATTGCAATATGTGTAATTATGAAATAATCACATCTAATGATATAGTTGCCACATTAAAATTATCATTCATGGATCCTTCTTAGAATATAGGATGGACACAAATAGAATTTATGAATTTGTTACCACCCACAAAAACAGTGTCCACCAATTAAAAATATTTTTACATAAATATTATTACTGATGAACCCTCTATGTGCCTATGATAGTAGTTTTCCTGTACAGCGACATTAATTAAGAAATACTTATGAAATATCATGTATCGAAATTACAGTTTTGGGCCTATTTTTGATTTTTGCTTCCTGAAACTAGGAAAAAAGAGCTAGGATCCTAATTTTTTTTTAGGAAATGTGAGGCTTAGCACCAGCTATTGAAATATATTGCGATGAGTCATAAGTATTGATTAACATAAGAAAAAAATAGTTATTATCAAGCTTGGATCGTATCAAGCATGGTCACTTTCCCCTACATATTTAAAAGCCAGAGCTTCAAGTTTCTTTTGATTTTCTAGGGTTTATCGATGGACGATCTCTGAAAGACCCAAACCGGATTTTTCTGAGGGTGATCTTGTGAACAAAGAGCCCTCTTTCCTTTCGTCTGTAATGTAACTCATCTGGCCCTCGCGGACTTAAACCCTGGCTCACTGACCCGATCGCAAAATACTGATACCAGCCAAAATATTCTTAATTATTCTTACTCAAAATATTCTTCAGGAAATTTTAAAACTGAGCATAAACAAAATTTATATTATTTTCAATGATGAAGGACTGGCGCAATGTACTTTGAGAGGGACTTTCCGGTGTGCTCCACACAGTAAAAAAAAATTTACAAGGATAATCGGTGGTTTTCTTTTTTACCACGATTATTCTTGCAAAGTTATACAAATTATGTATTTCAACAAAACGTGTAATCTGAAAATGTGTAATTTAAATTTTATGTAATTGTTAACCGTGTAATCAACTGGAAATTGTTACACAGTTTTGTATATTTTCTTACATATTTCGTGTAAAATTACACAGTTTACAAATAAAAGGTGTACAAATTACACAGTTTTAAGACAAGATGTGTACAAATTACACAAATGTGTATTAATACACACGATTACATGTTAAATATAAAAATTTACCATGAAAATCATGGTAAAGCAGCCAAAAATTTTTTACTGTGCAGTGAAGAAAAGGTTACCCTAAGATGAAAACACTTTTTTCGTCTTGCCCAGAACTTTCGGTTCCGATGTGGACCTTCTTCAGTGGCTAAAAAGGGCATGAATTTTTAATAAATAACAACAAAAATTAACAAAAAATTATGTCGATATTCTGTTATTCCATCACTGAGAAAAATCCGAAAAAGTTAAAATAACATTCCGGAAATGTTTATTTTACCCTGCAGTATTGATCCAAAATCAGTGTAAATATTATGCTTTTTAGGTGTATTAGGGGTTAAACTTACCCTTTTTCATGTTAATTTTACCCTTAAAAAGGTGTAAAATTAACATTAGAAAATGTTGATATATTTTCACACCTAAAAATTTTTAAAGTTATGAGGAAAAAAAGTTAATCGCACCCTCTTTTTTTTCTCAGTGTGTGACTTCGGGATCGTGAAATGGGCTAGAGAGTCGAAAGTGATCAATGGTATAAAAATCAAGAGAAAACCGTCCTGTACTTACTAGGATATCTGAGTATTCTAGCTAGACATTTGAAAGTGTATTGATTGATAGCTTAAGACACCCCGGTCCTTCCCAATCCTTTTAATGTAACTATCAAAATCCTAACCGATGTTTACAAACTGAGGAGCTACTGATGAGCTACCCATCTTCTAATTCCGTCCAGCGTATATGTCCAGCCATCATGGATACCAATAATAAGTATGCACATAAGGAATTGGTAGTGCTATAGGAATAGACGGTTTAGATTAAGCTTTACTGAATTAACAATTGTCAAATAGCTCGTCAGCCTAGTACCAACTGTCTTATTAGGTCATTTTGTACATTCTTATCGTCAAAATTAGTCGTCAACTCTGTACGATTCCACGGAGCTTGCATATAAAGAATCACTTCTACAATGAGCACAGCAGGGTTTTTCATTGGTTTATTATTCTTTCACTCGTGCAAGTGATGTTTCATCGAGAGTGGCCTCCATTGAGCGGAATGATGTGAAAATATTTGGACTTCGGAACTCTGGTTGATGAAGTCGAATGGTGAATTAAGAGACTGAGCAAGAAACCTGAACCGTGTCAAATTTTCAACGACAAGATTAAATGACGTCACAAGGGAAAGTAGCCATGAAGCTGAAGGGTGAGTACAAAAACCAAAATGTTAGAGAAGTCTGTCCTGCAGGGTATTTGGAAATTATCGAAAAGAAAAACTTTTAACAGTTACCAAAGGGAATGAGGGTGAAAGACGGATAGAAATAAAAACGCAGGGACACAATGTGAAAGTTTGCAGAAGTTTAGAAGGTTGTCAGTCATAATGATACCACCCTCGTACCTTCCAGTCTACCATATCAAAGTCCCTACTGCGTGCACCATAATGTGAAGAAGGGTGTGACAGGACATCCTCTGGATTACGATGAATTTCCTGAAATGAAATTTAAACCAAATTTCTCGTGTTGGATGTGGAGAATTTTCCCAAATCTCAACCCATTTGTTCGAAAATTCAAATGCATAGGGATTTGCCATCAATTCAATTAGATGGTAAATGAAAGATCCCAACACCACAAATACCTCACTATCTTTTCGCCCACTGTGCCTTCAGTTCTTAATCCGGAGAAATTCGGAGAAAATCTAATTGGAAATTTTCATTGGCACTGTAATTGGCTTTGGTGTACCCATAACATCCGTCATTTTCACGCAAAAAGGTACACCGCACCCTGGAAAAAGGGACAGGATAGAACAGATTTGGAAGACCAAGGCTAATTTAAATTTTCTCTTACATTTAAAAATTTGGAGAATTAGCTTTTAAATTGATTGCATTATTTTGATTAAACTGACGGTTTTTCGAATGATTTATTTATTTATTTATTTTCTGTATTTATATATGTATTTATTTATTTAATTATTTATTTATTAAATTATTTATTTATTTGTTTATTTATTTTACTCTTCCTGCAGTCACGAGCAGTCGATTTTTTCTCCGGCTTATACAACCTGAGAAGGAGCATATCCACCGTTTGGTTCCGAAATAGGTTGGGCACCAACGCTAAGATGGCGGTGGACACATAAGCCTCTGTTATTATGCCTCTAAGAGGCCCACAGTTTCAAAGGCACTTTGTTGTAAATAAATAAAATAAATAACTACTACAGGGAAAGGTTTTCAGGCTTCACACACACTCTGGCTTCAAACACATTATATTTTTCACCGTAGATGAATTGTAGATAACCGTATGCGGATGACTTTGTCCACCGTAGTTTACTTTGTCCCCATCCTGTTCTTAAGCTTTTCTTTAGTTCTAGCCTTTAAGGATGGTCTTAACCGATCCAATAACCTGTCTGATCGGTGAGGAACATTCTTAAACGATATAACTAAATTAAAAATGTTATCGGACGCTTTATCTACTACTAATGGGAATCGATGAACGTCAGAGCAAGGAGGGTCAGCTTAGAAAATTTTAGATTTTTCCCAAAGCTTTCGGCTCAGACTCCAAGCCTACCTCAATGGTCAAATCTTATTTTTTTTTTTCGCTAAGTCAGGGATTTCACAGGGTATAAAATTTTGGGCACTGCACTTGATTTTGTAATTTTAGAAAATAAATATTGACTGATTTAAATTTCTGTACATTCTTTTAGAGCTTTCTTTGTGAGACAAAGAAATCTCACAAAGAAATTTCTAATAGAACACTCAGAAATTTAAATTAGTCAATATCGACGGTTCTATTCCATACTATGCTATCTCAGAATGACAACATTTCAGGAGATCCATTTGAAGTTGGTGATTCCCTATGCTGCCTGTGTAATTTTTTTACGAAAGTCTCAAATATCTCGTTACCCGAACATCGAATGATCACCAAATTTTCACCAGTTGTAGATCTCGGTCACAGGAACAACATATCTCTCGGAGTAATATAAATCTAAGTCGACTTAGCATAGTATGGAATGGAGCCGTCGATATTTAGTTTTTTAAATTACAAAATCAAGTCGGGAAAAGCGCGCTACCTTCGGACAATTCAAGCTTCGGACAATTCAATTTTTTCTCTATGTTCTTTATGGATTTCACCCATAGCTGTTTTCTTAAAATTTGAGGAATTGGGCTAGTTATTAAAATACAATATTTTAATTGGCCAAATTAATTCATAACACATTGAAAAAAATTAATTGTGCGAAGCATAAATCGTCCGAAGGTAGCGCGCTTTCCCTTACAGTGCCAAAAGTTCATGCCCTGTGAAATCCCTGACTCTATGATAAAGCGACAAAAGACAAGATTTGACCACTGAGGAAGGCTTGGAGTCTGAGCCGAAAGCTCTGGCAAAAATCTAAAATTTTCTAAGCTGACCCTTCTTTCCCGGACGTTCACCGGTTCCCATTAGTATTAGAACTAAAGAAAAGTTTACGAACAGTAAGGGCGGCAAAGTCACCCGCATTTACTGTAATTTTTCAGGATATAGGGTAAATGTCCTAATTCAAATCCATTTCCAGAAACTTTAACTTTGACAGAAAATTCAACACATTAAGATCATATTTTTCTGAAGAGAATTACATAAATTTTCTCCTTGACTCTTCTAGAATGTTACTGGTTAGTGAAAATTCTTTAAATATAATTTGAAAACTTCTTAAATACAAAAAAATATGCGAGTGTAAAATGCTTCTATTGGAAACAAATTAATCCAAATGAAGACAAGGGAAAGTTTCTAATTGGAGACAAACAGTGTAAGTGAAACCGCGACGAAAGGCTTGCAAAACCTTGTTCAGTTGCTCCCGAGTGCAGGATTTATTCTTATTCCTGGTCTTTTCTCCTTTTCCATCTAAAACAATAAGAAAATCTCTCCAAAAAAAAATCATATATCCGGGGTTTCCTATTGAAGCATCTGCAGACACTTCAGAAAAACCCTTTTTATTCACGAAATAAGTAATTATTTCATTTGAAAACTTCACGTACCATTTACAATAAAGATTAGCACTTAATTTAACTAAAATCAACCAGAAATATTACATAAATATTAATATGACATAAATGTTAAACAAAACGATAAAACAACACAATGAGGTGACTATTGTGTTCTTCATTGGAAAACATGGTCGATCGATAAAAAATTTGATGGTGAAAAGTACAATAATTTTTCTGAGAAATTAACAAATTAAAATTTGTGAATATGAATGGATTTTCGCTTTATTTGAAGCAAAATGAACTAAATAATGAAACTGTGGTATAAAAAATATATAAATATAGTAATTTAGTACTGTATTTATCATGAAAACAGTGATGCTTCCTTTTGGAGTAGCGAAAAATTTCCATTTGGATCAGGTTTTAAACTAGCTTTATTTGCCCAAAGTAATAACACATTGAAAAAAATGAATTCTTCGAAATTTGAGTCGTCTGAAGGTAAGCGTGCTTTCCCCTATTGGAAAAATATAAAGTGTGCGATGCTAGAGTTTGGGCGAAGCCTTAAAGCCTTCTCCTACATAAAAACTCCTTGATTTTCTCTCCTTATTTCAAACATTAAGTGAGAAAAAAAATGTGATAAGTGTGGTACTTTTGTATATAGATTTGAAACACAATACTTTACGTATTCAATAGAAAGCTAACTTATCATGATTTTTGAGAATTAGATCAAAGCAAAGATCATGATAGTATCTATTCATTAGAAGTCTATAAGACGACCATAAACTTTCTTAAAGTATTTTTTCAAATGAGTAACAAATCATTTAAAAAAAATAAATAGCAAAAGAGGGAGGCAAGTTAAGCATTTTGCTGACAAAAGAAAATAAAGAAACAAAAAAAATGTTTAGTATTTACAAAAAAAAAATCTCTGAAAAACAGAAACTAAAGTAAAAGTAAATAAAACTTTGATAATAAAACACAAACCAAAAAATGCTAACTAGAAAATTTGTAATGAACTTTTGTGTACAATCTTGGCTCTCAACAGCAACAGCACAACTCTTATTGTCACACAAACAAATCTCGGAGCTATAAAAAGTAATATAAATTCCCCATTTCTATACAATTATTTTCTCCTAACTTTAATAGTATGGGAGAACAAAATGGTCAGGTAAAATGTAACAAAGTTGAACTATATGCAAAATTAGAAGGACTTTTCTGTCACAAAAACTATTTTAAAATTTCACCTTGGCACCATCTCATTCCAATGGATAGAGACGTGAAAGGGAAATACAGAAGGACTTTATTAAAAATTTAAGTTAAAAGGGGCAGAAACTTCCTAATTTCATTAAAACCCCAAAAATGTTAAGAAGACTCTTTCATTAACCCTCCTACAAATTTCTTCATTGTGCACCCTACGTGGAATGTGTTTATTACCTTCCGGAGAGTCCCTAATTGAAAGTTAACCCATTTTGTGAGTTTCCGAAGTCATTTTACGTTAACTTGTCTAAATTGTCTCAAGAGATCCAACTTACTTTGTCATTAAAATGAAGAGTCTTGACTGCTTAAAGTCAACGAACATCTTAATATTTAAGAGAAAGTAAAATAGTCAAATAATCAATACCTTATGATAAATATTGTGACAGATTTATAGATAAACAAATTGAATAAAAATATCTATTGAATATTGTCATAAATCAATGGCCTAAATAGTATTAATTTGTCATGTTTACGAGGGACTAAAGTTCGACAACAGCAAAGATTTGTGTAAATAAAATATACAGCCTCTATAAAATATTTTTACAACAAATATAAACTTTTAATCTTCAAGCATTATGCAATGAATTGCCAAGAGGAAATTTAAATATTATAAATTGCACTATTGTCTATTTTACAGCCATTAATTTTTAAAGCCTTTTATTTTGATGGTTTTTACCAAATTTTTGCAAAGATTGCACATCAATAATAAATAAATTAGAAGATTTGGAATGACAGCTAAAACAATTTCAGTTTAAAACACTTCGTAAAACTACGAATCAGGGGAAGGCTTTCAAGCTTCGCACACACTCTGGCTTCAAACCAAACATTTCATAAGTTTTGAATATTCCTTGACCTACGGAAATATATTTCAATACAATACGTAGTATTAAGTCACACAATTCCTGAAAAACCAGGTGAGGTTCATTAAAGGAATGTGGAAAAAATAAAACAGTATTCGAAGACAGAGTGTGTACGAAACCTCAAAGTTTTCCCCTGCATTTATTATTACTGCTCGAATTCAAAGACACAGTAGTTATATAATAGTCTTTTAGGTGTGATTCCTTCTAATCACACCTATTGTAATCCTCCGATTTTCTCAAAGTGCTCAGATCGAGCTGAAATTCACAAGGTATATGTTTTGATCATCCCTGATGCCGAAAATCATAAGCCGGCAATTTCGAGTCCGGCCGTCCGTAGTGCGCAATATTTCTGGTTTGGAAAGAGATACCTTCATTATTTTTCTTAAATATATCTACTCGCGCTTACGACGATTTTTCATGCCAGTAGTTTTTTGGAAAACCAATTCGAAACCGCCTAAAACTCACATTTTCTAGTTTATATCGAAATCTAAGTAAGCGATTTTGAAACTTTTAGGTTTATGTGGTAGCCCAGAAAATTCAGATTTAAAGATTTCAATTTTAAGAGAATTTGCGGGAGAAGCGGCGTCGGACAGGCATTTCATATATATGTATATATAAAATCAGAACATGATAATCATATATGAAGGCAGGACACGAATGTCCCTTCCGGAAGCGTCAGTGGAAAAATGATTTTCAACTCAGAGAAAAAATCTTCTCAGTTTCCCATAGCTTTCGGCGTAGACAAAGAACTAACTCAGTTAGTTCTTTGTCTCTCTGCGATGATAGATTCATGTGTATCAGCTCTCTCACCCCCTATTCATTTTTGGTGTTCTTTTTCCATCTTTAACGTAATTCAGAGATCCAAATTGTATTCAGCGACCACTGAGGAAGGCGTGCAGTACGCCGAAAGCTATGGGAAACTGAGAAGATTTTTTCTCTGAGTTGAAAATCATTTTTCCACTGACGCTTCTGGAAGGGACATTCGTGTCCTGCCTTCATATTATCTTCACGTCAGTTTAACCACTTCGTTAGATAATCATATATATGTATATATAAAGATAGAAAATAAATATCTTATCTTATGATATCTTATATATATGAATATATAGCTCTCTCTCTCTCTCTCTCTCTCTCTCTACATAGTGAGTCCATATTCGAGGATTTACAAGGTGAAAAATACACAATTCGCGATTCGCGGGGAGCGAATTATTTCGCGGATTTTCACCGTTAGCGATTTTTTCGAGGATTTTCTCAGGGCGCGATTTTTTTCACGGATTTTCGCGGGGCGCGAATTTTAGCGGTGCGCGATTTTTTCGCGAATTTTTTCGAGAATTTTCGCGGGGAGCGAATTTTTTCGCGAATTTTCACTGTTGGCGACTTTTTCGCGGATTCTTGCGAGAAGCGATTTTTGTTCGCGGATTTTCATGGGGCGCGATTTTTTTCACGGATTATCGCAAGTCGCGAATTTTCGTGGGCCTCAATTTTTTTCGAGAAATTTCGCGGGTAGCGAATGTTTTTGCGGAGAGCGAATTATTTCGCGGATTCTCACTGGCCGCGCTTTTTCGCAGATTTTCGCAGGGAGCGATTTTTTCGCGGATTTTCGCGGGGCGCGATTTTTTTCGCGGATTTTCACTGGTCGCAATTTTTTCGCGGATTCTCGCGGGAAACAGTTTTTCTCGCGGATTTTCGCAGGGCGCGATTTTTTTCACGGATTTTCGCTGGTTACGAATTTTTCGCGAATTTTCACGGGCCGCGATTTTTTTCGCGGATTTTTGCGTTGCACGAATTTTTTCGCTGATCTTCGCGAGACAAGATTTTTTTTGCGGATTTGCACGAATTTTTACTTGGATTTACGCGGGTCGTGAATTTTTTCACAGATTTTCGCGGGAAATGAATTTTTTCGTAGATTTCAGTAGATCGTGAAGTTTTTTGTGGATTTTCGCTGGTTGCGAACTCTTCACGTATTTTCATGGAGCGCGAAGTTTTTCGAGGCCTTTCGCAGGTCGCGCATTTTTTCGAGGATTTTCGTGGACCAAGGAATTTTCGTACATCTCAAATCTGAAGGAGGCTATAGTCTCATCGGATGTGAAGTTTGAGGCCTCTATCTCTGCTAGTTTCCGAGATAATCGACTTTAAAGATTTTCAGATACTTTTATGCATTTCTCATCCAATTTTCCTTATTAATAACGATAATATGTTACATACAGTTTAAGAATTATTAAACGAAATTTGCATTATTTATGTATAAATATATCGTTCGAGTTTGCCACAATTCAAATTTGCAATGAAGGAATCGCACCTCTATAAGCTGAGTCAGTGATAAGCCTAGATCAGGTTGAAGTGTCTCCATTCTCTCCTACTTCATCTCAAAACATTTCCTAATAGCTTGAAGGCTGAATATTAAAAATAAAATGTGAAGGAGCGACTATCATTAAATTTCTGGAGAAGTCGTAACTCATTAAAATCCATTTCGTGTTGGTTAATCTCCCTTAATGTGAAAACTCATGCGGGGTCCATATTTTAGTGCAAAATAATCAAAGTTTTACAATGTAGTATAAATTAATTTAATGTATCCCAAAGTCGATAAAATTTTTGAGCCAAATCGGCAACTGGCGGCTAATTTGTCACATTTCACAACACCAAATAAATCAAGAGACGGGAAAAAGGTCTTTCGAGGGACAAATGATTACAATGTTCCTAATTTTTAAGTGTCATCTTCGAGGAATTAGGCAGAGAGCAGCATTTCTCTGACAGAGGCTGATGAGACATAAAATTTTATTGGTGAATTCTCAAAGGCACTCCACAATGGCATTCCATTGGGAGATAAAGCGAGAGAATCAAAAGAATTGACCAGAAGAATTCTACACAAGAATGAACAAACGAACAAACAAGAGCAATTGAATTAATTAAAATTCATGTTGTTTGTCACTATAGGTGGTCATTAGGCATTTTTTCTTTTTGTTCCGACCTTAAAAAAAATTCCTTAAGACTGCCATACAATTTCATTAATCAGAATTTAGTCAATGTTCCCAACTAATCTCTTTAAAACGAACACGCTAGGGCTCCATAAAAGATGCTTTGTATCTCTTTTTGTATTAATTTACTTTAAGAAATGGCTTGGTGTTTAATATATATTTTTAAAATTGTTTTGTTTGAAAATAACAAAAACAATGACCGAATTAAGGATCTTACTAAATTTCAGGATAAAGTGAAGACTAATTCTTGTCAAATCGTTTTCTATATAAAAAGAGATGGAAAAGCGACTGTACTTTGCGGAATGCTCGAACTCAGGAGATAGAGCTCTCCGTGAATTAATTTCTCGCATGATCTTTTGGTGCTTACTGAGTTACTGAGGATTTGAAAATCAAAGATTGGTAAAGAAATGATCATTTTAGAACTGTCTAGCATGAGTCACAAGCATATGGACAAATAAAAAATGTAAACACGAAAAAGATAAGTCACTCACGGATATTCGATTCATTATTCTGATTTCAAGATCAGTTAAACTTCTGGCTTTTGAAAATTCAAGATGGCAATTTTTTTAGGTTTGGACGAAATGTTCGCCTGGACCACCTCAAAAATATATCCAAAAATAAAAGGAATCGTAGGAATCGTTTTCAATAAAAACGAAAAACATGGTTTTTGAGGGGTCAGAGGGGCGGGGGAAACAAAAAAGCCTGTCTTAGATAATATCGACTTATGGGGGGGGCTTGTCGAAAACCGGAAGTCGATATCTCATACCGTTTGATCTCTAACCGTGTCACAAGCTTTCGAAAAAATAAAAAATATTTTTGAAACGATATTTTTTTATTACGAGTACTATACCGACCCATGACCGATAAAGTCCAGTCCAGTCGGGTTGGGAATTTCAAGATCTTTCAAAAAAATCCAATTTTAAGAAAATCAATTGAAAAACAGACCCAAAGTGGTCTAAACTTTTATGTTCGAATATTCGATATCTAAGTGGTTTTCAAACATTGGTGTCCTAGGACGAAATATTCGCCTTGACTATTTCTAAAACATATCCGAAAATGAAATAAATCAGGAGGGGATGGGGGGAAATAAAAAATACTGTCCTAGATAATATTAACTTATTAATATCGGGTCGTCGAAGACTGGAAGTCGATACCTCTTACCGTTTGGCCTCTAACCGTGTCACAAGTTGAAAAAAAGTGGATTATATTGTATAACTGCTCTATCTTTGAGTTCGAGCAGTAAAATAAAGCGTTTCTTATAAAGGTTAAAAGTCGTTGTTTTCCTGTTTTGTAATTCATGAGAAACAAGAACAGTTTAACTTAGAACAAATAAGGAAACTGATAATTAATTTCTCATAATACAAAAATAATTAGTCCTTATAAGGATGAGTATACATACATAACAATTATAATGAATATTTTTGAACTTTCTTCATTCGAATAGGATTTGTTTTCTTAACACTAAACCTACCGAACCAGGCAAATTGACATTTTAGACATATTTCTATTATTTACGCAGACGTTAACTTTTAAATGCCACTACTTAAGTGCATGACTTTTCTTAATATTTCCATGTGACATATTTTTTAAGAATTTCCTTCTAATTTTATTTTCTCTTTTTCGAGAATTTTTTTTATGTGCCCTACCTTCTATGACCGACCAATTTGACCGGTATTGAAAATGGTTATCAAAGACTACATTATCGCCTCCTTTCAGTTTTGGACTTGGTTTTGAACGTTTCAGGGAGTCTAATAGACTCTTTTCTTCTAGAAATTCTCTCCTCCTGTCCAAATTGTTACTATGTGGGAAAAGGAGATGTGGGTCGTCTTTGCTGTGTATGTAATGAAGTCTTTAATAATCCTTTTCAATATTGGTCAATTTGACCTAGTGTGCTAGGAAGAGGTATATAAAAATCTCGGTAGGTTTAGTGTTCTGAATGAATTCCACAAATGAATAATTTT
Source organism: Phlebotomus papatasi (assembly GCF_024763615.1). Lineage (NCBI taxonomy): Eukaryota > Metazoa > Arthropoda > Insecta > Diptera > Psychodidae > Phlebotomus > Phlebotomus papatasi. The sequence continues at coordinate 13,708,215 of NC_077223.1, forward strand.
CAGTTATGCTTCTCTTTAAAGTTAAGTAAAAGCGGGATAATTCTAATGTCAATAAAATGATCCCTGACTTCCAGTGGTAATCGTATTTATCTTACGATTTTACTATTACGTTATTCTTATCCCAACCTAAATCTGCGCAACAAAGTAACATTAGTTCTGCTTCAAGATAAAATTTACATCAGTAAAACGTTATGATTACGACTACCATACTTTTTTCCTTCTTATAAAATTTTACTTCAATTTTATGGCTGCAATTGTGATACTTATTTACGCCTATCGTTAAAAACCCTACTGATATGGCAATTACAGTACGACTCCGATAGAGTCAACCCCTAAAAATTTTAAACGCCGTGAAAAAATATGTAAAATTCTAGGTTTAATGTTAAACTTTTAAACAACTTTTGTTAAGTAAAACTCAGAGACAATTTTTAACGTGTAAAATAGTAACTACAACAATTAATAACTTAAAATATTGCAGGTATAGGGGAAAGTACTCTCCCTTCGAACGTTATGCCTTCGAATAATGAGAATTTTCTTTTATTTTTCCTAAGACACTTACACATTTCTATTAACTATTAGTTGGCTTGTCATCAATTTTATTGATAATTATGTGACAACCATGTGGAAATCTTTTAAGAAATGTAACAGAAATTTACATTATTCAAAGCCATTAACGTTCGAAGCAAGAGTACTTTCCCCTATAGGAATCAAATGTGTTGACTATATTGGAGTCGTACTGTATTATTATTGCAATCATTAGATGTTTGCATATGCTCAAAATATTACCATAACCCAATGATAAAGCAGCGTTAGCATGACTTAGTTTTTCTACTTTATTGTTCTCACATAAATTGGCCAAAAAACTGTAGTTCTGAAAAATAAGCTATTAATCGTACAAAATTTCTATTCGAGTGTTTTTGATTTAAAAGTTTTTGTTTATTATGGAAAATGTCTCTATAAAAAACCACCACAAAAAATGCTAGGAATCTTTAACACAAGTATAATTTATTGATACCACGCCAAATTGAAGGCTACATTAGTTGAACGAGTTGTACGTAGCCAAAAACACCAATTTTAATTTCTTCCGAAAGGTTGTTGAAAATGCTAGGTAACACAATAATATCTCTTCCTTTGGCTTCTGGTTGTCGACCGTATGGATATTTAGGACAAGTCAAGGTAGGAGTTCGGTCTATTTTTTTGTTCTTCAATCTCTTCCTTTGTCACATCCCGGCTAACACATTAAGTACTTATTAAGTACCTAATAAGTTCTTAACTCAATAACTTAATTTTAAGGAGTTGTAGAACTTAAAAAATATATGAAAATGAGACCAACGTCAGCGCTTTGTGGCGAGTAGTGAAACTAATGTGGTATGACTCGGCCTTAACACTAAGTACTTAATTAAGTAGGTTGTATTAACCCATTCAGTCAATGTACCAGAAATACTTGAGATAGAATGTTCATATTTTGGGATTAGTTTTCTACAGATTAGTAGATGAAATTTTTGAAAAGAAATTTTTTTTTATCTATTATGGGGGCGCGGGGAACCCCTGTCTAACACACGTCTTAACGGTTACTGAATTTAAATTCTGTGCATTAATTCATTACAAACTCTATTGATTTAGGTAGAGTAACTATTCAAAAAAAAACAAATTGGAAACTAGAATTCAAATCAGGAAAGAGAAAAGAGGCCAATTTTAGCAAATTCGACGAGATGTCGAATTTTCCGTCCGCCATTTTGAGCAAAAATTTTGCATGACCTTCCGCGAAACAAGAAAACAATAACAAAATGCATTCCCATCTGTGTCGGACTATTTTTTCCAAGAAATTGAAGAACTAAAGTTACTAAAAATCCATTCCCGACAGCAATTCGGATAAAAATTGCGCAGGAATAAATCATCTACGAATAAATCTTACGAATGATGTATAATACCATGGTAAGGAATGGGTTGAGAACATAAAAGTATGTTCACTAAGTACTTAATTAAGGACTTTCGACTAAACACTTTTTAAGTAGTTATCCTAATGCTTAAAAAACATTTTTTTTTTAATTCCTCATATTTTTTATTTCATAGGAAAGGTTCCGTCATACACTTATCCTCTGTTGTAATTCATAAAAACGATGCTTTAAACCTAGTTGAACCGGACGCATATTCTGTTTGAAGTATAGCTTTAACTGGTACCGGATGAGCTCTTGAAATCTGTCTACCAAAATTCGAGTCGTCTGGAACAAGAAAATCATTAAAATGATGAGTTAGAAAAATTATATTGAAAATCTATTAAAATTAGATTCCCGGAACACGAGTTTTTGGGGCCAAAGCTAAAGGGGTGAAATATCAAAGTTTGATACCCTCTTGGGCACGTTACGCTCCCGGATTATACTCTGGTTGAACTAAAGAGAGGAATTATCAGAATTTAGTAATCTCTTAGGTAGCTTGCATACCCGGATCACGAGCTAAAGAGAGTTTTGAGTGAATATTTGAAATTCTTTTGCAATTCACTTTCCCGGATAGCAAATTGACGGTACGGACGGTACACATTAAAGGCACATGTGAGCAAATTTCATAGATTTCAGGCGGCTAGGACTAAATGGAGGGCTTTCACATACACTCAAATCAAGATTGACTTCGTAGATTCCACTAATTTTTCCTTTCGATAGATTTATCAATAAATCACTAAAATTTTCTCGAATAAAAACACACGGTTGATTACACTTATTAGAGGTTATGTTTTTCTGACATGTCATGTTGATCCATCTCTTTCTAGCCTATGTTCAAGATGTAGCCATCGCATTCTCTATTCGAGTTTCCACGTTTTGTCACAAGGTGTACTTACTATCGCGCAAAAATTTCCTTAATAAGTACTTACTAAGGCCTTATTTTATGCACTTGCACAGAGCTCTTATTTCAGAGCATGGACAATGCCTTTAATCATAGTATTGTGCTAGTAACAGCTTACCTTGTGTTAGCCAGGTTTGGAGACTTTAGCCAACTCCAGAGAACAATAGAACTAAAATATTTTGTGGGATTAAATATTTTATTACATATGGATAATGCTCTATTGTGAAATTCCAATTCATGAATAAAATTTTTGATTTCACCCAGAAAAACACTGAAACTACCTATAAAACCCGATGTAGTTTCTGAAATCAAGCTTTCAGGTAATTTATATCGCAATATATCAATTCTTATCTCATCAGCGTTAAAAAAAAAGAACCACAAAGTCCGCAGCGCAAAAACTTCCACTTCGACCTTGTTTTCCTCAGCATCCAATCATCACCCAACCCAGGCAAATATGTTGATTATGTGGCAGGTCATTGAGTATGCCTTCGGGAAGTAGTACTCAACACTCTTCCCCTTAATGCTAGAAGGGGCAACATTTTTTTAGAACATTCCCCTTCGAGATTTATCAATTCTCTCTCTCATGTTCGCTTGCGAAGGAGGAGAAGCATAAGGCAGAATTTGGTACTCTGGCTATACCTTCCGCTTTAGTACTCACTCGACCATCGTTCGTGGTGGCTGCGTAACGGAGGCATTTTGTCGGCAAGTGCTTGTTGGGTAGAGAAGTTGGGTAGAGAATCAAAGAGCAAGTTCTAGTGTTGGCTCAAGGAGGTGTTGAGTAGACGACCACTTCATTTTGCCAGACTTCCTGACTTTCTATTGTGCTTCTGGAAAGTAGCATAGTGGGGTGTCCGTTGGGGGTTGGGACTCGAGAAGTCGTTGAAAATTGAAAATCTTGGGAAAGGATCGGGGATCGCTAGGGTGTGTGTACTGAATTGGTGAATAAGGAAAAATTCTCATCAATCAGTTGGATATTATGGTGATTTATTCAATTTTTCACCATCCCCTATCCATCTGGTCACCACTCAAGTGTCACGTTTGTGTTTTTTGGGTGTGAGTGAGGGTTGGTGGAAATGTTTGACCCATGAATTAATGCAAGAATTAATTTTTCCCACTGAAACTCTCAGAGACTCCACCACAGAATGTGAATAAAACTGTGTCGTTTTGGAACATACTGCGGAAGGGATATACCAAAAGTACCCCCTAAGAGGAAAAAAATAATAATTTTTTTTTTCGGAAGCTTTTCCGTCTGTGGATTTTATTGGGGTGTTTTTTTTTTTGGTTGTGCCACACAGAAAAAAAGCTCCAAACTGAAGGGCTCCCAAGGAGAGCAAATCCATCGATCATAATTTAATGGTTTCCAGAGACCATGAAGATTCTATAAATATCAGGATCTTACAGTGAAATTGACGTTGGTGAAATTTCTTGCAGAAAATTTCGTGTATACAATAAACGGGAATACCTTCAGGTGTTAAACCCATCCCACATCTGATTCTGCTCAATTTCCTCAAGTGTGGTGTATGTGTATGGATATTTTGGTGGGAAAAAGTGATATAAGAGGGAATGTGGATGGGGCAAATTTGAAATTGATTGTTAATTCACCACAATGAAATTGTTGGAGTGAATTTTTCAATTTAGCCACCCTACCTTGCACAAACATGGTGTTGGCAATTAGTGTTGGTGAGGAAAGGTGTGAGGATGAGCTTCAGTGTTTCATGGAAAAACGTACAGCTGAAGAAGTGAAAGAGTAACCATTTCCACTCCAGAGTGCTTGAAAAGATAAACAAAAATAGTAATAAAAGTGAAAAGTCCACTGTTAGAGCTCCCATCCGACAAACTACCCTCCCGTGAAAGCTCTCTCGGGTACTGAATCCCCAGAAAGGGTGTACGTAGGTTTTTTGGGATAGATCCCAGTGGGATCGTACTGAGTTTGTGTTTTGTTTCTTCATGTTCCCAGTAGTCGTGAGAGGGCCCGTGAAAAGCCCTACTCAGTCCAGTGAAACCCCCAAGAAGAGCCAAGAGATCTCTCTATAATAAAAAAAAGAATTCTGCTATAAGAAGCTATCCTCTTCCAACGAGAAAACCGTGTGTGAAGGGCCAGGAAAATTTATTGTATGTGCTAAAAAAAAGGGAAGAAGAAAAAAAAGTGATGGAGCGGTCATCTTGTGATATATGGAATTCAGTGAGAAGCAAACAGAATGACTCTCTGTGGATTATTTACACCCTTTTTTGGATAATATGCTCAATATCCCATTGGAGTAGTTCCAGTGCCGCAACATCCGTGTCACCCATCGTATCAGATGAAAATGGTGAGATTCCTTTTTAATACATAATAAAAAGTATCACAAAAAGAACCCTCTTCTATACGCTGTCCTCATCCGAAAGGAAAAAAATCCATCTCGGACTAAAGCTAGTGTCCGTTGGCACAGGATAGTGTGGAAGATATCCCAGATTTCTCTGCAAGTTGAATATAATCTCTAAAATAAAATCGTTTTTACTGAAAAATAGGCATTCGTTTTCTTATAAATCCTAAGTCGGTATCCTAAACGATTTTGTCTATCGGCCAGTAATATAGACGAAAAAGGAAATGGGTAATCAAGGCCAAAAAATAATGTCGACATTCTGTTATTCCATCACTGAGAGAGAAATCCGTAAAAGTTAAAATAACATTCCTGAAATGTTAATTTTACCATGCAGTATTGATCCAAAATCGGTGTAAATATTATGCTTTTTAGGTATATTCGGGGTTAAAGTTACCCTTTTTCATGTTATTTTTACCCTTAAAAAGGTGTAAAATCTACATTAAAAAATGTTGATATATTTTTAAACCTAAAAAGTGTTAAAGTTATGAGGAAAAAAAGTAAATCGCACCCCCTTTTTTCTCAGTTATGTAATTCTAATGTATTCCAAATGTATGATTCGTTAAAAGATTTAATCCTTTAACCACGAGACACTTTTTACAGACTGAAAATCAACAATAAAAATTAAACTCGGAAACATAATTAATGATAAGTCTTACATCTAACCTTGGAAAGTTCAACAGAATCTGATTCGGCGTATTTTGTGCCTCTATGAACGATAGGGACAAAAATAGCCCAAAAATTTAAGTAATTTTTGCTGACAATTCCAATAAATAATATTTTTCGCTTTAATGAGAAATATTACGTATCAGTATTGTAGTTTTAATTGCCAAAAGGGTTTTGCTTAAAAAAAATTAGAAATATAAAAAATAAATAAAATCAGTTACGAATTTGAGAATTTAAAAAATCGCCATTTTTGAGCTTAAATATTTACTGCAAATAGCTAGAGACTTGCAAAAAATATTCTAGATTCCTTCAACCTTCTACTTTACAATTATGGACAGACATAAGAAAAAATAACTTTAGGTAGTCAGGAAAAAATATTTTGTTAATGGGACACCGGTGTTCCAATCGTCCTTAAAGAGTTAATACAGTATACCATGATTCCCAGTTTATCATGCTGTTTATTCCTTTTTTTTATTTTTTGCGATTTTTAAATGTTACCGTATAATGCCGAATGGAAACACTCGACCGTCGATGACTGATTGATCGTAAATAGCTTTAACGCCTAGTGCTATCTATGGCTTCATAACTGAAATTAAATTATGAGATTCCATTTGACGTAAGGATTCTGTAATTGATTCCGTTTGAGATTCCATCAGAATATTTTCAGTGTTTTCATGGAATCTACAAATTCTGGCAGAAAAACATGTTGGCATTCCCAAATTGGATAAGCCCTTGAGAAAGAAAAACATTACGTAGGGTGGTGTCATCACTTATGGACGTTGTACACTTAAAACAGATTATGAAAAATCATAAAATTAGCATTTTATGATATGATTAACATTTTTCTGATTTTCGGAATCCATTTAAGCCAAAAAATTGAAGAATTGTCAGCTGTTCATAAGACTACAATGTCCATATGTGATAACTCCATCACCTTATACTCGCAATGCTGCAAAATTGCAAAAATAAATCATGAGAAAAGAAGTATAAAACTATGACATATTCTTTAACTTGTTTAAATTCAAACAAAGGGGGTCCCGGGATTACGCACTTCGGAATTATGCATCTGACAGAATTATGTCCAACGGATAATAACTTTTGTTTAGTAAACATGTTTTTGACATTTCAATGAGAATGAGTGAGATTTAGATCTAGTCATCTCGCTCTATCTCATAGTAAATTTTGAAAACACGTTTATAAACAACACGTTATTGTGCGTTGAGCATTATGCACACACAATTATGAACGTTTGTCTAACATTAGAGGCCAAATTTGTTAAATGTTTTTTGAAATACAACGTAGGTATACTTTTTTGTGATGTGCAAAATTTTTATACACTTCACGGTTATTTAGGTTTTTTTATCAGAAAAAGATAATTTCGTATATTAAGGTCATTTTTATCTTGAATATTTTAACAATTTATTAAAGAACTGAAAACAAATAGTACTAGGGAAAAGCGCGCTAATTTCGGACGATACAAAAGCTTAAAACAACTCATTTTTTCTATATTCCTTATGGATTTCACACATAGCTCTTTTCCTGAAATTTGAAGCATTGGACTAGCTATTAAAATGTAATATTATAATAGGCCAAATGCTTTTAAAACACATTGAAAAAAAATGTTCGAAGCTTGAGTCGTCCGAAGCTAGCGTGTTTTACCCTAATTATAATGCACAGGGAAGACTGGGGCAAAAAGTCACAAACCGAAAATTTCAAAATTTAATATCTTCCGAGATAAAAAAAGATAGCGGAATAATATTTTTTCTATAGGTAGTCTCCATAAACCTTTTTGAATGTCATGAGTTTACGGTTTCAAGTAAAATATCGAAATTTTTAGCCCAATTTTTGAAATATTCATCCTTGCAGAAGATAACAATTATTACCTACTTAATTTTCAAAATTGATGCACTGGTGAATATTTCCTAAATGATTTGGATTCTTTGAATACGAAGCCGCTATCTATTTTAGAATTTTACAAAGATTCTTTTTTCCAGAAATACTTTTATTAAAAATGACCGCTTGGGGTAAAAAGTAACAAAAGATATAAAGCGAAAAGTAGCAAAAACCGAAGCAAGTTCTGATGTCTTACGGCGAAAAGAAACGTCATTACCGTGTCTCGCCGTTTTGTTTCCATTGGTCAAACGATTTGCAGTCTCTTGTGATTTTTTTTTTCTAAAATTGCTTGAAAACGCTTTTCTCGTTCAGATTGAGAAAATGGTGTTTCATAAATGTGCAGAGGAATAAAGTTCCTATGAAAATATGTCATCTAGATATTTTTTTTTTAATTTACGAAAGCCCCGTAATAAAGCGGATCAAAATGTGATAACACCTCATGTCTGGTACTATTTGCCCCAGTATATTTGAAAATGGTCACAAAATTACTTTTAAGAAAACGGCTCTATAAATGAGTATCCTTACAAAATAGAGAAAAATTACTTTCACAAAGTTCTAGAGCGATAAATTTCCTATAAAACTGCGCTAATTAGAAATTTCTACGGCTCTCGAGTAGCTTGTAAAAATATGAAATATCCGTGTTGTGACTTTTTGCCCCAGTCTCTCCTATCTTTCAAACAGTTCAATTTTTTGTTCTGACTGGTTTTACTTCGCGCGAAATTCATTCTACGGTTGACTTATTCGAAAGAAATCTCCCACAGGTATGCAAATTATTTTTGTGCATAATGCCATTTCGTTCGGTATTCTCGGTGCCGAAAATGTGCAAAATCCTGGGATACCCTGTATCCGTTATTTAGTCATAAGGGAAGAGCACCACGGATCGGAATGTTTAGAGACATGCTCCATATTTAGTTGAAAATATAAGCCTCAAAATACTTTTTGGTATTTTTGTTGATACTAATTACACTGTTAATTATCCATTTAACTATATCTGTGAATTTAATTTATAAATCATTACAATAAAGTAATAAAAAATAGGTGTTATTGCAAACATGCCTTCTGTACCTCGGATCGTCACGAATTAAATCAGGTGTCTCACAGAAAATTGGTTTTATAAATTAAATCTGGGTTATTGCAGTGCATTATTATGTGAGTTAAATGGTAAAAAGTAGCTAATAATTTTTAAAAGTTCATTTTATTTGGAGCAACGATAAGGTATTAACCTGACGATCCGAGGAACACTGCCGATTGCTGGTGCTCTTCCCTTATCTTAGATTTTGCCGAGTGATATAAATTCGTGGTTTGCCATAAATCATGAATTTTATATTGCTGAAAATTTATATTCAAATGCTTTTCTACCCAATTTTATCTTCGTTTATCTATTAAACGATTATTGAAATAGTTTTCTATTTGAGCATTAACCGTTTTTGTTCATTAATTTCTAATAAAACAATAAGAAAACGCCATACAAGGTGGATTTTGACCCCGACTGATACACAAGAAGGTCTTATTAGGTTTAAAGTAAATTCCAAGGTAACGACTTTACCATATAAATCCTATGTAGTCCTTTGAATTAGCAAAACTAAACACCTTGAGCTTTTCATCTCAAAATAAATTTTAAAAAATAGAATATACACTGCCAGTTACGACAATTGCATCTTGTGCGTCTCTAAATCAAATTTTAAATAATTTCGTATAAAACATTGCATTTCCTTCTGTTGTGTTCGTAATTTGATAAGAGTTTATCATTTAAGTGTTTCAAATTCCACTTTTCACAAGTATCAAAAATATTTTATAAGGAGAAACGTGTTTAAATTTCACAAGAAATGCTCAGTGTAGCGAGGAAATCCAAGAATAGCAAAAAAAAACCGGAGAGTAAAAATTTCCGAAGCTCAAATATCTTAAGAATGTGTCGCCTTTTATTTCTTAAAGTATGGAAAGGAGCATCTCAAACTAGAAAAGTCATCACAAAGAAGTTCCAATAGGGAAGACTGGGGCGCTTAAATACTTTAATTGTTTTTAAAAGGCGTAGTTCTTCTGTAGATTATTTAATTTTCAAAAATAATAGACAATTTAATATTTAGACTTTAAATAAAATTAATTATCAATTTGTGAAATTTTATATCACATTAGCATCTATGGCATAGTTTTAAGAATTTTCATATCAATTATTTACTAAATAAATATAGAATATTCACTGACCATTGTTAATCAAAATCCTTATTTTTTTGGCTAAAAGTTTTTATTCGTTTTCATGTATGAACTACAAAATCCCCTGGATCGGCATTTCCCAGTGAAATAAAATCCTGTCCGTTGCAAAATAATCCTTCAGAAAATGAATATAATTCTAATTTTCTTTCAAACAGACTCCGATTTCTTCTATAATTATAAATAATTGTAAGATCAGTAAAATCAGTAAGATTATTTTGAATCTCAAACTCCAAACGAATTTAAAACGTTTTCTTTTTTAAATATTTTCGAATAAAAATCTTTTGCATTTCGAATGTATACCTTTTTTTATTGTGCTATCATCACATAAATGAATTTTATTTAATTCTCCCCTCCATTTTGGTGTACAATTTCTGCACCTAAAACCCCACACAAAGTTGGGGTTTCTCTTTCAGGTGATGAAACCCCGGAAAAAATGCCATGAAAATAAAAGTTTGAACACGCAAAAATGATTCCAACCCCCTACAAAAAGCTCTGTGATTTCAAATGTTTTGCAAAAATTTTCCACCCACATGAGTATATCCAATTCATGGGAATCACGCTTTTTTGTGACACAGAAAAATTCTGCCCCAGTGCCCATAAAAGTGTCATTTTGGAGCTTAATGCAAAAGCACAAATTAAACCCCAAATTTTCACAATGCTGACATTCAAATTGTTGCTGATGCATGAGCGAAAAAATGAATCACGCGCAAAACCGTCGGCTTGTGAACACATTTTTGTGGATATGTGAAGTATTTTTTCGAGAGGTTTTAAGATGATTTAAATGCGAATCGTAAAATAAATCTGCACGTATGGGATGCGGAGACCCATTACAAACTACCATTTTATGACATTGTGAATTCGTAAAGGCTTAGAATACTCAAATACTCAAAAATTTATTTAAAAAGATTTTTTCCACTTTAGTTCTTAAAATATACTCTGAAGAACTTAATCATTTTCCAGAGAGGTTGTACTATTGTGCTTCATTGTTTATAAATGTGAAGCATAAGCATATAGGAGAAGGAGTTTGCGAATGGATTAATATGTATGCCTGAATATAGAGTTACATATTATTATAATGGACACAACACATTAGGGGAATTTATGTTCATTATTTGACAATTTTTCCGGCACAAGCGTAGGAAGTTTACTCCAATATGGACATCAATTTCTTTAGTATGTAGAGACCATAAAGGATGAACACTAATCATCCTTCTAACTGCACAGAAAAAAAATTCCTAAAATAGATCGTAGATGTTTGTGAATTCTTACTGGAAGCTTACGAAATGATCAGAAATCGTATAACCTATTAAAAAGTTCGTAAAAGTTTGCACATTTTTCACAAACATTGTTCGGAAAACGTTCACTTAACGAATAGGGTGGAGTAAGTACTTTTGGCCACTTTAAGGTTTCATGTGATTGTAATTTTTATAATCTTTATTTATAGTCATTCAAGGAGAGATGGCACACCTTTTTTATATTCAATATTTCGGATACGTTTTGAATGCGAGACAAAGACGAATTTCACTGGGTTATCATTTGAAGACTCTACATTTAAAATATCAATATTAGAAAAGCGTAGATGAAAATAGTCACTTAAAAAAATAGGATTTAAAAAAGTTGCATTTTGAGGCACTCAAAAAAAGTGAGGGTGAGATGGAACACCCCTAATTTTAGCAAAATATTTATAGTTCATTTTATTAATTTAGAATAGGAGGGAAGTGATTTTAGACATGAACACTATTTCATTGAATTTATTGGAGTTTATTTTATTTTTTTCATTATAAATTATTTATTTTGTGGAATATGTGGCTCATATACTTCGATGGCAATTTCGCTGATGAGTGTATCAAGTCAGTCTTACCAGAAATTTAGAGAAAATAATTTCTAAGATTTACTTAAAAAGATTTTGAAGAACATTGACCAAAATTCACACCGGAAGTGTTGCCAAAAACATTAAGTTCCATCTCTCCTCAACCCCCAAATACACGTATTCTTATGGCGAAATAAAAATTTTTGGCCATATTTCAGACATCCAAAAAATTCAATTTCAATTTTCTCGTACAATTTTAAGGGTAGAAAGCTGTAACTTGGGGGTTTTCATTAGAATGTTGAAGGGCACAAATAGACCAAATGAGGTGGAGATCGTGCATAGGGTGTAGGCAGGAGGCGAAGTGGTCCATCTCTCCCACTGTTCCAACTCTCCTCGAATGACTATAAATAAAATTAAATTTTGTACAAAGATACCTTAAAGCCCTTTCTTCCTAATAATCCAAGAGAATTCCCAATTTTTTTTTTGAATATTTTAGTGAAAAAAGTATTTTATACAACTATGCATGTTTCAGTACTTTTGGCCACTTTGTAAGCACTTTTGGCCACTTTTTTCCAATAGAATTTTAATAAAATAAAAGAAGAAATAGCTCTCGAAAACTTTCACAAATATACATCACAAGTCCTATTCTTATTTAACACCAATTTTATGTGATTATTAGAGTATTTTTAAAGAACTTTTCGCACATTTTCTATTTGATGTAAAAATCAGTCAAAAGTCACGATTGGTTTTACTGAAATCCACGAGGTGCGCTACGTGTAAATTGTATGGGAAAATGAATGGCCAAAAGTACTTACACAACCGAAAAAAGTAAGCTCTTTTAGCCACATCCGATTTTCATTTAATTTGTTAGAAAATCTTATTAAGGATAATATTACAATAAAATTCAGTTAATAAAAAAATGGACTTTTATTGAATAACATCAAATATTTTCATCAAAAATATGAAATAAGGCAAAACAATTTCTCTTAACATTAACAAGTTTCTTAAGAATCCCATGTTTTTTAGCGATTGTTTACCTTATCGAGAATTTCTTTCAATAACTTAGAATTAATCAAGTCGATACAAAATCAAATATGGTTTTCTGATTCGTTAGATTAGAGGTCACAAAATAAGACCGATTTTCCTGTTCTAAATAAAGTCATAATTTCCTTACAATGTGATTTTACTTTAGGTGGCCAAAAATGCTTACATGGCCAAAAGGGCTGACTCTACCCTATTTTTGTTTAGACACCTGTGTTCGAAAAACATTTCGTTATCGAATTTTCGAATGTCAAAATTTAACCACTTTGGAGGGTCTGTTTTTCAACCGAATTGCTTAAATTTGGATTTTTTTTGAAAGATCTTGAAATATCCAACCCGACTGTATCGGACCTAATTGGTAGTAAATCAGTAATATATCCGTAAATTGATATCATTGTCGGATTTACTTTTTATTTCTTCTAAAACCTACTTTTCTTCAGCAATTTCTTGTTTCTGAATGTTTTTTTTTTAAATTCATCAATCATTTAATTGCCAGTAAAGCGGTATGTTATGTACCAAAAAAGTATGCGAAAAGATAATACACTGATAGCACTTTCTCTGGAGCTCGAGCACTCTTCAAAATTGAGAGACTTTGCCATCTCTTTTTCTTTAAAAATCCTTCACTGAATTTAACTCGCTTACCTTTATTATATTCTCCTCAGCTCAGTTCTAATAAGTTTTTTAAAGCTTTTTGTGTAATATGCGTAATATGCGATCAAATTTTTATTAACAAGTATTTAAGATTTTCAATATGTAAATTGCAGAGGTATTTAGCACATGAAGACCCTAATGTATCATATCAATAGTTCAATATTCTATTAAAGAACTAATAATAATAATAATTTAACTAATAGAGATCCGGTGAGCGTCGGGGGATGGGGTAACTTAGGAAAAGACGAATCTTCCAATTAGGGAAGAATCGTCTTTTTCTACCTCATCCCCCGACGCTCACCGGTTCTTTATTATTTAAATTTATTCGTCGAAAAATACTCAGAATGATTGAAAATCCCACTTTAACGTTAAAGGTTAATTACGCAATTGGATTTTGAATTGAAAATCCTTCACATGAAATAAGTAAACACCAAAAGAAAATTACTTTTTCTTTTAATCCATGTTATTTTTAGTCCTAAAATCATCAATTGGGATCTCTATAGAAACGGATCAAATGAAAACATAATTAAGAATAACTTCAATGTCATCATTTCTTTGAAATTATTTTTTACCTACCTCAATAAGTTCTGTAAAATTGCCGTTTAATGCACTTAAAGAGTCACGCAATCGACTATCTCTACTTGTGGTCAATCTTTCACTCTCTTTATTTCTTAAACTTGTTTAATCATCATTTTGTCAATGAATCATAATTGGACGTTCTTTCAAAAACACGCAATTGTAACACTTTAAATATTTCATTGAGTGTGGTACCCTCTTGGTGAACCGAAGGACGTTCAGAAAGTCTTTTTTTTGGAAGTTGTTATGAAGAGAAATAAAGTCTTTAAACACTAATTCTTTTCTTGAAAATTTTAACTAAAAATTTAATTTTAATTATGAAGACTGCTGCATTTTCAGTAAAGCATTCATGTGGTATAAGAAAATTTTGCAATTTTGATTCAGGAAAAACTTGAATAGAAATTTTTCATCTATAAAAGAATTTATTTCTCTTGTGGAATTCTCAATTTCTAATTATTTCCTTATTCCGTAATTAGTTTTCAGTTGTGCACAAAGTTGCAAAATCATCCTCAATGTTTACACTGCAAAACTTTTAATTACAATTCAAGCTTATCGTTAGAGAGTTTTACCATCCAAATCTTCCCTCTTTCACTCCATGGATGTTTCAATAGAAACTTTTCAATTGATTGATGTACAAATTCTTGGCAATTTTGAACTATCTCCAGGTAAATTGCAGTTTTCGCTGAAGATTCAACCGTTCGAATGAAAAGAGGGATTTCCGAATATAATCTTGTGATTACTTTGAAAGGTTGAAAGCATTCCCCAAAGCTTTGAGTTTCAGCATACAGAAATATATATCGCGGATCTATCCATTGCTGAGTTCAATAATATTTAGCTTTAAAAATATACATAATATTTTAATGTATACCCAAGCCATCAAGATATTACTTCCAGGAATTAATTAACATTGTTTGCTCAAACAAGAATTTTGTAATTTGTAAACATCATCTTACAATACCAGAATCTTTTCCGTAAACAATAATATACCAGAAATTTTGCAGTAAAAACTGATTAAGCGTGTTAAAGTTATAAGAAACCGAATAAAACATAAGAAAAGTTTTCAATACAAAATCTCATGGCATAAATTTGTAAGTCAAAATTGATGTAAGAGGTAGTTGAAAAAGTATTTTCTTGTTCGTGGAATTTTTGCCAAAAATCATTTGCATAACAGAACATAAAGTTTTATGAAGAAAATTTTTCCCTTGAGAATCAAATAATTAATTCATTATACTCATTTAATTTCATGTCACATTTGAATTTCAGGAAATATTCAACGGAGAAAATACTTTATAAAACTTTTAAATTATGAGAATGATGTTTTATTCCATTTCACTACTAAGATTCTATAGAGAGAACTTTAATATTTTAGAATTTTAGTATAATATTATCCAGGGGAGGTGGGACAGTTTCAGACAAGAATGATTAGTTTTGCAAGTAATTCATGAATGAACCTACTTCATCCTCCTCTAACTATTATATCCACTGTATTTTAATTGTATAGTCCTGTTTGTTATATTATGTAACCTGGGCATCAATCAATAAATTATTATTATTATTATTATTATTATTATTATTATTATTTTCAATATTCAAAAGTCAATTAAAGTAAATTGATTCCTTTCCCTTGTCTTCAGTCAAAGCATTCCCAAAAAATATTTCTGGTTAAATACTTGAAAAAATATCGAAATCAGGAGTTCAAGAACTAGGCAAAAAGTCTAAAATAGGAAATAATTTGTCGACATACTGTCAACATCAATGTCGACATTATTTCGATTTTCATAAATGTGCCAAATTTCTATCAAATTGGGAAATCTTTGGACAGAAATATTTCCATTCGCCTGGAAAATTATCTGTCCAGAATCCGACTAGCGTATGTCGACAAAACTCGAACAACTTTGCAGTACTGAAGAGAAAATGTTTATTGGGTTATATGAACTTAAATTCGGTTCGACGTAAATATAATGAGACTTTCGATGAACTAGTGGAAGTATTAACATATCACTCAACATAATTGAAGGTCTGTTGAAATTACTTATTCGTACTGACAGAATGAATATTAAAATAACGACAGAAGCGACTGGAGTTACTATAAATTAGAACATCATAGTTTACTTTAAAACATAAAATAAATTATAAATATTAATATTAGAAACTCTGTTCAATTTAATTAAGAAACTATATGGGAAGTTGAAGCTATCTTGAACTATTGGGCTATATGGGCTATATTGATTGTTCAATTTTTTTGCATAGGGTAACGTGTAAGTATTTCTGGACAAGGTGCTTTTCGGGATATAATATGGGTATTTTTGAACACATCAAAAATCCTATAAATAATTTTCTTATTATTTTTAAATTCTATATGAAATATTAAACTCTATTACTTCTCAGATAAACAAAAAAAAATTAAAATTTCATTTAATTTATTTAAATCATTTATGAATATGAGTGTCACATTTCACATTTTGCAAAATCTCCAGTACGTTCAATTTTGCAGATGTCAGCACAAACAGTGCTGAGTTTTTTTCGATTTGAGCCACTTTACAAGTGAAATTTAAACAATTTTTTTTTTATAAAAGAGTGAAGTTTGAACCTTCTAGTCGAAGGTAAATAATCAGGCTCAGTAAAATTTGATTGCATAATAGCCGCTTTTGTTTGTTCCGAAAAACCAATTGCCCCGAAATATGCCTTTCTTCAAGGGGGAGATATTAGTCGAAAAATCGTGTACACCACTTCCAGCACTTCTTGAATTTATATGGAAACCGTTAAAGACTTCCACACTTCCGGAAGTGCCATAGGTGATTTCCGGAACTTCTGCACTTCTAAGCACTTCCAGGCACTTTCTGGAGTTTGAATTTAAAAGAAACGACTAAAATCTAATATGAATTTTCTTCAACACCTGGATTATTATTCTCGACTTTACTCGATATAGTAATTGCATTTTAATTCAACTGAAAACAGAATCTCAATTTTAGTAATTTCTCTCGGATGGTTGATTTCAGTGATATAATATAAAAATTATTTTTCACGAAGAACAAATATTCCAAAATAAAAAATAGTATTCAAAAGACATAATCACATCGAACAGACTGGGATTTTGTACATGGTCATTGCTTTTTTACTCCTTCATTGCTTTTTTACACGTGGAAAAAATATCCAAAAAATTGAGTCATCAAACCAATTTTTGCATCAATTTGATCTTTTTCCGTTCTCTGAGACAATATTCTGTAAAAAGAAAATGATATTTTAGTAAAATTAGCCAAATTTAAATGCCTTGAACAAAAAGCAAAAAGCAATTGCCCGGTCAATTGCTTTTTCTTGACATTTTCATATTACATAGTCCGTTAACATTCTCTATTTGAATTCACTGTTCGAAATTTCATCGACCACCATCGAAATCAGCTGATGCCAGGAAAAATCAAAACAAAGGAAATTTTACTCATAAAACTCTTGTGAAAACTTTTGAAATACATTTAAAATGAGTCTAGGCTTAGTGAAATTAAAGTTTAGTATAAAATACATGTGAATAATGTGAATTACATTGTTTTGAACAACTGAAAATATTTCCCGCCTTGGACATCTTACTTACACTGGATGGCGCTGTTCTCAGTGAGTTATCTGATCGAAAAAAATGAAGGTGTCATATCACTTCTCCATTGCTTCTTTGAAAATCGATTAAAAGAGCAATGGCCCAGTCTGTTCAATGCTAATGAATCAAGAAATGTGCATAGAGACAAACAGTGTGTCATCACTTAATTTCTTTTTTTTTAAATTAAAGAAAACTGAAACGTTTATTTTGAAAATCTTCTTACTTTCTCCAAAGCTCAGTCTTTAATTTTAGTTATTTTTTAGTTTTATTGGATGATTGCATAAGTTCATGGGCCACTTTCACAGATGTGACTGAAATACATCCTTTAGCTTAACCTGTAATTTTTGTCAACTTTTTTGCATGCACTGGAAAGATTATAATGTCTTACATCCCTCTATTGCCATGTATCCATCAAATAAGTCGACATGTCCTTTGGAGGACTTCTCCAAAATGTGAAACAAACACATCGAACAGACTGGGCTTTTTTACATGGTCATTGCTTTTTTACTCCTTCATTGCTTTTTTACACGTGGAAAAAATATTCAAAAAATTGCGGTATCAAACCAATTTTTGCATCAATTTGATCTTTTTCCGTTCTCTAAGACAATATTATGTAAAAAGAAAATGATATTTTAGTAAAATTAGTCAAATTTAAATACCTTGAACAAAAAGCAAAAAGCAATTGCCCGGTCAATTGCTCTTTTCTTGACAATAGTCTGTTAACATTCTCTATTTGAATTCACTCTTCGAAATTTCATCGACCACCATCGAATCAGCTGATGCCAGGAAAAATCAAAACAAAGGATATTTTACTCATAAAACTCTTGTGAAAACTTTTGACATACATTTAAAATGAGTCTAGGCTTAGTAAAATTAAAGTTTAGTATAAAATACATGTGAATAATGTGAACTGCATTGTTTTGAACAATTGAAAATATTTCCCGCCTTGGACATTTTACTTACACTGGATGGCGCTGTTCTCAGTGAATTTTCTAATCGAAAACAATGAAGGTGTCATATTCATTTCTCCATTTGCTTCTTTGAAAATCGATTAAAAGAGCAATGGCCCAGTCTGTTCGATGCTTAAAAGGCGTATTTACAGCATTTAATGTTAGGCGAATTTTGGAAAGGTCCAAGTGATGGACTTCCACGGAAAATCATTTTGGGCGTTTATTTTGATCATATTAGCATTGAACAGACTGGGCCATTGCTCTTTTAATCGATTTTCAAAGAAGCAATGGAGAAGTGATATGACACCTTCATTTTTTTCGATTGGATAACTCACTGAGAACAGCGCCATCTAGTGTAAGAAAAATTTCCAAGGCGGGAAATAATTTCAGTTGTTCAAAACAATGTAATTCACATTATTCACATGTATTTTATACTAAACTTTAATTTCACTAAGCCTATACTCATTTTAAATGTATTTCAAAAGTTTTCACAAGAGTTTTATGAGTAAAATATCCTTTGTTTTGATTTTTCCTGGCATCAGCTGATTTCGATGGTGATCGATGAAATTTCGAACAGTGAATTCAAAATAGAGAATGTTAACGGACTATGTAATATGAAAGTGTCAAGAAAAAGCAATTGACCGGGCAATTGCTTTTTGCTTTTTGTTCAAGGTATTTAAATTTGGCTAATTTTACTAAAATATCATTTTCTTTTTACAGAATATTGTCTCAGAGAACGGAAAAAGATCAAATTGATGCAAAAATTGGTTTGATGCCTCAATTTTTTGAATATTTTTTCCACGTGTAAAAAAGCAATGAAGGAGTAAAAAAGCAATGACCATGTAGAAAAGCCCAGTCTGTTCGATGTGATTGTAGCTCTCAGAATAATTAAAATATGTTCTGGGAAATTTCGAAATAAGGATTTATTGTTCGAAAGATCAACTCAATTTTAAACGGCCTGTAGCATTTATGGAGATATTTTGAGTAACCTAATGGAAGAAAATTTATGCATAAAATTTGAAAAGATTGTTAAAATGTTAGAAAACAATAATTCGACTGTATTTCGTCATTTTCAAAATGTTGGATACGTTTCCAAGATTGAAACATGAGTTGCACTTTTTTTTTTGACTAAAATGCTTAAGGTGAACCGAATGAATGTGGTCATTTTTCTCCTCGTTTCGTTACGACAAATAGTCTTTCTTATGGATCGATTGGAAACAACTGATGGAAAATTGATCCAATACAACAGCATACAGTCGATCCTCTCCAGTGCTTGGGCGAAAAGTTCTTCCTGGCTTTTAGAAGACCTTATAACATTTTCTTTGCACCTTCAAGAATAACGAAAAACTCATGAATTAGGGAAACTCAATTACTCTTCCCTTCCGGAGTATTTCTTCCAAGAACCAGATGTAATTTAATTTGGATACTCTATAACTTCTTATCAGGCGAGATTTTTGTGAAAATCTTGACTAAAGATTGAATATTAAAGACGAATCATCCATCACATTTTAAAAACTTACTAAGGGCCTTGACAGACCTGAAGATTAGCCGAAAGATTGCTTAGCGCAATTATATTAGAAATTATGGTCAAACTACATTTCCATCATTTTCCACTAAATCGTGTAGCGGTACTATCCGAAAAAAACTTTCCATTATTTCCTCTTCCCATTTAAGAGTAGATAAGGCTCATAGATCTCCCTATCCTTCTCTATCCTTTCTGTATCGAGTGGCTGTGTTACTGTGGAAACTGCCATCTGATCGTTGCGGAGATCTGTAGTATTCCACAGAAGTTCCGGTCCTTCCCAAAAATTTGCTTTGCTCCCGCCACAATCGTCTTTCGGCTTACACTAGATCCCGGCATTATGCACATTTTCGGGACCGAAAAAAAACGCGCGAAATGGCATTATGCATCGAGAAAATTTGCATACCTACAGGGGATTTCTTTTGAATAAATTGACCGTTGAACGAATTTCGCGCAGAGTAAAAGTCGGTAAAAGTAGTTCAAACAAAAAGATTCAAATGTTTCAACTAATTCAACAATATAAATGCATTAACAAACAGTACATGGCCAGAGTTCTTCAATAAATGGTTAGAATAATAAAAAAAATACCTTAAAAAAAAGAAATTAAAATTTTGTCTGAAAAAGTAGCAAAATGTTTTCAAATTTCCCGCGTCGTAACATAGTATGCATTCAGGCGTATTTCAAAAATGATTTCATAAATTGACCCCCGATGGTAGGCAAATTTGCATAATTGTGTGTGCATAATTCCGTCAGGTGCATAATCCCGAAGGACTTAATGCCGGGACTGAGTGTAACTCTTTCCAGACCGCAGCATATGCTGCAAGCCAATTTCACTATTTTTTAATCAAAAATATCTAAGCTCAGGAATTAATTGAGGTCCTACAAAAAATATCTTACATTTGGACATCCTTATAATTTGTAATCATTCACAAGAATCGGATTTTTATCAATTCTGAATAATTAAAAAACATCGTTTTTCGCAGAATATTCATATGCTTCTTTGGGTACTCAGAGTCCCAAAAGAGACGAAAGAGTTAAGTCGTAAGTCGTAAGTGTGTCTAGGGCATAAGACTGCTTGTTATTTAGATTTATGATACATTTAGAAATTGGGCTGAACCTCCAATATGAAACCCCTGTTGCCAGATGAAATTGGTTAAACTCTATTCAGTTTGGCCGTTATCCGGTTAAAAGACGAAAGTTCTTTTTAGATTATACCAATTACTTCATACAACATACCATTTTCCCCTCAATCTAAAACACTTTTAGCTCTTTATGAAGCGAAAACAAAATTACCTTTGAATAATTGAACTTCGAAAATGAAACTTTCAAAAACGAATTAACAGGAACCAATTTTACAAAAACATTTTGAAAGATTCGCTCAATTAATTTTTATGTATTCTTTCTGAGGTATCTCATTAATTTGAGAACCACTGAATTCTAAGTCCATACTTCTAGGAATTTCTCTGATGTTGCGGTCTGTAGAAAACTTTAAAGTCTTTTCGCTTCTTTGTGATCACTTTAACCATCTCACCATTCTCCAACTGTTGGATAACTCCAGTTGCAATTGCTGTACTCGAAGCTCTTACAGCATCCACTTCAGAAAGTGCTTCACATGGATTTCATGCTTTTTTGTCATTTCGTGCACTCCTTGTATGACGTGACGAACAATTGGAGGTGTGAGTGAAGGAACAAGGAATGGTCTATGATGTCATTCAATCTGGGTGGTGAAGGGCATTAAAAAGATTTGCGAGTGGATGCCATTGTGCCATTCAATTTCTCATAAAATGAGATTTTTTTTTTTTTTTGAACATACCAAACTCCCGGGGAAGGCATGAAAATGCTTGGTAAAGGAGAATTTACCCCAGTTGGGAAATAATGGGCATGTGTGGTGTGTAATAGAATAATGGGGTATTGCATTTGAGGCTTCTGAAGCTGTCAACATTTTACACTATATTCCTCCAGGAGGGAACCTCACATGACACGCGAATTGTATTCCTCTCCCTGACGATACGTCTCACTAAAGTGGATGGAATTGTGCGTTGAATTTCATATACTCAATAATAGCAGTCCTAAACGACATGGGGCAATGGATGAAAATGGTAATAATGGAAGATATCGTGAGGAATACAGAGGAGAAACAATTCAAGAGATTTTCCAGTTATACAAAAACCCAGAAAACAATGGGAGTGATGAAGAACAGGAGGAGCCTCAGATGGGGTTTCCAATGCCCCAAATTCCGGATGAGGAGTTTATTTTTCGGGGAGTGGAACCCAGCAAGACAAATAGAAAATTCATATCAGACCCCATTGATGTGAAGGATGGTGTGAGAAAATTGACGAGGATCAACAATACGATGGAGAGGACCCGTATAATTTGGGACATTTGTCCACCCTTCTTCGCATCATCTCATTCCCATTGTGTCACTCCTCAATTAGAGGATTGAATTTGATTTCGAGAGACTTGCTGAATCTCAAATGGATCCATGTGCCTATCCAAAATTTCACCAGGAGCTTTTTATCTCTCCATGTTGATGAGTTTTCCCCGGATATTGTGTCCTCTTCAGTCACACCCTTGGTGAATTTTCAAGGGGTGAATTCGACCCGTGCTACCTAAAATTCTACAAGCATTTAATTAGTTTACCCACCATACATACAACTCACGAGAGGTTAATTACCGTATATCTAGATATGCGGGATTTTTTTCCACGATGCTCCCTACAAAAAAAAACATCAATTCCAATGCCATAGACCGCTAAAAATATATTAATTGCGGAAATCTATAGGCTTATTGCGGATTATATAGTGAAACTGGAAATGGTAATAATGATCTCGTCATTCTGGTGCACTTAAAAAAGATTAATGAGAAATATAATTTCAAACATTCGAAAGCAGAAAATTACAACAGAAGAAATTAGCGTAATCCGATTATCAATACGTACTATGGATAATTTTCAGCGTTATAAAATGCAATTGCCGTGTCTCTTCCCTGGGGCTCACTGCCCTCTGGCGTGGTACTACGCAGACAACTCTAGAGTTATCATACTATATCTATAACTATAAAGTATCACTGTTTGCATCATGAACAGTGCAGTTGATAAAAAATTAAACAAGACACTTATTAAAAAAGAAATGCTATATAGAACTCAAGAAAAAACCTCTCTTTGTTGAGCATTTTCTTCCAACAATTATTAAATAATTTAATAATCTTGAGAAGAAAGAGAAATAAAACTGCCAGTAGAAACTACGAAGAAAGCAATTTAAATTTTAATTTTTGGTGAGTTTAAAATCTTATTGCTTCCAAAATGGAAAAAAAAACTACTTTATTTTTTTCTTTGTCACAAGTCCTAAATACTGTAAAATAATAAAAAAAAACAATATAATAATTTGAAGTTTGAACAACACCGCTAAAATTTGTGAGTAAAAATTCAGTTTTGTCAGTTAATGATCAAAACAAAATCCTGAAAACCAAAATCCCTCAAGCCAAAATCCCGAACGCCAAAATCCCGAAAAGGTCAAAATCCCGAAAGCCACAATCCCGAAAGCTAAAATCCCGAATGTTCAAAATCCTGAAAGGGATTTAAGAATTCGGGATTTTGGCCCATTCGGGATTTTGGCGTTCGGGATTTTGGCTTTCGGAATTTTGGCTTTCGGGATTTTGACCGGGACCCATTTTCCCCGATATTTTAATTATATTTTCGGTTTTGTTTATTTTTTTTAATATAATATTGTTTACTTTGTACTGATCATTTTTTTATTAACACAAATTTGAAATAATTAAAACACAAGACACTCTAAAGTCACTGCCCGTCAACGTAACTCAATTATTCTTTTTTATCTTTACTGTTGCATTTTGATTTTTTATTTAATAAATTTAATAAAATAACTTAATATTTAGTTGGAGTTGAAATAATATGTAAGGTAACCATTCCGATTATCATTTTTTAAAGCAAAAATAGGACTTTAGAGAGACTATTTGCAATGAGGTAATTCTGAACAGAACCCAATACAGAGTTTAATTTTGAATTTTGAAATTTTCTCGCTAGGGGGAAGTGGGGCACCTTTAAAAGTGGGGTACCTTTGAAATTGGGATTTTTCACCATTTTTAAATAAAATTGAACCTTATCGTGATATAATTTAGCTGCACAAACAGATTGAGAAGCTCAATTACATTATGATATAGCTCAGTTCGACTTCAACATAGCAGAAAAATCCCAATTTCAAAGGTGCCCCACTTTCAAAGGTACCCCCCACTTCGCCCTATCACTATTCCAAATAGGTAAAAGAAAAAAAACACTAAAAAGTGCTCTTATTCTCCTCTTTGCTCTTCTATTTCTTCTCACATAGGTTGTCTATTCGTCTTTGCTCATCTGAAACAGTGACAAAATATTGAAAATCAAAATAAAGTTCTGTCCAAAATTAACCTACTGTACCCCATTTCGCCCATTTTTAAAATTTAAAATTCCCAATTGTTCACTTATTATAAATTGGGTTTCATATTTTATTTTCAAAATATTTAACAACAAACCAATTGCAAGGCTAAATTATATCATTAATACGCTCAAATTTATTTAAAACTAGGAGAATGAGCCCAATTTCAAAGCTGTCCCACTTTAAAGATGCCCCACTTACCCCTTATATAGGGCTGATATTTCGATTAAAAAGATATTTTTTCGATTTTCTTCTAAAATTTTTAATGTTTCTTTGACCAAAAACTGGCGTATACACTCAGTCCCAAGAACAAGGCCTTCCCGCAAGGGGATTTCTAGACATGCATTATTATTTTTTCTTGTACGGGATGAAGTTGTCAGTCCCATGCCCGTGGAATCAATTGAAGTGAATGGCAGTGAAGCTCACTGGATGCAATTCGCAGTTCGAACCGCTTTAATGCCAGAAAAATTCCTGGTGATCTAAAGGGGATTCGAACCCGGGACACTTGCATCATAGAGCGAGTGCTCTACCACTTGACCGATTGAGTATCCCGGCATTATGCACTTCGAAATTATGCATCTGACGAGATTATGAACATACAATTATGCAGGTTTGCCTACCATTGGGGGAAAATTTGTGAAATCTTTCTTGAAATACGACTGAATGTATACTATTTTGAAAATACTATGCTTGTTTTTCATAATAAAACTTTAATTTCTTTTATTAAGGTAAAAATTTTAAATATTCTAACAATTCATTAAAGAACTCTGACCAAGAGTACTGTTTCTTGATGAATTTCTTTTAAACAATTAAATCGTTTTGCTTTGACTACTTTTACTCCGCGCGAAATTCGTTCTATGGCCGATTCATTCAAAAGAAATCGCCTGCGGGTATGCAAATTTTCTCAATGCATAAAACCATTTTGCGCGTTTTTTTCGGTCCCGAATATATGCATAATCCCGGAACTGAGTGTATTTCAATTTGAAGACCTTGTATTACTGTTAAAAATAAATTTTAAAATGTGTTACCTAGGGGGAAGTAGGTCTCCATTGATATTATATTTTTTCGCTTATTTCTAAATGAAGCTGGTCCTTACATTTATTTTATGTAGGGGGAGGTGGGGCTATTTTGAGTTGTGGGGCTACATTGTTATACGATTTTTTCACATATTTCTAATGGAAACTGGACTTTAACATGATGTAATTTAGATAGACAAAATAATTGTGGATCCAAATAAAATAACTGGCATATACAACCTGAGAAAGAGCTTTTCCACCGTTTTGCTCTGGAGGTTGGTCACCAACGCTAAGACGGCGGTGGACGGTGAAAACTACATGGGATCTCATTTAAACGAAACTGTACTTCGAAAGCATTGTTGATGAATAAATTTATCTTATCTTATCTATCTAATTGTAAGGACCAGCTTCATTTAGAAATAGACGTAAAAGTCGTATAATAATCTAGCCCCACAGCTCAAAGTAGCCCCACCTCCCCCTACTTGTTTAATTGATTTGTGAAACGATTTTGAGTATTCTTATGCAGAATATTTATCAAAAAGCAATATTTCTGCATAAATAAAAAAAAATATGCGCAGCCTATAACAGTTGCTTTTTAATTACAAAGATATTCTTGGAATACTTGTAATAATACTGTAAAACTTTTTTAATTGCTGCAGATATAATTTTGAATAATTTTAAAAAATACGAAATCATTAAGACCGACGAATTTCATTCTTTGTCATTTTTCGGTTTATTTTGCTGCAAATAAAATCTTGCATGACATTTCCTTAATTGCAGAGAGAGTACGAGAAGAAGCGACGAAAAGTTTCCTAATGAGGAAAAACATTTCTTACTTCAGAAGTTCCTATATATTGGGAGTTTGTCCTCCCCCATGGGAGCTATATTTATCCGCAAAATATTGTCTGTTAATCGATAAATTCTGGGTTAGGTAGGGAGGGTGGTAAAATAAATCATTTATCAAAATGAAGTCTTTTCTTTATACAAACTCGATGGAATGTTGCTTATAAGTGTTGTGTCAGGGAATTTCATCAAGTTCCTGGAATAAATCCACCCATTGATTCCCCATATGAAGAGATAGATATTGACACACTTTGTGATTCGACAAAATCCAATTTTGAATCTCTCTTCTCCATTCAACTCAAAAAGATATTTAATTCATCTAATATTTCCTCCGCCTCGAGAGCTTCTTTTTTTACCGAAGATATCTTTTTTTCTTCTAAGTTCTTCTTTGAAATTCAAAGGAAAATCCAATAATAAGCTCTGTGTGATTTCACTCTTTATTTTCCTCTTTATATCTCTCTTTAGGATTTTAGATTGCCAATCTCTTCTTTTTTTCCCACCTACGTATAGAAGAGCTCACGGGGGATACTTTGAGAGAAAGTAAAAGAAGTGCTATTGGAAATTTCAATACAAAATACTTTAAACAAGGGCTCAGGGCTATAAAATTCGTCTCAAGGACTCAATCATTTGAAATCGAAGAATAAAGAGAGTTTGAACTCTTATTTGATATACTTGAATGATATTTATTCGACATTATGGTAAAATGATCAACCTTTTTTTTTCCTTAGTTTATTTGCAGAAATAATTCGTTTTCTTAGGCAAATAAAACACGTACTCTTCTTCGATTTGATGGATTTCAATTTCGACTTAGTGAAATTTCTTATTGACTTTTTAATTGAGTTTGAACTAAAGCATGATGCATATTATTTTGTTGTTTGGTCTTATATTAAATATATCTTTTTAAAGTATTTAAACTTCGAGGGCTGGATCAGCAACTTAAGAATTATCCACAACTTTGGGATTGAGTTTTGGGGTCGGAAAAATCACTTTTCGGCCTTTTAGAGGAAAATACAACTAAATGAATCTAATAGGAAAAATTGGTGTTTTTCTTATATGGGAATTGGGGCACCTTTGAAATTGGGATTTTTCTCCTATGTTTAAGTGGAACTGAGCCGTATCATAATATAATTTAGCTTCTCAAACTGTTTCTGCATCTAAATTATATCACGATAAGGCTCAATTTTATTTAAAAATAGGTGAAAAATTCCAATTTCAAAGGTGCCCCACTTTCAAGTTGTCCCACTTCCCCCTATAGCCAGCACCGGTGGGACACCGGTCTTTCAATCACTCTTAAAGAGTAAAAGGATTTACTAATTTGTTGATCACTCTAATCGTCACTGGATTCCAGGGAGTTCCGCCTTCAAAGAAAGCGCATATCCTTAGAAAAAAATTGCATACCCACGGGAGAGGTCTGTAGAATAAGTTACGGAAACGCCGTGACGTATGCAAAACACTTTCGTTGCCGGTTTTTCAGCCTTTTTCCATCGCCAACCGTTCATAAGAAATGTATTTCAAATTTACCGCGTGAAAAAAAATTGCATACGTTTGAGACTATCTCAAAAATTATTTTACAAATGACCTCCCAATAGCAGGTAATTCACATCAAATTCGTTCAATCTGTTTTCACTTAATCTGGAACTTCCCGTATATGTTTAGGGGAAAGCGCGATACCTTCGAACGACTCGAACTTCGGAAAATTTAATTTTTTCTATGTTCTCAATAGATTTGGCTCGTGGTTCTTTTCTGGAAATTTGGGATTGTGGACTAACTATTAAAATATAATATTATAATGGATAAAATTCATTAAAAATATATTGGAAAAAATGTGTTGTTCGAAGCTTGAGTCGTCTGAAAGTAACGCGCTTTCCCCTATATATTTTGTTTATTATTTATTTTAATTTTACCAAAGCCAGAGGCCAAATGGTTTGAGATAACGACTTCGGGTGCTTTGGAAACCCCCCGTCTATCAATTCAAAAATCTTCTCCATGCTTTCCTTAACTATTTGCGTATTCCAAATAATGAATTTTTGGAAGTCAAGTTTCTAAAAGATTCTGGAAAGCATATTACTTAACTGATACGGAAAAGTTTGAGTTGTTTGAAAAGGCCTTAAAGTGCTTCACAAGTTCATACTGGTTCGAATTGTCTATTATGTACCTGTAACTATTAATACACTGATTATATGACTATGACTAAGATTATAAGGCCATATGCTTAATTATTATGCTTTGAGGGATAAAATTTTTTGTTTTTAAATTAGTAGTTTGGTCAGTTTGGGCAGTAAAAAAATAAAATATATCAAAAGGTATCAAATGGTAATTAAAAAAAATTCAGTAAAACATTTAGTTTCGGTCAGTAAAACATAATATATTACTATCAGTAAGAAACTTAAAATGTCCTTAAACTCAAAACAAGTTCACCATGATGATTCACAACGTTTTAATATTCGTTTTTAAAATAAAATTATTGTTTTATTTCATGTACAATTTTAATCTAATTTTTGTTAACATACTGCCCAATTTTCATTTTCAAAGACGTATTTTTTTCAAAGAACTAGGGTAAAATGGGATAATTTGGAACCATTTACAATTTGGGACATTTGAGATTTTCTCACAGTTTTAGAAATTCAAAAGGAAAAAAAACTATTTCTGTTGTTCTTAATCGCCTTTTTCTTCTATTTCGTGGTCTTTGTTTTCTCTTTGCTCATCTGAAACAATGAGAAAGTCTCAAATGTTCCAAATTATGAATGGTTCCAAATTATACCTCATTTTACCCTACCCAATATGCAATAGTCTTGTGATTTTTGCAACTTACATATCGTTTTTGTTGCAATTCATGCAGATTAAGTATTTTGAGATAAGGCCATTCAAGTATAGTGGACCACCCCCATTAAACTCTCTGGTGCTTATAATTAAAACCCCATCTTAATGTTTTATTATCCATCCATCTAAGTTTTATCGTTGCTTTAATGTATTTCTTAGCTTGTTAATTTCTTTCTTTTTTTTGCACTAAAAGGAAGTCAACGCAGTTAATTGAAGACGTTGTGGCTTTCAGTGTTATTTTACAATGAGCCTCTTCGAGTAATTAGTAAACATTGTCACTGACATTTCTTTCTGTTTCAAACGAATTGGTAGTCATTGAAGTATATGAGCACTTCATTCATATTCAAATGATGTGGTGAGATGAATTCTTTTGAAGATCTCGACATTTTTTCTTTTTTTTTTTAATTTTTCTATTCTGTTTTGTCACTCTCACAAGTGTATGTTTTTTTTGTTGTGTTGATGCTCTCGAGCCACTTGAAACTTGCGCGTGCTTCCAGCAATATTTGCCAATGGTAAACATTAATTATGTTGTTCCCTCCACCACCTCATACTTTTGTCCGCACCCAACATCCATGTTGAACAACAAAAACGGCCCATGAATAATGCTTGAAATATTCTTCGTATAAAAGTGCTATGCTATGGCATAGTGAATGTCCATTAAACAGAGAGTTTGAGAAATTTTGCGAAAATTCCTCTTCAAATATCCATATCGTCCATGTTTTCTTTACGTGCAAATTGAAGTTTTCAATCCATTTGGAGGGATTAAAAGTCTTCAAAATTGATGGAAAAGTTCAAAGTCGACACTTTATCAACTTATTTGAGGATAACAAAACGAGAATGATGACTCTTGGCTATATTCTTCCCAAACTTCATACAACCAATCCAATTATCCAAAATGTCAATTAGACTTTAACTAGAGTGCTACGAAATTGGAAAACTTAGCTATGGCAAAAACTTTAGGAAAACTCTTATGTGATTTTTGTGAAACTGTAGTGTTTTCCAACTTTTCCTCCCCAACTTTTCCAGACACCAAGATAGGGCGAATTTGAATGCTGCACTCCGGTCCAATCTTTTTCCACAACAACGTCTCAAATTGTTTTCACTTTATTGATTGAGTGACCAGGGAATAGCAATACAACAGCGGGTCCCGGGATTGAGAACCTTATTTTTTATGTTTAAAAAATATTTAAACAAAAAATATTATATGAAAATAGTCAAGTATATTTTTTGTATTTTTATTTATTTTCTGTAGTTTTAATTTTAAAAAATCAGCCATTAGGACCTTACTTTCGGATTAAAGAATTTTTTTCATAAGTTGAAATATGAATTTTTATAAGATCATTTTATAAAACAGTACAATTTTTGGTATTTTACATAATATTTCGTCTTATGAAAATCGATTTATCGATTAATAGTCTCTTTGATTTAAATCGTATGAAGCTGGGATGTTTAAAAGGATTGTAGCACTTACAATGAGACCTCTCCAGATCATCTAAGATCAACAAATCCTAACAATTAAGACAGGAATTATGACTATTTTAAGATAATTTTTTTTGATCCTGTACGCGTTGAGTCAAGGGTATGGGGAATATTCTAGATAAGCAATTTCAACAAACTTATCAGCATGAGAAAGATCTATATCTTCTCAATTTTGGCTGTTCTATTACCAGCGGACTTTCCCAGGCACAAAAACTTATCTATTGAACAAAATTTCGTTCCAAAAATTCAATTTTTGTATTTTACTGCTCGAACTCAAAGAGAGAGCAGTTATATAATCGTCTTTTATTCAACTTGTCACTGTTCTGGAGCTTAAACGGTAAGAGATATCGACTTCCAGTCTTCGATGACCCCCAATAGAAAAACAATATCTCTCGACATTTTTTTCCCCTCCAAAACCATTTATTTTTGTTTTTCTCAAAATTGGCCCAAGCTTTTTCAATGATTTTCGGATATGTTTTAGAGCTAGTCCAGGCTAACATTTCGCCCAAACATACCTCTGACCTTAAAATTCTCCATTTTGAATTAGTGAAGGTCAAAGTTCAACAACTTTGGAAGGTTCATTTTTCAACCGATTTGGTCAAATTTGAATTTTTGGAAATATATTGCAATTTCAAACCCGGCTGCACCGGTCTTCATCGGTAATGAATCGGTTAAGTATCGATTTTTTTTTATTTTCAAATGCTTTTGCGATTTATGAATCAATTTGATCTCTAGTAGATCAGTAATACCAAAAGATCATGCAAAAAAACTAAGTCACGGTGAGCTCTATCTCGTGTGTTCGAGCATTCCGCAAAGCTAGGACGCTTTGCTATCAATAAGGCGATAAAATAAAATTAAATAAATTCAATAAGGCGAAAAGTTCCGAAAATGCCATGAAATTCAAAGACTAAATATCGTTGTTTTCCGAACAAGGGAAGTTGAAAAGAGAGTTTTTTTATGTTAGTTAGTCGAAAGATTTAAAGCTCTCCTATAACATAGGGGAAAGTTCCCTTGCTTTGTACGATCCTAAACTTCGTATTGTCTAAATTTTCCCTGTGTTTCTGAATAAATATAACACTGTATTATATTTTAAGTCTGAGTACTTTCCCCTAGGTACAATGAGCCATATTTATTGAGACAAATAAGAAAAAATGAGTCATTATGAAGTTTGGGATCGTACAAAATAGGGCTATTAATAAACAAAATGTTGTATTAGAATTGTTGAGCCTAGAGGAGTTGGAGGGAGAAAGCCGAGAAAGCCCATCCTGACGAAGACTCTTCTAAGTCAATGGTACCAATCACTATTCAACTGGGGAGCTGATTTTGAGGGGTGCTATAAAGACGGCTAACCTCAAGTTCCGCTAAATGGGTTTATTAGTGTTCGAAGAATTATTCCAAAGGTACAATTGAATCTACTCCTCAGTCGGTGTGCACTAGTGAAGCAAGGAGGATGCCGGATTCGTGGCTCTCTTGGAATTTTCAATAGGGCTCAATCTCGGGACGATAGTGATGAAGGATGCTCTAGCATATTCTGGTGTGAAGCCTGTAGCATTCGTGCTACAATTTAAATTTGATATCACCATCTGACGTCGTCCATCTCTTCCATTCGATTTTAATTTTATATTAGCATAAAATCGTTTGTCAATATTTCTTTCAGTCCATTTTCCAAAAACGTTCCGGATGACCGGAAAAATTGATTTTTAGCAGATTGTATAATATTTGTTATCCGTAACTGTCAAAATGTTTATATGCAACGCTTGGGCCCGATCTGATGAGGTCGTATTTCACCTTAAATTGAGGTTGTAAAGCAGAGGCGTGCAAGAACCGTTGAAACTGAATAAACGTCAAATGAAACATGTGCGTCAATGGTCAAAACGCTACCAGAACAAACTTATTTTGACGTTAATGCGGTTTCAACGGTTCTTGCACACCTCTGTTGTAAAGAATCCCAGCTAAAAAGAAATGACAAAATTAAAAAAAAAAAATGGTTTTCTAAAGCTGCCTCACTCTTTCCTACCCGAATAAATAATAGCCAGAGCTGCTAGAATAAGCATATTTCTTGGTAGGGATAGTAAAATTTCAGAAATTTCACGGTAGTCGCCATCTACAATAGGAGGAAAAACGTGAAATTTCAAGAAATTTTCAATCTCTACTTCTTGGAGTAGAACTTTTCTAAATCGACTTGGAACAGTATTGAATGAAGTAATCGATGTAGATTTATTAATTACTAAAAGACTTAAAAGTGTTTATTTTTTATTAAATTATTATATTGTCACGAAATAGTACTGGCATGCAACGATGCAAATTCACTGTTCTCTTTTGTTTTATTATTATTTAGTTTAAGAAAAATTTACGAACACTCATTAACCAAAACGATAGCCCTAGTTTTTCAAAACAATATTCACAACTCAAATATCTGCGTGAATAAAAATTTTATTAGTTTTTTATGCAAGTAAGGAGTTGTTACATAAAATTATAATATAGCACGTAGTCTAAGAAAAAAGAGCAATGAAGTCTTTCAGATCAATTGATAAGAGAATTCTATGACTAAGTTGCTCTACGATTTGCTACAACGTCCTCGAGTAGGACTCTGTTACTTGTGTTTGATAAAGAAAGTACAAAACTTACGTGGCACTTTTACCATGCTATATAGTCCATTTATTTTAGGGTGAGATTTGTCATGTTTACGGCACTAATAAAAACTTTTATTTCTCACGATTCTGTTCATTGACATCATTTCAGCATTTTGATCATGAATGTGCTCAGTTAATTCGCTTAATCCACAAGGTGTGTTCTCTCCCATCCATTTCCATACCCTCCTCCCTCGGTATCGGCAAATAGTAGTATCGAGCAATGGATGAAATATGACTAATATTTCAATTTTATTTCTCGCAGACAGTATGGTGTGTATTGCTATAGGGGTGAATGATAAACAAACAGGTGAAACTATAAATTTAAATAAATATCTCTCCACCCTTAGTGAGTACAAAATACTGCGGTACCAGATGGAAATTGCATATCATATATGGATGGTTTAACATAGTGAGAGACTCCTTTTATTCTTTATCGTCACATAGCAGGACATCAATTTACCATGTATACGTACGACCTACATCTTCTTTCCCAAGTCACCACCCCGAAAGACCTATATTCGGAGCCTCAAGTGCCACCACAGTATACCACACCTTAAGTTCACTTATGAATGTGCATATAATGAATGAGGAGCCCTTGATAATATTTCATGAATAATGGGAACCTGCCACCCTTCTAGTTGATGACTTGGTTCACCCTCAACCAAGTGGCTGAAGAAATTCCCCAGAGTTTGAAGTGTTTGAAGGTTGTATTTACCCATCATCATCACCTCAGCTATAAGTTGTAGGGTAAAACATTTCAAGGCTTTCCATTCCACTCCACCTACTCATCAAGTATATCTAAACAGAAGAGGTATCATATACCTGCCTAAGAATATCTAAATGCGGAGGCGTCATCAAATTTGGCAAACTGCCTGGAGAATGATATTTATATGACACATGTCACACTTTCTAAATTCGATAGAAAACAAAAAAAAATAATATATTTAATTTAATATATTATATATACAGAAATGTCAGGCAACAATTTAATTTATATAACATTTGGTTAAAAGAAGAAAAATAACAAAACGGAAATTGCGGTAGTCTCGAACTAAAAACTTTGCTGATATTTTGTTTAAAATTGTTTAGTGATTTAAATAATGGCAAAAACATCACAAGTGATTAACATAAGAAATAAATGAGTTTCAGCGAAATGATGTGTTACTGTTATTTTAAACCTAATGATGGCGATGCATACAGAAGCTTAACGTAGTATAGGTCACCTTTGAATTTGTGACATCCTTGTTGAGGGAAGTACTCTTCCTTCGAACGTTCATGTCTTCGAATATTGTGAATTATCTTTGATTTTTCCTAAGGGACTTACACATTTCCATTAAAAATTTAGTTAGCTTATTATCAATTATTGATAAATGTAGTAGGACTGTTGCGCCTGGAGGAGTTGGAAGGAGAAAGCCCGTCCTGACAAAGACTCTTCTAAGCCAACAGTACCAATAGCTGTTCAGCTGGGGTGGTAACTTTTAGGTGTGCTATAACGGCGGCTAACCTCAAGTTACGATTAAAGTGATATAATTTGGAATTAGTATTACAAGTTGGACAATTCTCCGGTACAAGTTGGACATGGCTTTTTTCTCGATAAAT
Source organism: Phlebotomus papatasi (assembly GCF_024763615.1). Lineage (NCBI taxonomy): Eukaryota > Metazoa > Arthropoda > Insecta > Diptera > Psychodidae > Phlebotomus > Phlebotomus papatasi. Next base: position 13,743,136 of record NC_077223.1, read on the forward strand.
ACAGTACAAAATTTGTTTTTAAGCACAAGGAACCAAATTATAAAACTAAAGCATTAAAAATATAAAAATAAAAATGAAGTACTAAATTTATCAAGACAAAAAGACCTGTCCAAATTGTACCATTGTCCAACTTGTACCACTTTACCCTATAGGAAATCTAGGAAATCCATTACTACTATTCTTCATATATTATTAACATTAATACCATACTACACATTGCACTTAAAATTATATTGTACTCCAGGTTCCCTTCTGAAGTCTAATGCAAAATATTCTTAGACCACTTATGAATACGTTTATACAAGGAAATATTTTACAGTGTATCTTTTATTTCAAGAAATAAACTTAAGCTTAAGAGAAATTTTAAAATTTCTGTAAAGAGACAGTTTTAAGCCGGTTTCATCTCTAAAACCCGGTTTTAAAGCCGTCTCCAGAATAGAACGGTTAACTGGGTTTTCGGAGGCAGTTAACCGTTGTTGGTATCACTAGTTGTGAATGATCGACGAGTCATTCCGAAGGCACAATCGAATCAGCTCCTCAGTCGGTCTTCACCAATGAAGCGAGGAGGACGCTAGATTGTGGCTCTCTTGGAATGGGCAATGGGGGTCACTCACGGAGACAAGGGATGAAGAGTGCTCTAGTATGTTCCAATGTGAGATCCGTAGCAATCTTACTACTACATAATTATATGTAAGTCTCTTAGGAAAAATCTCAGCTAAAATAAAAGAAATTCACACTATTTGAAGGCATGAACGTTCGAAAGAAGAGTATTTTCCTCTATCACAGAAAAAAGTATTTTGTAAAAATATTCGTAAATGTTTGTGAAATCCTATGGAGGACTTACGAAATGCTCGTAAATCGTATAACCCACAAACAAATTCGTAAAAGTTTGTACTTTTCACAAACATTGTTCGTAACTTTATCGTTTGAAGAGCATTTTTTGCACTTTTACAAACATTTGTTCGTAAATGTTAGTAAACACACAAAAATATTCGTAAAATTTTGTCATTTGTTTGTAAATTTTTGTTTGCCTGACGAACATTTTACGAACATTTTACGAACATTTACGAACAAATGACAAAATTTTATGAACATCTTTTGTGTATTTACGAACATTTACTAGCAAATGTTTGTAAAGGTACAAAAAATGCTCGTCAAGCGATCATGTTACGATCAATGTTTGTGAAAAAAGTATAAACTTTAACGAACTTGTTTGTCGGTTATACGATTTACGAGCGTTTCGTAAGTCCCCCATAGGAATTCACAAACATTTACGACCATTTTTACAAAATATTTTTTTTTCTGTGTAGTAACAAGGCATGATATTGGGTGAGACTGAACTAGTTATTTATTAGACCCAAATAATATATAGAATATGTAATCCTTCACCAGGACGGTTACTCTCTCTCTAGTCCTAATGGACTTTGGCATCTAATTGTCGTCCATATCCAATAGTTGATGCTTTGAATATTCCTTATCGTACATTTCAGTATTGGGATACCTTTAAGAAAGAGCTTCTTGTCCTATTTTTAAATGGGACTGGATCTTAAAAGGTCTGCACACTAGAAGTTTAGCCCAGTGGCCGACGGACCTCAAATCCTAAATAGCAGCCAATTTTGTGACTTAATATTAGCTATCAAGATATATTATCATAGACAGGTCAAATTTACTAAATGAATAAGAGGAAAATATGAAGTGCTCACAGCCAGACTGTGTGCGAAGCCTAAAAGGCTTCCCCTATTATGTGATACTAAAATAAGATTCCAATAATAAAGTCCGGGCAATCATCTTCCAGATGGACCCCTAATAAAAAAAAATAACAAAGTGTTGGTAAGTTCAGAAAATCTTACCAGAAAGCTCAAAAAATTACACAACAGTATTCATCCCAGTTCAAAATTTTAACTTGTAGCCTTTATCAAGCCACTGGACTAAAACGCAAAATTGTATTAGTAAAATAAAACACAGCTTTAGCTAACCATAATCTTTTAGAATTTGATGTAGAATTAAGCCCACTATAAGTTACCAGCCACTTCAAACAATTCAAAGCTCTGTGCTTTATGCACGAGACCAACTTAATATCCACGTCTAATCTTTGTATTATATGAATGGACATCCTTATAATATCACTAAAATTCTACTTGAGAGAGTATGTGATACAAGACTGTCTCTTTATGGTCTGTCTCTGGTGTTGATAAAGTAACTTGGCCCTTATAACACCATCCTGCGAAGAAGCATCTTGGTGCAATAAATCGGCAGTGAAGTTATGACATGCTTTCAGCACATGAACGATAAATTTACACACCCCTTATGGATGGAAATGTGGTTTGATAATACTGCAAGTCATATTTTCCCATCTACACACAGCTCAATTTCCCAGCATCTCCTTTTCAGCTCATGATGTGAAAAGAGTAAATTGCGTAAGAGGGTTTTCTCATCCCATCATAAGGTCCCAAATGCCACCCGTCCTAAAAAGGAAAACCCCCATATTTCAACCCCCATGGAAAGCCACCCCTGTGTTTGGGAGGCCAAAGAGGGGCGACAAATGTTGGGTAAGCAAGGTATGGAATCACGTGAAGTGTACTCACGGTAGTTTCTATTTTCCAAGAAAACTCCACTGGGTGGCTTCATCCCTTCTGGGCCACCCAGTACTCACTTCTGTCGAACGTAAATTTCATATGTAGCTCACCGAAATGAGGGAGATAAACGCAATTTATATTTATGGATATTTCCCAATCGATTTTCCTGCACGAAAATCACCAGAGAAAAAAAATTTCACCGGAGGACTTTTTTCCCACTTTCCACTTACCCAGGGGGCACCAGTAGGGTTCGTACAGTCTCATGAAAAAAAGCTTAGTGTATTTGAACAAAAAATTTTATGTACATATTAATTTGAGAACATTCAGCACAGCTTTGTCTATTGTAATTTGTCCGAGGATTCTGATTCAAAGCAGAATCATATTGATCGTAAAATCTTTACCGTAACCACAATCACCTTATTCTAGAAGAAAATTTTATATGAGTTTTAAAGGACTATTGTGGCAATAAAATATTGCGTATTTACAATAGCAAAAATCCTTACTTTCAGTAATAACCTTCTTTATTTTAGAACTTTCTCCGGTTGAGATTTATACTGTACTGATTCGAAGGTATATTACGGCTTCTAAACATTGGGAGCGATTTTCGTCAATAAATCATTTTTGATAGAATATTGACGTTTCCACGTACAGCACTACAGGAAATTTCCTTCAAAAACGATTTTTGACAAAAATTGCTACCAATGTGTAGAGGACTTTAGCGAGAACTCATCTGAAAACCGGTAGAAATCCGAGAATTTCAACCGACAAGTTGCACAAAAATGAAATAGGTTTATAAAATAGACATGTAAACTAATTAAACTGAAATTCAAACGTTCTCCCACCCTGAAATTTCAAAAATTACACAAAAAAACATTTTTGAAGCAAACGTTTACGTATTGTTAGTGGCGTTGGTGACGGTTGACATTTCAGAAAACCCGTAAATTCGAAATAAGAACGGAAGCATCGCTAAAGCGGTGAATATGTAAACTTGCACTTCAGACTTCGGGTCAATTTTCGAATAAGTTTAGTTTAACTTTGGAGTGGCTTTTGTGTCTTCGAAAGGTTATCACTGAATATAGTTTATATTTCGTAAAGAATTTCAAGTATTTTTTAACGATACGTGCGTAGTTCTTTCCACTAAACTTGGCTAAACATTTGAAGCAGTTTTCGTCAAAAATTGCTGTCAATAATTTAGAGGCCTTAATGGTCTCTACACACTAGAGATAATTATGTCCTTATTGAAGAATTTTTCCTACTCAAGCGTAGGGAATTTGCTTCAATATGGACACAAAATTCTCTAGTGTGTAGAGACCTTAACGTTCCAGAAACGTATCTATATACCTCTTGCATCTAAAATTTTCCGCAATAAGTCATTTGATGGTCATTCTGATTCTGCTATTATGCCAAGAAAAATAACCATCTCGTTAACTTAAACTCATATGCAAGTCTCAAGAACAAATACCAAAACCACCAAGTAATGATCAAACAATAGCATTTAGCTGCAATTATTTCATTTGCTAAATGACTTATTTATTCTGCATTGAGGGTTGAATTTTATTATTTGCTAAACTCTTGTGTATATGGACTTGCGAGGCACTCTTAAGTACCACACGATTTAGCAAATATACCTCACCCACATTGAGGGGTTTATCTGTGAGAATCCCCATGGAGAACAAGAAGCAATGTCGCTTTTGTTCTTTGTGGTAAATGTCCTTCGACTCACCTTCAGAAAAATGCCATCCGATCTCTCACATTTATTAAAGGACAGGTACCTATATTTATATGTTACTCATTAGTTTAGTGTCCTATTAAAATACTTATTGAAAGTTATGACATTTGCAAAATATATCATATCTATTTATATCATAATTTTCCATTTATTTTATAAAAGCTTTTCAAAAATAATTGTTTGCATTCCATTTATCATTTCAAACACACGCATTTTAATTAATGATTTTCAATTAAAACCATATACACAAATTTAATTGGTTCGACCAAAAAGGTTGTAGGGCTGTCATAGAATGAAATTCCTAATGAATCTAATCAAAACGCAGGTTGGTTATACTAATAGTATTTACCCATATATCGTTACATTTTGTATTGGATGTGGTGAAACAATATTTAACGAACCAAGTAACATAAAATTAAAATAAATAATTATTTGATGGTGTGAAGTATTTTTATTTTAATTATCCTTTTGATCTCTGCAACTAAACTGAGTATAGTTAATTAACACTATAATTTTCTCTCCTACATAATGACATTGAAAGGATATTTTAAAATTTAGCATTTTGAAATAAATCGGCGGTGAATCAATGGCATGGTACTTCCGAATAACAAATTTGGATGTAAATAATTTATTTATTTTTCATTTTTTTAGACAAATAATACACTGGTAAAAATAAAAGGATCAAATTGATCCAAATTGATTCTTTTGCAAAGGATGGATCAAATTTCGAACTCTAAATGCACATTTATCATAATAGAGCATGTTAATTTGATACATCCTTTGCAAAAGGATCAATTTGATCCTTTTATTTTTACTTTTTGCCAGTGTATTGTTGTCGAGATTTTCCACCTGATAACGAAATAGAGCCCTGCTGGTGGATTCCCTTCCCTGTCTGCGGGAAATTCATATTCCCCGCCTCTCGCTGCAAGTAAGGCCTCTTATGGCATCTACGCACTAGAGAAATTTATGTCCATATTGAAGGAAATTCCCTACGCTTGTGAAGAAAAACTCTTTGGACATAAATTTCTCTAGTGTGTAGAGGCCATTACTGTCGGTATATTTATTTTGTTGCCCGCCGTGTGGCGGATTGGCTGACAGGGGACGCTGTCAGTCATTCGAGATCTGTAGGGGAATTCTGTAATTTTCGTGGCATTGTCAAGCGTGAGTTCGAAACCATTCGAGCTTTTTTGTCATATCATATGAGTTCGAAAATGCCGAAAATGCAATTCATTGAATTTTTAATGAAATCCCTTTACTTGATGATTTTATGAAAATATAGTACGTCTTGATTGATTTGTTTAACTAAATTTACTGTCATTTGAATTGCCAGAAATCTCAAATATGTGACTTCTGACAGTGCCACGTGAGCTGAAATGGCAATGTCACGGCTACAGAATCGCATTTTCGAAAAAGCTCTCCTAAGATTCGAACACAATTTGTCATATGGCATTTCCTGAGCGTTACAGAATTTTCCTCCTGGGTAGTTGCCGGGTAATTAGCCGTGAGAAGCCTTGGCCTCCCTAAGGAATCTGAATCTCCCTAAGGATGCCTTTCTACAATTTTAAATTTAATATGTTTTCAACATATCATCATATTTTAAAAAACTTTTCAGGAGAATAAATTTTTATTTTAAAAAGAATTTAAGGCAGTGGGAAGTAGGGGAAAGTGACCATGCTTGATACGATCCAAGCTTGATAATAACTATTTTTTTCCTATGTTAATCAATAGTTATGACTCATCGCAATATATTTCAATAACTGGTGCTGAGCCTCACATTTCCTAAAAAAAATTAGGATCCTAGCTCTTTTTTCCTAGTTTCAGGAAGCAAAAATCAAAAATAGGCCCAAAACTGTAATTTCGATACATGATATTTCATAAGTATTTCTTAATTAATGTTGCTGTTCACGAAAACTACTATCATAGGCACATAGAGGGGTCATCAGTACTAATATTTATGTAAAAATATTTTTACTTGGTGGACACTGTTTTTGTGGGTGGTAACAAATTCATAAATTCTACTTGTGTCCATCCTATATTTTAAGAAGGGTCCATGAATGATAATTTTAATGTGGCAACTATATCATTAGATGTGATTATTTCATAATTACACATATTGCAATCCGCCAATTTTATCGACAATTGACATAATCTTCAACCCTGTTGTCTGAATTTTAAGATTGCAGAATGACATTTTCATGGACTCAAAGTGAATAAATGGTTTTCGCTAGCGCCCTAATGTCATAAAAACATGGCTTAGAAAAATTACATAAAAGTGATTTTAAAACTAATAACCAGTCATATAAACGATTTAGGCAGATAGATTAGAGTTCCGTCTAAATATTGATGTGCAATTTGTTGTATCCGGTGAATTTTTTGCAGTAAAAATGGGCCTCCGAATTGTCGAATCAATTATTATACAGGAAGGCCCCGGACCCAACTTGTATAAAAATCGCTACTGAATTTCCATTTTCTTCTTGAGGAAAATCTAAGGATTTCCAGGAACTATTTGAGGTTGGATTATGAACCTAATAAGTGAGACATTTTTTTGTCATAGTGCAAGAATCGCTTCGGTTTGTGTGTTAATCAGAAAATAATCACAAACCTTGGACATCATTTTACAGTATCAAGCATGGTCACTTTCCCCTACCTGAAATGTTTTTAAAATTTATTTTTAAATTGCTGTATATTTCTCTATTTTTTTTATAAAATATAAACAGTTTTTTTTTAACAGATAGTGGACGGAAAAATAGACCTCTCTTGATTTTTACTCTTTAATTCTTCACTTTAATTCTAATGTAAAGAATTAAAGAGTAAAAATCAAGAGAGGTCTATTTTTCCGTCCACTATCTGCTACATCTCATCAGACCGAAAATTCATTCAGTTTTCTTTTTAATATCATTATTTAACTATTTATTATGGTTAAATTTTAAGTCTGGCTTTGATACACATTGTAGAAGGGGTTCTGGCCAAAATCCCGAAAATATAAAAACTCGAAATCTTAAAATCTGGAACGACAAAATCCCCAAAAATCAAAATCCCGAATGGTCAAAATCAAAATACGAAATTAGACGGAGAATAATAATTTGGAATAATTTGCCAAAACACAGATTTTTTTCCTTCGCCTCCAACAAGCATTGGTGCAATTCTGGGAGTAGTTTCGCTTTCAATAATTTGGGATTCTGGCGTTCTTAATTTTGGTTTCTGGGATTTTGATTTTTCGGGATTTTGGCTTTTCGGGATTTTTATCCATTCGAGATTTTGGCTGTTCGGGATTTCGATCCATTCGCGATTTTAACTTTCGAGATTTTGGTATTCAGAATTTTGACCGAGACTGGAGAAGACTTGTGTTATTTTTTCGCAAACAAAAAATCAAAATATATGAAAATCTACTTTAAAAAAATGAATTTATAAACGTCCTTATTTTTTTTAAGTATGTAAATTAAACTTGGTTACGCAATCGACTGTTTTACTTGGGAAAATCGATAACAATAAATTAAAATATGTTATTTACATGCTGTTGTTTTCATGTTTTCTGGTGGATATGCAAGATCCATTTTTCACTATATGGTAAAAACTGTACTAGAGGGTAGAGAAAAATTTCTCGTGTTGTTTAATTATTTTATTATTTTAAATGCATTTGACAATATTTCGCGAAATTCAAATATTTAATTTATTTTATATTTAAATTTGTCTGTTGTTTTTCAATTTATTTGTTTATCAATTCCTAAAATTTTCTCTTCACGTGTAGTTATTGCGCAAATTATTTTCCACGCAAACTCTGGAATGTGTTTTTACAACCAAACGTATTTTCGACCGAAATTTATTTACATGACAATGAGTGGGATTACAATGATCAATATTGGAAATCGAAGTTGGTTGATAATGGCTCCGGCACACCTTTTAAAAATTCACATCCCCTTCTTTCTTAAAAGCATATCATATGTCTGTCCTACTCTTTCGCCCTCTTCTTCTTCTTTTGAATATCACACCAAATTAAATCTAGTTCAGTCCAATTTGGAGTCGAAAGAGGATAGACTTACACAAGACTTTTGAGAAAGAAAGGGACGAGAATTTTGATTTCATGAAATTTTGCCGATCTAAAAGGTGTGCCGGAGGCATAAAGGCATTTACATTAGGACTAAATTTCCTCAAAAAGTTAATTTTGGAAAAAAATGGCTATTAATGTGTTGAGGCCTTTATACAATTTTGACATGACCATGTCACATATAAGATTAATATTAAGATTAATACTTTCTGAACTGCGAGATTGCCAAAAAAAAGATAGCAAGTGTTTTATCTTGTCTCTCTCTCGCGTTTCGCTTGAAAACTGACCGAATCACAGATGACGCCCATGGAAAATTGCTCGAATGGCCTGTAATACAGTTCAGAAGACAATTAATACGAACAGTAATATCTTACTCATCGTATTACTCCACTATAGTGTACTCTTTCTAACACACGTGATTTTCCATTTGAAATTTTGCATACTATATACCTCTCTTTCCGGCTTTTCTTAATATTAATATTAATCTTATATGTGACACCACGGTCGAACTCTTTCGAGCCCTTCTTTCTTGTAAGCATTGCAACTATCGCAACAAATTAAATTTAGATTCAAGTATAAATTAGCAATAAATTTTAATTTCATGAAATTTTCCTGATTTTGCAGAAGGAATTACTGACCAAATTTAGTTTTTCAAGCAGTCATTTTTTCTCAGACAAAATAGCCCCATCCTCTCCTAAATCTGAGATGATCAGGGTTAATTGCTCTATGAACCACATTAAAATGTTTGACCCGGTCAATGTATGTATTTTGGGTTAGAAGCCACCACAGAACCATTTTGCCAATCATTGGCTTCAATTAAACTTGTATTGCAAACCGCCGCCGTAGCAATAAAATTCAACAACGTGATGGGAATTCGAAATGAAAGCATTAAAAAGATGATGGGCTTTTTCTACCTTCCTGGGGATGGTTTTTTTTTTCAAATTGTACTCATAAGTCTCTTTTAGATGTCATAATTTTCTTCCGACTGAACATGCCATTTATCATGAAAAGTATCTTGTAATAAGGGAACTCTCTCTATCTGCCCATCTCTTGTCAATTTTCCATACTTTTTTTTTACTCAAAAGCATTTCTTGAGGGTTTGGAAATGAGCAAAATTCTCAAGAGATGAGATGATAGCAAATATAGAACAGCTATAATAAAATAAATGTTGTTTACCAATCTCATTTTTTTTCTGAATTTACTTCTGTCTATTTGAATATTTTCTTTTTTATCGTTGGTCCTCTACACATTTCAATGAAAAATACACCGAGAAAAATTTGGATGGTATTTTCTACAAATCGTGTCTTTAAATTCTACTGCCTCAAAAGATAGTAGAAAATACCATCCTCCATAGATACTTTCCTTTAGAATCTACCATCTTGACATTTTAAAATTTACTATCCTATGGATAGTAAATTCTAACAGCCGGATGGTAAAATCTACTATCCTCCTTTAGATTTTACATTGACATCTTTTAGATTCTAATATCCGGGAAGTAAATTTTACTGGCCGCATATTTGATGTTAAAATTTAACTGGAAGACAGTAAATTTTAACGGAGGATAGTAATTTGGATTGAAATTACTATCCAAGCCAGTAAAATTTGCCATCCTGCTGTTAGAATGTCATTTTGGAATATCGTGGGTGCTGATGCAACGGTTCCCGATATGCTTTGAATACATTATAGCAATTCGTGGCGCAGCTGGAAGATGCTGGACTGTCATCACAAAGGTCGCGTGTTCAAATCTCGGCTGAGTCGTCAAAGTTGGAAAAAGATTTTCACGCATCAAAATGGCTTGAAATACAGAGAATGTCATCCAGGAAGGGCCCCAAGCCCTCAAACAATGGCCAAAAATCAATGAAAATAAGGAAAAATAAATTTTTCCGACATTTTTCATTCTAATATCCGGCTAGTAAAATTTACTATCCTGCCAGTAAAATTTACCATCCGGATAGTAAAATCTAATATCCGGGGATATTAGAATTTACCATCCGGCTATTAGAATTTACTATCCATGCAATAGATTCTACAATTTTTGACAGTCCAATTTAATATCACGTTTGCTGGGTGACTTTTTTACTATCCGGCCATTAGAATGTTGTATGGAGGATGGTAAATTTTACCATCCACATTTTTCTCGGTGTACTCAGTAGAGTTTTCCAGTCAGATTGAAAAACGTCTGCTATAAAATTATAAGATAAATAAATAGGTAAATTTAAGGTAGAGAAAAATAATAGATTTTTCGAAAACTTAAAGAGCAAAAAACATTCTCCTGATACGTGGAAGAAAAGGAAAATAAATTGAGCCTAAAATAAACCTACTGACGAAAAAAGACAGATATTCAGGTAAATAGAAAATATTGGCATTGTAAATAAATGAGAAACACATCCGTTAGTGATTTCTGGGGTTTAAGGTCAATACCTAAGCCCTATTCTACTTGTGGGAAATCTTCAATAGAAGCTCCATTCACCATTCTATCGGGATCGTACAACTAATTTTTCAATCTTTTCTTCTCAATGACTTAACCTTAACACGTTCAAAAGAAACCCATCTGAAAGAGGAAATCGCGAAAACGTAAGAAGAAAATCTATCTGCTGTATTTTATGTTTTATGTAGTGAGAAAAATCTGAAAATGTTAAAATTAACATTCCAGTAATGTTAATTGTACCCTTATGTTGATGATCCGAATTATTATTTTTATTAATTAAAAGTAACTCATAATAAAATCGAAAATGATTATATGCTTCATTTGAAAAGCAGAATATTCTCATTATTCACAGCTAGAGTTTAAGACATTCGAGTATCCATTTCGAAAGCCAAAGAAAAGATATTTTTATTTCTGTTTTCGATAGCGTAGAGACTGAAGCACACCTTCTTAGTGTGAAATTTCAAATTTCAAACTTTAACGACATTTTGTGCGAATGGCGTTTCACTTACGTTTTAGCCAAGACACTATTGAGAATCAAAATTTAGCTGTGAAAAGTGTATATTGCGAATTTTAATTTCTGTCGCCTATTTTCATGAGCTGCATAACTGAGTATTAAAATGCTTTTAGTACCATAATTTCAAAAGCGCATTAACACGTAAATTTTATAGAGAATTATGTGACAAACGAAAGTATTCGCATGCAAATTTTTATACTAATTATTCATAAATATTCCAATTAAAAAAAAATATTAACAAGGAGTGAAACAATTATAAGTATTTACTGTTGTTGAGGTTTTCTAGTAGATAACTAAATAGGGCCCGGCTGATGGATTCTCTTCCCCCTTTGCGGGAAATTCATATATCTCTCCTTTCGTTGTATACAATGATTTTTACTAGTGCTAGGGGAAACTAGGGCACAACCGAACAGGGATAACTCCGAACACTGAGATTTTTTAATTACGATATTCATTACGATTTACGATATTAAATAAATAATTAAACGATTGTTTCTTGAGTACTTTTCCCAAAATTATCCAGATATTTATATGAAAATGAAAAATGACCAGTGATACGTCCTGATGAGATGATAGAAGCTGAGCTCCTATACAGGAGACCTCGGAGTACTTACAACTCGGAATGTGTAAAAATTCGGTTTTGGGTTGAATTTTAGGGATAAAGAATCGATTCGAGCAAATTTTATCCGTTTCCTCAACGCGTTCTCGAGTTTCAAGCACTCAGAGGTCTCCTGTAAAGTATCTAAGCTACCATAACTTTATCTAGGCTTATCACAGGTCATTTTCCATTCCAAATTGTTTGAGTACCAAAGCCAACAAAAGACAAAAAAAAGTTCATTGAAATCGATTAATAAATGTTAGGGATAGAGTCCGGTCAATTAGGGTGTATTAAGAATCGGGATACATTGAAGTGGGAGTTGGAACAATTAGGACCAACCGTTAGAAAGGTCTCGATCTCAGATATAATATAAATTAAAGAAAAAGTATCGTTTAGTTTTCGAAATGTTCGACATCGAATTTGCAAAAATCGATTTTCAATTAATCAGACCTTTGATTAAAACGTATAAAATTGGCGGTTCAGAAGAGTTGTAGCATTTAACATTAAACATTGAATATTTAAAAATAAAATTTCTCTTGCTTTATACATAGCTCGGATCGGGGGGGGGGGTCAGTGGGGATCGAATTTTTCTTTAATCAAAAGCTGTTAGGCCCAACTTGAAATACTAAAATTTCAGCCTGATATATACGATAGGAGGCGAGTTATTGATATAACAAAATTTGGAGGTGTATTAAAATGGTAATAAAGGTGTAGGAGGTGGATCGAAGATCTGACATCACCTACTTCTAGCCATATATCGATATTTAACCTTCGACACCTTCGATGAAAACCGCTTGTCGATATCTCCGTTCTCTCCAGAAGTGTTTGTATTTGTACTCCGATTTTTAGTAAATCGGCTTTTAGCGCTTACGATGTTCGTGATCTACCCTCTAGCAAGTGGCCTTTAAAGTTGAAGCCATTTTCTCACATTCACATACAGATTCGTATGGAAATTTTTCTGCACTCGTGACCGTTACACGATATATGTCACAACTGAGGTGTGCCTTGTACACAGGACTCTGTGCCTTGTAAAGAGAGATAAATATTCTATATTTCCATCTAAAAAGTTTTTCGTAACTCGAAATGTAAGCTGAGTTTTTAAGCAATTTATGAGTTGACTTCAAACAGCTCCATTTAAAAAATAACTTTAGCCAGGGGTTAGTTCGTGATTTATAAATGTCGGATTTCACCTCAGATCACACAAGCTGAGATTTATAAGGAGTCTCAGCTAAAACCTGAAATCCCGATATTTTTATGACAAGATTAATTCAATAATAGGGTAAATTAACCCATTCCTTACCATGGTATTATACATCATACGCAAATTGAGTGATTTTAGATGATTTATTCCTGGGCAATTTTTATCCAAATTGCTGTCGGGAATTGATTTTTAGTAACTTTAGTTATTCAATTTCTTCGGAAAAATAGTCCGACAGAGATGAAAATACATTTTGTTACTATTTTCTTGCTTCGCTGAAGGTCATGCAAAATTTTTGCTGAAAATGGCGGATGGAAAATTCGACATCCCGTCGAATTTGTTAAAATTGGCCTCGTTCCTCTTTCCTGATTTGAATTCTGGTTACCAATTTGCTTTCTTGAATAGTTACTCTATCTAAAGCAGTAGAGTTTGTAATGAATTAATGCACAGAATTTAAATTTAGTGGCCGTTAAGACGTGTGTTTGACAGGGGCTCCCCGCGCCCCCATAATAGATAAAAAAAATTTCTTTTCGAAAATTTCATCTATTCATCTATAGGAAACTAATTCCAAAATATGAGCATTCTATCTCAAGTATTTCTGGTACATTGACTGAATGGGTTAAGCTAATTCAAAACCTTCTCTAAATGGAAATTTTTCGTTACTCCAAATTTAAACATCATTATTTTCACGATAAATACAGTACTAAATTATTATATTTATATATTTTCATACCACAATTTCATTATTTAGTTAATATTGCTCCAAATAAAGCGAAAATCCATTCATATTCACAAATTTTTATTTGCTAATTTCTCAGAAAAATTAAAAGTGTACCTTTTCACCATTAAATTTTTCATCGATCGACCATGTTTTCCAATGAAAAACACAATGAGGTGGCTGTTGTTTATTCGTTTTGTTTAACATTTAAGTTATATTTCTGGATAAATTTAGTTAAATTAAGTGCTAATCTTTATTGTTAATAGTACGTGAAGTTTTCAAATGAAACTCTATTTCGTGAACAAAAAGGGTTTTTCTGAAGTGTCTGCCAATGCTTCAATAGGAAACCTCGGAAATAAGATTTTCTTTTGCAGAGATTTTCTTATTGTTTTAGATGGGAAAGGAGAAAAGACCAGGAATAAGAACAAATCCTGCACTCAAGAGCAACTCAACAAGGTTTTGGAAGCCTTTCGTCGCGGTTTCACTTACACTGTTTGTCTCCAATTAGAAACTTTCCTTGTCTCCATTTGGATTAATTTGTTTCCAATAGAAGCATTTTGCGCTCGTGTATTTTTCTTGTATTTAAGAAGTTTTCAAATTATATCTAAAGAATTTTCACTAAACAGTAACATTCTAGAAGAGTCAAGGAGAAAATTTATGTAATTTTCTTCAGAAAAAAATATGCACTTAATGTGTTGAATCTTCTGTCAAAGTTAAAGCGTCTGGAAATGGTTTTGAATTACGACATTTACCCTAAAATGTGTGTTAAATATTAAATGTGTAAAAAAATTCCTCAGAATAAATTAATAAATAATAATAAATTTTAAATAGCAAATTTCATATTGTTCCATTACCATCTGCAGTGTATTGTTCTTTCAACGTATAACCCTGCAATTTATATAGCATTCCAAGGAAGCTTTCCCATAATGAATACAAGTGTTATGACGCTAATTAATGTTAAAGAATTTTTCTCTCAGTGTAGTTTGGAGTAATATAATTCCGGAGATTGCTATCAGGAGAAGCTTGAAAGGCTTTCTGGTATTAGATATAGAATATTAGTGGTGTGAAAATGGTTTTATATGGGAACACGAGGATTTTCTCAACCATTTGAAATACTCTCCAACATCTTCCAGCAATCAATTATTCTTTAGAGTTATGTGGGCATGAGGTTAGTGATAAATTTTCCTCTTTTCTTTAGGAATTTCACATTATGGGACAAGAGTGTGAATTTTATAGGAGGACTCATTGTAATTTTCCGTCCACGTTGAATTTTCCAATAAACACAAATGTGAATTTCTTGTGTCGTAAATCACTTTTCATTCACGGTTTTCTTACGATATTTTCCCATTACTAAAGTCAAATTTCTGAAATAAATATGCTGTGAACGTAGAATAATTTTATTATTTTGATTACTGGAGATTTAAACTTAGTTTAGGAGAATTGTATAAAGTTTGAGGAGCAGACATGTGCAAATTACAAACAAATTTGCTTGAGCAACTTATTAATTGACATGTTATATACAATTCAATACGGTATTGCAAATCCTCTTTGTAAGAGATACATAATGGAAAAGTTAGAGCAATATTGACAAAGGTTCAATTTAGTGTTCATCAATTACAAATTAATGTATTGAAGATCAATTAAATTATGTATTGACAAATAATTGAATTTACATAAGATTATATGGATTATCTTCCTCTCAAGATGGTTGGAAATAGGTAAATTATCTTATCACATTAAAGTATCGTAACCATCGTGACTGTGTCAATTGCAGTAAATAAGCAAATTTATTGCTTCTGTCGAAATTTCCCAAAGGCGACCCTTATTCGACCCTCCCTAATCCAATTGCCATAAGTACTGGCGACAATGTCTGGATCACAAGTCCTATTTTATACCCTGGTATGTTGGTTTTGACAATAAACTTTACGCATATTCTTTCCAAACATTTGCTTCTGTTTTTAGATACATTAACTTCCTAATGCAAATCGATTGAATTTCAAACTCAATTTAAACGATGAGCATTACTATTTACTTTTGTATCTAGTTTTTTCTGTTATAGAAGTAGAAATATTTCCATTCATTAATAGTACAGTCGTATTGCTATTGAAGCAATATTTTAAACGGACATTAGACATTATTTATAGCTAAATTAGGCACAGACATGAAACAAGTCGATTATAACCATGGTAGGGTGGATTTGGCTTTTTCCCCATATCCTTTCTAATGCCACCTTCATTAAAATTATAAATATTTAATCGGTTATGGCACTAAATAAACAATGTTTGAAGTGTTGCTATAAATATTGAACTATAAAGAAAATAAGAACATGATTGTTAAATAATTCACAGTCTTTAAAGCATTTTTGAAGTAGTGAAAAAGTCGTTCTAAAGAGTAAAACAAGAATTACGTTTTTATAGCTGGGTGAGGTTATTATTATTTTTTGCTTAAGTCCCTAATACTAGGATGGAGAACACACCGCGCAATAAAGTAATGTATGGACAAAATATATTTAATAGCAGAGAATACAGTAATATTTTTTTGTGTTTCTCGAAATTACTAAAATAGCTAGTACTAGATTGTCGTCGATTTAAACACCTTTAATATTCTCTTTGCAAAGAATAAAAACGGATCAATAAAATCGAGTATACAGGGGAAGGCTTTAGGTCTTCGTACAATTCATATTTTACCATGTTCCTTTAATGAATGTGATCCTTTTTCTTTCAGAAATGGTGTGACTTTAGAATAGTGTACTCTAGCTATTATAAATGTTGCCATAAGGTCAGTTTCATTGAAGGAATATGAGAAAAATATTAAGTTTGCAAAGCCAAAGTGTGTGCGAAGCATAAAATCCTTCCCCTACATAATTTAATACGGATAATAAAACAATAAAAACAGTTTTGCCTAGATTACGACCCCTATACTAGGTTATATTGCATATTGTAAAACTTTAAGTAAAATGAAATTGGGAAGTTCAGAGACTTTTGTAACCTATCATAACTTAGTAATTATGCAATGCAAAGTATTTTGAATTTTAATTGATTTTTTATCAAGTTTAAAATAATTGGTCGAATTAAAAATAGATTTGTACTAGGGTAAGGAACCAACGCCGACGTAAAAATTTTTATTAACAACAATAATCCGTTATCGTCGAATGGAAAAGTTCAGCTCAGAATAAACAAAAAAATTTTCTTCCCAGAGCTTTCGGTGCCCTTCTTCAGAGGTCGAAAATGTCAGGTTTCTGGGGCTTTGTCTTTCTTGGAGGCCAAAGGGATGTCTTCATTGGGTATATTGGTTCCGAATCACACACTTCACGAACAATTCTACTAGGTATTAAGGTTCTTAAGAACACCTAAAAAAGCGCCAAGTAAAAAAGAGAGTAGAAAGTTGTTAGCCAAAGAAAGAAGTTTATTTTATTTAATTTTGTTTAACTTGTGTAGTTACATATTTGTAAAAAGTAGAATATCGCTGTAGAATTGTTCGTGAAGTGTGTGATTCGGAACCCATGTACCCAATTAAGACATCCCTTTGACCCCCAAAAAACGACAAAGCCCCAGAAACCTGACATTTTCGACCACTGAAGAAGAGCCGTAGGGCACCGAAAGCTCTGGGAAGAAAAGTTTTTTATTCTGGGCTGAACTTTCCCATCCGACGATCACGGATTATTGTTGATAATAAATAGGTTTGTCACGTTTTCTGGAATTCCAAATTTTAGATTCATAATAATTTTAAGTATTAAATAAATAGTTTAAACAGAACGCAAACGCTTTAAAATGTAGTATACTGCGTGATAGTATGAAACATTAACAGGAAAGGTATTTTGGACAGTAGGGCAAGGCTTTCAGGCTTCGCACATAGTCTGGCTTCGAGCACCCTCATATAGATAGATGGATTTATAGATAAATTCATTCATCAACAATGCCTTTGAAGTACAGTTTCGTTTCAATGAGATCCTATGTAGTCTTCAACGTCCATCGCCGCCTTAGCTTTGTGTCTAACCTCCAGAGTAATACGTATTTTTATAAAAAAAAAAGTATTATTCCCATATTCCTTTTAATGAATCTGGCTTTAATTTTTTCAAAGAAATATGTGACTATACAGTTATGAAAATAATTGCCATAGGTTAGATTCAATAAAGGAATATTGGATAAATATTTGAAGTGTTCGAAACATGAAAGCTTGCCCCTAAATTAACAAATTTTGTCAGTAGGGAAAACGAGTTACCTTCAGACGACTCAAGCTTCGAACAATTATTTTTCTTTTCAATATGTTTTTATTAAATATAACCAATTATTATAATAATATATTTTAATAGCTAGTCCAGTGTCTAAAATTTTCTGAAAAAAGCCATGGATCAAATCCATTAAAAACATAGGAAAAAATTGAGTTGTCCGAAGCTTAAGTCGTCCAAAGTTAGCGCGCTTTCCCTTATAATGTTCTAATTTGTCAGTAAATAATTTTTAAAGGGGCAATAAAATATAAACTTTTAATATACTCGTATACTTTATTTTACCTTTATCAAAAATATTTTACTGTAATGTATCTTATTTTTACTGATCATTTTCACCAAAATACTGCCCAATCTTCTACAGCCAATTAAAACTAGGGGAAAGTACTGACCCTCCGAACGTTCATGCCTTCGAATAATGTGAATTTCCTTTACCTTTCCTAAGAGATTTGCACATGATTATCACATAATTTATCAATAATTGATAATAAGCTGACTAATATTTAATGGAAATATTTAAGTCTCTAAGAAAAACTTAAAGAAAATTCACATTATTCGAAGGTATGAATGTTCGAAGGGAGAGTACTTTCCCCTACTCCCTGAATAAATATTGACTTTATTTTTAGAACAAGTAACATACCATAATTTTACGATTCTCTAACAAATACCACAACTTGATTTTTTTAACATAAAATTTGTAAAATTATATTCAACAATATTATGTTCAATTGGACACAAATCAATGAATTTTATTTTATTGCCCTCTCTTTTGGTTCGAACAATAAAATTATAGTCGAACTATTGACCTATCGCAAGGCAAATCGAAAGTTTATGAGTTTATGTGCACATTGGAGGGAAAATGATTATTCATTATTCACGAAAATGAACGAGGAATGTAATGTAAATATTTATTCGGAAATTGAGAACAACGTATTACTTCCTGAACCATTGAAATAGCACACAGGATACATTTTAGATATTTATTCAAACAGAAATATCTAATCAATCATGCATTCATATCAGAATGGAATTCCTCCGCAGCCTTAAATCCCCTGTTTCGCTTTATTTACTGAAAATATTTTCAACCTATGTTGTGTTTTTTTTTTCATATAGTGCAATATTGCTTTGAAAAGTATGCAGTTTCTGTCCATATTCCACTACGTTGCATTTTTAGCAAAGTCTGCAAGAATGCTGTCTATATGGAATTTTTCGCACAATTTCCCCGTAGAAGGGAGTACATGAGATAAAGTGCTGAAAGATGAAAATTTGTTGGGATTTGAGGGAGAAAGAATTCCCATTTCACTGGTTTTATTCCTTAGAGGTTGAAATTTTCAGAATTCCTCTAATTCCACTTACAAATTTACATTACACGGTATACTTCGTAATATAGAGGGAACAAAAGGTATTAGAAGGAGTTGTTAAGGTTGTGGGAATTATAGTTTGACATGAATTGATCGTGGTGCAATGGAACTTCCCCTACGATGAAGTTAATAATCTTATAGTGACGTGGCGCGTCAGGTGGGTGGTGCACTCAACAGGATTTAACAATACATCCTGCCTTTAAAGGTCGTCTAGATCCCTCGACAGTTAATATGTAAATAATCCAGAGTCAACTTGTGGCTCATGGACAAACATAAGAGTCTAAGAAGTGCGTTGAGGGTGTGCTTCACCCTCGATATCAGGAATAATTACACTTACGTGATCCCAACTCCAAACGTACTTGAATATGAATTTTCCTATGTAAAAGAGAGGCACAAGTTGCCAATAACTCACACGCTATTTTTCCACCAGCCAAGGGGACAATAACTCATGTTCTTAATGAGGCACTCATTGAAATTCAAGTGTCGCCTTCTTATCACCCTTTTTATTGACAGGAAACGTGGAATAATTATGTGGTTTACATCTTACATTTGCTACATAGTATGGATTTAAGTCTACTAATCTAAAATATATCTATGACAAATAATTAAGGTAAAGTAGAATTGCGATTAATTATTGTCATTTACTTTTTATAGATCTCATAGAACTATTTTCACTTTGAATTTTGATTCATTAAACATTTCATTTTTAAGATTATTTTCATTATTTTCCAAGCTTTAAATGTTTACAATAACACTTTACAAATGGACAGTGAAGATTAAATTTAGTGATTAATGCCTCCGGCACACCTTTTACATCAGGAAGATTTCGTGAAATAAAAATACACATCTGTTTCTTTCTCAGATATTTTGAATATGTCTATCAGTCTTTCGTATCTCAAGATTGAACTAAATTGAATTTAGCGTGATGTTCAAAAGAAGAAGAAGAGTACGAAAGAATGGAAAAGACTTATTCAAAATAATTGAGAGAGAAAGAGACGTGAATTTAGATTTTTTGAAATTTTTCTGATCTCTAAGGTGTGCAGAAGGAATAAAAAAAATCAAATGTATTCTGGAAAATCAAGTTGGGAACTTTAAAAATCATTATGTAAGTTTAAACAATGGACCAATGACGAGGTTTGTTACAGCTCATTTTTTTATTTTACTGATTTGATTTATTTTTTACTGACCGAATTTTAATTTTTACTGACTAAAATTATTTTTTTTCTGCTGTTTGCGTGATACAATTCTTTTTTAGTTGGGAAAACTATCAGTCTATGATAATTTTTTAATCTTCAAATATTTAAAATAACACTGTAAAAATGGATTATAAAAAAATAAGCTTGGTCAACAGAATACGATTTTGATCTATACTCAATTTAAAACTTTATGGCTCCGGCACACCTTTTAAATCAGGAAAATTTTATAAAGTCAAAATTCTCATCACTTTCTTTCTTAAAAGCTTTGCATATGTCTATGTCTATCCTACATTTTCGTACTCTTCTTCTTCATTTAAACATCATACCAAATTCAATTTAGTTCAGTCTAATTTTGAGACCGAAAGAGTGGGATAGACTTATGCAAATCTTTTGAACGAGAAAGGAATGCGAATTTTGATTTTATGAAATTATACCGAACTAAAAGGTGTGCCGAAGGCATTAAAATCGGTTAAATCATCTTGAAAGTGTAAGCAAAGTCACATTGATAGATTACTGTCTCAAATTTATATTTTACTGACCAAAATTGATTTTTCATTTACCAAATATTATTTTCCGATGTTTTTTCAGTTTTTGGGTAGCCATTAATAGTTAAAATTTACTTAGGGTGTATTAAGTAAAATAGACCCTATAGTAGTGTACACTCCATAATCTACGTCATATTTCTTAACACAATACGTAATATCCGTAATATAATCTAATACTAAATTATTTTCTATTATTTATTAGATATTTATTTTGATATTGCAGTTGAGTCGGGGTCACACCGCTCAAGAGATGAACGCTTTTACCCCTTTTACCAATTGCGCCACGGATCCCTTAAGTTGTTTCATTATCACTTAAGATGATTCAGCAAAAGCCAATCCTAATTTTTAAGTAAAAAAAAAATAGTAGTCACAGAGACGAAACCGAGAACGCACTAGGCAGATTACAATAATTTTGGTTGAATAACGTCTTACTTTGAGCGTTCTACAAAACTATACTAAGAAAAAATTACTTCTTGGGTATGCTATTCTTTGTTGTAGATAAGTACTTGAAATTAACCTGAATTAATGAATTAGCCTGAATTAACCCTTATCTTTCATACCTTACTTTTAAGAAGTTCCCATACAAAATATCCCTTACCAAATATACGTGAAGGACACCGTTTTGCGTTCATGGTAGTGAGCAGCAGACATTACTAAAACATATCACTATCTTAGTAACTTCTATCGTTTGTATAAAATTCGAAGGTGAAATCAGGATGTGCAATTGACAGTTTCATTCCACCGCTATTGATATACGTAGCAAAATCCAGTCCTTAATTCGGTCCTACCACTTGGATCTTGCCGATGAGGGCTAAAATAGTTCCTAAAGCTGGGTGTTAATTAATGACTCAACGCTGGGCCCCCTTACCCTGTGTCAGACGGGATATGAAGACTGGTCAATTTAAAAAAAAAATTTATAGTTCTCAAACAGCCCTATCGGTCTTATCTCTTCGAATTAGATTTCATAAGAATAATTTCTTATGGAAAATCTTAAATTGAAATCTCTAAGATAAACTTAATTTGGTTTCTATGTTAAAAACTTATTTGAAAGAAACTTATGAAAACGAAATTTGCTGTATTTAATATGTTTCATGAAATTAAATTAAAATTATTAATTATCCCTAAGTTTTCACACAAAAACAATTGAATAAGCACTAATTACAATCAGGTCTCGATATCTTATCAACAAAATTATGTCCTTGATTTTAGTCAAAGTACACTGAGAAAAAACGGGGGTGCGATTAACTTTTTTCCTCATAACTTTAACACTTTTTAGGTGTAAAAATATATCAGCATTTTTCAATGTTAATTTTACACCTTTTTAATGGTAAAAATAACACGAAAAGGGTAACTTTAACCTCTTAATGCACCGAAAAAGCATAAAATTTACACTGATTTCGGATCAATACTGCAGGGTAAAATTAACATTTCCGGAATGTTATTTTAACTTTTTCGGATTTCTCTCAGTCAGTGTAGGTTAAAATTAAACCACAAATATTTGTCATACATAGCAGATAAAAAATGATCATGATCAATAGGTTATAGGGTAAACTTTGGAAAAGTCAGACAACGTGGAATGTCGAAATGTCTTGAAAACTTGACAAAAAAATAACCTTTAAATAATTTTCGAAATACTTTAATATTATTAGGTTATACCTAACTCCTAACTTCTAAATTAGTCTGTCCGGCATTCTACACTGTCCAGGGTTTTAGTTAATACTTTAAGAACGATTGGGAAACCGGTGTCCCAAAAACAAAAAACTTATTTTTGACTATAGAAAATTGTCTTGTCCTCCAAATTGTCTGAAAAATAAGTTTTTATTTTTGGAACACCGGTGTCCCATTCGTTCTTAACTCTTTCGCGTCTTTAGGGTAATGTCATGACTCGGGGAAAAAAGTTTTTTTTTGGGTATTTACATTAATTGAAATCTATCTGTTCGTGTACGACATCATAATAGAAGGATGTAAGATTCTTGGCTCATTTTCTCAAGACTCCAGTTAGATTTCAATTAATGTATTAAATAGCCAAAAAGAAACTTTTTTCCCCGGGTCATATATGACCCTAAAGACGCGAAAGAGTTAAAGGGCTAAATTGATTGTAATGCAGATGCTTTTGTACCTTATATAAATCCTTGAAGCCTTGAAGTACTACAGATGATAAGAAGTTTACTTCGAATATTGTAACTGTTTGTCACTATATTAGCTATTTTATGTGTTATTCACCCCCTGGCAACAGATTACCGAACAACCGAACTCCAATGGGTGTGTATGCGTGGGTAGTTAAGGGTTGGCGAGGGTGTGCCAAAGTCTCTGGGAATCATATGGAGAAATGTATGGAATTTTGAGTGGTTTCTCGTTTAGAAATCCCTTTCAGCGTGAACTGTAAACAGCAGATGAAGACAGAATAAATCTGACTCTTCACATTTAGCATATGCTGCTGGATTACATGGGTATGAGACAGCGAAGAAGTTCCTCTGGAAAATTCATAACTTGCAGGATTTGGCATTTTCCAAAACTCCTCCAGAAATTCGTGAGATCTTTTTTTTTCTATCTCCGTTGAAATTTATTAAAGCTTGAAAGTATGCCTTTAGGGTTTTATGCCAGAATAATTGATTGGGGTGGTTTTTTTTTTGTGGGTCGCTAGAATAAAAAGAAGAAGAAAAAATGAGATCAACGTCTGTGAAAGAAAACACAAAAAACCACTTCAACAGCCCACCCGTATATCTTGAAAAGTTTTTGCTCTTTTTATTTCCAAGTTCTAATATTAAATTATTGGTTGTTTTGACTGAGGGGAATTCTCAGACTAGTGACGTATGTCTCAAGAGCAACTGATGAATTAGATTTATTGAAATTATCTCAGTTGAATACATTTCTCATCTCCGCCCCGAATTCATTCGTATAATTTGTTTTCAAATTTCATCATGAAACTTGGAAAAAAATCCATATATCATTCTAGAAGATTTCCTATAATAGCTGGGTTTTAGCACCATTTCGATAAAGTTTCATGAATTTTATTGAATTTCTGGCGAATTATTGCTTCCCCTTTATATCAAAATTTTGAATTATTTCCAGGAAGTTTCACAGTTCATTATGCAAATGGTTCTATTCTAAGAGAAACCTGCAATTATATAGAAAAATTTATGATGCCTAAAATTTTTTTCTTGTAAGCCTTGTGTGAGCAAAATTTCACAACCTGAAGACTATTGAAGTCAATTTAGACATTTCGTGGAACGAAAACCATGGCCTTTAATAACATTATCTCTCTTAATTGCTCGAACGTAAAGATTTGGCGGCACAATAATTAATCACGATAGAAGTACTTATGTATCTAGGTCCACAAAGTCATATCAAAGTGGTCATGTCTCTCGACATTTCATTTTTCCATACGTTTTTGCAGACACTGAAGACTCTTGGCAAGTTTTTTCCTAAAGAGAATTGAGTTATCAGTCCGTTATATTTTGAAATCGTGCATTAAAAGCTATTTGAAAATACTTATTTCATAATGTTCGCCAAAGTAATACAAGAATTACAAGTAAATTTGTTTAAGTCGCGGTGCAATATCTGCAAAGTTTTTACAAGAAAAATTGAAAAATAGCTTCACTTTTTATTAGGCTTGATGAGCCCCTGGGTATAGTTCTACGAACTTTATATTTTGAGTAATGTTAGGGCCCAAAGCGGACTCAAGTTGCCCCTTGATTGAATGCTACTCCTAATGATTTCATTTCGCAAATCAACTTTGTACATCATCATCATCATCATTATATTCAACCGCTTATCCCTATTGTGGTCGCGGGCTTAGGACATCTAGGTTAGCAGCCCACGCCTGTCAATCCTCCGCCACTTTAGGAAGGGTTTCACGGTCAATACCAAGGCACTCCAAGGCAAGATCCTAAATTTGATTCAGCCAGCTTGTGCTAGGTCTGCCTCGAGGTTTTAAAGCAAAGCATCAAATTCTAGATTTCGAGTATTCTACAAAATCTATTTCCCTTTCTGTTAGTCCTTTTGAAAATCATTAAATGTCATGATAGATATGCCTGATAGAAAAACATGTAATTATTCTGAATTGTTTAGCCCAGTGGAAGAACAATTTTCCTAATTGTGATAATTAAAGTAGAAAATGCTATGGAAACAATTACACAAAATGGTTATTAATTATCATAGATTGATTTGAGTTCACAACTTCTCGAATTATCTCCCAGGGTGAAAGGTTATTAATCTTCACATATTTTTTTTCTTTCTATCTCTCACTTCTGTCTGATAGTGTCTGGAAGATGTTTTTTCCCTTGACTTCCTACCAATTGAAATTTTCTCCTGAGGTCGTGCTTGATTTCTTAATCTCCCAGAAAAAAGAGCACCGATGACGAATTGAAGAGTCTAAGAAGGGTTGAATGATTTTTAATGGACTCAGGCAATCGATTTATGGGTATTTATCGTGTGAAGTTGTAGATGAAGAAGAAGGCATTCAATCATTGATAAAAAGCAATTGGAAGAAATTTACCTGACAATTTCTTTGTGTGACATCCCATTTCTTGGCTGTTCAAACATGGATGTGTGTTAAATGGACGTGAATGATTTCTTTTTCTTACCTCTATCAGAGACAAATTGAAATAAATAAAAATCGTGAACATAGCACATGCGGTGTGGAAATAAGCACGGAATGCCGCGGAGAGAAGATTTTCCTGTTGAAGCGCAAAGACCGCAAAGACTTTCGATCGAAAGTGGGTGGAATTCATCACGTATGTTATTGTGGGTGGTAGCGATAGCATATGTAATTAGAATTTAATTCCCCCTATCTCTGTGTTTGTATATCATACCCCAAAATGCGAATTGGTAGCAATAGAAATTTCCACCATATGTTGTGGTTGGGAAGGAGTCGTCTTTTGTGGTGGCTTCACTCGTGAAGGAGAACGTAATTATCATTGATAACAGATCTTACGTGAACGTTAAGGCTCGACACATACTTCGTAAAGTTCTAAAGGAAGGAACAAAATAATCAAGTGGATTTTCTTTTCATATTTTATATGTAATATGCTTATTTGGTGTAGTTTTAAACACTTATTATGAACACTTTTACTTTATTTTTTTTTTTGTAGTAGTGTATAGTCATCACTTATAGACGTTATACACTTATGGATAGCTTACAAAAATCTTAATTTTACATAAAACGGATTTCGAAAAATTACAAAATTGTTAAATACATCATAAATTTGTCATTTAACGATTTTTCCAAATCTTCTTTACGAGATAAAAATGAAAGTAAAAATGTGTAAAATTGTTAAAAATCTCTCGTAACTGAATTACCGTCGTTGCGGATGACTTTGCACTTTTTGATAAATATTTAAAAATCAACAATTTGTAATAATAAACGACAATGAAGGTCTTTACATCTAAAGATAAGATGCATGAGAAAGAAATAATGGCGTGATCACCATAATGATTTGACGTTTCTGTCTATCATTTTGAATAACTATCAAAACCCAAAACTTATCTGATTAGTATGTTGTAGCTGATATCAAGACCTTTTCAGAGCGTATCCATATTCTAGTCTACATCAAACATTTACCTAAATAAAAAAAGCTTACAGTTTAAAATTTTGAAACATTCATATTTTGAAGGTCTTTATTTTTTTAATCTTAAATATTTGAGACCTAATCGAAATTTCTCAGTAAGCATTTAAAATGTTTGAGGCTTTTATTTATTGTTTTTACTCTTACATAATTAAAAGTATAAACGAAAAAATTATATCTTTACTATTTTATTTTTTTATCTTTGCACTTCAGATCCTCAAATAATATTCTATTATAAGCAAAAACATTACTTTTCTTAATCTTTATTTGTTAGACATATCAGCCAACGATAGCGCTGTCTTTTTCGTGATTGTTTCAATAAAGGAAGGGCCCCATAGTCCTATATTCATGAAAGTGTCAAATTTTTTATTTTGAAGCCCTATATCCGACCAATCCCTTGACCTGGGTCGGATTTTAAGTATGTCCTGAAAGGTCTTGACATCAGCTATAACTTACTAAAATTTGAGCTCAATTAGCCGAATTCCAGGTTATTCAAAACGGTGGACAGAAACATCAAATCAAAATGGCGACCACGTCATCTTGTAAATCTCAGGCATTTTTTTAAGACCCCATATAATTGGATGAAAAGTATTTTAATAAAAAAAAAGAAATTAACAAAATCGTAGTGGATTATTCTAGCCAGTTAAGTTTAGAATAGATTTAGACAATTTACTGCTCTGAAACAGCTTTTGGAATTAGACCTTCTGGTAACTTTACCACAGAGCCGTTTTTTTTGCAAAATAACTATATAAACATTTTATTGAATATTACTGAAACCACAAGTATCCTTTTGAGAGTCCTTGTACGTTTCTTGGTACATGACATTCCTTAACAAACTTTGGCATAGTAGACCGGATCGACAACTTCCGTTAATAAGTGCTAGAATTTAAGAAAGTCTTAGAGACAGCAGAATTCAAAGTCACCCGCAACGACGGTATGTAGGATTCAGTTCTTTTCAAGCGTCTGGCAAGTTGGTCTTTTTATATGGAGCTATTTGAAGCCAATTCCTAAATTGATCTCGGACTCAGCTCACAGTGCTCCAAGGAAAAAATTTATGTAAACAAAAATTTAGTATATTTATTCCATCCATACGGAAAGGTATCTTATAATACGGAAAAACTTCTCACTTTTTAAATATTTAGCATAACGATCACGAGTGCAGAAAAATTCCCATACCTATTTGTATGTGAAAGTAAGAAATTGGCTTCAACTTTGAAGGTCACTCGCCGGGGACTAGGTTCTTTTACAATAATCCTAACGGCTATTCTTTTGAAAATCGTATGTGATTTTCCCTTCGTGGTAGCAAAAGAGTATCATGAATGCGAGAAGAAAGGGAGTCAGTATTGATCAGACCATAGAAAGGGGAGCATTGTGCTCTGTGTCCTGGGTCTTTAAGAGTGGATAATCGGTTGTCCCAAGGCCCGGGATTACAGGTAGGGTAAAGTGATATAAGTTGGACATAGTGTTTCAAATTGGACAATTCGCCGGTACAAGTTGGACATGACTTTTTCCTTGCTAAATACAGTACAAAATTTGTTTTTAAACACAAGGAACCAAATTATAAAACTAAAGCTTAAAAATATACAAATAAAAATGAAGTACTAAATTTATCAAGAAAAATCCCTGTCCAAATTGTACCATTATTGTCCAACGTGTACCACCTTACCTTATATGTTAAAAAAGACAAACTGAAGAAAAATTCATTGATTTTAGATCAATGCAAGAGGTTTTAGATTTAGTATATGGGTGAACCAAAAAACGTTGCATTTCAAACTAGTTTAACACCCGAATGTTTCCACAATTCGGATGATATTTCGATCTCGGATGCTCGAATTTGAGAGAATGGTATATTGTATTACCTCTTTAAGAACGATTTTTACAGCGGTGTCCTAAAATAAAAATTTTCCTATACGGGCTTCTAAAGCTATGTTTTCCACTAAAACGTGAGAAGAAGTGATTTTTTCTTATCCCCAATTTTTGATCCTCTCGTCCTTAAAGGGATAACTAAACCCTAATGTAATTTCATTCAGAAATTTTAATTCTGTGCCAGTAATTTGGCACTTATTCTAATGTGTTTTGGCAGTTAAGCACAAATATGTGTTAGGAATTAACTTAGCACCAAGCCCCTTGTTTCAACCAATTTTCCTTGCGGTAGTAATCGCAGAACTTTGGTAGCACACACGCGGCAATCTCAATTTCATATTTAATCTAATTACGAAATCTTCTAATTTAGATAATGGACATGCAAATGCGATGTTATTTCAATGTTTTTTCCTCTTGTACTGCAATACGAAATAAAAGTACGGCGGTTTTGGGAAAAGTTCTGATGATGGCGCGTGTATGTGACAAGAATTCCCTCGAGTTTGATTATCTTCGTGTGTTGGGAAGTTGAAATTCATCAGAATTTTATTGTATGGAAATGTTAATGAAAATGTAATTAAATACAATTTTCTCTGCTTCACACACCACCCGAAACTGTCGCTTTGGAGTAACAAATTATTCTGGTAATAATTTCGAGCACTCCTCCATACTCTTTTTCACATATGCCGCCAAGAAAATGGTGCTATATGGCTGAAGGAGAAATCTTGAAAGTTATTGATGCTGAAGAGTTAAATTTTAGACAAGGGAGTGAGTGAAAGAATAGATGAAGGACGGAGACGTTACAAATTTCCACACCAGAACTAGGGGATAATAATTTGTCATATTCTAACCAGACCCCTGTCTGGTGGTGCCTTAAAACATTGTGTTAACGTCCTTATTCACTGTATTAATAACTCGGTATTTCATAAACGAATGCTTAATGTAATAAAATTTAATTATGTGGATTCTAAATTAAAATGTCGAGTTGAGAATCTTCAGAATTTTAATAAATTAATTCCAATTATGGCTTTTCTACATCATTTCCACGGACTTGTATTTCACTTTATTCACCAATTTCAGAAATGTTCAACCACCTCCAAATTTATCCTACAAAAGTTAAGAAAATTGAGCTGTAGGGGAAGACTTTCAGGCTTCGCACACATTCTGGTTTCGTATACTTCATATTTTTCCCATATTCCATTAATGAATCCGACCTATTTTTTCAGGAAATGTATGACTTAAGACTGGGTCTTTAAATTATATTGCCATTAGGTAATTTTCATTAAAGAAAATTGGAAAAATATAAATTATTTGAAGCCAGAGGATTTTCGAAGCTTGAAATCCTTACTCTAATGTAATTTCACTGTTTACCCTAGCTCTGTTATGAAATGGTCCCAACCTGGAGCTTCATGTCCAGCACACAATAACTTATGTTTATAAACATGTTTTTAAAATTTCCTATGAGAGAGAGCGAGATTACCAGATCTCTATTTCATTCACTCTTATTGAAATGTCAAAAACATGTTTTCAAAACAAAAGTTATTGTGCGTTATGACCAGCGCACAATAACTTTTGTTTGTAAACATGTTTTCAAAATTTCCTATGAGAATGAGCGAGATGACTAGATCTAGATCGCATTTACTTTCATTGAAATGTCAAAAACATGTTTACTAAACAAAAGTTACTGTGCGCTGGGCATTAGGCATTACTGTCCTTTCTTAAGGACACCAAAATAAAGCTCTAACAAACAAAGAAGAATGAGTACATTAGATTGACCTGTCGCGCCTGTCGCAGTACCTGGGTCTGCTTTAGGACCACCTTAATACTCTAATAATAAGAATTATACTAATAATAATGTGCGAAGCCTGAACGATTTCCCTAAACCCAGTTCCAAAACAATCTTAATAGAGTTCCCAAAAAAGTTTTTTTAATTACAAATTGTGGAAATAGCAATTGTAAAAAAAAACCAGTTCTATAAAGCAATTGATAAAAAAAATCATTTCATTTATCTTAATACGTGTGTCCTAATAAACTATATTTATAAATAATCTATAAAATTTAAATAAAAATCACTGTTTAGTGACAATTTTTAAATTAAATTTCTTAAATGAAAGAGACATTTTCATCGAGATTAAATGAATCGGAACCACCACCTTGACATCTTTATTCTCGTCTTTATTGGTGAAACATTTCAGTCTAATGACAGTCTCCGATTAATTGAACCATTAATTATCTTGAAAGCTTTTAATATCTTAAATATATTTTATGAGCTTTTTTAATTTAGTGTGGTAAATACTTTATATATAGAGACAGAGAGATTTTACAGTTTAAAAATTTATCCTTTAGCATTGAAAATTTAATTTACTCAACCTTTCACTGACATATTTTGTCTTTAATTACTAACCTTAGAAGAATGGTACGGAAAGGACACATGAATCAAAAAAGAAAAAAAATTAAATAGATATTTTTGGTCGGAAAATTAACAGATCGATTAGTAAAAAACAAAAATAGTGACCAATACGTAGTTCATAAATTTTTTGTTATCAATTTGTTGAGAAAATTGTCAAATCTGTTGGAAATTCTTCCAAACCACTTGGCATAGGGTGTACCTGAAAACCTGTCCTGTTCTCACTCTTTATTAATGATCTTCCGCAAGTTCCTTGTTACTGCGGATAGCAATTATCGTAATTTATACACAGACGACTTTCACTTTACTCTGGTGAGGATTCATCCCAGTCTTTTCATATTTTTAAGGAGATTATTCTTCTCGTTCAGTAATAACCTTCTCGATTGGAGAGCTGTCTCCGGTTGAGTTTTTTTCTGTACCGATTAGAAGGTATATCAGAGAGAACTTACTTAAAAGTCTGCTAGAAGTTCGAACGTTTAAACCGACCGACACTGAGAAAAAAAAGGGGGTGCGATTAACTTTTTTTCCTCATAATTTTAATACTTTAGGTGTAAAAATATATCAACATTTTTTAATGTTAATTTTACACCTTTTAAAGGGTAAAATTAACATGAAAAAATGTAACTTTAACCCCTAATACACCTAAAAAGGGTAATATTTACACAGATTTCGGATCATTAATGCAAGGTAAAATTAACATTTCTGGAATGTTATTTTAACTTTTTCGGATTTCTCTCAGTGGAGTTTCATAAAAGTGAGTAAGTTCACGAAAAGGACATTTATTTTAATTAAACTGCAATTCAAATGTTCTGCCATCCGGAAATTCTACAAAACTACTCAAAAATTCACTTTTGCAACAAGGTTTACACGTTATTGACATTATGCAAAGAATTGTTGACAATTAAAATTTCAGGAATACCGAAATTCGAATCAGCGCTAAACGGATCTTCCGGAAAATTTTCGAAAAGGTTTCACAAAGCCACTTCAAAGGAATGGTTTTGTCTCTCCTAAAGATTATTACTAAACGAAACCATTGATGATCTCTCAAGACTCTGTCAATGGGCTTATTGGTATGGCCTTGTTCTCAATCCTGCTAAATTTCAAGCCTTAGGAATTCATACCAGTTGGAGAAATTCTGACCCTCATAACTATATCTCTCTAATGAGGTGATTCCTCTCACTTCCAGGACCAAGAATCTGGGAAGCATTTTCAATTAAACTCTTACTTGTCTGATCATGCGACTAAAATTTGCCAGAAAGTCTACTTTATCACTGATGAAAGAAATTCGAAAAAGTTAAAATAACATTCCGAAAATCTTAATTTTACCCTGCAGTATTGATCCGAAATCGGTGTAAATATTATGCTTTTTAGGTGTATTAGGGGTTAAAGTTACCCTTTTCATGTTAATTTTACCCTTAAAAAGGTGTAAAATTAACATTAAAAATGTTGATATATTTTTACACCTAAGAAGTGTTAAATTTATGAAGAAAAAATTAATCGCACCGCAGTTTTTTTTCTCAGTGATATTACGCACTTTGCGTCGTTTTTAGTCCTTTACGCCTCAGGACACAAAACTTGTCCTTGATAAAGCTGTGATTGTCCCCTTTCCACACATGGAGTTGAATAACCATTCAGCCTCATATACTTCAGTTCTGACTGTGAGATGTAAAACCAATTGAATAGGGCTCTTATTTCCTGTATACGGTATGTCTTCGAACTTCGAAAGTTAGATCATATTTCTCCTTGGGTGGATTCAAACTTTGGTCGTCCACTTTTTTCTAACGGTAATTGTGTGCTGGAGTATCACAGGATACTTGTGGTGACTAGACCATCCACTACGTCTTCGTATCTCCGTATGCCCAGTTCGGGTAGTCGTAATCTCCAAGACTCCTTATCTGTTAGAAGGATCTGATCCTTAGATTTGTGGCTGCCATGATTTCTCGTGTTCAACATGAGTTCTTTTCAGACTAATTTTGCATTTCCATTGTACAAAGGACAGATCGTCCTATGTTATTAATAAATTGAATTAAAATTTCACAAGTTTTGTTTTTTTTTAGTTTATATTTTATGTTTTATTGATATAGGAAATGGGGCTATTTTGAGCTGTAGGGTTACGTTGATATACATTTTTTTCGAATATTTGTGAAGGAAGCTGATCCTTGCAATTATTTTATTTAGATCCACAATTGTTTTGTCTATCAAAATTACATTATATTAAAACCCATTTCTTTTTAAAAATATGCGAAAAAATTGTATATCCAATGTAACCCCGTAGCTCAAAGTGAACCCATCTCCCCCTAGTGAAAAATTTTTTTGCATTAATTTTTTTTTAAACATAAAACACTCTTTCTACGGTACTGATCAGATTAGCTTCATTTTATCTAAATTGTCCAAAATTCGCTTCAAGACGTTGCAAAAATTTATTTTTCAAACCAAGATTATCTTCAGTTTTTAGCATAAAAAATTAAACAGTTAGAGATAATTTTTATTACTTGAGATTACACAAATTAACCATGATAGTAATAAAATATTACAACTTTTTTACTATAGAGTACATTTTAATTAATCTGAGCTCAAGAAGCAAAGCAGAAGAAAGCCACCGATTTCTATGGTATTTGTACTCTAGCTTAGAGCATCCTTTGAAAAGGACCATGCTAAATCACTTGTGCTCCAGTTGAATACCACGAGTTCGTACAATTGTGAGCCTTTTCAATGAAATTTGTGCCTCGTGCTTGTCCACAAGAAAACAAATAAAAGGCAAGAAAGACAACAACAACAAAAAAAGCCTGAAGAATAGCACCAAAAAAAGGCAATAAAAATGAAATTTTCTTTCTTTAATTTCATACCCATGGCGAAGACAGAGAATCTTCTCTGTTTTGGATTTTCCTCCTAATTTCCCTTTTTATTTTCCCATCACACTCGGCACTTTCTCCCCAAAGTCGAACGGCGTGAAAGAGGAAACCTTAAATAAATTTATTATCTTGTAGGATTTTCCACTGGCTTATTTTTTTTTGTTGATGCAGCATTAAAATTTTCTCCCCTCTTGGAAAGTCATTTGCCACACATAACAACTCAATTGAGGACAAAAACAACAACAGATCGGGGAGTATACAAAAAAAAATCTACACACCTCACCAACAAATTAAATCCCTCAAGTGTTTCACTACAAGGGCCAAAAATAGGTGAATGGAAAAGTGTGACTCAGAAATGGCGTGAAAAACCATCAAAACTCCCTCCAAAAATACCTCCCCCACATTTACACCAAACCTAATCCTATCCACCTTTCCTCCATGGGTGCGACTTTAGCTTGTTGATTTAATAATAAATTAAAAGACACCAATAAATTCGTGGCTGGTGCGAGTGCTAAAAGAGTCACCACAATTTTCAAACTCTCGAAAACCTCAAATATCTACCCACAAACATTTATGGGGCAAAAAAATGTATTTATTGGAAATTCCTGGCCATCCTCTCGCCCTCTGCATCATTCAGGCAAACACTGGAGTTTGACAGCATGATTTTTTGGGACGACAGAATTTTATTGGAATAAAAATAACAAGAGCGTTTTCATCCTCGTCAAACCGTCATCGATGGCACTTGGAAAGGTCTTGTGGCTTAGAAAATAGATTTTAAAAGAATTCACAGAGACTTGGTAAAGGGCTTACAGTGCCTTAGGGATTGTTAACAATGAAATTTGGCGTGGGAACAGAGATTAAACGGATTCATCGTAATGTTCTTGCCTTCATAATCCAAAAAATCCAAAAGAAGATTGTGTCTTTAGTGCACTAATTGATTTTTTGATAATCCTTTATAATTCTTAGTTACAACTGCTATAAAATTTAGCTATTTTTATGACATTTTAACTTTCGTGTACTTACACCTAAGAAATTTAAATATACAGTGGGACCTCGATAGAGTCAACCCCCAATATAGTCAATCTCCAATAGAGTCAACAGCTATTTTTTACTCTATGGACTCCGATAGAGTCAACTTGGACCCAAATTGACTCCGATAGAGTCAATTTTTCCTTTATTAATAAACTAATAATATTATATGATTTTATTATGATTTTTCGAAATTAAAATCAGTGTTTTGGTGTATCAATGTAACGTTTTTAACACAAGAAAATCATTTATGTAACATGGTAATATTATGATAAAATTCGTATATTAACCGTGTAATCATTTTCCAACAAAATAATCTTGTTTTCGAGATTTTAAGCGTTTGGACGGATATAAAGTTCTCTTGTCTTTTCTCTCTTGTCTTAATTTTTTTTTTGATTAAGCCTATGATCGCTATATAAGGAAATTCGTAATGTAAGGAAAAACGTACAGGATGCTAGATTTCTTGAGTACAACATAGTGAAGAAACTTTTTCAAAATTTATTCAAACTGTTTAAAGAACCAACTTGTTTAAAAAAATAAACATGTTAAATGACCATAAAAATTACCCTTCTAAAGAAAAAGTGTAAATTAATTTTAAGTTACATTTTTAATTTAAGAAAATTTGATTCAAAAAAATAAATAAGAGACAGAAAATTAAAATTGGCCAGCAAAAAACGGTTAAAACGCCCTTCTTTTGTACATTTTTTTTCTAAAAAGAAATCTTTAGGACACCATTTCCTTACCTTAACATCGTGAGTGGACCTCAATATTACCACATGGAGTGTAATTCATACTTCAGATATTTACTAATAATAAAAACATTCCGCAAAATCTGTCATTAATCTTCAACTTTTGCCCATACATATGGCTTTTTTGGGCAAAAGAGTGTAGAATTTATGTGGTAATTAAATTATTATTATTAATCGTATCGAGACACTTTATTTGGTATTACAATGTAATCATTACAATGTGCCTCGTGTTGGAAGAATCTGCTAATCGTAGATCGCCTAGGAACGCCTTCACCGTAGTGAATGCTTCTTCCGTGCTCCTGAAGGTTTGTGCAGAGGCGGTGCATTTTATTACGTTTTATCACAGTGAAAATATCTTTTTCTCGACATTCAGTTGATTCCACCGGACGGGACTCGAACTCACAACTTTGAGAGTCGAGTCAGAGATCTCGTCTGCCCAAGACCAGTTGCATTGCCTATTGCACCACTGAGATCTCCGGTTAATTAAATGAAAATTCGACTATCGTTTTGAATATATCAGTGATCTAGAACAAACATGA
Source organism: Phlebotomus papatasi (assembly GCF_024763615.1). NCBI lineage: Eukaryota > Metazoa > Arthropoda > Insecta > Diptera > Psychodidae > Phlebotomus > Phlebotomus papatasi. The sequence continues at coordinate 13,779,272 of NC_077223.1, forward strand.
ATCACATTTTAATTGATTTTTTCGGACTCCAACAGAGTCAACAGGCCTGGAAATAATTAGTTGACTCTATCGAGGTCCCACTGTATTTTTAAATGACTGCAATAGATTAGGCAGTAATTTGGAAAAATGGTCAGTAAAAATAAAAATTGGTTAAGTAATAAATCATTATTGACAAAGGGAAAGTGAGGAAGTCAAGTTTCTGACACAGCGTTAGATCAGGAAAATTAAATCAAATATAAATTCGTATCACTTTCTTTCTCAAATGTTTTGCATATATCTTGCCACAATTTGGCACTCCTCTTCTTCTTTTTAACATCACAATTTGGATTTGAATGCGAAAGAGTGAAATAGATTCAAAAGGTTTGCAGAAGCCAGGGATGAAAATTTTGATTTAATGAAATTTTCCTGATCTAGAAACTGTACTAAATATATTATGAACCATTTTAATATACTATTATAACAGTTTCAATGGATTTTGGCATTCGGGATTTTATTTCATTCGGCATTTTGGCGTTACAGATTTTGGTTCATTCGGGATTTTGGCTTTCCGGATTTTGATCGGAACCCTACATGAATACTACACTACTCACGAGAGCTGAGTGGAGATACTTGAATGGGACATCAATGAACCCGATACGGTAACACTCTTATCGACGGCTCATGGGGGTCGTCAGGGGCCGGATACCACTGGCCGGAGCTCGGAATCAGGTGGTCTGGGCCACTCCCGAAAGCCAAAATCCCAAAAGCCAAAATCCCGAAAGTCAAAATCCCGAATGTTCAAAATCCTGAAAAAGATGAAATTATATGGAAGAAAATGTTTAGAATAATTTCCCGATTTAATGAATTAGGGATTTTGGCTCTCAGGATCTTGGCTTTCGGAATTTTAGCGTTCGGGATCTTAGCTTTCGGGATTTTGGATTTAGGGATTTTGGATTTAAAGATTTTGATCGGAATCCCTTGGTGGGCAGCAGTCGCTGCAAAGCGCGGAAGTTTGCTGATCTTCTCATTGAACATTGCCTAAATAAACACCTCAACAGACTTGAGTGTTGAGTGCAATAAAACCCGTAGAGGTTGCAACAACGCCGAAGAAACTGTACTACACGTACTGCATTATGTATGTAACTGACCCAGCTTTTATATACACCAGACGAACGCTACTTGGCAAAAGTTATGCTTGACACCGACCTGTCAAATGGTCAAATTTTTTCTATGTCCTTTATAGATTTAGGGCAGAATCACATTGGCAATAAAATGCTCGCCGTAGCCTCACCGTATTTCGTTAATTTACGCATTTTCATTGCAATTCTTACGCAAATTTTCCATTATCGTTATTACCTTAACTCATACTCGGTGGCACTAGTTGAAAATAATATAAGAAAATTTAAGAAATAAAATGAAAATTCAATAAACGGTGAGCAAAAAAAACTTTAAGAGAAATTAATCGTACAGTTTTTTTTGCTCACTATCAATGTGACTCTGCTCTTAGCCCACAGGTCTTTTCGGGAAATTAGTGGCTTTGGACTAGCTATTAAAAAATAATATTATAGTGGGTCAAAGCGGTCAAAGTCGTCCGAAAGTACCACGCTTTCCCCTATTTTGCTAAAAAGATACTAAGTTATTATCCAAATCAAAATTGAATTCAAGGAGTTAGCATTATCTGATATCAAATATCTTGCACTAAACTGTAATATCATCGAGTTTCTAAAGATAGTCGTTCGAGAGGCACTTCGGCTGAATAACAAAGGCAATTTAATAAAAAGACACACCCTGATGAGACCACCTGGTCAGTTTCGGGTCAATAAATGTCCGGAACGCACCCTTTTTCTTGGTCCAAAATGAGCTGAAGGGTTGCTAGCCAAGAAGTCGACGATATCAGAAGCCACAATCTAAGGCCAACAAATGAAGCAATTCAAATGATTTTTATTAAAACCAATTGAGACACTCCATCCTTTTCGAAAGTCGGAGGATCTTATCAATAATCTATCTGCGCTGAATGATTTTCAAGAGCCTTTGAAGAGCAAGTGGTTGAGATTCCCAATGAAGGTTGGAACAAATAGAGAAAGAGGAAAAAAAAATGGGTATAGAGAATTCGTTAATGGGTATAATAGAGTTTCTCTCAAAGGGCATTTACAAATTCACCGCCACAATTCACATCAATTTCTATTTTATTATTCAACCCCGGGAATTCTTTTTTCCTCATCAACCCTGCCTGGCCCATCCAATATATAGCATATCAATTATCCCCCGTGGTTCCCTTTTCACATCACATACACTCACTTTATTCTCGGCATTCAAATTTAATTGCTAAGTCTTCCCCATTTCATCCACTCCTCCAGAATCACGCATTCCCTCTGGCCCAAATTTCATTTCCCCGAAATTATTTCTCGAATGTTATGAGGTCTTTGTGTGAAGTACTTCATAAGGTCTTCTTTCTCTCTTTTTATTCAATACAGGACCACTTTCGGAGGTGCAAACAGCTGTGGGACTGGAAGCGTCGATGCCTTGTGAGCTGGTGCCTATTTCTCAGTCAATGATGACGGATAAGGTGCAACTCGTCATCTGGTACAAAGAAGGAAACATCAAGCCCATTTACACGTGAGTTCAAATAACAGCCAAAGCAAATAATATTTCAACATCTTAAGAAGACACAATACACGTCATTAATCGCTCAATAGAAAGTTATTTAGATGAAGTATCCTATGAATAATAAGGCATTTCGAATTCGATGGTCTTGGGTCCTCAGGATCCTAATGTATTAATTCACATTAATAAAAATATGAATGTATATGGACAAATGAAAAATACTTCTCAGAATGCTTGAGTTATAAGCTGTACACTGAAAATTATTTCAGAATTTAGGATCAAGAAATATGGACACGTAGAAAATGTAAAGCTGTCCAAAATTCGCAATTATATTTAGGGTAAGTGTACCAAATTTCGGCCAGCTTGCAATTTCGGCCACCTCTTTTGTTCCTCAAAATTCCATGAATTTTTAATTTTTGCAAACTAAGGTAAAGTACCCTGTAGTCGGTCGGTTTCTCAACTCGGCCAGTGCAACTATTTGTTCAATTTACTTAGATTTGTTATAATATGGTCTTACCGATTTAACATTAGAAGGTGTATTATATTATATATAACGTAAATCAGTGAAAATTTCATAGAAATTGACTATAAAACGTTAAAAAATTGGTTAAATAATTCAACTGGCCGAGTTGAGAAACCGGCCGACTAGAGGGTACTTTACCTTATAGGGAATAAACAGTGCAAAATAGTAGCGAAAAATATCCATTCTAAGATCGAGATGATGTGAAAAAGACTTTGCAAGAATTCCGGAAGGACACGGTACTATGAGAACCAAGGTGGCCGAAATAGGCCACCAAAGCTATGTCTACATTTTTATTCATATTAAAATGCAATAAGAATGATTTTAAAGGCAATAAGGACGATAAATTGTCTACAAGATTCCAAACAACACTCCTTAAAAAGAAATAACAAAAAAAATCAATTTGTATTAAAAATATTACATTTAAAACCTAAGACTTTGGCGCTTGCAAGCAACTATGCCGAAATTTGGCACACTTACCCTATAGGAAAATCGATTCAAAAATTCATAGTTAAGACAGAGGTAACAGATTATTTCAAATTCAAATTCGTTACCGTCTTCAACTTGTTTAAATTCGGATTGAAATACTTGAATAATTATACTTGAAATAATTTATAAAGAAATCATCATTATTAATTATTATATTCAACAGTGGTTTTTGTAAGTCAACTTAGAATTTTATTACTCCGAGAATTAACAAGTTCGAACCTACAATCTTCCCCTTGATTTAGCCTAAAAATCATTAAGAACAGACAAACGCATAAACCTCATTCGTAACGTCTTCTTTTGCAACATGCAAGACGTGCAGAATAATTCTAATAAATAGATAACTCTCTGAAGAAATGGGACAGAATTATGTCGATATCGATAAGATTGAAAGTATATCATATTCTTGATGTCTCTATAGAGTTCAAGTAATTTTTTCATGAAGTAATAACTGCTACATACTCATTTTATTAATATTTTCATAGAAATACACGAACAATGGCGCAACTATTCCTTAAAAGGAAAACAATTAACATGTTTTATTCAAAGGGATAAAGAAATGCAACACTTTGGTTACAATTCAACATTTAAAATACTTCCGTTTTGAAAATGAAAAACCACATTAAATGCTTATCAGTGTTCTCCATCAGCATTATTTCTGTTTCACCAACCCGCATTTATCTAATTAATTTATTTGTTAAATTGCAATTACATTTATGCAGATGACAAAAAGGTACATAATGTAAAAATAAATTGGAATGCAGCATCAACATTATAGCGAATCATGGGGGCATTAAATAATTTCTAAAAAAAACCGCTTGATTTTTTGACGTTGAATTTCCCATTTTTGCCAATAGTCAATTAAATTTTCCGCATAAACGCAGTTTTGCTCATAAAATAAAACTTTCCCCAATTCACATGTCTAATTTGTCTCTGATTAAATGTCCTTCAATTACGTTGATATTTTGCAAGGGGGGGAGAAACGTGATGGTTGTTGGTGACAGAAACAGAAATGAAAGGAAAATTTTTCCAGAGAGACAGGAGAAAATCCCCCATTTGGCCAATTTCCTCCTGCAAAATCACCCTCAATTTTCTCGATATTTTCTTTTGAGATTTTTCTCGTCAATTCCCACTCTTCATGGCTTACATCTCTCTCGCACAAGGGTACCATGGGAAAAAGTCTCATCGTCATCACTTTATTTGATATCTCACTTCTCGCCTCCTCGCAGCACCCGCCCAAAAAATTCCTTTTGACACCACTAAGAAATTATCAAGGGGGAAATATCCAGGTATTTCAATAAATTAACCAAAATGAAAAACACTTCAACTCTTACGTTAGTTGCAAATTTATTCTTACGCTCTGTTAAAAATTGCTTCACGCCATTTCCGTTCGTTGTAAGATCTAGAGCCCAAACAGTTACAGATAGCACCTTGTGGTTTTAGGGAAACCCTATTTAAGTATCTTTTACACGGCATTGATCACAATTTTACTTAAGTTATTTTCTCAAAATTGTAGCTATAGTCACCTGAAATATAACGGTTGACTACTATTGGAACTGGTGAACGTCGGGGAAAACGGGGTCATCTTAGAAAATTCTATATTCTTCTCAAGGCTTTCGGCTCAGACTCCAAGCCTTCCTCAGTGGTCAAATCTTGTCTCTTCTCGCTTTCTCATAAAGTCAGGGATTTCACAGGACATGGAATCTTGGACACTGCATCTAATTTGTAATTTTTTTTAAAATAAATGTTGGCTAATTTTAATTTTCAAATTTCAGTCTCACAAAGAAATCTGTAAGAGAACACACAAAAATTGAAATTAGCCAATATTTATTAAAAAAAAAAAAGATACAAATTAAGTGCAGTGCCCAAGATTCCATGCCCTGTGAAATCCCTGACTTTATGACAAAGCGAAAAAAGACAAGATTTGACCACTGAGGAAGGCTTGCAGTCTGAGCCGAAGGCTTTGGGAAGAATCTAGAATTTTCTAAGCTGACCACCTTTTCCCCGACGTTCACCGGTTCCAATAGTAGTTGATAACCCATCGAATAACACTTTCAATATGACGGTGGACTTCAAAATGCAAAATTTGAAGTTATGCGATGAAAGTATTACGTATAGTCCGAATTCGAAACGTTTTCCTCTTGTACTTTCTCAGTATTATCATATAATACTAACTTCCTCGATGAATTCCACTTATCTAATAATAAATAATAGTACATGAATTCCGTTACGAACTTACGGGGAACCTGGGTACATGGTTCCCAGAGAAGTCTCCGGGAACTCATGCTTTTTTTCAAGGGAACTTACAATGAATATACATCATTTTTTTTTTATAAAGCACGGGGAACCCATACATTTTTCAGGCAAGTCTCAGGGAACCCAGAAAACCCATATAATTTTCAAGGAACTCACGGAGTACCCTTAAAATTTCCAGGGAACCTGGGGAATTCATACATTTTTCAGACAACTCTCAAGGATCCCGGGAAACTCATACAATTTTTAGGGCACCTAGGGAACTCACACAGTTTTTTGGGAACTCTCTAAGAACTCATACTGTTCTGGAAACTCGGGGAACCCATGGACATTTTCAGGGAACTCATGGGGAATTCACGTATTTTTCAGGGAACCCAGGGAACTTATACATTTTTCAGGGAACTAACGAGGAACTCATATATTTTTTTGGGAACCTGAAGAACCTGTACATTTCTCAAGGAACTCATGGGGAACCCACATATTTTTTCAGGGAATTCGAAGAACCAAAATTTTTTCCACAGAACCAAGAACTCGTACCACAATAAGCAAAGGGTGAGCAACTGTTTGTAACCAAAGAAACGTTAAAAAAAATTATACATGTCGCGTTTTGATCATTGACGTACAATTTTTATTAGACGTTTGTTCGGTTTCAAACTGTTATCACTCACCTCTGGCTTATGAATAACCTCTTAGGTATAGTGGATTCTCGCCAACTCTCGCTTATCTGAGCATTTGGAGCTAAAAAATCATCAGTTTTACATAGGAAGTTGATGTAGAAAAATTCTTTCAAAATCGACATTCTTTTTAAATTATAGCCATTCTGGCTAACAGTTTTTGAACCAATCTCTTTGGATTATCCATACAAGAAGGTCTATTGTTTGGCTCCCTCCATTTTTCTCAAGTTCAACAGTTTTATAAAACTTGTACAATAAGTCAACAAAATTTTTAAAATTTAAAATAGTGTTTTAGCTAGCCATTCATCGAATCTCCCAATTTATATTATTCCAAGTCGACTTATAATTACTTCAAGAGGTATATTACTTTCAAGGATCACCAAAGGGCATCATAATGAAATGAAACTGTCCTTGGATATGTTCTAGCAACAATCAGAAATAAAGTCATAATTTCCATTTTATCCCAAATAAATCCCCCTTGAAGCCTTAGCAAAGAAATTCGTTACTATTGAAACACTCTCATAACATATCATTCGATAAGGCTCAAAATGCAGATAAATATTTGTTTTTAAATGGGGAAAAAACTTCTCACTTCACTTGCAAGAAGTTCATGGTGTATCGAAATTTGTTTTATTGAATTATACTCCAGCTTGTTGTGCCATCGCCTTTTCTCCGCAACCAACTTTTTCTCAACTCTGTGTGTATTTGATCATTTTTCCAGACACGACAATCAACGGGCGTTGTATCACTTGAACCACTTTCTTGACAAATTTAAACACTTTGAGAGATTCCCCAGTAACAAATCATGAAACACCCTGTGCCACAAGTATTTCTCTTATTTTTTTTTACCTTGAAAAAAAAAGTGTCAATATTTTCATTTCTTTCTTGCTGTCGATGGCATCTCCTGAGTTTCTTAGCAGTCGACACCCATTTGAAGACGCGGGGTGATCGGTGAAGTGGGTAGAAAATTTAGGTATCTTACCCTCTATGTGTTTATTTTTTGACATCCTGTTGATGATAAGGGTTTCATAGCTGCCACCATGGGAATTTACGATTGATTTTAACCATCGATATGAAGACAAATTCTTCATAGGAACTCTTCAACTTTAAACTCTCGCCTTTAAAAAAAAAAACTATCCAAGAGTAAGCAAACAAATCTGATACAATAGCATACGAGAAGTTAATCGATGTCGTTTCCCAAATAATGTCCTTTCACACTATTTCACAAAATAGCGTTCGAAATTAATTGGACCATTCGGTGTAACATGTATTGGTCAGAATTCATTATGTGCTAATTAGGGAGGATTTTCAGTTAAATTAATTGAAAGGTTCCATTTAATTAAATAGGTCAATGTGGCGAATTAAATTTGATAAAGCCCTATCATCTGCTATCATGAAATAAAGTTTACACCCTAATTTTTTGTATAGTAACATCATTTGTGTGATATCCATCATTTAAAAAAAATATTAAATATGATGACAAATTGCTAGCTTTAACTTTATTACTCTCATATAACGTTCCTAATTTATATAGTCGTAACTAATTTCGCTTTGAAAACTTATGCTGTTTAGAAGGAAAATTAGCTTCCTATGGATAATATGATAATTTAGCCATATTCATGTTATATTATCGTCAATTTGCATTAATTATTACCCCAAGCATTATTTGAAGTAATAACAACTTAACAGTTTTAAAATAATTCTAAGGAAATCTCCTTACAATTTCACTTCCTTTATAAGGAATATAGATTGATACATATGTAAAATTTTCAGTTCTTACTTTTATTGTTATTATTTCAGACTATGAAACCTCGTTCAACACTATTCTATATACATTAAATAACAGTTTTTTTTACTAAGGTAGTAAAACTTCCTAATAATAAATCACATTGCAGGCATGCCATCCCATAAAAAAGTAGTTTTTCTCACAAATACACTGCCAGTCAAAATAAGTTCAGCGATGTCTATAGAGTGTGATTCAAATAACTTTAATTCTAAAACAAAATTCTTTTAATCTAAATGGAATTATATCCAAAAACACGTTTAGTGAACGCTCTACTACTTAATCCATTCAGTGCTTTCTTTTTCTTAAAAAAAAAGAGTATGAAATAAAATTGCATAATTTTACTGTTCCAATCAATATCCTTTATTAAAAATACGTCTAATGAATTTGATCTGCATAAGAAATACTTAAGAAAAACCCAAAAATCGACTTTTACTACAATTTCTAAATGTTTGTGTGAATTTTTACACTTAAATGATTTAAATTTAAATAAACATATTCATGTTGTATTGATAATATTTTAGTAGGGTAAGTGTGCCAAATTCCGGCCAGCTTGCAATTTCGGCCAGCTTTTTTGTTACTCGAATTTCCATGAACTTTTAGATTTTACGTACTCTAGAGATTATACAATGCAAAAATGAAGAATAATGAAGAAGAATAACAAAAATGTAACTTCGACAAACATAATGACGTGAAAAAGATATTGGAAGAATTACCGAAGGGCAAGGAACTATGAGAGTGAAGGTGGTCGAAATAGGGCACCAAAGCTATGTCTATATTTTTATTCATTTTAAAATGTATTAAGAATGATTTTAGAGTAAATAAAGACGGTAAACTCTTTACAAGGTTCCAAGCAACACTCTTTCAGAAGAAAGAATAAAAAAACTCAATTTGCATTTAAAATATTACATTTTAAACTTGAGACTTTGACGCTTGCATGCAACTATGCCGAAATTTGGCACACTTACCCTACCTGTTAAAATTTCGAAAGCCAGAATCCCAATAAGCCAAAATCCCGAAAACCAAAATTCCGAACGCCAAAATCCCGAATGGGTTAAAATCCCAAGAAGCCAAAATACCGATAGAAAAAAACCAAACGCCTGAATCCCGAAAAACCAAAATTGTGAAAAGCCGAAATTCCAAAAGCGATAATCCCGAATTTTTAAACCTATCATACCTACTCCATGATTATACTCGCGCTTGTGGTATGCAAAGGAATATTTTCTGTGTTTTGGGAAATTATTCTACACATTATCCTCCTCATAATTACATCCCTATCAAGATTTTGACTATTATTAGGAATTTTGGCTTTTCGGAACTTTGGTTTTTGGGATTTTGTCTTTCGGGATTTTGGCTTTTCGAAATTTTATCTTCCGAAATTCTGGCTTCTCTGAATTTTTGCTTTCGGGATTTTTCCGTTCAGAATCTGTTCTAGATTTTGCCTTTTCGGGATTTCGGTCGACATAGATAATACACATAAATACAAAATGTCAACGACTATCTATAATATAAAAAGCATAGTTATATATTTTCAAAACAGATCCTTTTCCTAAAGTTTTTCATATCAAGATATACGAAATGAAAAATTTTACTCTCTCAGTTCCGATAAAAAACGTACATTTGCTAGTAGATTTTGTATGAAAAAATGTACGACCTATTTTAATTCTATGTAATTTCATACTGAACTCTTGTTTTTACATCAATTTAAAGTATTTACTGGCTTTAGAAGATCTTCACATTCTATTAAAAAAATAATTTTAGTTTTTCCGAATCAGACAATGGCCTCAATTCTGAGACCAAGCTCAAGATCAAAATTTCAAGCTGTCAAATATTTCCAAAACCAAGACTTCGTATTCTGACGCGAAGCATTTGTGGAACTTAAAATGTCTTAGCTAAGAACCAAGATCAAGATTTTCCACACTTAACTAAACATCATTTCTGACAAATATCTTCATTTCTCTGTTAAATTTGTTGAATTTTCGTCATATAAATTAGGAAAATTAATTATAGGACGTATCAAAGAATAAATGAGAGGCCATAAGCGGGAGTACAGGAAGTGCAAACCAATCTTGTGACTTGTGATAAACCAAGAAATGCTTATGCATGATATGATTATTTTGCAGGTATCCTCTGAGTGGTGTACTTCGATATGTACATCTATAAATACGTACCATTTCGATTAAATTACAAGGTCAAATGCAGTATTTTTCAAAGTAGTTCTCTATTTGTACCATCTCTTATAGAAATATTCTTCATCAAAAACAATTTCCGCATGAAACTCTTAAAATTGTTAGTATCTTGAAAATTCTAAGCACCTCCGAAAGGTTCTTGGAATTATTTCAAGAAATAAGAAATTTGACGTCTTGGAATCTTGAAATATTGGTTCCAGAATTGCAAATCTTGATATCCACACGGTTTGTGTCTTGGATTTCAAGATTCCAAGACATTTGACAGATTTGACATCTTGATCTTGATTTTTTGATTTCAGAATACCAAAATCTTGAAATTTTCTTGTTCTTGATCTTGATCTTGGTCCCAGAATTGAGGCCAATAATTCGTAAATGTGTTTCTTCTTTTGCCTTATGTCCTATATTCTGTTGTCTTTAAATGATTGGATTAATTCTTGGATTAATTTATTTAAATTATCGATAAATTAATCGATGTAACGATTTTCAAAGCGAAAACTAAATACATAGTACTTAAAGATGGCATCACCAACCAATTTGCATTTCGGAGTTACTAAAATTATTCTTAATTAATTCGTAAGTGCGGGAGTCTTTGTTCCATGAGTGTAACTTTGACCCCCTCCTGTTCGTAAACTTTTCTTAATTTCTACTGCTTAAGAACATTTCTCACCGATCAGACAAGGTAGATCGAATCAGTAAAGCCCATCCTCAAGTTTTAGAAGTAAAGAAAAGCTTACGAACAGGAGAGGGTCAAAGTCATCCACACTTACGGTACCAGTTACAATAGTTTCAACGTTTTTCTTTTTTAATTTTTTTTTAAATCATCCATTTATTTTCTGTATTTTCTATTAAGAACTAATACAAATGAAATTTTACGCAGTTAAGATTGTGGAGTGCATGCTTCAGAAAAATAACTCATTCAAATTTTACTACGCAAGGTGAACTTTTCATTGTATTTTGCATAACTCTCTTAAATTCGACCATTGCGTGAAGTGTTTCTAACTTATTAGCTGTTTTTTAAAATTCCTTTAACCCTTTAAGGACGTTTGGAAAACCGATGTCCCATAAAGGAAATAATTTTTCCTGACTACCTGAAATTATATTTTTCTTATGTTTGTACGTAATTGCAAAGTAGAAGATTGAAGGAATCTAGGATATTTTTTGCAAGTCTCCAGCTATTTGCTATATAGTAAATATTTAAGATTAAAAATGACGAATTTTTAAATTTTCATATTGAAAAATTATTTTAATTATTTTTTTATTTTTCCAATTTTTTTTAAGCAAAACCGTTTTGGAAAAGGAAACTACAATACTCATACATATTATTTTTCATTAGACTGAAAATTATTATTCATTGATATTGTCAGAAAAATTACTTAAGTTTTTGGGGTATTTTTGTCCCCATCTCTCGTAGAGGTAAAAAATGCATCGAATCAGAATCTGCTGGATTTTCTAAAGTCAGATGTAAGACGTTTGATTGATTTTGTTTATCGGTTAAATTTTTATTGTTGATTTTAGGTCCGTAAAAAGTGTCTCGTCGTTAAAGGGTTAAGTAACGTAAACTGCAACAAAAGTCGAAAACAAATTATGGTAGCATAGAAGAAATATTTTCATCCCCGTGGTATCTTTTAGAAATCTTTATTTATGAGCTCTGTACTCTTAAAACATTCTTGTATCAACCTTTGTTCGAAAGAGTGACTCTTATAAATAAAATTGTGTACTTTTAAGGAGCACATAAGCGTCTACAAACACTCATATCCTTAAATGTTGACTATAAAACCTTTAGACATTTTAGTTCCATAATATAACAATTTTGCTTTTGAAACTCCTTGAAACTTTCAGAAGATAATACCAAAACAAAATTAAATAAAATTTAAGCTAAATTCGATTATTTTATCTTGATTAAAGTATAATTGCAAGGTTAATTATACATTGAGCGTAAACTGTTTCAGTATGAATTCTTAGAAATCCTAAAATAATAATCAAACTTTTAGTACTCACAACTTCTCGGGAAAATTTATATTTAATATAGAACACATTAACTTTCCACTTTTCGAGCATTATCCATACATTCAAATGAATAATTAACTTTTGACTATTAATCTCTTTCTCTTGTTCTGAAATTTCCGATAGTTTAATCTACGCGGCTTGCCAACTGTTTAACGTTGCAGAGAATACAAAACGAAGTACTTGAAGCACATTTGGTGCATGGTTGTTTTATGTATGCATCATAATAGAAAGTGTGCTAAAAGCTTATTATTGGTGTTGGGTAAAATGCGTCGTTATCGATTTGCAAGCTCTGTAAAGCTGTGTTGTTCACAATGTAACATACAATTATTATTCATGCATTGCATATATCAAATGATTGGTTAGTTACTGTGACATTGCATTTTAATGGGCATAAAAGACATGTTCGATAAGAAAAGGATTTTACATTACGTTACGTAATAAATATGCTTTCGAGGGTCGAATGATGTTATATTAAAAGAGGCTGAGAGATTTAAAGTAAAGCTATTAAGGGATAATAAAATGCCGAACATGTTGTATTGTCTCTTGAGAATTTCCGAATGGCAAATCCTAGAGGATTGAGAATTTTGAGTGTGATTGGTTCTAATGCGTGTTTTCAGGTTCGATGCCCGAATGAGGCCTCTCCATCAAGGCGTCCACTGGGCAGATGAGTTGGTGCTGAAGTCAAAAGCTCACTTCCATTACGATTCAAGTCCTCCAGCACTGAGACTGAGAAATGTCAAGAGAGAAGATGCTGGCCTCTACAGGTGACCATCTCATGAAACTTTTGCATTTTCCTGCTCTATAATTAACTAAATTCCTTCTTTAATTTTCATCCCACTTGAAAAACGGTTACTGGCGCATATAAGATGTCGGGTGGATTTTCACAAGTCGCCCACAAGAAATTCTCGCATCAACTTAACAGTGTTGGGTGAGTATCTTATCCCATTCTCACTGACCCAAGCGATTCATTTGCATTTGCAATTAATGTGTCAACATGTCCAAAGTGGAGCATCTCCTGGAATTATCGAATCTCATGGGAGAACGTCTCAAAGCTTATGGTCATAATTATCTTAGAATTTCAATTTCTCACAGTGAGCTCTTGGCCAGGCAGTCAATTTGTGTCCTCTCATTTCAGTGCCACCGACTCACCTCACCGTTCTCGACGATCAGGGCGCTGCGGTTGCTGACCACACGATTGGCCCATACCGAGAACAGGCCACAATCAACATCACCTGTCTGTCAAGTGGTGGTAAGTATCAAGCCCTGTTCCTCACTGTTTCCAGATTTCCCAAACAATCACTCTTCAGGGATTCTAAAATCTGCTATACATGCACTCACAGAGTTGTTGCACATCTAGAACAAGGATACACATTTTCTCTTAAGGCCTCTACACACCAAAAGCAATTAAAAAAATACTTTTTAACCTTTTTTACCCTTTAAGGACGATTGGAACACCGATGTCCCATAAAGAAAATAATTTTTCCTGACTGCCTAAAGTAATTTTTTTCTTATGTTTGTACATAATTGTAAAGTAGAAGGTTGAAGGAACCTAGAATATTTTTTGCAAGTCATTAGCTATTTGCTAAGTAGTAAATATTTAAGCTCAAAAAAAGCGAATTTTTAAATTCTCAAATTCATAATTGATTTTATTTATTTTTTATACTTCTAATTTTTTTTAAGCAAAACCCTTTTGGCAATAAAAACTACAATACTCATACGTAATATTTTTCATTAAGGCGAAAAATATTATTCATTGGTATTGTCAGAAAAATTACTTAAATTTTTGGGCTATTTTTGTCCCTATAGTTCATAGAAGCACAAAATACACCGAATCAGACTCTGTTGAACTTTCCAAGGTTATATGTAAGACTTATCATTGATAATGTTTTTTAGTTTAATTTTTAATGTTGATTTTCAGTCCTTAAAAAGTGTCTCGTCGTTAAAGGGTTAAGGACTATTTGTTCATCGGTGACCCAAAAATGAAATTTTTCCTATGGCCTTCTAAAGTTGTATTTTGCTCTAAATTTTGCTTCTGACCCCCAATTTTTGACCTTCTCGTCCTTAAAGGATTAAACAAAATGTCCCCTATAGGGGAAAGTACTCTCCCTTTGAACGTTCATTCCTTCAAATAATGTGAATTTTCTTTCTCTTTTCCTAAGAGACTTACATTAAATGTGAGTTAGCTTATTATCAATTATTGATGTAAGTCTCTTAACCCTTTCAGGACGTCAAGGACGGAAAAAGGAAATCAGGAAAAGTGATTTTTTCTGACCTCCAATTTTCGACTCTGTCGTCCTTAAAGGGTTAAGCAAAATAAAATAAATTGACATTATTCGAAGTCATGAACGTTCGAAGGGAGAGTACTTTCTCCTAATTATATGCAGAATTATCATTTTTTTTAAGGCAATTTTTTACCAAAATTGCTTTTAGTGTGTAGATACCCTTAGATTGAGAATGAAAATTCAGTAGTGGAAGGCTTTCAAGCTTCGCACATACTCTTATCTTCGAACACTTCACATTTTTCCCACATTCCTTTAATGAATCTAAATCTGAATCTATTAAAATATATTGCCATAAGGTCAAATTCATTGAAGGAATATGGGAAAAATATGAAGTGCTCGCAGCCAGAATGTGTGCGAAGTCTGAAAGCCTTCCCCTTAAGCTCTCCAAATATGAATTCCCTAAATTTGATCGACCGACACCGACGCGACGAGTTGAATGTAAAATGTTAAATTTCAGACTATACTAAAAGGTTTTTTATAAATTCTGAAAGAGAACCATTCAGATTGAGCTTCCTTACCTGAAATCCTAGAAGTCACCCAATAATTCTTATCACTTTTCTCAATTTTCGCTTAATTTTTGTAATATTTGGAGCCTGTTTCTCTTCAGTAACCAACTGATTTTGAACTTTAGAACAGATATCAATGAAGTCACTGTCAGTGATACTTACAATGGCTCTGTTCAGTAATAACCTTTCGAAGAGACAAATGCACTCCAAAGCCAAGCGAGACCTTTTCAAAAGTCTACCGGAAACCTAAAGTGCAAGTTTACGTACTCGCCGTTTTAGCGCTGATTGTTCTGCCATTTCGAATTTCGAAATTCTTGACACTTCAATCGTCAACAACAGTGTGAAAACGTTTTTTGCAAAAAGTGAATTTTAGTGTAGTTTTGTTAATTTTCAGGGCAGCATGTTTGAATTATAATTTTTAAGATAAATGTAATTTTTATGGACTTGCTCATTTTTGTGTAACTCGTCGGTTTAAACTTTCGAACTTCCAACGGGTTTTTTTGGTAAGTTTTCTCTGATATACCTTCGAATCGGTAAAGGAAAAACCTCAACCGGAGAGAACTCTCAAATCGGAAAGTTTATTACTGAATGAGAGGAATGTGGTTTTCAACCAGAGTCGAAACCATGGATATGCCGGTAACGTTTTTAAAATGTACTCGTGCGACATCACCATAAATTTTCACACTTTTATGTCTTTTATGTATGTCCTGTCGAGATTTTTCATAAAATTAAAAAATTGACTACGCAAATTCCTTCTAGGAGTTTCTTTAAATGATTTCCCGTCTTAAAAAAAAATTTACCTCGCCCTTTTAATCTAAATTATAAAGTTACAAAAAACACTTTATTTCTTTATTATTTATCATCGCTTTTATGACTTTTATGACCACTAAAAATTTTAGGAAAGTGAAAACTAACTATTTGCCTCTTAAATAACACAATTTCATAATAATAAAACTGGTAACAGGATGTTAATTGAACATATTTTACCATTTTGAGCCACTTTTTCAAATTTGTCAAGAAACTTTTGGACAATGAAAAATTATCAACTTTTGGAAATGAATTATTTTTGAAATTAAATAAATTAATTAATTTTTTTGAACGTAAATAACATCTATGGATTACAGGCAACTCATTTGCGAAAAGAAAATTTAAAAAAAAGCATTTTTTCCTATCATTTTATCCAGCTGATTTCTCGAACATAGGGGGAGGTAGGGCTGTTTTGAGCTGTTGGGCTACATTGATATATGGTTTTCGCCTATTCCTAAATGAAGCTAGTCATTACAATCATTTTATTTAGAACCACAATTGTTATGCCTATCTAAATTGCAATACGTTAAAACCCAGTTTCCAGAAATAGGCAAAAAAAACCATATATCAATATAGCCTCACTGCTCAAAGTAGCCCCACCTAACCCTGACTTTGTCAATAAACTTTTGGCCGATACTGTATATATATTTGTAATTTTTCATTTATTTAAATGCTTGTATGTTCATTTGTTTATTTGTTTTTTTATTTGTTTAATATTGAATTTTATAAAAGCTCCATAGTAACAAATTTAATCGTATAATGATTGTAAAATTGCCATAATTAATTTCTTTCCAAAATATCCTCGAATGGATCTTTATGAACAGTAGTCCTTGGAAGTAGAAACCCTTCTTTTATTTTTAAAATTTTAAGAAAATGCCTTTTGAAAGTATTCACTCATAAGGCCACGCCCCATTAACAAACTATAGGTAATTATAATATAAATTTCCGAACTTTCAGTATTGATATGTGCCTTAAATTTTTTGAAACCATCTAATAAATAATTTTATCAATTTATACCTATTGATAAGTCCAAAATTGCTACTTGTGGCAAATAGACCACGCCCCTTTAATTAATGTGTTCAATATTACTAAATCAATAATTTTGACCCTAATATTTTGGTCCAAAAATCTTAAAAATTAAACATGGCATAAGAATTAGCAAAGCTTATTCAGTATTGCTATCTTCATTCAAAAAAATATAATTTAAGAAGTACCAAAATTTTTACAAAGTACATTAAATACATAAACTTTAATTAAAGCTAAAATCCTAAATTTTCAACTCTGTTCAGCTGTGAATAAATTCTGTTTCATACAAAATTCTCATTTGAAATTGAATTCATTTGAGAAATTTTCCTTTTGGGAAATCCTGAACATCCAGTTTGAATTAAATTCATGATTTTCTCAGCAAACGTATGGCAAAAGTTTCGTATTTTTCCAACGTTTCCTACCGCGAGATTCGTTTTAGCTGCTTTTCGATTTCTCTTCAATTTTCCACCTTTAATCAAATAACACACACCCGTGGAAATTGGTAAAGAAATATTTTACAGCACAATGAATAAATTAAATGGATGGAATATTAGAAATGAGAGTGGAGTGTGTGAAAATTGCCAAGATGAAATTTAATTAGAATAATAAATTTTACACGAAAAATTGAATAAATGTGATAACACTAAAATTTTCGTGGTGTTTCGAGACGTGCTGTTGGAAAAGACGACGGAGAATTTAACATTAATTGCTGGTGGAATTTTCACTTGGTAAAACTTGAAATTATTTAGTATATAGTGTTATCGTCTGCAGAGTATGCAATAATTCTTCTAATATATT
The DNA here is from genome assembly GCF_024763615.1 of Phlebotomus papatasi. NCBI lineage: Eukaryota > Metazoa > Arthropoda > Insecta > Diptera > Psychodidae > Phlebotomus > Phlebotomus papatasi. Next base: position 13,797,186 of record NC_077223.1, read on the forward strand.
GCAACTATTTCACAGCATATCTTTCGCGGTTCTCTGAAAAATTTCCACGTCATGAATTAGAATGAAAAATTTTCAAACATAAAAAAGGCAATGTACTTTTCCTTAATAGAGTTTCTACAGAAAAAACCGAAAAAAAAACTCTATAAATAGTGTTAATAAATTTATATTTTGTTTTAATAAGAATAATAACTTTGTTTAGCATTTATGTATTATTTTTAAATTTTTTTTGTACATCTTATTTACAAATATTGAAAACGTTGAATGTGTATGGTTCTAAAAATGAGTGTAAAAACGTCCCATGCTTGGCGAAATGCTGGAATTCGTATCTTAAATGCTATATATCGAAAGTGTTTTCGCATCATTTACCGTATATCGGTCCAAAACCGTTTTAAACCGATTTATAAATCACTTAATTTAACTTGCTGTCTTCTTTGAAAATACTTATATTTCAAACTCCATATGGATACTGTACCAAATTTCGCACAAATTACATACAAACACTTAATGTTCTGTAATCGAACCGGAATATTTTTAATATGTAATATTTAAATTGAAATCCTTTATCATTTCCTGTTCAGAATGTTGAGTGTAACTTTGTAAAGTAATTATTTTTCCTTGTTTTCTCTAAATGTAAAATAATTCACTATACATTGAGAAATGAATAAAGATATTGATGTTGCTTTGTATGCAATATCGGACACAATGTTTCTCAATGTTTCTTGCCATGTCGAAATTCCTCTAAGGATTTTTCTACAGGATCTAGTTCGTTTTATTTTTTACAACTCTAAAAGATGTAAAAGAAAACAAAAAATGGAATTTTAAGAAACATGACGAGTGTCCGATATTGCAAGCTGCTCAAAATTTAGCACAGTCCACCTATTTATGGCTATTTTATATTGTTTTGTTCTTGTGCAACAAATTACAAACTTTTTGATTCGTTATTTCATAAAGTTAGTTTTAAAAAATGCAAAAAATGTGTAGGGGAAAGTACTCTCCCTCCGAACGTTCATGCCTTCGAATAATGTGAATTTTCTCTACCTTTCCTAAGAGGCTTCCACATGATTGTCACATAGTTATCAATAATTGATAATAAGCTAACTAATATTTAATAGAAATATTAAGTCTCTTAGAAAAACTTGAAGAAAATTCACATTATTCGAAGGTATGAACGTTCGAAGGGAGAGTACTTTCCCCTAAAGCAATTTTTTTGGTTTTGCTGATAATTTCGTACCAAAATTTATTTAAAAAAATAATAATAATATTTTCATATGCAAATTTCATTTAAAAACAATTAGAAAACATTGAAAATGTTTTCTATTGATATTGATATTGAAAATGTTATTCTAAATTTTTCAAAATCAGAACTCAATAAAAATAATTTCCAAACGACATTCATGCAAATGCTTTCTTTTATTGATAAAATACTTGTGTGAAAAGTTTACTAAAGTACTCCACATGACGGAAATTGAGAGATATTTCAGACATTTTCTCCTTTTTCCTTGCAGGAGTTCCACCTCCTCGTGTATCATGGTGGAAGGAACATGCACTACTCGATGACTCTTTTCAAGTTCTTCCGGATGGAAGTGTCAAGAATATTCTGCACTTGTCGAAGCTCAATCGACACGATTTGCACACAGTAAGTTCAACATAAATAAAATTATATAATATATTCCTACATCATAATGTATAGTATTTCAGAATAGTGTCGCTCTTCTCCGGAAAATCATTCTTTGAAGGTAATTTTGGCATTGTTGATGTTACCAAATGACAAAAGGGTTTTAGTAGCTAAATGAGTGAAAGTGACACAAAGTAATTAATAATAATACGGTAGTCCAACGACTCCACAATGTCTTTTCCAAGTGAAAATTTTGGGAAAATTGCCAAGCTGAAGGGTGAGAAAACAAGAGTATTACACACATTTAGTGGAGCTGATGAGGAATTTGGCAACCCAAAGTCTTGTCAACTTTTTAGTCATAGATCCCTCCTCCACCCCCACAAAAAGGGAATATGCACAAGAGTTAATTAATGTCTCATCTGAAGAGAAATATTTTACTTCCACTAAATAGGGTGTCATTATGGTAATCCCATCTAAATTGAATAAGTTTTATTAACAAATTATGTAAATCCACATGCCTATTAAAGAATGTTTTTCTGTGTGGTTTTGGTCTTCCCCAAAGGAAAAAGAACTCGCTGCCTCTCGCACCACTTCATTAAAAGAAGCTCACGACAAAAACAGAGAAATACACCATCTATAATCACATGAAGATTATTCTTTTTTTTCTTAACCATTTAAAAGGAAATCCACCTTTACTCAGAAAAAAGTGAGTGCTATCAGCAACGTCAAATGAGTGTTGGTAGCAACACCAGACTCAACACTTATATAGGGATCCTTTCTACACTTATTAAGCATTATCGAGTATGTTTCACGATTTAGCTGAGCCTGTCATTTTGGTAAAATTACGTTTTAAAAATTCGGTTGCATGTCATTGATTTTTGAAGGATTTATTTTCAAAATAAGTAAATACAATTCAGAATATATAATATCCAGAAATTTTGAAATTCGTCTTTCAAGTGATTTTTAATCCATCATCCAGAAGAAAGCAGAATAGACACTACACTAAGAAAAAAAAGAGCGTGCGATTAACATTTTTTCCTCATAATTTTAACACTTTTTAGGTGTAAAAATATATCAACATTTTTTAATGTTAATTTTACACCTTTTTAAGGGTAAAATTAACATGAAAAAGGGTACCTTTAACCCCTAATAACCTAAAAATGTAATATTTACACCGATTTTGGATCAATACTGTAGGGTAAAATTAACATTTCCGGAATGTTATTTTAACTTTTTCGGATTTCCCTCAGTGTACATTATTTTATCAACAGTTAGGGGGTTCCGGAAGTTGTCAGGGAACTAACAATCGCTCAGGGAAACACATAAATTATCTCCAGAGCTTTCTGCTCGGTCTCCAAGCCTTCGTCAGTGGTCAAGTCTTGCAAATTTTTCCTCGAGACTCGTTCAGGGTTTTTGACCAGTATTGCAACAATGCATGAGGGAAAGGGGCACTACTTTACAATGTCCTTTAACAATTTTTCTCAAGTCTTGGCACAATTTTGATATAACATGGGGAGTGTTCCCAAGTAATAACAAAGAAAGACTCCCAGCAGAATCCAAGAAAAAAGAAAATATATCAATATTGTGCCAAAAGTTGAGAAGAATTGTTAAAGTGCAGTGTAAGTGGGGACCGAGCCGAAAGCTCTGGAGATAGTTGATGTGTTTCCCTGAATGATTGTTAGTTTCCCGATGACTTCCGGAACCCTCTACTGTTTACACTCAGTCCCGGAATTATGCACACACGCGCGAAATGGCACTATGCATCGAGAAAATTTGCATACCCACAGGGGCTTCCTTTTGAATAAATCGGCCGTGGAACGATTTTCGCGCGGAGTAAAAGTAGTCAGAGCAAAGAGATTAAATGTTTATTAGAAATGCATTAACAAACAGTATTTTTTGGCCAGGGTTCTTCAATAAATGGTTAGAATATTTAAAAATTTTACCTTAATAAAAGAAATTATAGTTTTATTCTGCAAAAAAAAACCACAGTGATTCCATATTTCCCGCGTCGCAATATAGTATACATTCAGGCGCATTTCAAAAGTTATTTCATGCATTGACTCCCAATGCTAGGCAAACTTGCATAATTATATGTGCATAATACCGTCAGGTGCATAATCTCGAAGTGCATAATGCCGGGACTGAGTGTATTGCATTTCACGTAGGTTTATGCCTACACTAAATTATTTTAAATTTTTAGAAAGTGTGGGATTGAAAAATTGCATATGTACGTACATTTTTTGGAAAGAAATAAGACTATTAGGATCGAGATTAGGATTAGATATTTTAGAAATATTGGGATTGATTTCAACATATTTTAAGACTGATTTCTTATTTTAATTTTTGGAAAATGTTACTTATTCTAAAACATTTTGGGATTGATTTTCATGTAAGTGGTATTTTAAGAAATAAATCAGACGGAATATAAAATACTTCCCGATTATATTCCTGAACTCGTTAGATTGCTTTTTCTTAAATCCAGATTGGTTTTTTAATTTGTTTTTTTTTCTGAAATAAAATGCATTGATCCCAAGGGCCCATTTATAGCTATATACATAATACCGTAATACACTGGGGTAATAAAAACGGAGTAATACACCGATGTATTACGCTGATAAAACAATATCTCCCCAATTGATTTTTAGGAATATTTTTAGAATTTTTAGGATATATATTGGGATTTCTAGAACATATAAGAATATTTTTTGATTAATTTCTGAAATTAAATAAATTCTAGAACACCTCGGTGTTTTTTCATGATAATGTGAGCTAAAAATTACAGCCTTTGAGTAAGTTAAAGTTTTTCAATAATTTTGTTTGTCTTTCAACCAATTTTTGGGTAACAATTCCATTTATTTAGAATTTTTTGGAACTGGGGTATAAAATCGTTGGATTGATGCTACCTGTTTTTGGGATTGATAATATCATTTTCTGCTATTGATTCAATTCCACTTTCAGATTGATTTACTTCCACTTTAGAATTGAATCTAAAGATTTAATTACTATTAGCATTTATTTGCATTTTTACTTAAAAAAAAAAGCTTCAAGTCGAATTTGAGTATAATACTGGTTCTAAATCCTCAAGAAGTTCTTTCAACGCTTATTTAAAAGCATGTCTCTTCGGAGTAGTTTTCGTAGTGTTATTTAGCCCAAAACACACCAAGCATACCGCTCTTGCCCTCCTTTCACTTCCATGAGATAATCATAAAGAATAACGATGGGACGAAGGAACACGAGATGGAGCATAAGTAGATGTAAAATTCCGACTTATTCACTGTATCAAAATTAATAAGATAAAAGAAATACCCCTGGATAATTTATTGCCTGAGATTTTTGAACATTGCACATGGAAATTTATTGCAGAGATTTACCTCCGAATTCTCCCTTCGTCTTGGGAAAGTGTCGTACTTCAGGAACAGAACATCCCCTATCCCCCAGCATCAATGTAACATTCACAGTGTCACTGGCTGAATTTTCTGCATTAATTGAACATGAGATACACAGCACTGGTAGATGCTATACGATTAATTGGAAGTCGCTGTGGGAAATAATTTGTAATTCACAAGATCTCGGAAATGTATCAAATTCAATCTCCTCTCACCTCATTACAAATTAATGTATCGCATCTGAAATTTAACACCTATTTTCTTTTTCTTTGGTGCTAAGATACCCATCTTGAATAATTAATCTCAGCAATTTCCGCCACAATCATCAACACTTTGAAACACAAATTGCAAATAAAATTTGGATCATTGAGTTTTTTTTTAACTTTCGAAAGAGCGAAATCTGAAATGTTATTGCTGCTATAATATTGATAGATAATTACATAATGATAGATTTAACACCGCTTGAGAAATTTTAATTCTCATCTTGCTAATCTTCAATACATATATTTTTTTAGAAGAGAGAATTGTGTTATAGTATTTTCTTCAAATTGGTTTTTATTGCTTTTACTACTAGTTAATTAACTCTATTTGTCAAAAATTAGTTGAATCAAAAACAACTTCAAGTAAATCTATTGAGTAATTAGTCAATCTTGTAACCAATGTGATCAATTGTGAATAAATAATTTGTTTTGAACCTTATTTTTGGAATCTTTCTGAAACAATACGAAACTTGTGTAAAATTCACCTAAAATGCTCTGTTTTTGTATAAAATACTCCCAAATATATAAATTTCATTCTACGAGTTTAACTCTTGTACTAATAGTAAATATTTTTTTAACTTTCGATGAACCTACTCTGAGTAATGTTTTCATTGCAAAATACGTGTTTCAAAATCGAGATCACAACGGTTCAGTTTTTAAAATGTTGTGTTCATGACTCACGTAATCCCTTCAATGAGAGATACTACAACACTCATTGTACTTTTCTCTAAATCTTTCTTGATACTTAGTTTATACGAAAAAACTCACTCTTAGAAAAAATTAGTCCCAACTATCTCATATACAGTTATGGAAACTATAAAATATAATAAGCATAGACCTATCCATATATTTAGGTAAGGAACTAAATGAAATAGTTGACCAATATTAGTTACAGTATATTTTTCATTTAGTTATCATAACTAAATTAGATTAGTAACGGGTACTATAACATATTAGTTCCAATAACTAAATAAATGTGGTTAATACCCATATTATTGGCTGTAATAACTATATCATATTAGTTGTGGTTACTATAGACCTCGAAAAAGCTTCAACACATAAGTAAAAAACCACTCTCTACCATTGAAATAGTTGTCAGAAATTTATGAAAATATAGGCCCATTTATTTGCATTAGTTGTGAGAACTAAAAGGAATTAATGACCAATATTAGTTGGGATATTGATTTCATTTAATTAACACAAGCAAATATAATTATATGAAACCATTATGAAATCATTGCCGAAACTTATCCACGTAAATATTGCCTTATGTCCTCAGTACTAATAAATTTATTATGAGTAAAATATTTTAAGATTTATAAGAACTATTTTAAATATATTTGATAATAATCACCCTATCAACTAATTTTCATTAGTAATTGTATAGAATTTCCATTCTATAGGAGATCTCTTAAAAATAAGAGACAAAAGACGGTTGGATTTTGAATATGCATGGAGGGAGAGAGAAGGAGGAAAAAGTGGTGAATAAGATCAGCTGGAAAGAAAGTAGGGGAATGAGGGGGAACGAGTCAGAGAGTTACGTAAGACTTGATTTTTGCAAAGAGACGTGAGGAGAAAAGTTATTAGTTTATTTAGTGAAATTATTATAAAAATATTAACTTTAAAATACAGAAAAACGACAGTGACGTAGAGTTAAACTGTGTTCAGTCTAGTAGTGGAGAAATACTTGTAAATAAAATAATTGGTGAAGGTGAAAAGTGTGTTTCACTGCCTCAGTGGATTTGGTGAAAGGCATTTGGCGGTCATCGAGGAAACGTCTTCTGGAAAATCCAGCCGCCTACGTTCCGGATCACTGTTGAAGATATTTAATAAAGGAATATATATTTCCAGGTAAACTGGGCAGGAAGAAGAGGGTATTAGATATCACAGAATCCTATCACAGAGAAATTATTATTTACCACAGGTACGTGAATATCACAAACGGTAGAAGGAAGCCCAAGAAACACACAGTCCCTGACAGATTTATAACACCACAATATATTTATAGGTAAACTGGGCAGGAAGAAGAGGGTATTAGATATCACAGAATCCTATCACAGAGAAATTATTGTTTACCACAGGTAATTCTCCACAGTAATGATGTCTAAATTTTTCTAAGAGTGTACACAGGGTAAGTGTACCAAATTTCGGCCAGCTTGCAATTTCGACCACTCCTTGTTCCTGAAATTTCCATGAATTTTTAGTTTTGCGTACTCTATAGATTACTTTACAGCAAAAAAAAAACAAAAAATATCGCTTTGACGAACGAATTGTTTAGAAAAGACTTCATAAGAATTCCGGAATGACAAGGAACTATGAGAATCCAGGTGGCCGAAATATTACCCAAATCTACATATGTCTATATTTTTATTCATTTTAAAATTTATTAAGAATAATTTTAAAGAAAACACAGACAATAAACTATCTACACAAGATTCCAAGAAAACCTCCTTAAAAAGAAATAACAAAAAAAATCAATTTGTATTAAAAATATTACATTTTAAACTTAAGATTTTGACTCTCGCTTGCAGCTATGCCAAAATATGGTACACTTACTCTATCTGTTTGCAATATAGACCACAATATCTCCTAATTAGGCAATGTCAACATTTCTATACTATTTGTCGCAGCAAATTTTGATATAGAATTTAGTAAAAGATATATCATCAGCATTCTTTTATTTTATTTCCAAGAGAATTCAATCCACTTCAAACGCAAAATTAATCAACCTAAATAAAAAACTTGTGAACATGCGAGCTAAATGGACCACTTTTGCTTCAATTTATGGCTATCTTCAAAAGAATTAATTAAAATAAAATTAATTGACTCGCGCTGTTGTATGTATAGGTATAACATATGTAATGCTAAATAAATAGGTTTTATTTGAATACTATAAATCATTTCCCGTATCCTCCGTATCACTGCATAGATAATTTCCTCATCCTCGCTAAACCCTATAAATGATATTTAGATACACTTATTCGTAGTTTTACTGAATAGGAAGCAAATGATATTACCAGGTAGTTTGATATAAGGATAGTAGATAAATCCCTAAAATCTCTCAAAATTATCACATCCATCAACATTAATTCAAAACTTTGAGTGAAAGCTCTACTTATGCATTTCTCATCTATGATTTGCAAGCGCATTGTGAGCTCTACCATGATGAAAAGCACACAGGGAGTGTTGTTGCGATAAGACCACCAATAAATTTCTCAATAAAACGTTAAAGTTGCTACCTCTTGGAATTGAGAAATAAAGATAGACATTTATTTACTTGAATTATCGTCATTTTGCTTCGCGATGCTCTTCCTGTGCTGGAATAAAAATCCAATTGAGTGATTTTATGGTTTTGTAATCATCAGCAAAAATCATGAGACATTCCAGATAATCTTTACAATTTCTTCCAAATAGCCCCGAAAAAAAAATCGTATCAGACACTCTCCTCATTAAAAATTTTATTACTCTCCCAAAAAAAGGATGGAAATTTTTTATGATACCTTCGAAGGGAAAGAGTAAGAAAAAAAGTGTCATCAATAAATTTTACGGCAAACCAATTCTCAAAATATATATTGGCAGACTAATAAACTTTTATAAAGTACAGTCTCACAATAAATTCTTTACAATGCTTCACAATGTATTTAAAATCAGCTTAAACATGGGACTTCATATGTTGAGATACTGCATAATTTTATGCAGCATACTTTGAGAAGAAAAAGGATTACAGCTTTGTTTGAATTTATGAAAAGGCGGTAGATTTTATTAAAATATCCACGAAAACAGGACTGATTAACTCCGCCCATCAAAAATAAGCCACATCCCCTATGAGACTTGTAAGATAGAGAATAATTAACACTAAACTTTTTTTCATTTTTTTTTATTTTTCTATTTACAAATATTTAAGAAAAATATTATATTTATATAGGAAAAATAAAAAAATTTAAAAACGCTCTTTTTGCCTAAATCATTCTAGGGGAAGTGCTTATAATTTTGGACAGTCTGTTTATAAGCATCGAAGTTCCAAGTTTGAAGTGCGATATTTTCTATACTAATTGACATTTCTTGTTACTCTCTTTTCAGAAGGGTTGTTTAGAAACTTAGCAAGCTATTTATCGTCTTATTTTTATTAAAATTAGTTTTAATACGTTTAAAAATGAATTGATAACTAGAGGTGACCTTGGCTCTTATTTTGGACAACTTGTTTATTAATTTGGCCAACTTGGCTATAAATTTGGACAGCTAATCCGCCTCAATAGGATGCCCATTGTTCTTCATTTGATGAACCAATCTTACCAAGTCCTCTTCCTGTTCATGTAAGGGAAACGTAGAATGTCACAGAAGCCCGGAAACTTTCCATATCATTCATTAAAGTGAGTTGACTTCGATACTCCAAGTACGTGCAGATTCGCTCATTCCCTGACCTTTCCGGGAGCCTTTCAGGGCATTTATCGCTACATCTCTTTCGTAAAGATGATGCTCCTTTGCTTCTCCAGGCATTTGTCCAACCTAGTCATCACAAAAGCTAAAACTTCACGAAATTTTGTGAGAAAAACACCTGTCCAAAATAAGAGCCATCACCTCACTGGTAAATGTCTTAAAACATTTCCCATTTTTCACACGAAAAATCTAATTCACAAGGCAAATCTCACTTCAGATCAAATGTACAAATCACCACTAACGTGAATCAACACAATATTCAATGAGTATTCAATAATATCACTCAAAAAAACCGAAGAAACATTGTTAGTACTTCACCACAGCTAAATAAGACTGAAGTAAACACAAAGTTCTGTCATATTTCTTGTAAGCAATTGCTCACACTGAATTTTCAACAAAGCAATTTCAACTCAAATCCTATTCAAAATTTAACGTATTTAGTGTCAAAATCTTCCAAAAAGAACAAATATTTAGATAGAATTCATTTTTATCAAATATTGGAATAAAAATCCATCATTTTAATCAATTTATTTTTAGTGTCCAATTTTACCCTCAAAGTGTCCAAATTTAGAAACTGTCCAAAATTATGAGCACTTACCCTATATTAGTGTCCTCATCTTCTGTTATAATGATAAAAATATATCTGTTTGACAAATGTAATTTTCGTTGCATATAAAAGATTCATTGTCACTGTCCCTACTTAAATTGTTGCCACTGTATATGGTGTTCCATTCTTATTATTACTTTAAAAAAATCAGTGTCATCAATTTTCATTTGCATCACTAAAATATGCACATGTATTTTAATAAATTGCTAAAGGTACTTTAAAAATAATCCAAAAAAATATTTCTAGTAGAGGAATTTTACGAAGAATAAATTATAATAATTGAATTAGATTGAATTGAATATTATAATTTTCGTTTTTAATAATTTTCTCTGGATCAAAATTTATGTGTTTTTATTTTGGACAACCCTGATTACCAATTTAATAAAAATCAATTAGAAAATTCCGTAGAGGAAAGTAGAGAACTTTTGAATATGGGGCAGTTTTGAAAGTAGGATTTTTAAATAAAATTTAAACTTATCATGATATAATTTAGCTCTACTAAACAAGTACAATAAAATAAAATAGTTTAAAAAATAAATATAAATACTTATGAATATATATTTATTATTTACAAAAACATTCATTTAATTTCACTGCAGTAAAAAACAAACTGGAGTGAAGTAAAATTGGAAATATAAAAAATAATAATTAAAAAGCGGTATTCTCGGTATTGTTCTAAATATTTCATTGAGGTTAGAAGATCAAATTGTTAGGCAAATCAATAATTTAAAATTTTAAATAAGAAAAAATTAAATCGGAATATAATTTTAAATTTCATAGGCAAGATTGGTTAACTGTTTGATTCTTAGGTTCTTCACTTGATTCCTTTGCTCTTAAAAAAATATTTTTAATCTATCTTAGTATTCGGGTCATCTCTAATAAAAGAAAATTGAAGTTGAAATCTCCTTTGAGATTTTGCGAGAATGTGCAACATCCTTCTGAAGAAATGAATGAATCTTAAGTCATAAACTTGTGATAATTATATGGTAGTCTTCCTTTAAAACACTCTTGCATATTATTACCATCTTGCTTGAGAAATTCCGGCGTGATTTTCTTCAGCAGACGCCCATTATCCAAGAATGTGGGCATCCGGAAAATTCTTATCTTGGCGCAATAAAAATATGGTGGAATTAAAATAATGAAAATTTCATCTAATGCCGGAGATTTGATTGCATTAATGGATGTGTGGCGGAACGGCGAAAAAGCGACATATTTTCTCCCAAAAAAAAGGAACATCAAGAAATTTATAATGAGCCACTCAATTAAATAGGAAACCATCTGTAAAAGACAAATTTGGGATTCCCTGCTGGTAGAAGGAACCAAGGCACTGAGCCTCCCCATCTTCTATTAAGAATCCTCTAGAGATTTTGATTTGTCTCCCGAGTTACAATAAATAAAAGACCAGGCTTGAGGACTATATGTAAAATCCCACGAGACAAATCACATTCATTAAAAATTGTAATCTTCCTCCCGCCATCTGATTTAAATTACAATGTCGACCCATTAAATCGTGGCGTGAAGGTTGTTTTGGATGGAATTTTCATAAAGTCACTTCTTTTATTGTATACGCCTTCGAATTCCGCCTCGAGATGTCTGTCTTGATCCCATTGAGCCATTTTGGGATATGATACCACAAGAGCCTCTCCGATCCATTGGGGAAGACACTGTATGGTTCCCATTCCTCTCCCGGCATTCGGATGCTCACTTAACAAGTCCAAATCAAAAGACGGAGGAAGTTAAAACAACAACAACAAAAAAACCGGAGAGACATCTCGGCAATAAAGACAAAATGATAATGTGACCAAAGGGAATTTACAAGATGAGACGAATAATGCCAAAAGAGAAGAGCGACAATCACTGATCGGAGATCGACTTAAGAAATAAATAAAATACACCGAATTACTCCATGTATCTCTTTGTTTTTGTGTCCTCTTAGTCTCATAATCTCTGTCTTTTTTCCAGATTTACACCTGCCAAGCGACAAATGGCCATGTGGTGCCACCATTGTCCACATATGTGAAATTGGAGCTAAAGCGTAAGTTATGCTTCCTGTCTACACCAAGAAATACTATGCACACTTTAGTCCTCACACCCCTAAGCACCCATCTATATATCTCCTTCCGATGCCAAATGTCTGAATTTACACCTTTAACACCTATTCCGAAACCAAGTCCCTAGATTCTTTCACCTCACAGGAAATTGAGTTGGTCTCTATATTACCATTCTCAAACAAGATAATTCAAACTAACATTTGAAACATAAACTTTGAAATATTGGTCAACTCGTACTGTGAACCATACGGTGATTTATGATTTATATTCAATGCACAAGCTTTAAATACATAAAGTATCGATAGGGGCGGATGAAGCAGTTTCGCGCAGGAATTTGGCAGTAAAATAAACAAATAGCATCGCCATTATTATAAGGTTTAAATTCTCTGTTTGTAAAGACATTAACAACAATAATCCGGATTAATTTTCCAATAATAAACCTGATTTTATTGCAGTTCACTACATAAGGATACGTTAAATTTTGCCTTAAGACAAATCCCGTGTGATACAGGGTAATACGGGCTTCAGACCTAAAGTTTAGCTATAAATTAATTTCTCCATAAGCAAGAAGAGCGACTCAGCATTAATGTTTTAATTACAATCAATTTAGGCACTATATCAGGCCTTATCCTTAAGATCTGAATGGTAATCCCTAATTAAGGACTACTTAAGGATTGATGGCCACGTACATCAATGGCGTATGAATAAAACTGTCAAACGCACTTCCTTACTTCACTTTCGAATATTACACAAACAGTAGAATCTATGAGGATAAATGTTTTATTATGTTTAAGGAAGAGGAGGGTCCCCTATATGTTTGGAATAAATATCGCTATGTCTATAAAATCAAATAAAAACTCTTGAAAATTCCATCTTGTCTGTGACAGTCAAAAAACACGGCCAGGGACAAAATTTTCGTGGTTTCAATGCTCACTGTTACGTGCGCAAAACAATATCCTTCACGTATAATTTTCTAAGGGGTACAGTAGCCTCTCGCTCAATCGGTTCTTTGCTCAAATTTGCTCAGATTCACTGTAGTTCGTCTTATTTTATCATGATTTTTTATAATTGATCACTTTTTGTGGAATTCACAATGATTTTGATGTCCAAATCTATCGATAATTTGGATGACATTTTGCCCCATATGCCTGATTGAGAGAGAGTCTACTGTATTTTCTATTGGAGATTCTTAAAAGTAAGGTATGAATAATAAAGCTTTAGTTTACGCTTACGTGGTCTGCCGGGATGATCTTCCACTTTCGGAATTCAAAATTTGTACAAAATAATAACGGTTTTGATCTTGTCATGATATTGACTACTAAAGATATATTTCAATGAATAGAGGAGGAAGTGTTTACCCAGAATAGATAATGGTTTGCTCATAATTCCTTCTAAAACGAACATACAGTGGCGGCTAAAATAATAGAATCAGCTCCGCAAATACCACTATTTTACCTTTAACATTTTTGTTTATTCCAATTCATTGAAGTAATTTTGATATCGAAGTGTTCAAATAATTACCTTACGTCAAATAAGTATTGTTTTGGCCGCTAAAGGTGTCTATTTTTTACAGAATACATTTATAGTGAAATTTGATTTTAACAACACGATAGGACCACCATAAATGACAGTTTTCCAATTTTTTTGGCCGAACTGAATTTCACTATTGACGTATTCTGTGTAAAATAGAGACCTCTAGCGGCCAAAACAACGCTTATTCTATAATTCTAATCATTTAAAGATTTCTACTTCAGAATTATATCAACAAACTGGAAAAAAACACAAAAGTTAAAAAAAATATAAGCTTTGCAAAATGATTCTATTATTTTGGTCGCCACTGTATAAGATATAAGTGCCTAATTCAAACGCTGGGTAATTCTGCCCCAGTTTTCCCCACAATAAATAATGGAAATAGAATCTTCTTATTGTGGCAAATCTACATGATTAATACAAGATTGTTGTTGTTACATAACTTATTTATATCGTGTAAAAATGTAAGAAGAGAATTTGCCTCATAGAATTTAAATAAGAAAAGAAAAAGAAGAAATATATTATCAAAATCGACGCAGTATCAAACTTTTCGTGTATACACTTTAAATAACTTTCCGTGGAGTAAAGATAGAGCAATAAAATCCATTTCAACCTCATCGGATCATTATATGGTTTCCACTTCACTGAAGGACTAAAATCAATATAAATGCTTTCCCTGCTGGAATTCGTATATCAATTGCGCAGAAATAAATAATCCCAAAATTGCATATAGCACTTTTAAAATAAGGCTTTGTTCTCCTATTTTGAAATGAAAATGGACTTTACAATAATATAATTTAGCTCAACAAACCAATTGTGAAGCTGAATTGTAGGATGATGAGGCACACCCAAGCAGCATTTTTTTCTTAAAATAGTCTTGTAGAATTCCCTAAGAAAGGCACTATAGAACCAAAAATCTATTTAATTACTTATAACGCTCTTGCTTCCATCACTGAGATTACTATAAGTAAAATGGCGCACTCTTAAGGATCTTAAGAGCTGCTATAGGAATTTCCACAGAAAATTTTCTCTTTAAGTCTTTTAAAAGCGCACTAGAAGACTTGTCTAATACTTGGTTCTATAAGCCAGCTATTTTGCTTCTTGGGCAGTTCCATTTAAAAATAGAAGAAGAAGCCAAATTTCAAAAGTGATTCAATTCAAAGGTACATCACTTCTCCCTACCATGATCTATAAATTGGTTTAAATTGGTTTAATGACAAAAGAATATTAAAAACTTGTAATGAGTCATTTTCATGTCTTTTTATAAAATTAATCACAAAAGTAAAAAAAATTCAAACTGCTTCTAAGTGAAACTACCCCTTTATCCCCTAGTCATTTTAATATTTCAGAAGAACATCCACAACAATCTCTCGTGATAATAAAATATTTAATTTACTTTCAACACTTGGCATATGACATAACCAAGTTTCCAAAAAATATGCATAAATTTTAAATGGGATCAAGCTATATTTTATGGTCAGTGTTATAATTATAACTTTTAAACTGAAATTTCACGTACGAAAAAATCATTTAAAATGTAAAGAATCTCAGCTAAAAAGTAGTGCAAGAAAGGCGTGGAAAAGCGTTGAAGTTTTACGGAAATTGTTTGACATTATTCGTTTCGCTGAATAATTTGTTAGGCTGTGTAACAAGTAGAAAAGAATCATGCTCATGAGTAGAAGATTTGATCACCGATTTAAATCAATTATAAATTTATTCAAAACCATGCAAAAATAAAACAACGAAATACCAGAAAAAACGGTATGATCGATTCAGGGCCACTTTATTACCAGTGCATTAACCCCTTAAGGGGTTACATGGGTCTCTCAGGTCAAACAATAGGACTTTTTTCTGAACATAAATTTATTGTGTCGAAAATATTTTAGAAATTCCAACTTTTGGGATGTTAAAGAGTAACTTTAGAACAAAATTACAAAAAAAAATTGAAAAATTTTGAAAATTCCACCATTGGTAGATGATTTTTGGAACCATTCATCAAAAACCACACCTCGCGGTAGGCAGGATTTCTCCCAGTAGAAATCAAAAGACCAAATAAACTCTGTTAGTGGATTAGTTAGACCCCTGGATGAACGAAAGATTAAAAAAAAAACAAAATTTGTATTTTTGGCAAAAGTTTTTGTAAAAATGTATCAATTTTACCCTATTTTTCAACACATTTTGTATTGTAAAAATGGTTCTGATTAAAAGAAATGCAAATCCTTTGTTCAAACAGTAGCTAATACTTCTCAAAACAAGTATGCAAAATTTCAGAAACATCGGTTCAGTAGACTCTGAGTAATCTTGACTACCGTAGGGGAGACTGGAGCAAAAAGTTACAAATAGAAAATATTAAAATTCAATATATTCCAAGATAAATAAGATAGCGGCTTAAAGTTTTTTCCATAGATAGCCTCCATAGGTCTTCTTTAATGTCGTAAGTTTGATAGAATTTAAACAAGGAATTTAGAAAATAAAAAATATCGAAATTTTTAGGCCTATTTTTGAAATATTTTCCGTTCAGAAAATATCAATTATTAGTTACTTATATTAAATTTGATGCACTGGTGAATATTTCCCAAATTATCTGGATATTTTTTGAATATGAATCCGGTATCTATCTTAGAATTTTACAAAGATTCTTTTCTCCAGAAATCCCTTTATTGAAAACGACCACTTGGGGTAAAAAGTAACAAAAGCTATGGAGCAAAAAGTAACACAAACCGAAACAATTTCTGATGTCCCACGATGAAAAGAAACGTCATTTCCGCGTCTCGCCGCTTTTTGTTTGCATTGGTCAAACGATTTACAGTCTTTTGTGTGCTTTTGTAAAATAGCTTAAAATGCGCTTTTTTCGCTCAGATGGAGAAAATGTTGTTTTACAAAGGTGTAGAAGAATAAATTTCCTATGAAAATATGTAATATAGGTATTTTACTTAAATTTACGGAATCCCGTAATAAAGCGAATCAAAACGTGATAGTATCTTATGCCTGATACTATTTGCCCCAGCATTTTTGAGAATGATCACAAAATTACCCTTTAGAAAACGCCTCGATAAATATATTTCCTTGCAAAATAGAAGAAACTGACTTTCACAGAGTTGTAGAGCGGTAAATTTCCTATGTGCTAATTAGAAATTTTGAAGGTGCTCGGGTAGCTTGTAAAAAAATAAAATATCCGTATTGTGACTTTTTGCCCCAGTCTCCCCTATTGTAAAACGGGGAATCGGGAATCTTTGTTTTTTCCATTTTGTTTTTTATACTTTTCTTTTTCCCAGTTTGTCTTTGGAATCTCTGTCTTAGGTAATTTTTGTTTTTTGGAACCTTCGTCTTTGGAAATCTTGTCTTTCATAATATTTTGTGTATCGGAAATTTTGTCTGTGTTACAGAAAATTTTCCTTTGCCCCAAAGGTTGAAACCAAATCTTCCCAAAACACTGTTGTAATTTCACATTGTTGTTGAAATTACACATTATTTAATAAAATATACTTGTTTAAAATATATGAAAGACAAGATTTCCAAAGACAAAGTTTCCAAAAACAAAGATTACCGAAGACAAAGATTCCAAAGATAAACTGCGAAAAACAAAAGTGTAAAAAACAAAATGAAAAAACAAAGATTCCACAAACCGTAAAACGGTGTTTTGAGAAAAACGCGTCTAAAGTTTTACAACAATATGCGCGCGCGGGCGAAATGCATAACTAAAACTGTTCTACCTCCGAGAGTTTTACTCCGATTTACTTGAAATTTTCAGAAAATATTCTTCAAATTTTATACTATAAAATAAAAGATAAAAAAATATTTTTTTGACCTGAGAGACCCTATGCAACCCCTTAAGGACGAGTGGAACACCGGTGTCCCAAAAACAAAAACAATTTTATTGACTATAGAAAATTATTGTGTCCTCTATATAGTTCAAAAAAATATTTTTTTATTTTTGTGGCACCGGTATCCCATTCATCCTTAAAGGATTAAGGGGAGAACCTAAATTGCAAGATCAAAAAATTGATTTCATATTGTATAAATCGATAGATTGTAGATCAATCTGAAATATTTCGGAAGATACAGATACGAATGCAAAGGAGCCCCGAGCAAATTTGCAAGCCCTCAATCAAGCGAATATCCAAAACTTTTTCTCCATTTTTGCAAAATGCTAGTCAATGGAGTAGGAACCAGAAGTATTAATAGATATCGAAAAATAGAAAAAAAATTGTACATTATATACATTACTCGGCGTGTAAAAACGAGCTATAAATTGATTGTATTTTTAAAGGATTCGGAATGGTTCAATGAATTAAACACACTCTATAGTCGATAGCTAAAATTATATACTCTTAAACCATCATCAGCTCAACAGTTTTGGCAGTGGAACAAAAAAAAATTGCGAATATTAAACTAAAGTCAATAATGCGATTTTGAAGCTTTTTTGCGAGATCTACCCTTCATTTGAGGTTATATAGGAAAGAAGGTAAAAATCCTGAATGAATTTGAATGAAAACACTGTGTTTAATCGACAAAAATGGAGCAAAAAATTGAATGACTTCCATCAGCATTCAAAAGCGACTCGTTGACATTAATTATTTTGTATTGGGTGACGCCACAAGGGGATGTATCGCCTACATCTTTTTTCTTGCAATCTCACGAGGGTGTGGATTTAGGAATGGAAAAGAGCGGAAAAAGGAAGAGAAAATACGACTCATGGTTGTGGCAAACAACAATAGGGAGCGAATCCTTCGTTTCTGATGCGGATTATCCTCATTACCATTCATTCCAGCAAGAGGATTTTCTATTCTTGTGGTAAAAAGGGTCCCAGGGGTGAGTTGGAGTCCACTCCCAATACCCAGAAAGTGGGTGTTAAATTAACGATAGGTCTGGCGAAACACCACAAGTTCTTCCATTATTGTTTTGATTCCTTGCGTTTTTCTTATACTTGGCCATTTATCAATTGAATCAAAGAAAACACAATACGATATTCATCAATTCAGTGAATAAGATCTGTCTCTGCCTATTATTTGCACCATTAGCACCCTTAAAGCACATTGACTTTTATTTGACTCTTGAGTTTTAAAAATATCCATTTATAATTTGATAAATAAAACAAATTCAACAAGCAATAAATTTGTTTAGAAAAGATGGAATGAAATGATTGAAAGATTAATGACATATTTTAAAGACTTAGGGAGATCACCTCCGTCCGGGTGCGTCAGTGGTGTTTCTCTTTTCAGGGACACGAAAAACACACAGGATTCTTTGCCTTAATCTATTTAGAAATTTTGTAATAATCAAAAAAAGACTTAGTATTACTGTGTTATCACACTTGCACATTAAAATTTTAATATGATTCACATTAATTGTCGCTGGTGAGAGTCCAAATGTGTAATTTGTGTATTTGAATCATTTTATATTCAAAATTTGATCTATTTGTTGATAAAAAGGTAGACTTGGCCCGCAAAATTTGATATAAATTGATTTGTAGCATTAATGCGAAAAATTAATGCGATTTTCTCTTTAATTTTTTAATGTAAAAAATATTTATGCTTTAGGTAAATTTAAACCTATTTTTGCAGGCCAAGTCTACTTCTTTATCAATAAATAGAAAAACTCCAAATATTAAGTGACTCAAAGACACAAATAACATATTTGGACGCTCACAAGCGACAATTAATGAGAATCACATTAAAATTTTAATGTGCAAGTGTGATAACGCCGGAGAAAGACTTTCAGGCTTCGAACACACTCTGGCTCCGAACACTTCATATTTTCCGATATTTCAATGCATCTGCCCTATATGTAATAAATTTCAAAAGCCACTTTTAAATCACACATTTCCTGAAAAAATTAGATCAAATTCATTAAAGGAACATGAGAAAAATAAAAATATGAAGTGTTCGAAGTCAGAGAATGTACGAAGCTTGAGAGCCTTCTCCTAGTCGAGTTTAGTTTATTATACTATGGAATTTAAATTGCCAAAAGAAGTTCAAGTTATTTATTTTTAAATTTCTTTAGTTTAAATATTAAAAAAAAACATTACGGGCAGTCGAAAACGGTAAATAGACATATAAAACCACAGAAAACTACTTTAATTAAATAACGTTGCTTACATTTTAATTTTTGGCACAGCTTCACTAGCTCATTAATAAAATTCTCTACTTATTCTCTTCTTAGTACTTCCAGCGTTAATTAGTTAAAGATTTACTATATAATTAAACAGATAAAATTAAGAAGATTAAGATTTTTGCCTAATAATGTTTTCACATTATGAAAACTTCACAAAGCTTAATTTATGAGTTGCAAATTTGCCCGATATTATGCTTTAAAAGTTTGTTTTGCATTGCGAGTTTAGTGAGGAAATTTTTAGTCATGTTGAACTTTGAATTTGCTTAATTTTAACATTTTAAACGCCTGAGGATGGAGAATCCATGAAATAAAATTTATTGTTCGGTCTTTGGAGTTCAAAGCGAAACTATGATAATCTAACAGCAAGTTGTTCGTAATTATTCATCACTGAAACAAGAGTCAAATTTAAAATGCAAAATGAAGTTGAGCTTTAGCATAGAAATTTTCGTATTGTGGCCCAAGATAATAGGGGAAAGTACTCACCCTTCGAATGTTCATGCCTTCGAATAATGTGAATTTTCTTTTAGTTTTCCTAATAGACTTACACATTTTTATTAAATATTAGTTGGCTTATAATTAATTGTTGATAATTCCGTGATAATTTAGTGTAAATCTCTTACGAAAAACAAAAGAAATTCACATTATTCGAAGGCATGAACGATCGAAAGGAGAGCACTTTCCCCTATCGCGACCAGTTGTCCCTTAGCGACAAGTACAAAATTCCATTTTAAAAAAAGTCCCCTCTTGGATTCAAGGAAAATATAAACTTGAAAAAAAAACAGCGGTTAGTCTCAACCTTGAAGTACTTACAGTGCGTACTAATTTATCTCCAATATTACTAGTTCTACGGATTCTTATTACCCAACCAAGCAATTTGCCTAAATATAGTGGAGTTAGTACCTTTTATCCATCCAAAGTGGAATACCAATTCCAATCCAAGTAAATTCAATTCAAGACAATATTGAATTGGTAGAACTACGAAGTGAGCATTATTTCGTATGCTCTATTTTAGTGAATTACTACATCCTAAATATATTTGAAATTTACTTTTGAATAACCAATGAAAATTAATGAACAACGCATAATTATAAAAAACACAGTTTTTCAATGAGTCTCCTAAATATAAGGGAGACTTGGGCAAAAGTCAAAAATCGAAAATTTCAAAATTCAATATCTTCCAAAATAAAAAAGATAACGACTTAAATTTTTTTCCATAGATAGCCTCTATAAACCTTCTTCAATGTCACAAGTTTTTCAGAATTCGAACGAGAAATTTCTAATTCCTTTTTTGAAATATTTTTCTTACAGAAAATTCAAATTTTTATCTACCTATTTTCCAAAATTGATGCACTGGTGAATATTTTTAAACGATTTGGATTTTTTGAATACGAAGCCGCTATCGGTTTTAGCATTTTCCAAAGAGCCTTTTCTCCAGAATTTTTTTTTTAGTAAAAATGACCAGTTGGGGCAAAAAGTAACGAAAACCAAATCAATTTCTGATGTCTCCAAAAAAAAACCGAAAAAAGGACGAGCAACCATATTCAGTGAGGAGCAGGAAGCAGTATTGCAAAATTATTTTCCGAATTGTTCCGATAGCTCCGATAGATACTTCGTATTGTCTATAAGTAACGTCAGAAGAACATTTACTCGGAAATTCTTCTGCAGATGTCGTCAAATTCGCCATTTTCCCCTGTTCAGAATGGCTGAATAGAATTTTCTTGCCAAAAATAGCCTTTGGAAAATAACTTGAAAAGTGCTTTTCTCGTTCAGATAGACAAAACGCCGTTCCGCAAAAATGTAAAGAAATACATTTCCTATGAAAATATGTCCCCTATGTTTTTTTTCTTAAATTTACAGGAGCCCGTAAGAAAGAGGATCAATATATGATAATTTTACAACAAAAATTTGATCACAAAATTACCTTTTAACCTGTGAAAATAATTTTCACAAAGTTTCGGAACTTTTAGAGCGGTAAATTTCTTATAAAACTGCGTTAATTAGAAATTTCTGGGGTGTTCGGGTAGCTTGTAAGAAAATAAAATATCCGTTTTGTGACTTTTTACCCCAGTCTCCCATAAACAATATTTATAAAAAATTACATTTTATTGAGACAAGAATTTGAAAGATATAAAAGTGGTCTCAATGAGTAAAAAATATATTTTCTCTATTTTTTCAATTTAATAAAAAGATTATATTCATCAGATTAAAGCGTCCCCTTTTCTCAAAAAATTATCTGAGGTATTATTTTAAAATATTTCCTGATATTTTCATTATTTTTTTTTAATTCAAACGTTGGGCCGTGATTCTTGAAAACCATTTTGGGAAAACAATCCTCATAATCCTCATCAAATAATAGGGACGAAAATAGCCCAAAAATTTAAGTAATTTTTCTGATAATACCAATGAATAATACTTTTCGCTTTAATGAAAAATATTACGTATGAGTATTGTAGTTTTTATTGCCAAAAAGGTTTTGCTTAAAAAAAATTGGAAGTATAAAAAATAAATAAAATCAATTATGAATTTGAGAATTCATAAATTCGCCGTTTTTGAGCATAAATATTTACTATATAGCAAATAGCAAGAGCCTTGCAAAAAATATTCCAAATTCCTTCAATCTTCTATTTTACAATTATGTAGGGGGAGATGGGGCTACTTTGAGCTGTGGGGCTACATTGTTATACGATTTCTTCGCATGTTTCTAAAGGAAACTGGGTTTTAACATGATCTAATTTGAATAGACAAAATAATTGTGTATCTAAATAAAATAATTGTAAGGACCAGCTACATTTAGAAATAGGCGAAAAAGTAGTATAACAATCTAGCCCCACAGCTCAAAGTAGCCCCACCTCCCCCTACAGACATAAGAAAAAAAATAACTTTAGGTAGTCAGGAAAAATTAATTTCTTTATGGGACACCGGTGTTCCAATCGTCCTTAAAGTGTTAACGAAAGATTTTGAAAAAAGGAAATTTGAGTTTTTTGACAGAAATTTTTAATTTAATTATTTGCTTCTTAAAAGTGCGCTTAAGTTGCGTCTGTTGTCGACTTACCATTACCATCCTCTCCAGGTAAACGGCAGAAACCCTGGTTCAAAGACCATTTGCCAACTTCCGAATATCTTGGAATTTTAAGAAAGTATTCTTGACAAGTTGTACTATTTTTCAACCCATTCAATCCCTTTAGTGGCCAAAAATGCTTACTTATCCCATTGTAAAATATTCCCTGAATATGTCATTCCTGAATATGAATTTTTTGCAATAATTTATTTTAAGTAGCAATAATTGATGCCATTACCCTACTGTTATACATAGTATACAGGATAACCTTTTGTAATGACTTCAATGTAGTATCACAAGTTTTACTCTACATGTTACTAAAATTTCTTAAATGATAGATCTGCATACCCGGAAAACTTGTGCTTAGTACAATGACATAAGTATATGAGGCAGGATGGTAGAGAACGACTTAACTTCATTATAGAATTGTATTGAGATTAATCTTCAATGGGTCTCAGTTGTCTCCTTTTCACTCTATTTTAATGATATTCATACACCCAAACGACTCTCTTCAGTGCCATCAAAGGCAAGAAACTTTTGGCACCCTCTCCCTTGAATCGCAATCTTCAAGTGGAGGGAAATATTAACAATTGCAACAATTTTCTATCCTTATGAGAAATTGCTCCACCATAAACTTTCTCCGTGGGAAGACGCCCAAACACTAAGGCTTTTCCGGTGGAACGGGGCCATATGGGGCTGTATGCTAGAGTGAGAAAGAAGAATGGGCAATAGTGAAAGTGAATGAGGAGGAAAATTCTATGAGGACCTCTTGCGATGTGAGAGAAACCTCTCAATGGAATATAAAGTGATATAAGGAGCAATAAGAGATAATAAAGAAGAAGTAACTAAAGAATAAGATGCTGGAAGGAAATGTGAAGCCATATAAGAGATAAGTTAAACTCACCCTCTGGCAAATTGGGGCGACTTTGGGGAAAGATGGTCCATTGAAGTCCAAGCTGAGCATTGCTTAAGATTCTTCAGGGTATACAGAGAAGCGGCATTTCACTTCCATTTTCGTCATCAACTTTATTACTATCGCCTCCACGACTCGTCATCATAATGATTCGGGAGGAGTGTTTGAAACTCTCCAGGGAAAAGGCCGATGAGGCCAAGGAGGCAAACTGTCTTGGATGGGGCGTGAATAAATATTTATGACTAGGGCTGCTGTAGCCCCCCAAACTTGAAATTCCCACCAAAGGCTCACCCAAATGAATTTCCCAAGGAGTGGCGGAGGAGTAAAAAATATGACCCTTACAGCTGAATGTTGAATCGAAGTATAAAGATAATTCTAGGATGATCCACCGTTTTCTAATGTTTGAACGAGAAATAGAATAAATTTAAACAGTGGATTAACGTTTAAGCCAAAAATTAGACCCCCGATTTCGGAGGTATAATTTTTGGCTTAAAGATGGAATAAACCTGTCCACATCTATCCGTATTCTTCTCGAAAATGCTGTGAAATGATACCAAATTGATATAATCTGCACTTTAGTGGACTTAATGAAAAGAAATAAGGCTCTCACTCTATTTACAGCTTCTAAAAAAGCCAATTTTGCCTGAAATAAAAAGAAACATCCACCATATGCAACTTCAATGAGTCGCCACTGAAGTAGGAGTCGCGGGAATCGCGCTTTTTTTGCACCCAAAAAAACATGCACATTCTTTCACATCCACAATATTGATTCCTATTTTATTTTAAAGAATTTTTAGCAAGTCTGGTGGTTCAAGATTACCAAATAACGAGGAAAAGCCGTGGAATCTTGCTAAATCGAACGAAAACATTGACGAATTGACATTTTCTGGCATGCCGGAAAAGCCAAAATAATGGGGTTGCCGTATGACAAAAACAGCTTACGCCAAAGCACTATTCCTCGTTTCTGCATACGAAAAAATATTTAAACCTAGCTTAATTTTAACTCTAGATTAACGCTAATCTGAGGTTCAACTGAAGTTATTCTTCGTTTCAACATTCAGCTGTTAAAGAGGATTCTCGTTGAATCTGAAACAGTGTTTCTTGGAAAAGTGATTCATTTTCAAGTAAATAATTGAGAAAGTTATTCAAATTGTAAATTTTCCATCATCGAAGAGATTCTTCTCACCTCTTGTGCTTCTAATTGTGATTTGCATAAAATAAGCTTCTGGTTGAGATTGATGAAATGATTGAACTTCATGTCGTCAGAGAGTTGCTGCATGGAATATACAAAATGCCCTGCAAATCCACATAGTAAAATCTATATTACAATATTGTGTGACCTGAAAAGCAATAAGAAGTACTGGTACTCAGTATGTCTCAAAAGCTGTTAATGTAGTTCAATTTACTCAAAAAGTCACTTCCTATATAGCATCAAAAAGAATAACAAATCACTTTTACTTAAAGCTTTCTTACAAGTTCACTAAGCTTTAGTGCCCTTTCAACGTCACTCTCGAATGTCGAATAATCTCTTCCGTCTCATGTTCGACATGCATAATGTTAGAAAAATGAAGCCTTGCAATCAGTCAAACAAATAGTAATTCTAATTTATTTTTTCTTCAAGAACGGTATTACCTAAATTTTTTTAGATTTTTTTTAATACGGTTTTAAACGCCTTTCCATGCCATTCGTTATTACATTTTTTAACATTAGGTTGATATTTGAACATTGCCCTCTGGTATTGAATTAAATGGAGCTTTTTGTATGCCGTTTAAAAACCTACCTTAACACTAAACCTACCAAAACTCGGTCAAATTAACCGGTTTAAAAATACCACATATTTAAACGGTAGAATGTCACTATCAAACTTTATGAATTTCTTAAAATATGCATGTAATATATTTTTCAGTGTTTAAATTTTAATTTTTTGCTCTTTTCCAAGACAAATTTGTTGAGTATCCGACCCTACCACGGTTTATCATTTGACCGAGAAACGATCGAAAACGGTCGGTAGGTTTAGTGTTAAAAGTATAAAATTTTTTGTGATCTAAAAGGGATTCAAACTAAACTAAATATGTAGTATTGAGACCGCTATAACAATAACACTTAACATATTGCCTCACTGCAATTGCTTATTACTAAAAAAGTGAAGTCCTTAGAAAGCTGTGCTAAATCCCAGATCTAAAGATCATATGAGAAGCTCGGAGCAAAAAAACGCTATTTTAATAAGGAAATGCATACGACTTAGAGTTTTTTTTTCCTCTGAGCGCCTCTACAATCTTAAAAGAGATCCTTTAATCCCCTTCTAATGAGAGAATAGGCTACCCTAGAAAAAATCCTATTATAACTATGAAACGTTATATTGTAAAATTTTGATATTCTCCATAGAAAATTTTACTAGCAGGTTTTACTACTAACCGTTAAGAGTTGAATCATAAAACTTTCAAACTTTTCCGATTTAACTAGATACCTTTGCAATTTAATATCTGGATGATAAATTCTTATAGCTTAAATATTAGTAATATCTTCTGAAAAGAATTTTCTACAGAACATAGTAATTTTTATCGTTTTACTACAAATATTAGCATAGAAGAATTATAATTATTTAAAAACGGGATAGTTACAAGAATTATATCTTTCAAATATTAGAAATATTGACAGAAAATTTAATACAAGGGAAAGCGCCCTACCTTCGGACAATTCAAGCTTCATACAATTCATTCTTTTCAATATGTTTTTAATTAACTTGACCCATTAAGTATAAAATTATATTTTAATAGCTAGTCCGATGCTTCAAATTTTCCGGAAAGAGCCATGGGTAAAATTCATTAGAAACATAGAGGAAAGATTGAGTTATTCGAAGCTTGAACCGTTAGAAAGTAACGCGCTTTGTGCATGAGACTGGGGCAATAATTTAATCAGAGGCTTCTCGGTGAGTGCCAGTGAAAGGTGTCTCCCCAAAGGAAAAACACTTTTTAAGTCTTGCCTAGAGCTTTCGGTTTCGACGTGGACCTTCTTCAGTGGCTGAAAATGCGTGGATTTTTACTGCTCGAACTCAAATGGAGAGCATTTGAATAAATCGACCTAGAGCTTAAACGGTAAGAGATATCAACTTCCAGCCTTCGGTGACCCCCAATAAAAGAACGATATCTCTAGACGTTTTTTTCTGTGTCTCTTCCCCCTTCCCTTTATTTTGCAACCATTATATTTTAAATTGAAAAAGTCATATTTCTTCCTTTCTTGAACAACTTTAAACTTATTCGACTGTATTAATGTTTTCACAATTTTTTTTGGGGATCTTGCGTTTTTAAGGGGTGTTTCTTAAATAATCAACTGCAGGATGTCAATGTGGGGGTGAATTAAGTTAACTTTATCATGGCACTAATAATCTGTAATGAAAATATCAAATTCCCCAGAAAAAACTTAAACTTGATTGATTTGTTTCAACTGCATGACTGACTAGACTTTAACGGTCTTTAGATATAAGCTCCAAGTTCCATGGCCTAGCCAAATCTTTAGATTTTAGCCTAGACATAAGGCTCAATTGGTCTAATTTCTTAGCTGCCTAATTTTTGGGTAAAAATTTGACATAGAATTGCATAATAATTGTGACTGAACTCTTAGATTTTGAAAAATTCTGGCATATAGATTCTGATTAGAAATTGAAAACGTTTGGGAACTGAGCCAAATCGGCCAAATCTCTACACCAAGAAAAATGTGGATGGTAAAATTTACCATCCTCCATACAAAATTCTAATGGCCGGATAGTAAAAAAGTCACCCAGCAAACGCGATATTAAATCGGACTGTCAAAAATTGTAGAATCTATTGTATGGATAGTAAATTCTAATAGCCGGATGGTAAATTCTAATATCCCGGATATTAGATTTTACTAGCCGGATGGTAAATTTTACTGGCAGGATAATAAATTTTACTAGCCGGATATTAAAATGAAAAATGTCGGAAAAACTTATTTTTCCCTATTTTCATTAATTTTTGGCCATTGTTTGAGGGCTTGGGACCCCTTCTTCCTGGATGACATTCTCTGTATTTCAAGCCATTTTGGTGCGTGAAAATCTTTTTCCAACATTGACGACTGCACCGAGATTTGAACACGCGACCTTTGTGATGACAGTCGAGCATCTTCCAGCTGCACCACGAACTCCTATAATGTATTCAAAGCATATCGGGAACGGTTGCATCGGCACCCACGATATTCCAAAATGACATTCTAACAGCAGGATGGCAAATTTTACTGGCTTGGATAGTAATTTCAATCCAAATTACTATCCTCCGTTAAAATTTACTGTCTTCCAGTTAAATTTTAACATCTAATATGCGGCCAGTAAAAATTACTTCCCGGATATTAGAATCCAAGAGAGGTCAAGGTCAAAGTAAAATCTAAATGAGGATAGTAGATTTTACCATCCGGCTATTAGAATTTACTAACCATAGGATAGTAAAGTTTAAAATGTCAAGATGGTAGATTCTAAAAGAAAGTTCCTATGGAGGATGATATTTTCTACTATCTTTTGAGGCAGTAAAATTTAAAGACACGATTTGTAGAAAATAACATCCAAATTTTTCACGGTGTAGTCTGATGACCTATTAGTTAGATAGATTGAATATAGCTAATAAATGTTTGATAAATGAGCCAACCTCATACGTGGATTATAACAAATACCTCTAAACTTTTCTTGATCCGATTTGGCAAAGCATGTTCAGGGTGTGAGCATAAAAGATAAATTGAAGTCACGCCTACTTTTATAGACCACGCCCACATTTGTATGAATTTGTTATCCTCACGCAACCCCTTAACTTTTACCTTCCATCTGAAAAGAAAATAAAACCAAATACAGTGGGACCTCGATAGAGTCAATCTCCGATATAGTTAATCTCCAATAGAGTCAACAGCTATTTTTTACTCTACGGACTCCAATAGAGTCAACTTGGACCCAAATTGATTCCGATAAAGTCAACTTTTCCTTTATTATTGAACTAATAATATTATATGATTTTTTATGATTTTTTTCGAAATTAAAATCAGTGTTTTACAAATTATTACATAACGTAAAAAACAACTATCAATCTCTTCTTTTGTACACTAAAAAAGTAAAAAAAAACTAGGTAATTTGATCAGAATTTTGAATAATTTAATACGTACCGGAGCTCTCCTAAAAAAAAGTGAAAAAAGAAATCTCTAAGACACCATTTCCTTTTTATAACATCGTGGGTAGATTTCAATATTACCACATGCAGAGTAATTTATACTTAGGATATTTACTAATAATAAAAACATTCCGTATAATCATTCCTTAATCTCCAAGTTTTGTCCAAACATATGACTTTTTTGAACCAGAGGGTGTAGAATTTATGGGTTAATTAAATAATATTCGTCTATTGTTTTGAATTTGTCAATAATCTAGTACAAACATAAAATAATACCCGTTTCTATCAAAATTTCATATTTTAATTGATTTGTTTCGGACTCCAATAGAGTCAACGAATCCAATAGAGTCACCAGGCCTGGAAATAATTAGTTTACTCTATCGAGGTCCCACTGTATATATCTTTTGCGCTCTAAAATTAAGGGTAAAGTGTCATATTGACGAATTGAATATTAAGTGAAAAGTAATCGTTGAATCCTGTTTATTTTGTTGTTTTCTACTAATATCAAAATGACTGAAAATATATCATTCACTGAGTTATATTGAATGCAATAATAAATAATTTTATTCTGTTCTATTTTTCCGTCAGTTCCACCACTCTTCGTCCGTCTACAAGGTCTCAATCATGCCCTTGTGGCCGGGGTACGGACGCAAATATCCTGCAGTTCAGCCGGAGCTAGACCTCCACCGGAGATAATTTGGAATAAGGGTGGTCTGCTGATGCGAGGAGCATCTCAAACGGTAAGTTTTTGGGTAAAACTTTCATAATTTTTCCCAAAGATAATTTATAAATCTCTCGTGGCTCTACCGTCACTTCCTCCGGATCATCATTGATGCAACCCGGTGGGATTGTGCCCATCCACATGAATGGGTGAAAAATGTGAAATAAAAACTAAACTGACAAATTCACAGACATCGTCGGATGGGAACGTGACAGTTTCTGAGGTGGTGTTTCTGCCGGCACCAGAAGATAATGGCAAAATTGTGACGTGCTCTGTGACAACTGAAACGATCAATGGTGGTGCTGGTCTATTTCTAAAAGACTCACGTATCTTGGATGTAAAACGTAAGGAGATATATGTAGCATTTGGGGGGATGGGTAGGAGATAGAAGAGCAAAAAAAATGCTTCGTGCTATGTAGAGAAGAATGTGAAAATACTCCAATATTTCCAACAATTGCCAATTTTTCTCATCATTTTTCTTTTCATCCCGCACGCCTCTGCCATCCTGTCGACAACGTCTTATAGATGCCCCAATTGTGTCGTTATCACTTGGAGCTCCGTTGGATCCTAACAAACTAATGAATGGCTCGGATGTATACTTGGAATGTGACATCAGGGCAAATCCGCCCATCAAGAAAATCGAATGGTTTCACAATGTAAGAACCAAAAACATATTCTTCTTCTTGCTAACGAAAATATTTTCAAATTCCCCCTTGCAAGTAATATATGATACGAATCACAAAAAAAGTAAAATAAGCACCCTCAATTGAAAATACTGAGAAATTGAATATAATTCATGGCATAAATTCACAGAATTTCCCTTCAAATTGCCAACGATTAATTTTATTTGCTTCAATTGTCGCTCAACAAACCAAAAAGAGCAAAAGACTTTGTGCTCTCAGCTCAGACGAAAAAAAATGAACATCAATTTACCAATAGACGGTCTCAGAGTGTCCCACAAAAAAGGAAAAACAAATGGTCAATTTGCTGGGAAGAGACATAAAAGAGGAAGTTCCCTAGAGACAAAGATCAAAAAATATTTTGCACCATGTCCCTGTTTCGTTATTGAATATTCAGAAAACTTTCCACATTTTCTAGTTGAAGTAAATGATACTCTGATGGAGAAACAAAGTCTCTCGTGGATAAAGGTCTATCTATCTTTTTAAATCAGGTTGTTTAGCTGTTAAAAAATTCACAAAGGGTGACAAATAAATCAGACTTCGTGAAATCCTTGAACCCGTGAAATTATGTTTATTGTTAAAATTGTTTAGCACGTAGATACTGTAGATACCACATCTTTAAATATTAACCTGTTACAAACAGATTTAAACTGGTTCATAAAGGAGTTCACAACAATCCCAAAATTGGGAAGAAATAATAGCAATAAATTTACAGAAAGAGGAAATCAAATAAAGGATCCGAGAATCGATTGAATCTTATCCGGAACTTAAAACCCTTTCAAATGAATCTAAGTTTGTCTAAATCAATTTAGAAATACGCTCTCCAGAACTTTTAAATCTTTGGATTTATTTTTATTTTATTTTTTGTATTAAAGTTTCACTCCAATAAATAAATTTATCATGGACAAAAATGAAAAATTCAACATTTTTTTCTAAAAAAAAAATATATATATATCGGCAGCTGAAATTAGCTCAAAATATAATATTAATAAAAAATAGCGGAGAAAACGAGTCCAATCATATATTTTATGAAATAGGAAAACAAAATATAATCCAAAAGAAATCTATAGATTAACATTGAAAATATTAAAAAATGAGACTATAAAAAACTCAGATAAAAAAAATTTGTCTTAGTCATAATTCTTATTAATCAAGTATCATATCATTCACATGATTCAGTCAAGAATCAATTTTTCGATCGTGATTAGGGGAACATAGCCTGCCGTTGAATATGTCAACCTTTTGAATATATCATATTCTCTTATTTTCCAAAGCATTCATTCTATAGTCTATTTATTCTATATAGCATTCTACTATAGTCTTTAACTATTACGTATTTTCAATTAAATTAGATTAATAAACTAGAATTTCTATTTTGAAAAATAAGAGATAAATTGAAATATTCAAACGCAAGCCACCTAGCCCTACTTATTGATAATTTTTTTAGCAATAGCACAGTAGATATTTAATTGGCGTTTTGAGAATTTTCAAGCTTTCGATTTTACAAGTTCATAGAATATCTTATGTACTTTCCGAATCCGGTTTTACCTAAAAGGGGTTTGTTTCGAGAATTTTCCACAAATTTAGATTTTCTTAAGCATTATTATTGCATAAAATAACTTTTCAGCACATTTTTTAAATATTAATTAAAGAATAATTAATTCGTCGGTCCATCTGTCCGTCTGATCCATCCCGCTGTCGCCAGCTCTAGAGGCCAAACGGTAAGAGATAGACACTTAGGACTTTCGTGGAAGCCCTTCCCCATAAGTCGACCCAAGGATCGTTAACGTGCCCCTCATTCTCCCTGCACACGTCCTTTTACCATCTAAAACCACCTTTTTTGGGATTGCCCAAAAACGTGTAGTACGATTTTTTTTCATTTTTGGATACGTTTTAGAGATTACTTAGGCGAACGTCTTGTTCTTATACGAAAATGCCGAAATGCCTAATAAGGGTCATTCAAGGTCAAAGTTGGGTTCGGTTTGGGCTCATTGACATCCAATCATAACCGCACCAAGAAATTTTTTATCACAAAATCAATTGTATTCCTTCTATTTTGGAAGATCTTTTGAATAATACAATCGGTTCAATAAATCGGTTATGATCCGGTAAACGGTACATGATACAAGAGTGCTTTTAAGGTATAGTGTCTAAATCAAGAGTTCGAGCATTCCGCAAAGCTGGGATGCTTTACCACCCCTGTCATTCTGTTAATATAAAATCGTAAAAACACAATTAATTATATTTAAGTGTGAAAACAACGAAAAATAAGAAACTAAGTATTTTAAAGGAACAAATGTATTAAATTTGAGTATTTTAGACTTGCTCAAACTTAATACTTTATCAAATATTATTATGAAAAAACTGAAATTAATTTTTTGAGTGGTTCTATCTCAAAACATGAAAAACTTCAAAAGGGCACTAAAATAATTACAGAGAGAATAACAAATATTTATAGTTATTCTTTCTTTATATCATGACACTTTTAATTTATTTGGTTGAATGTATGTGATTGGATTTCAGTTGTTTGAATGTTATTAAAAATTACCCCGAAAGCAATATGTTTCCACAAATATTGCAGATTTTATCAAATTAAACAAACAAAATAGCATTATAAAAAACTATATCATCAAGTCATTAAAATTTTTGGTAATTAAAATTGATTTGTAAAATATGTCGAGCACAGATTGTTTTCTTTTGAAGTCACTTTTTAATAAAAACTAATGGGAATGAGTACAATATGGTTTAATATAAAATTTTTACAGCCTAGAAACATGCACTATGTATGATATGTATATATATTTTTCCTCTAAACTAAATCTTTTATCAGCTTGTTTGTCCAATTATTAAATATATCACAATATAAATAGCTTATTTATCACAAAATTTCATTGCATTAAAAGCATTTTTATCGAAATTATTGATCTCTCGCTAACCGTTTCGTGCGAACATCTTACTCAATAAAATATTAATCTAAATTGCAGGTCAGTTATCGATTAGGGAACTATGAAAGCATGAAAAGTCATTCATTTAGCATTTATTATGTATATCACATACTTTTACTTTATTTTTTATCGTTCTGTTCTAAGCGCATCAGTAAATGACAATGCATAACGCATTGGAGGCATAAAAATTAAACCTAAAACAGGAAAATAAATTCCAATATCTTTGCAACAATCATGAATTTTCATAAAATTCAATTTTAGTTTCTTCAAAAAAATTCCAATTAACATTACCTATTCATATAGTGTTAAAGTTAAAGTTTTTAAGCATTTGCAGAGCAAATAAAAACTTTATTTATGAGCAAATTGAAGAATTATTTTCCTCAAGGATTTTTTTTAACTTTTGGTATTTTGTGAAAATTATTGCATGAGAAAGTTCAGTCTAAGAAAAGTTCATTTAATTATTGAGAAGAAATCTTTATTGACCCATAAAAAAGTCTCACAGTGAAGAATAAAGTTTTCCGGGGATGGTTGAGAAGATATCGAATGTTAATCGATAATAAATCCAAATACATAAAAATGCCCTTAATTGGGAAGAAAGGAGAAAGATCCGTGAACGAGCTATGGGATAAACGATGAATATCTCTGGGCCAGTACTTCCCTCCCAGTTCTACCGTCTCGCGTCCTTTTTTATTAGCTCCACGAAGAAGACGTTGTAAGTTGTAATGTGTCCATTGGAGCGAGAAAAAGCTCGTCCATAAGATAAAGGGGAGGAAAATTAATGGAAAGTTGGTAATGGAAATTGCAGGATGTTTGCTGAAGCTTCTTTTCCAAGTGGAGATGCCTTATTTTATCCTTAGACCTATGTATAACAAATATTATGTTTTAACTTACAGGAGAAGCAGCTATTCTCGTCGCGTGGCATTATAATCTCCAATCAAACCCTCGTGCTCCAGGCCATTTCTAAGGCATCTCATGGACAATACATGTGTCGATCAGAGAATGCCCAAGGCACCGTGAGCAGCAATGACGTATACTTGGATGTAAAGTGTAAGTTGAGACTTGAGACGTTGAGAGTACTATAGTGGTTAAGTAGCACGTAAATGCAATGATTTAACTATTGCAACTTTAGTCCCTTGTATTCCTGAAAACCACCCTCAAACGTTCTCTGCTCAATTCACGATAAGCACTTGTAACTTTAACGATAACTTTGCTGTAGAAGCTATAAATTTTATCTAGAATATTTTAAAACAAAATAATTTAATTCTAACTACTTACAAACAAGCAGACGTAAAATTGTTTCACCTATATATTAACTGTATTAATATGGCACAAACGCTATAAAAAAAGCGTTAAAAATTCAAGAAAACACATTCTATACCTTAATAATTAGGGAACACTGGGGCAAAATTAGCCACGGATGGTAATAGATATTGGGGGCTGCGACTTTTGGTCAGTAAAAAATTAAATTTGGTCAGTTAAAAATCAAATGTGGTCAGTAAAATATTAAATATGGTTAGTAAAAGACTTAAAAAATCGACAAAAAATTAAATTTGGTCAGTAAAAAGTCAAATTTGGTCAGTAAAAAATCAAATTCGGTCAGTGAAAAATACGGTCAGTAAAAAATAAAATATGGTGAGTAAAAAATAAAGAATCTGGTCAGTAAAAAATCAAATTTTATCAGCCTATATTTTGGTCAGCAAAAAATCAAATTCGGTCAGAGAAAAGTCAAACTTGGTCGGTAAAAAGTGAAATTTGATCAGTAAAAAATAAAATTTGGTCAGTATAAAATAAAATGTGGTCAGTAAAAAAATCAAATTCGGTCGAAGAAAAGTCAAATTTGGTCAGTAAAAAATCAATTTTGGTCAGTGAAAAATCAAAATTGATCAGTAAAACATGAAATTTCATCGGTAAAATATAAAAAAATGGTCAGTAAAAAATAAAGAACCTGGTCAGTAAAAAAATCAAATTTTCTGTGCTTCGGGAAGTTATCTGTATCGCCTGTTGAGGCAAAGGGAAATTTTCTGTGCTTTGAATATTTTTCAGTAGCACCTGTTTAATTTTTGTACAAAATTTAGGAAAGACGAAATGTGAAATACGAAATGATAAAATACGAAATCTACTAAAATACGAAGTTTCCGCAATTCGAAATGTGCAATACTTTTTAACCGGATATGCAAAATTTTAACTTTTATTGATTTCCTTTTAGTTTTTTATTGACTAAATTATTATTCACTGATCATATTTAATTTTCTACTGATAAAATTTCACGTTTTACTGATTTAAAAAAAAAATACTGACCAAATTTGACTTTTTACCGACCAAATTTGACTTTTCTCCGACAGAATTTCATTTTTGACTGACCAAATTTTTATTTTATACTGACCAAATTTTATTTATTACTGACCAAATTTTATTTATTACTGATCAAATTTTATATTTTACTGATCAAATTTGACTTTTCACCGACCAAATTTGACTTTTCACCGACAAAATTTTATTTTTTAGCCCCAAATTTAGAAAAATCTTTCTGTTTTACTTTTCGGATAAAAATATGATGTTTGGGAAGAGAAAAAAATAAAGGAAAGATGCAGAAGACCTGTGCAGATCTATTCAAAATTAACTTGTAACTGCCCCTATTGAACTACTGATATAATTTACCTTCACACTGCGCTAAATACGAAAACAAATCTTAGGTGAAATCGACCAAATATCATAGATTCATGACATAAACATGGATTCTTATGTTGCGGTTTACAGTAATCATACAGTAACTTAACAATTAATAGAATAATTAACCTATTCGACCTTATTTTAAAAAAAAAAAGTTTTAAAAAGATCAGTAAGTTACACATTTCCTGAAAAAAATAGGTTAAATTCATCAAAGGAATATGGGAACAATGTCATGTGTTTGAAGAAGCCAAAGTATGTGAGAAGCCTGAAAGCCTTTCCCTACAGCAATACTTGGCGGCAATTTAAGAGAATAGTATTTCCTACTGTCCAAATATTTACGTAGTTAAGCATTTAAGTGCATTAATACCAATATGTCTACATAAAATGTATATAACTCAATAATTTTCCATTCAGATCCACCGATATGTAAATCAGACTCGACAGTTATTAGGGCAGCCCTGAAGCAGACAATCAATATTCTATGTGATATCGACTCAAATCCATTGGTGAGTTCAACTCAATCAACCCTTACCCCCTTTTAACTTGTCAGTGATGTCCATTAATTTGGATTGTACAGCAAAATTTGACGTATAAGTGGTACTTCAACAACACCCTCGATTCCTCCGTTGAATTGCCCCCACCGGCAGCTCTTCTGGCTCAAAATGGTGACTTTGGCGAGGAACATCGGATGGATCGTCATAGCTACAATTCCATCGTGACACATCAAAAACTCGACCATCGTCGGCATCAACGGTTCCAGGCTCAGACCACAGTGTCCACTAATCGTGCCCGTTCTCCAAAATCTTTTCACATGAGCACTAGGTCATCTCTGGGGCGCACCTATCCCTACCGCATCGACTCATTCGCCAACTTTGGCACAGTCACGTGTAGTGCTGAGAATATTTATGGACACAGTGGACCCTGTGCTTATCACATTCTTGCAGCTGGTAAATATTTGCTCAAGCCTCAACTCAACTCTCAGTGCCACCAAACACCCCTTCCGTGACCCCCCAACCCTTAGAGACATTGCCAAACAAACCAGAGAATTTAAATTAGATTTTTTTCATGGTTTTCCTTGACGCGTGGTGCAAAACAAAAAGGGTGATCTCGCGAGAAAATTTGCTAAATGCCGCACAAATTTCATTTACAACACTCACCGTCGAGAATTAATGATGCAAAAAAATTGATTAATATTCACATCTCCGACTACACAAGACACTAATGAGATAAAGGAATGTTTGCTGGAAAAGAAATTGCCTCGTCTTTCCCCAAAGGCGGCAATAGAGCTAGGTAAATGCGAGGTCATAATGTTACGGAAGAAAAATTAACTATATGAACAGGAAAAATTCACTATAGAACAAATTTCCATTCAGAGAAGCTTTTATAGGAAAAGATCGAAAAGACGGATCCTTTTTGAATAAGCATTTTCTTGGACACCTTGGACAATTTCTGTCCATATAAATCAAAATTGTAAGGTCGTCAAATTGAATTCATACGCCGCTGCATTTTTTTCCTTGCAAGTTTTCGTATACACTGAGAGAAATCCGAAAAAGTTAAAATAACATTCCGGAAATGTAAATTTTAGCCTGCAGTATTGATCCTAAATCGGTGTAAATATTACCCTTTTTAGGTGTATTATGGTTTAAAGTTACCCTTTTTCATGTTGATTTTACCCTTAAAAGGTGTAAAATTAACATTAAAAAATGTTGATATATTTTTACACCCGAAAAGTGTTGAAGTTATGACGAAAAGAAGTTAATCGTAACCTCTTTTTTTTCTCAGTGTAAGAGATCATGTGGTAGTTTTACTCAGTTCTAATTCACTGAACTTTACAATCTCAGCTTCTATGCTTCGATGCGAAATCCAACTTCGTCTAATCGGGGCTAAGCTTTGTAACGTTAATGCGATCACTGAGAGAAATCCGAAAAAGTTAAAATAACATTCCGGAAATGTTAATTTTACCCTGCAGTATTGATCCAAAATCGGTGTAAATATTACACTTTTCAGGTCTATTAGGGGTTGAAATTACCCTTTTGCATGTTAATTTTACCCTTAAAAAGGTGTAAAATAAACATTAAAAAAAATGTTGATATATTTTTACACCTATTTTTACACCGAGGAAAAAAAGTTAATCGCACCCTCTTTCTTTTCTCAGTGGAGCGACTATGCCCCTCTGCTGTTTGTATAAACCTTTCTTTAATTCTAACACTTAAGAATGAACTTTACCGATCAGATAAGGTATATCGGATCAGTGAAAGCTATCCTTAAGAGATATAAGTAAAGAAAAGCTTACGAATAAGAATGCAAAGTCATCCGTAGTCACTTGCATCTACGATATATACCCGTTTTGAAGTTCATAGATCACAAATATCGTATTTTCTATAAATCGATTTTCGTAGATGAACTTCCGTGAGTTCCAAAGATTTACATAGTTTTCAATGATCAATTATCCAGTGGACGACATAAGATGGTAGTGTCAGAACTATTCCCCTAGTCCCCCAATCTGTTCGTCATTTAGTTTTCTCAGTACCATTTCTTTTGTGGTATGGATCATACACAAATTTTAGTACATTATAGCTAGGCCTTAGACCTCTCCATTAAAAAAAAAAAACCCAAACTGGCGGCATTAACCCATTCTTTACCATGGTATTATACATCATACGCAAATTTAATGATTTTAGATTATTTATTCCTAGGCAATTTTTATCCAAATTTCTGTCGGGAATGGATTTTTTGTAACTTTAGTTCTTCAATTACTTGGGAAAAATAATCCGACAGAGATTGAAATGCATTATGTTGTTCTTTTTTCGCTTCGCGGAAGGTCATGCAAAATTTTTGCTCAAAATGCCAGACGAAAGATATGATATAACGCCGAATTTGTTAAAATTGGCCTCTTTCCTGATTTGAATTCTAGTTGCCAATTTATTTTCTTGGACAGTTACTCTATCTAAAGCAATGGAGTTTGTAATGAATTATTGCACAGAATTTAAATTCAGTGACCGTTAAGACGTGTATTTGACAGGGGCTGCCCGCGACCCCTTAACTCTTTCGCGTCCATAGGGTCATATATGACCCGGGGAAAAAAGTTTCTTTTTGGCTATTTACATTAATTGAAATCTAACTGGAGTCTTGAGAAAATGAGCCAAGAATCTTACATCCTTCTATTATGATGTCGTGCACGAACAGATAGATTTCAATTAATGTAAATACCCAAAAAAAACTTTTTTCCCCGAGTCATGACATTACCCTATGGACGCGAAAGAGTTAATAGGTAATTTTTTTTATTTTCAAAAAATTCATCTATTAATCTGTACACTGAGAGAAATCCGGAAATGTTAATTTTACCCTGCAGTATTGATCGGTGTAAATATTACCCTTTTTAGGTGTATTGGGGGTTAAAGTTACCCTTTTCTATGTTAATTCTACCCTTAAAAAGGTGTAAAATTAACATTAAAAAATGTTGATATATTTTTACACCTAAAAGTGTTAAAGTTATGAGGAAAAATTGTTAATCGCACCCTTTTTTCTCAGTATAGAAAACTAATCCCAAAATATGAACATTCTATCTCAAGTATTTCTGGTACATTGACTGAATGGGTTAAGTCGGCAGTAGCCATATAAGTACGTTTATGGAAAAATATATAGTTCTATTGAAAAATTCAATTAAATTCGAATAGAGCATTATAGTTTTTTTTAACTTGTGCAATATCTAATTGTTAGGCTGTATACCGGGCTAATTTGCCTATGTTTCTTTTTGTAGACATACACCTAAATGAAAACACGTCATCTTTCATGTTACAGTCTATATTTTTTTCTTCATTATTAACTTCTTTTTACTCGAAAGCTTCCATTTTGCAAAGGTTTGTTTTCTGTTCAAAAATAGGCAATAAATTTTGGGATGCCTGAAACAGTTTTGCCTCCATCTAATTAAAAGAATAAAGAAAAATATTTGCCTAAATTATCAAAATATTTATATAAGAATATCCTGTTGCCGCATATTCTGCTTTTTAATCAGTATTCTTCTCACATTTCCGGTATTTGCACAATGTATTATCCGAGAAACCTACATATACGCACATAAGGCGTTGTAAGGTGTATCTCGGATCCAATACGAAAATACTTTGCAAACAAGTTTCCCTCAAAAGTGATTCGAATTCACAGAAAATTTACATAAGCAGACTTTTGCAAAGCTATAAAATATCAGTGTGGAAAAATATTTGAGGATCTCCTGACTGGATGAATACCAGGAATCAAATTTCCAATCGATTTCACAAATTAGATTCCCAATTGATGTCATTAAAGTCGAAACTTTTGAATCTCTGCTCTAGTAAATCCTATCGTGCAATTAATACTCTTTCTCTAATCCCTCACACTTTTTGTAAGATTTAGAATGCACAAACGCTATTTCATGGGTGTTTTAAAAAAATATATCAGTACATCCTGGTGAAAAATCCTCTATGCAGGAAGTTCACCGAGAGAGATTGGGGGAAATGGGACATTTTCTATTCACGTACTTCACGTAACATGGTATCATCCGCCGTAGTGATGTGTTGGGGCAGGTATTTTGGGGCTTGGTGAGTGATGAGTGAGCAATTGGAGGCTGAAAACTTTCCCAACTTTGTTTTTATGCTTCAACAAACATTCCATATAGTAAAAAACAAATCTCACCCTTTTCCTCCATCTGT
The DNA here is from genome assembly GCF_024763615.1 of Phlebotomus papatasi. Classification (NCBI taxonomy): domain Eukaryota; kingdom Metazoa; phylum Arthropoda; class Insecta; order Diptera; family Psychodidae; genus Phlebotomus; species Phlebotomus papatasi. Next base: position 13,838,023 of record NC_077223.1, read on the forward strand.
CTCTTTTCATTGTCCTTAATTTACTCATGCGGCAAATGCAGAACTTCCCGATCCAGTGAAAAACTGCACGGCGTTCAATGTAACCGCAAATTCAGTCCAAGTGTCATGTTTAGCTGGTCGGGACGGCGGAATTCCGCAGCAATTTCACGTGGAGATTATTGATAAATCAACAAACACCGTGCTGTACAACACATCATACCGCCATCCAGACTTCACCCTCAAACGACTACCCAGCGAGTGTGACCTCATTATAAAGGTGAGCCATAATAATGCAAGAAGTTAAACTTTTTCCACCAGCTCCAACAAAACAAACCCTCTCTCGAAAGTAGCACATTAATTAGGCTGGACGTTGACTCTGTAGAAAGTCAATTCTGGACTTTGTTCGTATTTCTTAAGATAGAAGGGGTTCAGTTCAGGTACTTATTTCTTGCAGTCTACTTAAAAGTTTGCACATATTATAATTGTGAAACAGTTTTAGAAAGGGGTCTTTTATTTCTTTTTGGTTTTTCTTTATTCCTTTGAGAGGGATAGGATAAAACCTTCACATCTGTAAAGCTATAACTTCCTATTGCTTGTATTTTTAGATGCTTTTTTTTTAAATCATACCGGTAACTTTAGCCGTAGGATATGTGTCATTTTTGCTCTGAGCTCCACTATTATAACCTGAGAAATAGCAGTTCTACTTATGGGCTCTAGAAGTTAGTCACCAACGCTAAGACGGCGGTGGACGCGAATATTACTTTCCAAACAACCATTGTATTAATAGGGGAACTGGTCAATAGTGTCGATAGTAAACATTGGAGAGTTGTAAACACTGTGATTTTTTTAATTAGATATTACATTTCAGAGTACGAGACCTATCTGAATTCATAGATACTATAGGTATCCTTGTCCACTAAAGAAATGGTCGACATGATTTCAAGTCGTCCAAGTAGTAAAGACATAAAAATCAGTGTTTAAAACTACCCCATGTTTACTACTGCCCCAGTTTTCCTGTATTTTTTCTTTTGCTCTCAAGACCATTTGCTCAGATGCATTAATTTTATTAATAAAATAAAAATTGAAATAATTTCAGAATTGAAACCATTTCTAAACCACTGCAAAATTTTCTGTCAAAGTAATACATCAGCATTAATTTTCTAGTGGTTTAATGATAAAATGATGTAAAATCTGACACTAAGTGAATTACGAAAGGATTCTTAAAGTTTCATTTGAAGTTATGGAATAACAAAAACGGCAATTTCCTGAGTGCTACAACTATTTTTTTATTGAAAAAAAAACGGAATATTGAAAAAGCACAGAAAAGTATCGATCTCCCAAAAAAGAAACTTGAAAATAACAAAATTTCTTGAAAGAAAACTTGAGAAGAAACTTGAAAGAGAAACTTGAAAATACCAGTTTTCTTTGGGCTTTTTAAATGTGCAAAATTTTAAACTTAATTGTAAATTTGATATTAAAATTTTTCAAAATACGAAATTTTAGCATTGTATGTATTTGGAAAATTCTAGATTATACTTGGTATTATCTATCAAATTAATAAAAAAAATACAAATTTATAAAGGGTTATAATTATGTTTCACTATTTATATGGGTTTTCGATCGATCTACTAATGACATTATGTGACAAAATCTTATATTCTCAGCCTTATAAACAAATAGTAGTAAAATTCTGTACAAAAAACTGGGGCACTTTTTAATTAGGAACGAGACCCATTGCGATGCTTTTTTACAGAAAAAATAGTGAACATAATTCAAGTAGTTTAAAGTATCCTATAATTACGAGATTCAGCATATTGGATTTAGATTTTTACAAAAAAATGAAAAATTAAATAAATTAATCAGAATGTTATTACTTCAGCTACTTTTATGTTCATGTTGTAGAATTTGCAGAAAAAATCCAGAAAAGCCAAAATTCCGAAAGGACAAAATCCTGAAAGCCGAAATTCCGGAAGATATAACCCCGAATGATCAAAATCCTGAAAGGGGTGAAATTATATGAAGAATTAATACGTATAATAATTTCCCAGAGCAAAAAATATCCTTTACCTCCAGCAAGTACGAGTGTAACACGAGCACATACGAGTATAACATTCCAGAAATATTAAGATTGCCCTGCACTATTGATCCGAAATCGGTGTAAATATTACCCTTTTTAGGTGTATTGAGGGTTAAAGTTACCCTTTTTCATGTTAATTTTACCCTTAAAAAGGTGTAAAATTAATATTTAAAAATGTTGATTTTCTCAGTGATAATTTTCACCCATTAAAGATTTCGACTCATTCGGGATTTTAGCTTTCGAATTTTTCATCGGGACCCGTTTTAAAATAATATTATTGTATTTCCTGTAGTAATTGAGATTTAGTTGTTCAATGGTAGTATTCGTATTTGCCTGATGTTTTGTGACAAATGGAAAATGTACGATTACATTATTTTTGCATATGGCTAATGCTTTTAGTCCCGAAGGTTTTTATTTAAAGCAAGCAACATTTTAGGGAAATTCACAGTTTTTTTTGGAATTCCAGTCAAATTCTCACCTTTCTAAAATGGTGGTGCCCTAGTTTTTCCTACTCGAATTCGTACTCATCTCTATATTTATATATTTAAGTATTTTAAAAATCTCTTCCACATCACAAAAAAATTAAATTTAAGAATTATTGTTGTCAATACTTTTAGAAATCCTTAACGCAATTGTTACTTGTAAATAACTTTTAGAGGAAAGTGCTCAAGTCCATGCTTCGTACGATCCAAAGCTTCGTAATGATTAAATTTTTCATATGCTCTTGATTAAATATGACTCCGAAACATATTTTAAAAACTAGGTACTTTCCCCTAGTTTTTAAAATATGGGTGCGGTAAATCACTTTCATTGAGAAAAATAGGAGAAATTTAGCCCTTACGAAGCTCAATGAGCACTCAGTGCATCAAATGATAGAGCACTCGCTCTATGATGCAAGTGTCCCGGGTTCGAATCCCCTTTAGGTTACCAGGAATTTTTCTGGCGTTAAAGGTGTTCGGATTGCATCCAGTGAGCTTCACTGCACTTGATTTCATGGGACATGGAACTGACAACCCCATCCCTGTATAAGAAAAAATAATAATGGATGTCAAGAACTCCCCTTGTGGAAAGGCCTAGTTCCATTATGGAACGTTGTGCCACCATTATTATTATTATTATGAAGCTTGGAATCGTACGAAACATGGGCACTTTCTCCTAGTTCTTTTTATCATTTTTTCTGTGTAACAGTCTCACAATCCAATTTGAAATTCACACCTGAAACTATTCAATTCCATACCAGAATCAATTTCCATATCAAACCCGGGTTTGGTCAAAAAATCAATACGTTCATAAAACTGTGAGAAAATTTAATAATAGGGCCAGAGAAGTCGCGTAAGGTAAAATTATATGTACTCCGAAGAACGTGGAATTCCGATCAAACAAATAATCTAGTAACATTGAGTAATTATGCAATTCTCAAGATACTTTTAAAATTCCTTATTGATTTTTTACAAGTTTTAAAATTCTCAACTTTCTCTTGAAGATTCGAAGAAAGTTTTGTGAACTTAAAATTGGTTTGTTTGCAACTCCGCATTGCCCGAAATTCTGAATTCTTTCAAAAGGGAAAATTTTACAATGCACAGAATCAATGGAATTCCTTTGGATAATGACGTTCTTTCTTTCTTGAAATCATCTTAATTTTATGATTTTTCTAATAAACACACTTCGAGAATAAAAGTTAAAACTCATTTAGAATAGATGTTTCGTTTGTCATAATTATAAATTTACGTTTTAACAAAGGTATAATTAAATATTTAATTCTGCAATAAAAAAATTTTTAAGGTAATATACGCGTGATAAACCTAACGCAGTTTCGGCAGGTCATTTTCAACCAAAAAAAAATGTAGTTGCTGGTTTATTTACCGAAGTATATTTATTATCACATAATAGTAGTTATTTTCAGTGGAAAATTTCAGTGAAATATCATTAAATTATTTTTATAGCCTCATTAATTGCTGAATTTGTTACTAACATCATCACACTAGCATTTTTGCTAATTTTGCACTTTCCACATTCCAATTTTGTGCTAACAACTGCAAAAAGTTCATTTATGGCCGTGAAATTAGAGCAGTTTCTGTTAGTTTAGGACTTGTTTTATGTTTATATTGCCAACTTCCATTACGCATAGAAAATTACTACTATTAACCCTATTAACATAAATTCTATTTAATTTTTATTCAGCTTGACTGTGTTGAAATAAAGATTGTAAATAAAACAGAGAAGATGTGTTCATTTCAATTTTCTTATTTTGTAAATTTTTTCATTAAAATTACTTTATTTTTGATGCTTATGATAGAGGACAAATTGACCGATATTTCGATAGAATACCTTTCGTAAAATTTTATTATATTTTTTTAAATTTTTGTAGCTTTATTGTGGCTTTTTGGTCCTCTGCCATAACATTATCATCGACCATAACAAATAAGCATATGTTAATGTATCGAATATTAAATACAAAGTTCATTAAATTTATCAAAGAATTGGGAATTTCACAATAATAATAAAAATAATAATAAATGAATATAAAATAAATAAATTACCCAAATTTTTCTTCAGGCAATTTTTTTTTTAATTCCCTAATTAACAAAAATTATACGTCATATCGTAATAAGGCGTATTCAAAAAGCTCAACAAATGCAATAAAATCATAATTCATATTTCATATTTTGCGCATAAATGCATTTGCAGAATTTCCCAGCAGAATTTCCTATCATAAAATGATAAATTAGCGGTTGGGATTGAGAGGAAAAGCTGTGGAACAAAAATTAAATTTATATAGAGTAAAAACTAATAAATTATGCACAAACCACTAGAGGGTATATAGCTGCTAAACAGGAAAACTTTTCTCTTTCACGCTCTAAAAACTCCCATCAACTTTTATCACATGGACAACACAACCCATCCACAAATCCAATGAAGGTGTTGGCATTCAATCTCCAAGGATCAAGTAATTGGTATCGTTTGCACGCAAAAACACTTCCGGCGCCACTTCTGAGAACAGGTAATTATGCCATTCAAGTATTGAATTAATTTTCCAGGAAATGGATTTACTAATAACAAAACAACCCCCTTATAAGTGGCGAAAGTATATTAGATACTGAAAATGCTAAAAGGGTGGCAAATAGTCACACACACAGATAATTCAATAAATTTCACCAAAACCGTCCTCGTAGAGCTTTTGGGGGAGAAAAGCATATTCTATCGATTTCCATTGGGGACAACGCCTTTAATGGCTAGCAGAAGTTTCAGTGAATTAAAATGACTTTCCACTCATGAACAATTTGCGCCTTGTCATCCAAGACGAAGCATGTAAAAAAGGTGAAATTCAATAGAGGATATACTAGAGAGGAAAATTCATTTAACCCGTATGATGTAGAAGGAGAAATTTAATTCAATAGTTTTAAAACTTTCTCATTCATTCAACCCAATTTTGCTCAGTATAGGGTTATAGTACCCCATATAGGCATATAGTCTCTATCAGAACAAAGTCCAGCAAATCTGTTCTCGATGGACAAAATAGATAGAATTGGCTCGACACAATTTTTTACCCTTAAAATGCAACTCGCACTAACTATTTTCTATTTTAAATAGTTTTAGTACAGAATACCAACAAAAGAAAAAATCATTGAAATCGGTTAAAAAAAACGTTGGAGATAGAGTCCAGTCAATTTCGATATAGTAAGTGTCGGGGTATAGTGGAGTGGAATGGATACACTGAGATAAATCCGAAAAAGTTAAAATAACATTTCGGAAATGTTAATTTTACGAAATCGGTGTAAATATTATGCTTTTTAGGTGAATTATGGGTTAAAGTTACCCTTTTTCATGTTAATTTTACACTTAAAAGTGTTAAAGTTACGAGAAAAAGAAGTTAATCGAACCCCTTTTTTCTCGGTGTACGGATGTAACATATCGTTAGAAAGGCCCCGATCTTACTTAGATATGACATACTAAAGTATAGTATATACACAGAAAGTATAGTCCTGTGAGCTGTGAGATGAAAATAACCGAGGTCGGGCATCAACTGGTGGTGTAGCCCGACAAGATTTCTCTTGTTAAGGGTGTGTTGACATACTTATAGCTTAGGATCAACTGACTGTCAGCTTAGAGCATTATACCATCAGAAGGCATGATCGCTTTCTGCTATAAAAATACACAGCTACCACTCAAAAATAAAGCTAACTCTAGAGACAAGGTAGGGGAAACTGGGGCACCACCAAACACGGAGTACCACCAAACACTGAGATTTTTTAATCGGATATTCGACTTCAGAGGATAAGACCTATGGGAATTTATAGGCACTATAGGGATGCTTGTCCATTGAAGGAATGGTCGAGATAGTCCAAGTAGTTCAGAAATAAAAATTAGTGTTTGGTGGTACCCCATGTTTGGCGGTGCCCCAGTTTCCCCTACATTATGTACCCAATCAGTCTTTGGGAATTCATAATAAACCGGAAGGCAAACTGTGACCAATCGTGGCAATTGCAACCGTTTATTCCTATCGGAGTAGCTGGCCTAGAACACCGAGTTTACCAGCAAACGTCTGTTATGCCGGCTTCAGGCTGGAGGTTTAGCACAGTTCCCGAAGGTCTGAAAAATCTTAATAACAACCAATTTTATTGATTTTTCAAAATTTAATGAATCGTTTGTCCCAATATTCAATGCTAATCAGCAATTTCCTAGAAAAAATATGCTGGATGAGGATTTAGAGGAGTTAAGCCGGGTGGCTAAGCCTTAGGTCTGAAGCCCGTATTAGTCCTCCGCCACATTTGGAAGATGTTCATGGTCGATAACAAAGGCAAGATCAAGGCAAGATCCATAATTTAATTCAGTCATCTTGTCCTAGATCTGCCTACAGGTCCCTACTACTACTAGGTCACAATGGCTTGCAAAGCTTTTCAGGAGAATCTTTCGTCATTCATGCGCTGAACATTATCATACCATCGAGTTTGATTCGATTCTTAGCTGCTCACGAACGGTTACGTTCCCTACTCAACCTACCCGAGTGACTGGTTTAAAAACTTTTTAAAATTAACAAATATTTAAAAGGTACAATGTCGCTATTAAAATTTATGAATTTCTTAAAATATGCATGTAATATATTTTTCAATGTTTAAATTTTAAATTTTTCCTCTTTTCTAAGAAAAATTTATTGAGTATCCTACCCAACTACGTTCTTTGATAAACTACCAATAACGGTCGGTAGGTTTAGTATTAACCGGAGGTACCTCATTTCGGCAGCTTGTACTCACAATCTTACTCTCTCAGCCATTACTCAAATCTCGATATCAGCTGTAATCGATCTCAGCTAAGATCGATTTTTCGATTTTAGCACCTCTAGTGGTGATGGTATGAAATTAATGAATTTGGAAGAATTGTAGCATTTACGAGAGCTTTCAAAAGCACCACACTGAATTGAATTATTGAAATTATAACCAAAACTAGAATCACTTTAGGATTCATTTTTCGATTCCTTATAGCATGAGTCAGGGAGACGGGAGGCTAAGTTTCTTTTAACCGAAAGCTCTTAGGACCACTTATAACACACTGAAATTTGAGACCGATCCATGGAGTAGGGGACGAGCTATTGAGAAAAATAAATTTGGGGATGCTTAAAAAATGTTCAAATATGGAAGAATGAGGGTAGATCAATATATCAGATTTTACCATCTAATTTTGTCTAACCGATATTCAAATTCTAAACCCGCTGGTCAATATTTCTTTTCATTTTCGCTCCAGAAGCGTTTGAATGAACTCTGTAGACCTGCCTAAAAAAATAAATTTTTAGCGGATATTGTATTCGTGACCAATAATGGCCTAGACACACTACTTATCATTTAATTAAACCGAAATACGGCTTAACGTACTTATAATCAAAATAATGATTTGACCAAATTCCCATCAGTTTGGCACTAACTAAGCCGTTTTTCGGGTTAAGCCGAGAGACGAACTAGTCAGAAACTGATGGAAATGCAATCTGATCATTATTTTGATTAAGTCGTCTCTCAGCTTAAGTCGTAAGTGTGTCTAGGGCATAAGACTAATAGATTTTGACTTAGTGTTAAAACGTGTATACGTAAAATATAAATAAATTGATCATGCTGCGGTCTATTACCAAATTTACAGATTTATAACTCTCATTTATCTTAAAATTTAAAGTTATAATTCTGAATAATCAATAATATTTTAAAACTTTGGAACGTTTTCCAGGACGTTTTCTTAAAACAGCAATAAGGTGTTCCTTGACCCTATTCTCTTAATATTTGGATTTAAACTCAACGGTACAAGAACAGTACAAAAACGTCTCATATTCATTAAATTTTCAGGTGAAAGAACCTCTTGGTTGTAACCTGTGGGTTTTATTTGCTCAATTGTCCAGTCAATTAGAAGGAAACGTTTCGTTCCCTGTTTTATATAATTAAATTTCAGTTAATATTTGTTAGATTTTCTTTCACATTCAATTAGCTTTTCGAGTCAAAGGATTATTCCCTAGAAACTCGTCATTTATTTCAATTGAGATAGCTCTTGCTTAAAAATTCTATTTAATTCGGTTGAATGGTTTTCAAAAAGCCAAAAAGCACACTATTAAGCGGATATATACTTCTTGCAAAGAATACTAAGAGAATTCTGAGCAATAAAATATTTTATTAGCACAGCGAGATTCTCAAATAAGATTATCCAAAAATAAAATATGATTTTGGGAATATAAATTCACAATGCATACACTAATATACCAATGGAAAATGTTAACATTGAAAATTTCTCTATAGCATCTAGTACAATTGCTTTACACAACATCATGAAATTGACAAATTCAATTTTCTCTTGGCAATACACAAAAGAATTCTCTAGCTTTTGCATGCAACATATTTATTAAATTTTCAATCCTTTTTATAGCTTCTCTGCAGAAAAATTCTTTCAGATGATTAGATTTCATCTGGAATGGCAAAAGCATTATACTTATACGGAAATTCTGTTTTTGCTCGTTTCTATTTTAAATATATTCACACAAATATATTCATTTCCCAACTTTATTTTAAAACATAACGACAGAAAGGAATCTGAGAAATGATAATAGTGCAAATAATTCCGCTATTAAATTTAACCTCAATCAAAATTACAATAGACAAATGGTTCTAGGAAAAACCCGTAAAATTAAACTTTCAAAATAAATGAATGAGCATTTTAGTTAGTAATATAAAATGTAATCTGCTAAAGGAGCATAAAATGTTTTAATAAACCATGAAATTTTTTTCTTGGTACGAAATCATTTGATTTAACTTAAATTCATCCGTAGAATCTTATGTATACTTAATTATATCCCCATGTAATTAAATGATTTATTTGGAAAGTAAAAAGTTTGTAAAAGTTTGCACCTTTTTCAAACTTTGTTCGTAACACAATCACTTGACAAACACGCCTTGTTCCTTTACAAACCTTTCTTTGTAGATTTTTGTTCGTCTGACAGAACTTTGTGAACAAATAGCAACATTTTATGAATATATTTCTGTGCGTTTACGAAAATTTACGAACAAATATTTGTAAAAGGACAAAAATACCGGTTGAGTTACCAATGTAACGGAAAATGTTTTTGAAAAGTTACAAAATTTTACAAACTTTTTATTATATTACGCCATTTACAATAAGTTCTTAAGTCCCAAGTGAGAATTCATAAACATTTACGAACAATTTTACGAAGTATTTTTCTATTTGTACAAATTTTTACATATTTTCCCATTGCATTGGGAATTCACAAACATTTACAAACTGTTTTAGGGTGGAGTCTACACTTATGGACACCGTGCAAGAATCTTAAGTTCTTACGTAAAACAGATTTCGAAAAGTTATAAAATTATTAGTTTATGAAGTAATTAACATTTTACTGCTCGAACTCAAAGAGAGAGCAGTTATATAATCGACTTCTTTTTCAACTTGTCACTGTTCTGGAGCTTAACCCTTTAACGACGAGACACTTTTTACGGACTGCAAATCAGCAATAAAAATTAAACTGAGAAACATAATTAATGATAAGTCTTACATCTAACCTTGGAAAGTCCAACAGGGCCTGCTGGGGTGTACTTTGCGCCTCTATGAACGATAGGGACAAAAACAGCCCAAAAATTTAAGTAACTTTTCTGACAATACCAATGAATAATATTTTTCGCTTTAATGAAAAATATTACGTATGAGTATTGTAGTTTTTATTCCCAAAAGGGTTTTGCTTAAAAAAACTGGAAGTATAAAAAATAAATAAAAATCAATTATGAATTTGAGAATTTAAAAATTCACCATTTTTGAGCATAAATATTTACTATATATCAAATAGGTAGAGACTTGCAAAAAATATTTTAGATTCCTTTAACCTTCTATTTTACAATTATGTACAAACATAAGAAAAAAATAACTTTAGGTAGTCAGGAAAAAATATTTTCTTTATGTGACACCGGTGTTACAATCGTCCTTAAAGGGTTAAACGGTACGAGATATCGACTTCCAGTCTTCGATGACCCCCAATTAAAAAACAAAATATCTCGACGTTTGTTTTTCCCTCTCCCCACTGCCCTCTATCCACTCCAAAAACCATGTTTTTTTTGTTTTTCTCAAATATGGCCCAAGCTTTTTCAGTGATTTTCGGATATGTTTTAGAGCTAGTCCAGGCGAATATTTCGTCAAAACATACCTATGACCGAAAAATTCGCCATTTTAAATTATTGAAGGTCAACCACTTTGGAGAGTCCATTTTTCAACCGATTTGGTTAAATTTGGATTTCTTGGAAAGGTATTGAAATTCTGAACCCGTTTGCATCGATCATAATCGGGGATGGATCGGGAAAGTAACGGTGATAGCTCTATTTAAAAAAAAAACTGTTTTTTTTAACTTTTCGAAATCTGTTTAATGTAATAACTCAAGATTTTTGTGTTGTCCATAAGTATTTACAGTGCCCGCTTTGTAATCCAGATGATTGGGAGACAATATGACAGCTGTCCGCTTCGTAATCCGGATGGATTTTTTGAATTTGTTCAACGTCTCGAAAATATAATACAAGATTTTCTTGTAGAATCAGAATAAAAATTTGAAAGAAGATTAAAAAGACATAATTAGATAATTCTATACTATAATAACTTCATTTATTAAACAAAAACATCACAGGATAATTTATTTTTATTGATGAAAACACATGCACACATGACCTGAAATTTTTTTTTAAATGTAACCGTCGATAACTCGTCCGGATTAGAGAGCGGGCACTGTATAACATCCATAAGTGTAGACTCCACCCTACAGTATATTTTTTATGTACATATTAAAGCTTTGAAGGTTTCAAAGCCCCAACCAATCAGAGATCGCGATATGGCCAAAATATTTCATGGAATGAAATATTTAATCGTATGAGACTAATGCTTTATTTTTCTAACAAAATTCGAAAGGTATCTATATCAGTCTTTGGTACATGTAATGAAACTAAAACTTGTACAATTTAATTTTTTTACGTGTATTAGATTATAAAAGTGTTATTGTAGAGGATACATTCTAAATTAGATCGTTAAGCACGACAAAATAGAGCCTGAGACGAAGCATTTCCATCATTTGGCTTTGGAGACTGGTCACCAATGCTGTGACGGCGGCGTACGCTCGGTTTGGGTGGTTATTATATAAACACATGATGGCAAAAAAAAATACAATAGAACACAATACAAATGCAATAATGAATTTTAAAGTCATTAACGTAAAGCTCTTACTGCAGATTAATTTATTAATAGAAAATTCTGTGAATAATCATATTGCAATAAATTAGAAAAGTTCGTAAAATTTTTCTCATTAACAACTCTATGTATACATTTTAATGTGTCAGTTTTCCTGTAAAAAAAATGTATCTTTTGTGTCTTCCAGGAGGTATTCGTGTAATTTTCCTTTCACTCCTAAACTAATTAGCTCGCCATTGGGATAAAATCTCTCTCGTGCCATGGAAACGTCCCAGTTGAAAGGTTCAAAAATAGAACGTGACAGTTCATAAAAAAACACCCTTAAATACATTGCAAAAAAAATATATAAATTATAATTGAGTTGGAAAAAAAAGAAGGCAATTCCTGGAAAGGTCCGGACATCCCACGATTTGTATATCTATGTAGGAATATAAAATTGGGAAAGAGAAAGAAAAGTTTCTGGAGGAGTCTTGAGGAAAGTTGCAAAAATTTTCTAGTGAGAAAGAGTCTTCCAGGTGCCATTTCAACCCATTTTCACTCACCTTTTTTTTCACCAACGACTCCTTTCCATTAATTCAGTTTGTGCAGTGGGTAAAAGTTCTTGAGAAAAAGTTTTTACCTATAGCTCTTGAGGGTCTCACACCACAATCAGTTAATTTATGATGGTGCAAACGAAGTCTGTGGATCCCTTTTTATGCCCCAAAACCTTTCTTGGTTCATATTTGGAATTAAAATATCTTCAACATTTGCAGCATCATCGACTGCAGTTTTTGTGAAACTGACACCACTTCTTGGCGCTCTAATGGGTGTCGTTGGGACACTCATCCTTGTGGTTGGATGCATCGTTGTCTGCATGAAGATGCGACGTGGAAAACAGGTGACTTTTCTAATATGCATAATAAGTGCTAAAAGCTCCACTTTTATCCTTTTCATCCTCTCTGTTATCCCCACACCAAGAATTTTTCCAAAATGCCAACGTGAAAATTGCTATAGTAAGGGAGTGAGGTATAATTTAGTGTAGGAGATGATGGGCAGGGTCAGTAAAAGCAGTTTTAAACACTGAGTTTGTTATTCTGACACTTAAAATGGGAGTTGACTGAAAAATACTGTAGTTTGCATTTCCTTTTATTTAATCCCTTGGATGAGTTTTTTTTTATGAATAATTTTAGACCACGCCCCTTTTCATACAATATTTTTGAACTTTCAGCATATAATAGAGTGATTACGTAGTTTTAAATTTTAAAGCATCAAACTAAGCCCATCGGTTCAATTTAGCATATGCACAATGCACAAATAACCACGCCCGTTAAAAAATAGCCACGCCTCTATACAATTTAAATTAAATAGTTTACTCTCAAATTTAAATTTTGCTCAGTAAAATTAAAAAATAAAGCAATCGACAATTAACTATATAAATTTATTTAGAACGTTGAGAATACAAATAAAATAATACAAACGATAAACCAGGGAGGTGACATTAGCTCTGAAAAATGCGACCAGTTTTAGTGTAATTTTTTTTCCTGTTTTCGTACACATTTCACGAGATATCTTCAAAACTACGTAGGTTGCCAATTTTGGGTTTTCAGTTGCATCTTCGTTATTAAATTGGCTTTTATTTTGTATTAGTATTTTTTGTTAATTAATTCTACAATGACAGAAAACAGCTAATAAACTCAAAAGTTTTTTCGGCTCGCTAGAAACATATGGGAAACATAGAAAATGTCTGCCCCTGCGATAAACCATGTGCTTCCAGCGCAATTGTACACAGATACCGCTCTCAAATCTCGCAACCCCAAAAGTGTTCGATTGAAATGCAAAATGAAATTGGTTAAGGTCGTGTAGAATGTTAAGTAGGGCATGTGGTCCCTAATATCTCAGTTGGTAAAGCACTAATCTACAGTAGGTGTCAAAAGTTTGTTGCCTCATGTATGTTCGAGAAACCGGTGCAAAAAAACGATAGAAAAAAAATACTTTTTATTTTTTTCTTTTCGCAAATTAGTTGCCTGTAATCCGTAAATCTTATTTATGTATTTCGGAAAAATTATTTAATTTTATTTCATATAAAAAATTATTGTTTTCCAAAAGTTGGTCATTTTTGAAAAATCTAAAGTTTGTTGCCTCATTTGAAAAGTTACTCAAAATGGTCAAAAACATGCAACCAACTTAAAATTAACCGGCTATATTTTGAGTTTATGTCATTTGAGAGGCAAATGGTGGGTTTGGACATTTCTAAAGTTGTCTATGGTAAATAAATGTCTATAAGAGTAATGATAAATAACAAGAAATAATCTGTTGGAATTAAAGGAGTTAAAGGAGTTAAAGGGTATGAAATCGTCCAGAGATACTGCCGGAATGAATCTGCGTCGTTAGTTGCTAGATTTTATGAAAAATCACAAAAGATTATACATAAAATATTCAAATATAGTAATGAGCTACGAGTACATTTGAAAAACGCTACTGGCAGACCTAGGGTATCGACTCAGAGGGTTGATAACAGCATTGTAAGTATCTCTGATAGTGACTCAATGATGTCTGCTTCATAAATTGAAAGACAGTTGGTTGCTGAAGGAACACAGGTCCTTACTGTTACAAAAACAAGCCCCTTTTGAAAGAAAATGGTAAGAATGTTTGGGTGGCTCACATTATTCCATTAGTAAACAAGATTAATCTGAATAAAAGGTTGTAGATTTACTTGAAACATGTTAAACAAGTAAAACTACAACCATTTTTCCAGATTACACTAGCTAACCAATGGAGTCACTATCAGTGATACTTATAATGCTGTTATCGACCTTCTGAGTCGAAACCTTAGGTCTGCCAGTAACGTTTTTTAGATGTGGTCGTACCTTATCACCATATATTTTGGCGATTTTATGAATATTTTGTAGAGATTTTCCATAAAATTAAACAATCCACGACGAAGATTCATTCCGGCAGTATATCTGGACAATTTTCCTCCTTTTAACTTTTTGTAATTTGCAATTTTTAACCTAAATTATAAATTATCAAAAAATAGATTATTTCTTGATATTTATCAATACTTTTATACACGTGTATTTACCATAGGCAACTTTAGCAACGTACAAACCTACCATTTCAAATGGCATAAACTCAAAATGTAACCGGTTTACATTAAGTTGGTTGCATGTTTTGATCATTTTAAATTAGTTCTTTAAATGAGGCAACAAACTTTTGATTTTTCAAAAATTACCAACTTTTGGAAAAAATAATTTTTTATATGAAATAAAATTAATTTTTTTTTAATATATAAATAAGATCTACGGATTACAGGCAACTAATTTGCAAAAAGTAAAATTCGAAGAAGTAATTTTTTCTATCATGTTTTGCACCTGGTTTCCCGATCATACGTGAGGAAACAAATTTTTGACACCTACTGTACTTCATGAGAGGTCTCTAGTCTCCAATTTGATTCTGGGTAGAGGCAGGAATTATTCCTATCGCCACTCCGGAAAAGACTGGATGATTTGTGTGTCACTTGCTCTGATTGACGATTCTTTGTACTTAAATACCATTAAAATTGAATAGAAAGTTCGTAAATTCTCACAACAAACGATAAGCGTTCAAGCAGCTCTCTGTTACTTTTTAGAAAGAGAAATTGGATAAGTCAGAGTAGGAGCAATTGGTATCCAAGCTAACTAAATCTTGTTTATTTCTCTGGGTTATAAAAAGTTCTCTGAAGCTTTTAGGACCACAAAAAAAACCTTAAAATAAATCACTATTAAAAACGAAATCTCCCTTAAACTATTCCACTAAAATATTTCCAAGTAAAAATTCCAAACTTCCAAAACCACATCCAATAAAGAAAATAGTTGTAAAGATATCTTTGACCTTTCTGGGCAATATTTCAGCAGAAACGAGATCATCGAACGACGGAAGCCAATACAGGTGATGTGGATAAGGATAAGGGAAGTGCTGAACCACTGAGCCGAAATATGGGAAGTCACTCGAGCATCGATGACAAGAATCCTGATGTTGTGCCACAGGAAAATAGCGAGGATGAATTTCTATCCGAGGAGAAGGCATTTGAACGACTCAACTCTGACCGAATTCTATACAATTCACGTCTAAACTCATCATCTCCTCCACCACTATCACCAGCCAGCTTTCCCAAGAATGTAAGAAAAATTTCCAATTCACTTGAGATTTTTCCTCTTCAAAATTCTGCCCACTTGACATACATACAACAAGTCAAGCAGCATTTTCTGGAAATTCTTCTCCATCCCCTATGTCTGCCCGAAAACCATCAAATTCCACCCCTTTTTACTTGGAAAATCAGGTGGTGTATTGTTACTAAATTCCCTGATGCCATGCTAGTTAGCTAATTTGTCTGACATTAGGGAAAATGCACGAAGCACCATCGTCTCATCAGCCAGATGGTCTGCAATTTTCAACTCCTCATTCTTTATTTAGTGGCCATAGAGGAAAGAGTAAATTTTTCGTTCGTGCCAAATTGATTTCAGCACTTTTTCTTGGGGAAATGGAGCCCAGACAATTTATTGCAATTTGGAGTAATGAATTTAGTAAGTTCCTTTAAATACAGCTTTAATTGCTGAATTTTAATTTTTTTAATTGCTAGATTTTTATGAGAAAACTGAAGGTCTTCCTGAAACGCAACTGCTTGATGGTGCTATTCCAATGAAAATAAAAATCTTTCTCTTGAACATTTTTTTAGTACATGACTGCTGTCTTGTGTTTCGGCGTTATCGACTTTTCTTTGTATCAGTTTCTGTTCTGTTTTCCCCAGTCGTCGTCTTGTTCCAAAATCACCGAATAGGGTAAATGTCCTAATTCAAAACCATTTCCAGACGCTTTAACTTTGACAGAAGTTTCATCATATTACGGCGTTATCACACTTGCACATTAAAATTTTAATGTGATTCACATTAATTGTCGCTTGGGAGCGTCGAAATATGTTATTTGTGTCTTTGAGTCACTTAATATTTGAGGTTTTTCTATTTATTGATAAATAAATGGACTTGGCCTGCAAAAATAAGTTTAAATTTACCTATAGCATAAATATTTTTCACATTAAAAAAATTAAAGAGAAAATCGCATTAATTTTTCGCATTAATGCTATAAATCAATTTATACCAAATTTTGCGGGTCAAGTCTACCTTTTTATCAACAAATAGATCAAATTTTGAATATAAAATTATTCAAACACACAAATTACACATTTGGACTCTCACCAGCAACAATTAATGTGAATCATATTAAAATTTTAATGCGCAAGTGTAATAACACAGTTAGGTCAACCCTCTAACGGTGTTTTCTTTAATATGCGAAAAAAAAGTTCTAAAACAATGTTTTCTAGGATAATTTAATTATGATCCAATTAAGTCGAAAAAACCATCCATTCTTCATTATCTCTTTTAGTTTAGGCGCTAGGTGAGAAAATATAAAAATTTTTTGTAACTTTTTTTGCTTCTAAAATTCACATTATTACATTTTTCAAATTTTTTAAATAAAATATACAAAGTAGAATGACATATCTTTCAGTAAAAAATAAATTTATTATAGTCAGATAACTTTAAATCGGTATTTTTTATCGAAATTGGAAATGAGTTTTTTTTGCACAAATATTTTTTGTTGCTTTTTCTCTGACCTGTCACACAAAACTGGGAATAGTAACAAAACGAAGAGTCAAAATGAGTTCAAACTTTCAAGAGATCTTTATAAGACTATTACCGAGGACACTATAGCACTTTTAAATAAATAAAACCTTTATTGTCGCTGTAAATGTGTTTTTTGTGAAGACAGCCTGGAGGCGGTCTTACCCGTTAGAGGGTTAAGAAAAAATTGCTTCTTTGGTAAAAAAGGCTCTAGAGAGCGCATTTATTAGGCGAATGGGGTCATGTATAGGCTGGTTGGAAAGGTTTTGGATTTTCCGACAAAACTGAACTGAACTGAACCTCTTCCAATTGGTTTTGAACCGGTTCATAACCGATAACTAATTTTTATTCGAAATTCAATTATATTAGTCTTCAGTTATTTTGGACAATGTTTTGAGTGATTTATAAATCCGTTCAAATCGGTTATGAACCGGTAATTACCCGATTATGAACCGATAAGTAGTTTTTGACCAAAAAACAATTTTATGACTCTTAAAATAATTTTGTAGTATCTTTTGAGTGCTTTACAAATCGGTTGAGAAGCGGTAAACGGTAAATAATGCGAAAACACTTTTGAGGGACAGCATCTAAGTCACGAGTTCGAGCACTACGCAAAGCCTAGGACACTTTGCCACTCCTTTTTTAATTACAATTTTTCCATAGAAGTAAAGAAGCGCAGAGCAGATTTACAATCGAACAATTTCGAAGAGATTATACAATTTATTCGAAATTCAAGAATGAAAAACGGGATAAACTTATTGATTGAAGAAAATGAAGAGAAGCTTATTTTCTTCAGAATTAAATTCTCTTCTAGTTGATCTAAAATGGTCTTTCCAAACATTGTTAATATCTTTTACAGCATGATAAAATCAATATTTCACCCAAAAAGAAGTTTCTGATCCTTTTTTCATTCATTTAAATTCATTTTTAAAGGGTTAGCGAAGACTAGAAATTGATATCTCTTACCGTTTGACTTCTAGTCCGCTAACAAATTTCAAGCAATTTAATTTTCAGATAATTAAAATGTAACAATCTTATCTTAAAGTAATCTTCTTCGAAGTGTGAGAGTATCTTAAAGCTCATTAGTATACTTTTCTGTGTTATTTTAATGAGTATTAATTTTCAGCAACTCTTACAAGCAATAAGATATTTTCAAAATTGTTAGTAGAATATAAACTATATATTACAGATTTCTATTTATTATATTATGTAATTCCAGTGTACTTTAACATAATGATAAGAAGAAAAGATCTGTTTAAATTTATTATCACCATGAGAGTAATATGCATAAAGTTTTATATCTTCCCAACAGAGCATTAACCGGAACATCCCGGAAGATTTCCTTAATTGCATTCTAAATATTCTCTTGAAATATCCTACGTAAAATATTTATTGGGTTCCATGTAAACAGTTCCCGGAAAACAATGAACGGCCGCTGTAAGTTTCTCTTGTAGTGCTTTTTACGTCCAAAGTGGTGCTCAGAAAGAAATTATTGGTGCAATGTTGGAGAAAAAGGCACTTGAAATTTTTATATACTACTCCAACGAACCATCAAGAGATGATGGGTTTGCTGTGCAAGCTATAAAGATTCTTATAATGTATGCCAGAGAGCTAGGAGGAATCCGTTCGAGTTTATCTATTATAAAAATCCATCCTTGACAAAGGGAAGAATTGCTGTAATACAGATTCTGGAAAAATGTTCCATGTTTTGCTAGAAAGAACTCACAGAGAATATAATTTTTAATCCTCAATTCAGTTTTTTTGTCTTTTTTTGCGTCTACCAAATCCCTGCCTGAGCTGGGCTTGGGGATAGACGTCGGGATTGCTCAATTTTGAGTGAATTAAGGTGACTCCACTCTTGTAAGGTTTAAGTGAATTTCCCCGGAGATGTTGTGTAAGAATTTTCCAGAACTTGTATGTGTGTCATTATCCTGGCATTGACATTAATTAAATTTTCTCTATGTTGTTCTCTCTTGTATTTCTCCTGCAGTTTGGGGAATTATCCCTCACGACAAATCCCTCATTCACATTGTACAGCTCACCTCAGCGTCGGCCGCTGTATTCGCCGCCGCCCGTGACACTTCTAGCTCGATCGCCGCCAAATGTTTACAGCCGTAATCCTACACGTTACGGCATCTACGAAAGTCCTACGGCCGCATGTCCCAGTAGTGCTAATTTCGGCGGCTCTACCGTCCCTTTACTAAATAATGGCGGCGGCGCGACATCATTCACCTCCAGCACGGCCATAGGGAGTAATCTCGAGGACACTGCCGTTTCCTGAGACAAGGGGGGCTCGTCATGCCACCTCATTTGCATTGGCGAGCGCCCCGAACGCACAACAATCGTCTAAACCCATCCGCATACCCCATGCGGCAACATAAATCATCAACATATTTAAAATAAACTGTTAGATAGACAAAGTAATATCTATATTATTGTATTGAAAAGATTTCTATTGAAAAAGTCGAGAAACGAATTTACTACTGTTGTACTGTAACTGTTGAAGGCCAAGCCATGGCACAAACAGAGTTGAAAGCACTTCTTGATATTGTAGATTAATAATTTATTTTCTTTTTTTTCAGGTCTTTAATTTACAAAAAAACTTATTTCTAAAATTAAAATTGGAGCTTTAATATCTCGTTCATACAAATTGAACTTATATTAACTTAAGAGACTGAAGACCGAAACGAGATAAATAACTAAGCCAAGATACATTTTGTCGAAAACGAAATTAGCTAAGACATTACACCAAGTTATAAAAAACGCTCAATTATAAAGAATTACGATAGAACAAGAGGAACTACAGCGAATTTGAGCAAATTTGCTTCAAAATCAATCGTGATAATTGTCAACCAAATTTTTCTTCCTATTGCAAAAGAGCCGATTGAGCGAAAATCTACTGTAAAATTCACAAGAAATACAAGAGGATAACGATTTTTAAATTAGCAATTTTTAAAACTACGATTTATCAGCGTAAAAAACATCCATTACATATTCAAAAAGTTTAATTTTCTGGAATTTATTGATTTTCTGTTAATTGGCATTTTTATCCTCCAAATAATTCATGGTTTTCCACTCTTATACAGTAGGGGAGACTGGGGCAAAAAGTCACAAATCGAAAATTTCAAAATTCAATATCTTCCAAGATAAATAAGATAGCGGCTTAAAATTTTTACCACAAATAGCTTCCATAAACCTTCTTCGATGTTGTATGTTTCTTCGAATTCTAACAAGGAATTTAGAAAATAAAAAATCTCAAAATTTTTAGCCCTATTTTTAAAATATTTCCTTGAAGAATATCAATTATTACCAACTTATTATTCAAAATTTACACACTGATGATTATTTCCTAAATGACTTGGATTCCTTGAATACGAAGCCGCTATCTATTTTAGAATTTTACAAAGATCCTTCTATCAAGAAATCTTTTTATTCAAAACGACCACTTGGGGTAAAAAGTAACAAAAGGTATAGAGCGAAAAGTAAGAAAAACCGAAACAATTAATAATGTCTCACGGCAAAAAAACGTCAATGCCATGTGTCGCCGCTTGTTATTTGCATTGGTCAAACGATTTGCAGTCTTTTGTGTTTTTTTTTTTTCAAAGGTGTAGAGGAATAAACTTGCTATGAAAATATGTAATCTAGATATTTGTTTTAATTTGCGGAATCCCGTAACAAAGCGAATCAAAATATGATAATATCCCATGCCTGATACTATTTGCCCCAGCATTTTTTAGAACGGTCACAAAATTACCTTTTAGAAAATGGCTCGATAAACGTATTTCCTTACAAAATAGAAGAAAATTACTTTCACAAAGTTGTAGAGCGGTAAATTTCCTAGAAAACTGCGCTAATTGGAAATTTCTGGGGCGTTCAAGTACTTTGTAAAAAAAATAAAATATCCGTTTTGTGACTTTTTGCCCCAGTCTCCCCTGCAATTTCTTCCACAGCTGATTAATAAATAGCAAAGTGTTTTTTCTAAAATTTTCAATCCCTGTTATTTATGTATTAGAAATGGAAAAAGAAATATTTAAATGTGAGAAAGAAGCCCCTAGTGACCCAGTCATCCTTAAAGGTTTTATTCAACATTTTACGACTAGATGGAATGTGTCTTGGCTGACTGTTGCAACGTTTTCGCGCAGTTTTCTTTTTTTTAACAGTTTCTTTTATGATTTTTAGACTATTTATTCTATTATTTTCTGATCTCATGGAGATTCTGCTTAAAATATCAACCAACTTGCAATATTCTTCATATCAAGGAGTATGAAAAATGCGAACAACGTCAAAATGATGAATTTGTTATAGATAGATTTGAAAGACCTTAGAATTTCTGGAAAAACTAACAATTTTAAAACTTCTACAACAAACATTTTACGAATGACAAAGGGTAGATTACTGTTTTGTAACAGTTTTGCTAATTTGTTAATTTTGCACGGATTTGTCGATCTCGTGCCGGTATGCCAATTTAGAAGAATTTGCGCAGAAATTCTGCGGAAAATCCGTGGAAGTTCCAAGGAAATTCCGCAGATTTAAATGTTAGTATGCTCTTATGAACTATAACATTAATTTAAACTCGTATAACTCGTTTAAACGAACCACAGAGTTTAAACGACTCGCACGAATTTAAACGAACGCTATACTTCATAAGGGCAAACTTACATTTGAATCTGCTGATTCTTCGCTAAAATCGTGTTGGTCTGCCGACTTTTAGCTCCAGGTCAGCACAATTTTGCCGATTGCCGCTCACGGTCTACTCTGAGAGCCAATTATTCACCCCTTGACGAATGACATTTTTAGTCACCAACAATTACTCTCCTTTAAACATACTTTTGCTACTTCTACATGTCTCTTTCGGACATAAAAATTCAAACATTGGTTTTACTTATAAAATATTTTAAAACCAGAAATTATTGAGCTCTCTTAGTAGATACTGAACCAAAGAAACAAGCTCTTAATTCTTCCGGTGTTCGTCAGAAGGATATTCTTCTTTCAAATTAAAAGAGTCTGGTTTTTCTCCAAAGCTTTCAACCCTTGGTATGGGTCTTCTTCAGTGGGTCAATTTAGAAACTTTTGAATATTTGGAAAACGTCTAACGTCTGACTAATACTACGCATCGCCACATTCGCTCTAATCTTTCCCGGGGATTTTCACTGTTTTATTAATTTTTAATATTTTATTTGATTTTTTATATTTTTGATACTCTACGTGTTGTATCTTTCACTGTCGCTTTGTCTACTGAATTCTCTGGATTTTCCTTTTTCTGAAAGAAGAAATAAGAAAAAGAATAAGAAGAAAGGAAAATCCAGAGAATTCAGTAGACAAAGCGACAGTGAAAGATACAACACGTAGAGTATCAAAAATATCAAAAATCAAATAAAATAGTAAAAATTTATAAAACAGTGAAAATCCTCGGGAAAGATTAGAGCGAATGTGACGATGCGTAGTATTAGTCAGACGTTAGACGTTTTTCAAATATTTAAAAGTGTCTAAATTGACCCACTGAAGAAGACCCATACCAAGGGTTGAAAGCTTTGGAGAAAAACCAGATTCTTTTAATTTGAAAGAGGAATATCCTTCTGGCAAACACCGGAAGAATTGAGAGCATAAAGTTTCCTGTCAGATTCCAAAAGAAACAAAAAACAAGCCATTCCCAATTCCCATGCAAAGCGATTTGGAGAAAACGAGAAGAAAAAATTTAATTAAAAAATTGAACAGTTTCTTATATTCTGGACTTAGATTTTGAGTCTTAGTAAGAAGTTTTGATCTTAATAAAAATAACGGCCTAATATGTTTCTTTGACAAAAAGAAGAAGTCTAAGTAAGTCACGTCTAACCCTATCTAGAATTATCTCAGCTCTCCCCAGATTCCCAAGAAAAGCTATGCAAGCCATTGTGAGGAGGCGTCGACCTCGGGGCAGACCTAGGTCAAGGTGACTGAATCAAATTCAGAATTTTGCTTTGGAGCCCCTTGAGATCAAACCCGAACATCTTCCTAAAATGGCGGAGGATCGACAGACGTGGGCTGCTAAACTGGATATCATGGTCCTCCGACCCCAATAGGGATAAGCGGTTGAAAATGATAATGAGTCCAGCTTCCACAAACTACCCCGTGGCCCTCTAAAAAATTAGGCGAAGGAGTGTTATAGTTCTTCTTAGAGAGAATATTGAATAAACTACTACGACTATATATCTCCCTCCCTATTCATTTAAATATTTATTAGTCTGTTTAAAACATGTTTTTGACAAATTATAGGTGAACAAAAATTTCATTTGATTCATTTGAATTAGCTCTACCGCGGTCTCTCCTAGTACTATCTTTCGCATAATTTAAATACAGTACAGTGAAATTAAGGCCTAATATTAAAAAGAAAATATTTCTTCCCAATTGTATCAACTATAATCTCAGTTCTATCTGCAATAGATTTTGGTGTGATCAACTCTGTTCTCAATATAGCATCAAAGACTCTAAAGAGAAGGGACAAAAAGTAAATGTTATCTCTTTGTGGAATTGAGAGGACACAAAAGGAAATTTCATAGAAGAAAATTTCATATATGTACATAACGAAGAGAGTGAAATTACTTGGTTAATTGAATACTAAAAGAGAAGCAGGGGAAAGAAGAAAAAAAAAACGAAATAAATGGTTATAAAGGACACAATACTACAATGTCTCTGTGGAAAAATGTATAAACAAAACAAAAAAAATGTAAATATTTGCATAGAAATATTAAAAGAAGAAAAAACTGTGAAAATTAATTGCAAAAAGCAACAGGAATATTTGCAGGAAAATATATTTTATTCATCTTATTTTAATTAAAAAAAAATCAATTGATTGAGAAATAACCATCACTTCGGTTGTAATGTAGTAACAAATTGTTCTGTAAGAATTTAATTTGAAACACAAGAACAGCAGAAAGGAATTTAATGAGTCAGTCCATTTACATTAAATTGCAAATTTTCCAATGAGCTTTTTCCCTCGCTGTCTTCACTTGTTCACATCCCAAAGTGAATGGGAATGCTAAAGTTGCAAAGGGATTGCATTCTATTAATTGAGAATTCTTATTCTAATTTAATTGAATTCGTTACAAAAGTTCGTGTCTTCCAATCAGGCTGAAACTTTGCGAGAGTCTGTTTTGAACTTCTTACAACACGATAAAAATGAAGCAACTAAATAGCTTTCCTGTTCGGTTTCTGTAATGTTGCAGGTTCAGTATCACAAAGACTAATTCATTCAACATTAACTTCATTTACTTTAATTTCGATTTAGTTTTGAGCAATTTCTAATTTCAAACACTCGTCTTTTAATTAAAAATGAAGGGGGGTCACCAAAGAGCATAGGCTAATATCTTAAAACCTGTTATTTCTAATTACAGAAACAGATGAAAAAGAAAATTATTGTTTGAAAACGTTACCTTTTCTTTATATTTAAACAATTCTGAATACTGAGTTCTTAATGAATCCGACACAACTTTCACATAAATAAAATTTCATGAAATCAAAATTCACATCCAATTATTTTTCAAACATTTTGCTTATATCTATCCATTTTTTGCATTTTAAATTCAATTAAACTAATTTGAAGTTGTTGTGACATTAAAAAAAACCAAGAGTGCAAAGGAGTGTGATGGATGTGTGCGAATCGTTTGAGAAAGAAAATGCGAATTTTGATTTCATGAAATTTTCCTGATCTAAAAGGCGCTCAAGAGACATAATAATCAATTAAATTTTCATGCAAGTTTTGGCAAAAGGAAAATAAATAATTTAAACCACCTGCAACCATCTCATCGATAGATCTCATATATTTTATTAAACCCATTTCTGTAAATATTTAGGATTTTTACTGATCAAAATTTAATATTTTTTAGCTCCGGCACACCTTTTAGATTAGGAAAACTTCATGAAGTCAAAATTCGCATCCCTTTCTTTCTCAAACCTATTGCATATGTGTATCTCACTCTTTTCCACTCTTCTTCTTTTTTTAAACATCATAACAAATTAAATTTAGCTCAAACCTATTTTGGAGTGCAAAAGAATGAGATAGGCATATGCAAAACGGTTGAGAAAGAAATAGATGTAAATTTTGATTCTATCAAATTTTCCTGACCTAAAAAGTGTGACAGATCCATTATGACTCCGGCACACCTCTTAGATCGGTAAAATTTCAAGTGATCAAAATTCACATCCCTTTCTTTCTCAAATGTTCTGCATTAGATGTTTCATTCTTTCGCACTCAAAAAGTGATGTTCAAAATAAGAATAAAAGTCCAAAAGACTGGGATAGTCATATGCAAAATGTTTGAGAAAGAAAGGGATGTGAATTTCGATTTCATGAAATTTCCCCGATCTAAAAGGTGTGCCGGATCAATTATGGCTCGGGCACACCTTTTAGATCGGTAAAATTTCATGTGATTGAAATTCCCATCCCTTTTTTTCTCAAATAATTTGCATACAGATGTTTCATTCTTTCGCACTCAAAATTTGATTGAACTAAATATAATTTGGTGTGAAGTTCAAAAGAAGAAGAAGAGTCCGAAAGACTGTGATAGATATATACAAAATGTTTGAGAAAAAAAGGGATGTGAATTTCAATCACATGAAATTTTACCGATCCAAAAGGTGTGTCCGAGCCATTATGGCTCCGGCACACCTTTTAGATCGAGAAAATTCCATGAAATCAAAATTCACATCCCTTTCTTTCTCACACGATTTGCATATGTCTGACTTATTTTTTTGCACTCCAAATTTGATTGAACTAAATTCAAATTAGTTTGATGTTTAAATGAAGAAGAAGAGTTCGAAAGAGTGGGATAGACATATGCAAAACGTGTGAGAAAGAAAGGGATGTGAATTTCGATTCCATGAAATTTCCCCGATCTAAAAGTTGTGCCGGATCAATTACCAACCAAATTTAATTTTATCCCAACCAAATTTGATTTCTTTTTTCTCTCTGGATTTCTAGAGTTGTTAACAAGTAACTTAAGCTTTATTTTCTATCGAAAATACTGCATTTTTTGTTTCGTACTATGACAATACGTTTTGCTAAGTGGACAAATGGATTTCGTTAAAATTTTGTCAAAAGGATTTTGTTTACCAATTTGACAAAACTTCTTCTCACACTTTTTATGGAAATACATTCTTTGGACAAACTTTTAACAAGATTCATTTGACCGCTGATTTGACAAACTTTTCTTTTTAAATTGTTAAAACTTCTTTTTTCAGCGCTTGAACAATTTCAACTCAAAATGTAATTTTTTATCTGTCTAGCTCAAAATAAAAATCTCTTATACAGTAAGTTGTTCCAGATGCATCGCAAACATTTAATTATTTGCCACTCTTGTTGCTAAATGCATACAATTTTCCATCAGCATGCAAATCCAGCCAACATAGGGGGAAAAGCTCAGATAATTCCATTCAAAATAAATTAAATAGAAAATTTTTATGAAAATTATCGTCAACTTTTCTTGTTAATTTCTATCAAAACTGCAAACTTTGAATACTATATCACTGCTGAAGTTTAAGACGACAAATTGAAATGCATTGAATAGCGTTTTCTTACGATTACCTGTATTTTTTTGATAAATATGCGCCTAGATGAGGAAATCTCTTGAGATATTTCGTTCTTGAGATTTCTATGGAAATTCTTTGCAATTTTCCGTTGCTTCTTCCAATTCCTTGAGAAGAAATAAGTCATAAAAAAAAATCTTCCAGGGAAATTATTTTCACAAATATTTGTTGAGGAATGTTTTTTTTCTTCTTCAAGTACTGTTATTACATGATTACATTTTGCTTAATATTACCTTTATTCATTGAGAAATTTTCTTCAATAATATTGTCTGAGTTGTTGTGATTTATTTTTCTATATAAGTTTTTCTTCTAACGTTTATTCTAGACAATCTTTTGAGTATTAACTCTTGAAAATATGCATAAAATGAGAAGGGAGTATGAAGAATTGACGGTGCCATTTAATTCAATATTTAATTTTAAAATAGTATTTTTTACTTAATTGTTTTACTTTGTAAAATGAGAAAATATAAAGGTAAAAGAGAGAGAGAGAGAAATAAAACAAGAGAAAAAAACTGGGAAATAAATGTGTGTTTAAATTGAATTATTGTATCCACAATTTAATTTATTGGTCACCAAATGGAATGGGAAATAGGAAATTGCCATTTAATTTCAAAGTATAAAATATGTTTTCAATTAGCCGACACAAAAGGTTACGGATTTATTCAGCGTTATTGTGGGAAGCAATTCTAATGAGAATATTGAACAAGAAAGACATGAAGAATGCAGATTCATGTAATGGAAATTATTTCATTTAATTTCAATTCTTTCCTAAATAATTCTTATCGATGCCCAATCTGTCTCACTTCATGGACATCAGGAACAAAAGCCTTCAATCCACTGGAATGTTTCCACAAAATGTTTCCAATCACTCTGCAACATTAAATCCTTTTTGAGAATTCTATGCCAAAGTTAATCAAAGTCATTACCAATTTCACAGCAAAAAAGACAGGCCTTCTCCCTCAATTCCGTTTCTTTTCATCTACCCCATTTGGATTTTCTACACAGTCGTGCAAATACAATGGAAATCACCTTTTCACTGGCAGCTTTTGTTCCTAGTAAAGCTGGATCAGTCGCATTCATCGGAAATTATCGAGCATGAAATGGTAAGTTTTAGTCGTTTTAGTGATCAACAATAGTCAAATTTCATTTGTAATTCGAACAACGATGATTTTCCACACGAATATGTTTCCAAATATTTCATGATTTAACAGAAAAGCTTAACAATGCTTTAATATTTTCAAAATTTTCATATTTGTATATGTTTAGTTATATTGGTGATCCTTGATAAAATAATCCAATATATAATAACAATTTTTGATAGAATTTTAAAAGTTTCATCCTTAAAAAATTTAGCCACGCCTCAATAGTATTTTATTGGGGCGTGGCTAACAGTTGCCTAACAATTTGGTTGGTATTTTAATAAAAATGAAAAGGGAAAGTTTTCAAGCTTCGCACGCACTCTGGCTTCGAGCATTTCGTATTTTCCTGTATACCTTTAATGAATCTGACCTATCTATGTCAAAACATAATTAAGTCACACAGTTAAGTTTTAAGTCACACAGTAAGTGAAAAAATTAGGTCGGATTCACAAAAAGAATATTAAAAATGAGGAGCATATTAACGTTTCCAGGGTCGACTTATAAGGGAATTCCCCGAAGTTTCCAGATTTCTATCTATAACCGTTTGGCCTCTAGGTGTGGCAACGGCCGGACGGATGGAAGAACCGACGACGGACAGACGCGAACGGTCCGACGAGCGGACAGACACAGACGGACGGACGAGCGGACGGACGAACGAGCAGATGGAGGAACGAGCGGACGGACGAATAAGCGGATGGACGAACGAGCGGGTGAACGGATGAGCGGACGGACGGACGAGTGAACGAACGAGCGGACGGCCGAACAAGCGGACGGCCGAACAAGCGGACGGACAGACGAGCAGACGGACGGACGAGCGGACGGACGGACGAGCGGACGGACGAACGAGCTGACGGACGAAAGAACAGACGGAAGGGCGAGCGGACGGACGGACGAGCGGACGGACAGATGAGCGGACGGACGGACGAGCGGACGGACGAACGAGCGGACGGACGAAAGAACGGACGGAAGGACGAACAGACGGACGGACGAGCGGACGGACGGACGAGCGAACGGACAGACAAACAGCGTGAGGTCAAAAAACTCGATACTTCAAATTTCTCTTAAGGGGTAAGAAGTGGAAAAATATAAGGTAGTACCAAACACTAATTTTTAATTTCAAACTACTTGGACTACCTCGACCATTCCTTCAGTGAACAAGCATCCCTATAATGCCTAGAAATTTCTATAAGTCTTGTCTTCTGAAGTCGAATTTCTGATTAAAAAATTGCATTGTTTGGTGCTACCCATTGTTTGGTGGTGCCCCAGTTTCCCCTATAACTAAAAATCCAAGAAGTATACTCTGGTCTCTCTGTGGAGTTCGAGCAGTAAAGAAAATTAGCAAAAAGTTTCAACCTTTCGCCACGAATGTCATCTAGATATCAAACAGATATTGATAAGGGTATAAGCTTTTGTTCCGAAACCAACTCCAAAAGCACAAAAATATAAAATATTAATCCTTAAAAGATGGATTGAAATATTTTATAAAACTCGTTTTTTCAACAACAATTTCTCTTAGGTTGTTGATTCAAATAACGATGGATTTGAGGAAGATTGGCCTAGAAAAAAAACGTAAACCGTAATAATTTTTCAGATTTTCCTGACAGTCCTTTCCAAATCTTTCAAATCATTATTAATAACTACAAAGAGTGGACAGACTGATCTCTGGCGAAAAATTAAACCACCTCTCACATATTTTTGCCTATTTACCTTCACAGTAAAAAATTTGTGGCTGCTTTACCATGATTTTCATCGTAAATTTTACATTAAACATGTAATCATGTGTACTAATACACATTTGTGTAATTTGTACACATTTTGTCTGAAAAATGTGTAATTTGTACACCTTTTATTTGAAAACTGTGTAATTTTACACGAAATATGTAAGAAAATATACAAAACTGTGTAATCATTTCCAGTTGATTACACGGTTTACAATTACATAAAATTTAAATTACACATTTTCAGATTACACGTTTTATGTGTAACTAATTTGTGTAATTTTACAAAAATAATCGTGGTAAAAAAAACAAACCAAGGATTATCCTTGTAATTTTTTTTTACTGTGTTGGAACCTAATTTTCTAACTTAAATTATTTTTCCTAAATAAAGTACGAAATTAGATTTTCACAGATTAGATTAGATTTCCTTTAAAAACTGCGATTTTTCAAAAAATATTGTAATTGATTATATTTTAATTCACAATTGATTCCACTCTATCATGAAGCAATTGATATTTCGAAAATATTTTGCGCATACTTATCCCATTTTTCAAATAATATTATACAATAATGTGATTAAATAAAACACATTATAAAATTGTTCCTATTCCACAATGTAATTGATTTTATAATGCGATTGAACGAGACGACATGAATTTCCTTGATTCCAGGACGAAGAGTTTCTATTTTTATCCCATCATTGTGGTATTGATTCTATGGAATTTTATTGAATGCAATTGAATCTATCCCAGAATCCAATCTAAACTGAAAGGTTTACAAAACTAACGAATATATTAAAGACGAAAAATTATAGGAAAGTATGTATTATAAATTTAATTTTCGCAACAAAATCTTATTGAACATTGATTTATAACCTTAATCTTAAAAATAGATTTCAAGTACCATTAATTTAATAACTTCTAAGTATTAATTACTTCTAATATTAGATGCTCGGTCAGTAGATTAATTTGAAAGAAAAGAAACACGGATTAAGCTCCGAAACGTTGTCCTAGTAATAAAGGAGGAGAAGGATCTAGGTCAAAATCCGTGTTTCATAAAGTATTTTTTTAGTTTTTTATCAACATCATTTTATTATAAGTTTATTTCAGATAAATACGTCGTGTACATTCACTTTTAGAGAGAATCTTTATAATCTCATTTTAATTATAATATAGATGAATCTATCATTAAAAAAACGACAATAAATACCACCATAAACACAACTTCAGTAAAATTCAATATGATTTAATTGTTGCAAAATTTATGTACAAAGTCACTTTTAAGCTTTTTTACACAGTTAATTAATAATGACATTTTATTGAGTACTCATTTATGTTATTATCATATTTCAATAAAATTGTGTTAGTTAATAAATTATATAATATGATGACATTTTTCTCATAGTTAATTGCAAACTAATTGACTTTATAGATGATATTGAACGTCACATTATTAATATTTGCGAAGAATAAAAAATATGTACCCTACAAAATAATGTTTTATATTATTTTGTATATACATAATTGTATATCGATAAAATTATTTTTATGCCTTAATATAAAATTTATGAAAAGATTTATCGAAATCATTAAATTATATTTATTATTTAAACAAAAAAATATTGTAACAATTTTCTATAATATTTTGCGTAAGGGGATATAAAGATAATGTTCACGAATATATGCCACTGACCTTGGGCCATTCTTTTCAACAGTTTTTCAAGATGAAAGTTAATCAGTTTCTTAGAGCATAATTCTCTCAGTCGATTAGGACAATAATGGAATTAACTGAAAGAGCTTAAAACCCTGGAAGAGCCTCAACTAGTTAGGAAAAGGTTATTTATTTTAAATATCAAAGAAAACCACACGAATTTATAAGGCAGTGATTCTACATTTTTTTCACAACTGTGTATTCTTTAATAAATTTAAAAGAAAATCATTTAAAACAAAAAATTATAATACGTTTTACTCTTAGAATTGAACAAATAATTTTTATTTAATCAATGAAAAAAAGTTATGTGCACAGCTCTTAAATTTACGTTAAAATAGGAAAAAATTGCTGTATATAAAATGTTTGTTCTATATATTTAGATTTAATATAAATAAATAGAATAATCTAAAAAGCAATCTTCGCTATCGAAATTAATTTGTATTTTTCTTGCAATTTTAATGTAAAGGTTATCCGAAAAAAACTGTCCATGGGATTCTTAAAAACGTGAATATGCTGTGTCAGAGATAAATACCGATTAAATTTCACACAAAAACGTCCATCAATGGGATAAAGAACATTTTGGAACAAAAAAAGTGTGACCGAATAAAAGCAAAACAGTTTCTAATATCAATAAACTCTCGTGTCTTTGGCTGCTTTGGGGAGACGGCAGCCAAAATGTGAGGCAACTTAATTGATTATTTCAAGATCACGAATTGGAAATTTCAATTAAAATCACTAATCGCGGGCCAAGGTGGTCTGTTTCGGATATAATGGAGTGTGCACTTTTTTTTACTATCTCACTCTCAACCAGCTGATCTTTGCTCAAAGCTGCATCAATAGGCAGACTGTCGTCCAGCAACAGCAATAAGATGATCCGCTGTAGCTAACAGTTACTGCCACAAAAATTGTTACCACTGCCAAAATACGTTATGTTCTGTTACAGTTGAAGAGGAGAGAAGACATTATATACTTTTTCTTAATAAGGCTTTTCCACAAAAAAATATATCACGCGCTTTATAGTAAAGTTTTTGCATTCTGCTATTAAAGTTGTGATAAGAATTTTTGTAGATCATTCACTCACGCTGTTTCTTATCACGTTTTATAAATATAAATTTATTGCTCTATAATCTATAGACAGAAATGATTTTTCTGAAGTCTTAATAAAATTTCCGGGAAATGCTAAGCACATGAAACGAAACAGTGATTTTAAAATATGAAAGTTATCCTAAGATAATAATAATAATATTGCTGGCGCGACATTCCATTAAGGAACAAGGCCTTCCCACAAGGGGATTTTCTAGACATGTATTATTATTTTTTCTTGTATGGGATGAGGTTGTCAGTCCCATACCCGTGGAATCAAGTGCAAGTGAAGCTCACTTGATGCAATCCGAACACCTTTAACGCCAGAAAAATTCCTGGTGACCTAAAGGGGATTCAAACCCGGGATACTTGCAACATAGAACGAGTGCTCTTCTACTTGACCCATTTAAGCCTTAGTGAATGTTTTAACACTAAACCTACCAAGACCGGTCAAATTGACCGGTTTAAAAACTTTTTAAAAATTAGCACATTTTTAAACGGTACAATGTTACTATTAAATTTAATGGATTTCTTAAAATGTGGATGTTATTTTTCAGTATTTAAATTTTATTTTTTCCTCCTTTCCAAGAAAAATTTGTTGAGTATTCTACCTACCGCGGTCTGTCATTTAACCGAGCGCGCTGGGAAAAACCAACGAATATGGTCTGTAGGTTTAGTGTTAATCAACACTTTATTAAAATCTAATTGCAATTTTATTTATTCCTAAACAATAAAGCCCATATTATACGATTTAATAAGAAAATAAAAAAAAGAGAACCATAAGCACACAAAAATAAGAAAAAAAAGAGATTAAAAAACAAATATATTATATTTAAAAAAAATTAGTTAAACTAAATGAAGAAATTAAGTAAATTAATTTCTGAATGGGTATAGTTTCAGAAAATAATATCTATACTTACACATCTTATTATTAATCATTATGACTTGTAAGAGAGATGACAAATAAATGAGTGAATGACTGAAATTTAACACTATCTTCTAGTATTTTTTTTTAATTGAAGATTACTTGTCTCCATCCTGGAACAAACTTTATCATCAGATGTTACAATTTTTTTTATTAATCCCCAAATTCTAAGAGCCCAAATCGCCCAAATAGACTTATTTTTGAAAATATATCTTATAAAATTTGGCCGTAGGTAAAGAAAATTTTGTCAAAAGACTTCTAAATTGACGATCTTAAGCCCTCAGTGTATGACAATTTGGGATAAATCTTTACTGCTAAATTTTACATACTAAAGGAACAGATAATCCTAACCGGCTTATGTAGGTGAGATTCTTAACGTGAGCTAACTCGGAATGTATGCAAATTCGATTTGGAGCTGAAGTTGGGAGACGCCATTCAGTTATCTTGAATCAAATTCGTGAAATTATACAAATTTTGTATTTAAACCAAAATATCAAGGATTTGGATGAACTGACAGAAAAGTGTTATATGGGTGAAATGTAGACCAGAATGTTCTCTATAATTTTGCTGTAGAACTTGATCTCATCGATTAATCAGAAGCCAAGAGTTTTTTCATCCAGAGTGCCCCAAGTAGTGATTTGTTGAACTTCAACTATATCAAAGAATTGTTGTATTTTGTGAGACTTTCCATTTAAACCCCTATTTTAAGTGTCTTGGTGGAGTAGAGGCAGTCAAATTGGCATCTGAGTGATTTCAAAGCGTTATTATGGGAAAAATCAAGTTTTTCACACTTAAACGGCAAAATCGGAGTGATAGCGTAGTCTGAGTGGAAAATGATGTATGGACGAAATGTAGAGACAAATGTCCTCTACAATTATGTTGAAGTAATCATCAAAATCGGTTCAGCGACAGTCGAGATAATTGAGGTTATGTGATATTGAAATTGGTTTTTCGACTGTGGCGCCCCTGGTGTTGGTCCCACGAAGTTCAAATATTCTAAAAAGTTGTAGAATTTGGTGAGATCTTTCGTTTAAGCCCTCATTCATCAAAATCGGTCACATAGAACCGGAGATATGATTTTTTGAATTTCGTGAACTTTGACCCCTCATATCTCCGGTTCTATTGAAACCACAGCGCACTTACGCACCATTTTGGAAACGTCCTAGACTGGACTACAACATACTAAAATTTCATTAAGTTGCACAATGCCGTTTTTGAGAAAAGTGACTTTGAATTTCGATGAATTTTGACGCTATCACAGCGCCACCTGTGGTGACTTTTTGAACTTCCATCTGAAAGTGCTCATCGAGACAAAACCAAAAATGTAAAATTTAGGTCGCTATGTTAGTTAGAACCGGAGATAGAGGCCGGTCAATGTTCGAACTTTGACCCCTTATAGCTCGGGTCAGGGGTTTCAGATCGACTTAAGTTTTTTTTTTGTTTGATAGGTATAATCAACGGCTACAACATACTAAAATTTCAGCCCGATGCACAATGGAATTTTTGAGTTATTTAACTTTTAAGATTTAAAAATTTTCTTTTTAATAATAGCACCCCTAGCGGTGGTTTTATGAACTTGCGATGTTAGAAGGGGAGTGGCATTTTACGAGAGCTTTCCAAAAAGCCCTCACTTTTTAAATTCTGACAATTAGAACCGGAGTTATGGCCATTTTAAGAAATTGTTTTTGGACCCTTATAGCTCGGGTCAGGGGGGTCTGGGGACCTTAAGTTTAGTATTGATGGAAAGCTCTAAGGCCCAGCTATAACATACTAAAATTTGAGCCCGCTCGATGCCATAGGGGCGGAGCTATTGAGAAAACAAAAAAAGGGGGGTCTTCAAAATGGCGGAAGGAGGGGTGGGGGGTGGGGGGTCAATGCACCAAGTTGCAATTTTCACCCGATATATAACCTTTGCCGAAAACCGCAAGTCGATATCTCTTTTAGTTTAGGAGCTATTAAGCTCCAAAGAGCGGCCGGCCAGCCGGCCGGCCGGGAACGTAAAATAGCCACATATATATTCGTGATCAGGAAGTGCTGAAACACATTTTGGCCAAGTTTGAGGTCGATCGGACGACATGAAATTTTGTTAGGATTATAGTAGGTGAGATTGTTAAGAATCTCACCTAATATGCTAAAGTGGTCTTCAGACTAGAGATTTAGCCCAGTTCGCGATGGTATCAAAATCCTAAATAGTAACCAATTTTAATTGATTTTTAGAATCTAGTAGATCATTTGCGCTTAATTAATAATTTAATATTGAATCAAATTCTTCAAAAAAAAATTGAATAAGAAATTAAGCAAGTTGAGCCTTATGTCTCAGCCTTAGGTCTGGAGTCCTTATATTATAAGATAAATTTTTTAATAGTTCAATTTTTTACGGTATTGAAATTGTTATCTGTATTCTCTGATAAAAAAATCTTTAATTTTAAAGTGTCAATTTTCTTTAATCCTTCAAAATATATCAAAAATCACGATGCTGAAACAGAAGTGCTAAGCCTCTCTAAATTTCCCTAAATCCAAAATTGATCGTAAGCACATTTTAAACATTTCAATACAACTGATGCAATACATGAAGTATCAATAGGCTTCAACTTATAATAGGAGATCTTTAATGTTGATAGTAAGTATTTAATTTAAAAGTTTAAGCTTTACCTTTGAAAATTAAAAAAAAATACAAAAATCATTTTCTTTATTATAGTATATAGTAGGGTAAAGTGATATAAGTTGGAAATAGTGTTACAAGTTGGACAATTCGCCGGTACAAGTTGGACATGGCTTTTTTCTTGATAAATGCAGTACAAAATTTGTTTTTAAGCACAAGGAACCAAATTATGAAACTAAAGCATTAAAAATATACAAATAAAAATGAAGTACTAAATTTATCAAGAAAAAAAGCCCTGTCCAACTTGAACCATTATCCAACTTCTACCACTTTACCCTATGTAAAAATTAAAATATGTTTTAATGATCACATTACTCTCGGTTAGTTTGCACCTTAACTAGATTTTTGACATAAAATTGCTAAACAATTTCAAGCTTTCAAAATTTTCTCAATCTTGATTCATCTTGTTTTGGATTGGACTCTAAAATTAAACACCTGTTTACAGGGAACACCTTTTGGCAATTTCATCAAAATATTGATTTTTTTTATTGTATCTAATAAAATTCTAATAATATGACTTTTTTTTCAATAACCTACTATTTCCTATAAGGAGGTGCTTAAATTTAAAATTTCACATCGCAAACGATACAGAAGAGGGTGTCAATAGTTCATGATAGGGAAAAGTGGCCATGCTTCGTACAATCCCAAGCATCTTAAAAACTAAATTTTTGCTATGTTCCTTAATAAAAGTGACTCATTGCGCCCATATTTTCAAAAATAAGGGAAAGTGGCCAGTTTTAAAAAAATATTTCGGTGTCATATTTATTCAGAAACATAAGAAAAGTGTCATTACGAAATTTGGGATCGTACGAAGTATGGGTACTTTCTCCTACAATTTCTTAAAGTAGATGTTCCTTCGATCCTATAATGTTTCTGTTCAAATTTCATAAAAACAAGAAAGCGTAGATAACAGTAATAGATATAGATAGGGTAAAATTAGGTAATTTGGAACCATTTACAATTTGGGACATTTGAGATTTTCTCATCGTTTTAGGGATTCAACAGGAAGAAAAGCTGTTCCTGTTCTTCTTAATCATCTCTTTCTTCTATTTCGCGGTCTTTGTTTTCTCTGTGATCATCTGAAACAGTGAGAAAGTCTCAAATGTCCCAAATTATAAATGGTTCCAAATTACCTCATATTACCCTAGATAAAGAAGCGTAGAACTCGGTACAGATGAAGAACAAGCTGACTGAAACATATTCAGGATTTTGCCTGAGGTCTTCTTGAAACCGGCCCTGAAAATCTTCGAACCCAGGGCACTTATGCCCTAGACACACTTACGACTAAAGTCCAGAGACAACTAAGCTAGTTCATAGCCAAGTCTGTTCCTGACACACTACAAATGAGGCTAAGCATTCACTGGTATCCACAAAACATAACCTTCCTGGGTTTTTATGCAGATGTTTCTACTGAAATGCACTAATACTCCTTTGAGTATTGATACTCCTTTGTGTCAGGAGCTGACTTGGCTTAAAACGAGCTTAGTCGTCTCTGGACTTTAGTCGTAAGTGTATCCAGGACATTACATTATAAATCGAATGCTCTATCGCACTTAATGCATTGAGTACCAATCTTAAATTAGTTTGGCATAATTTTAAGTTTCATTAAAATAATACTTGTTTTAACTTTTTCAGAAATTTATATCATATCTTCACTTTCATACTGCATATTTCAGTGACTATGACCTTGCTCTATTGCTTTCTCAAGGTCATTGCATGAAGGTCATAGAGGCCAAGTTTCAAAAAAAAAATATTTTGCAATATTTTTTTTGAAATGCACTTGCTTCAAAAAGTTTGGCAGCAACTGTCCCACAGATTGATGTTTTAGTATGAAAATTGCACCTGAACAGATGTAAACGTTTCGCTCGCACGCCAGGTGAAATATCTCCGATAAATCAGGTCACGATCAACACTCAACCTACACAATTAGATAATCTCTCTCACTCACTCCTGCATCCAAATAACAAGAAGATTAGACCTCATGTCATCGTATTTCGCACGTAGACACTCAATTCTAGTGCTCATTTGCATAAATTTTCCCCGCAATGGAAATCGCATCATGGGGGATTCTTGGTTCATCCTGAGATTGCACAGATGAGTCAGGGTTTTTCGGAATGATGCCTTTCGGAATGATGGAAGAAAACCTTATGCTCAAATTTGTGATTTCTTTTTATTTATTTATTTTTTAAAGAAAAAATCCCCTAGATTTGGCTTAAGTAAACGACATGTGATCACGTGAGGGCATAAAATTTTCAAGTCCAAGAAGAAACTGAATCATAAAATGAATAAGATGTAATTCATCAATTATATTGCGGCATATCTTTTGGTTTCTTTCCACTTTAATTGTGGGCTTAATACAGTTTAATGAATTTCCTGAAGTCCTCTAAAAAGTCGTGCGAATTCTCTTTCCTCCCAAAGACAAAACATTATTAACTGAGAATGAAGAGAAAAAAAAGCAAATTTACACGCTTCTTCCCTCTCACTCGCACGCTATTGCTATCTCACTTACTCCTTCCGATTGGAGGTAAATCTGTGATGTGTGCGTGAGTGAGTGCTCTTTAATATAAAAAGGCGCCAAATTGCTTGTTACTACTTTAGTCAGTGTTAAATTATGGGCGCGATCGGACGTTGTTGATATTGCCTCAAGCGATCAAACTCGACCAAAAAATAATACACAAGTCACTTAAACATAAACCCCCTCTCCATCCCCTAAAACCTCCTCAATCCACATTTGCAAAACCAACCATCATAAATCAGTGATTTCTGTGGAAAAGACCTCAAAAAGTGATTTTACTGGTTGATACAAATCAGCAAACTTGAATGTGATCCACTAAATTTTTCCACATTATTGCAATTGATAGTGTCACCATAGTAATAAATTTCCACGATATTTTCCTACAAAGGATTCACAAAGGAAATTAATCTGTGATAGAGTTCTGTGACTAAAAAAAAAATACCCAGCAAATTTGTTCCAAATAATATTTAAATTAATTTAAAAAGTGCAACAAAGATGAAAGATACCTTGGCTAAAGCACAAAATAATACATCGATCAACGATAATCATTCAATGATTGTGGCTACCAATGGAGGAGCAAAAAAACCATCCTGCGTATGTAACATCAAAGGTTAGTTCCAATATTCTCTGAAAATTTTTTTTGAAAAAAAAATCAAATATAATTTATAGGTAAAAATTCAATGTAACAAATTTTACTGCATCTGCATGAAACCTGTTAAAAACTCTCAATGATTCCAATTTCATCAAGGATGTTGAATTGAATAATTTTATTACACACCGGTCAAAACCAAAATTAAACCGGCTGATTCTTACCAATTAAAAAAAAGAAACATTTTGTTAAGTTCAAGAATTTCCCAAAAAACTAATTCAAACTGACTCAAACTGGGTTAAAATAATTAATTAGATTGTAATCGAAACTATTGGCTTTGCATTATTTAGCAAGCTTCCTCAGTAATTTATTACTTTGAAACTATTTTTTTTATTAATTATGATTATATTATATAATCATTTTTCTTCTTTAATAAATTTTGCACGTTAGAGAACTTGAAAACATATTCGTTGAATGAATCATTGAAGAAGGTAGTTGTTGTCATGGAAGAATTACAGCTAATATTACTAAAGTTATGCATCTAATTCTATGCCTTTTTATTTTTATTCAATCCAATTGTTATATTTTTTAATTATTTCTTATATTCATTTTAAGAATTAACTATAAATTCTAATTAATTAAATTATAAAAAATGTTAAATAAAACCGGTCTTCGATTATATGATCCCATATCCAAAGTCGGATATTTGATATAATAATGTTTTTAGTAACTTATATAATATTTCCCCTAATTTTTCAATTTTATAAGCTTTGTTATGTTTGTTATCTACTTAGCTTAGTTTTAATATAGGGAACTACATGATGAATATTCTATTCATTACTTAAAAAAATGATTTTTGTTAACAATGCAAAAATAACCACTTCATCGCCACTTTTTACTACTTTTCGCCAGTTTTGTAACCACTTCTCACCATCGTCTTGAAAACTTCTAAACTCAATTACTTTAGGCAATATTAATGCAAAGAATACATTCAGCATTTCTTTTTCCTCATGACCACCATGTTATTACTGACTTTAAAAGAATTTTCTTCACTTTTATTTAGGAAATCTAATTAATAGACTGTTGCAGAAAGTAAACAAAGCAGTTTTGATAATTCAGAATCTGCGAAGTGAAGTTAGCGTCGCCTATTGAAAAACAATGGCGACAGGTGGTAAACTCAATTCAAAACATTACCACTCTCCGCCATGCCTCATTTTTACATAAAAATAATATTAAATGAAATATTAATTAACTAAATACAAATTTTATGTATTCTACGAATGTAATTAAATATTTAACTTGTTATATTTGGTAAGAAATATTGGACTCGATGCACTTACTTAAAATATTGCTCTAAAAAATGCTTAAGACCTTCAATCCAAAACAAATATTAATTATTTTTCGACTCTATACGTAGCATCAATAAAAATACAAATAAATTTGCGGCTCAATCATTTCATAAATCGTGAAAAATAGCGATTTATGAAATGATAAGTGATTTATAAAAGCGATAAGTGGCGAGAAGTGGAGCACTGACGAGAAGTGGTGATTCCACCCTAATACGCAAAAGAAGTAAGTGTTCCCAGAGAAAATAAAATCCTTAAAATGATACAGTGCCGTCTACAACTTTTCTATGGGGCAGAATGGGACAATATTGGAGTAATTTAAAACATCAATTTTACCGCTTAAAATTTTTATCGTTTTGTTTAAATACACAGAATACAACTTTACTTTACAACCAGATCTTTGGAAGGCTTGTAGTACCATCTAATTATTTATAGAGTGAAGATTATCAAACAGCTTTGAATTTCCCGACAACCCAGACTATCCGAAGTTTTTAATTGTTGAGAGAGTAAAAAACCTGAAAAAACTGTATTTTTCATGATTACAGAAAAAATCGAGTTTTTCTGGCAAATTTATGCTTGTCTAAAATTGCCCCAAGCGTATTTCTCACATTTAATTTTCTTTTTTTCTAAAAATGATTTTTCAGCTCTGTAAACAATACGTAATTATCACCCTGAAATAATAAGAAAATAATTAAAAATTAACAAATTTTAGACTATTTATAAGCATCTGTAGTTCAAAGCAAAGAGAAGAACTTAAATATCGAGAACATACTACTTAACTACGGTACTTTAAAAAAAACCTTTTTAACATCTAAACTAAGTCTTATACTATCTGTAGTGAAGAAGCATATTAATCTAAAATCCCGGCTGATTCTTATATTTAAAAAAAATTGTCTAGTTCAAGTCTTTCTCAAAAAACTAAATAAAACAAATAAAAAATAAATGGCTCATATTGAGTATAGTATGATAAAAACTAAGTTCAATAACTAAAGTAAATAATTGCGGCATCTCAAACTATTCCTGTCCCAAACATCCCCACTTTACCCTAGTTTTTCAAGAAGTTTCTATTCTATTGGGAAAATTTCCAAAGTCCCATATCTCTCACAGATTGAATAAAGCACATGTTTTCGTAAGAGAAAGCTCTGTGAGGATCTCATTATTCAGCATAACTTAATTAATTGTACTTAATAACAGACCGAAAAAAATATTCGAAGATTTAAAGAGCAATCGCAATCGAAATTTTTCATGATCTTATTATAGAGCTTTCTGTGGTAAACTACTACTTTGCTGTACGAATCCCTCATTAAAGCCCTTTGAAGTGAAATGTGTAAAAGCTTTCCCAACAAAACTTATTTTGGGAGTGACCCAAAAATTTTTACAACTCCCAATTTTAATTCTCACATGCCTATCACCATCAAAATATGCTAACGAGAACGAGAATATGAGTTAAAAATTATTCAAACGATAAGGTTTCTTCTGCGAAAAAAACTCGATTCAACAAGAAGGCGTTTAGGATACCTGTTTAATGTTGAAAATAAATGACAATTAAATCTGTTAAAAAAAAACAATTAGAAATGGCAATTTAATTAAATTAATTAAATGTTAATGGAAAGATTTATTACGCTCAAAGATGGACAGATGCAATTGATTTTAGAGGGATATTTCCGGTGATTGCCAGTGAAAAGGTGGTCACCCTAGAATGAAAACCCTTTTTTGGTTTGTGTGACCACCTTTTCACTGGCAATAAACCGAAAATATCCCTCTAGCAAGATTTATTGTTTAATAAGTTGCATAAACATCGTAACAACGAATTTTCATACCAAACGGTTTAAAAAAAAAACTTCAGTGAGAAAGCTTAAGATCTAGAATTCCATAACTAAAAGATCATTTGAATAATTTTAGGTTCGAGAAGCAAATTAAAGCATAATATCTTTTGAAATTTAAAAGTTCGTTGCACGCATTTCTTTTGTTTAAAAATAAGATTATAACTATTTAAGAACGAGTTTTATTCTTGGGATCCAAAAATCTCAGCTAAAATGTGTAATATAATTTTAAATGTCTAAATAAAATTTGTATACAAATTCGTAAAATATTTCTTTTACTCTCAAAATGACTCAAAATTAAAATGAAGTTTTTCTTAGATATTTAATATAACATTTTGAGTAACTTTTGTAAATCTATTCGTTACTATAATAACGAGAAAATATTTGAAAAAGATCTTTTTAGGTTTTTTAGGATAAGCCTATAATATTTTTAGAATTTTAAAATTTTGATATGAAACGAAATATTAAAGAAAATAAATCAAATATAAATATAATCCAAAAATAAATGAAGACAAAAAAACAAGATATTCAAAAATAATAAGTTTAATCAAGTATAATCGGTAAAATATATCTTATTAAATTTGTTGAATGAAAAACTGGGAAAAATAAGAATATTTTATTTATTATTCTGTATTGTTTATTCTTATTTTTCCCAGTTTTTCATTCAACAAATTTAATAAGATATATTTTACCGATTATACTTGATTAAACTTATTATTTTTTAATATCCTGTTTTTTGTCTTCATTTATTTTTGGATTATATTTCTATTTGATTTATTTTCTTTAATACTTCGTTTCATATCAAAATTTTAAAATTCTAAAATTATTATAAGAACAACTCTTGAATTTTTTTTAAATCGACATAAATATTTCACTTATTCGAAGCCTTAAGTTACATGTCATAATTTCTTCTCAAATTTATTAATTTTTGCTGGGACATTAAACACAATTCTGCCAAAATTATTATTATCCTTATGGCCCAAATGGACTGAGGATTATCCTAAAACAATAAACAATTGGGTAAAGGAAATTCATGCATAGGACCTCTAATCAATGATCCTAAGCCCTCAGTGTATAACAATTTTGGGATAAATCTTTACTGCCACATTTTACAGGCTATATATTTCTTCAGAATCA
Source organism: Phlebotomus papatasi (assembly GCF_024763615.1). Classification (NCBI taxonomy): domain Eukaryota; kingdom Metazoa; phylum Arthropoda; class Insecta; order Diptera; family Psychodidae; genus Phlebotomus; species Phlebotomus papatasi. Next base: position 13,881,624 of record NC_077223.1, read on the forward strand.
ACCTAAGCTTTTGAAACTACTTAACAGCCAACAAAAAAAAAAACAAAATAATGTACTACCTAAAAAAAATAATTCTTTTCTGAATTTTTTGAGAGAAACAGAAACAAATTATTTTATTCCAAAAGCAAAGAGAATCTTACTTACTAAATCCTGGAAGAATTCATTACCGTAAATACGGGTGACTTGGTCCCATGCGGGTAAGGCCGGCTTCAGACATGAGGTTTAGCCCAGTTCCCGAAAGTATCAAATTTCAAAATAGCAATAAATTTTATTGATTTTTCAGAATTAACTGGATCATTTGCCTATATTGTCCAATCTAAGTCATATTTTCCCAACAAAGCTTGATTGATAAGGAATTAGAGAAGTTAAGCCATATATCTAAGCCTCAGGTCTGAAGCCCGTATAACTTTGACACCCTCCTATTCGTAAGCTTTTCTTTAATTCTAATGTTTTAGAACGGTTCTCATCGATTAGACATGGTAGATCGGATCAGTAAAGACCATCCTTAAGTTCTAGAAGTAAATAAAAGCTTACGAACAGGAGGGTGACAAAACCAGCCACAGGGAACAAAGTCACCCACACTTACGGTACTTTAGATAAGGTTCTAGAACAGGAAAACATTCTCAAAATTAAAAATCAGCAAGTTTGAAGTTTTGTAATTCATAATAAAGGCCAAGAGTAAGATGGCGTAATTTGGAATCATGTCTATTTTGGAATTTTGAGATTTTCTCACTGTTTCAGATGGTCAGAGAGAAAAAGAAAACCAGAAAGAAGTATAAAGACTTTATGTTCAAGAGTACTTCTTCGTTAGTTTGTCCCTTTGTCATTTAAAACTGTTAAAAAATCTCATAGTTTCAAATTAGACGTGGTTCCAAAACACCTCATTTCACCCTATGTAAAAATTTACTATTACTTTTAGATCTAGTCCTATCTAAACTCGCAATAGTTTTCCTTCAAAAATTTTTAGAACTTAAAAATTTTGAGAAATTGCTTTCTTAGCCCTAATGAGCTGACTTAGGGCCTCGACAGACCTGAGGATTAGCCGAAAGACGGCTTAGCGTAATTTTATTAGAAATAATCGTCAAACTACATTTCTATCATTTTCCACTAAGTCGTCTCTAGGCTTAACTCTTTCAGGACCGCAGCATATGCTGCAAGCCAATTTCACCATTTTTTAATCAAAAATATCTAAGCTCAGGAATTAATTGAGGAATTTTGAGGAATTAATTTAAAAACATCTTACATTTGGACATCCTTATAGTTTTTAATCATCGACAAGAATAGAATTTTTATCAGTTATGAATAATTAAAAATCATAGTTTTTCACAGAATATTCATATGCTGCTTTGGGTACTCAGAGTCCCAAAAGAGACGAAAGAGTTAAGCCGTAAGTGGACTAGGGCATTAGGGATCAATTGAGATAATCTTGGATTATTAATCTTTCAAGTGGAGAAAGAAAATAATTCAGAAACATGATAAAAATCATTGTCTTTAAGAATTATTTGATCTAAGTATCAAAGTATGTATTTAACAACTTCATAAAGTTAAGTGTTTCCAAAGCAAAGTTTCAAGAATTGGGAATCCATCCAATTCGGTGCCTGATTGCCTTTCAGCCGATATTGTTTATTCTCTTTTATGGAAAGTTCTGCGGGCCTTTCCCGGGTAATTAAGCGAGAGTACCTCATCCTCTCTTCCTAACCGTTCCTCTGAGTCAGTGGGAGAATCTCCATCGATTTCCCACTGACTCAGTCGCCCAGTTTTACTTCCACTCAGAATTTCCTCATAGTAGCAAAAAGGGATTTTCTTGTTGCAACTCTCAAAAGCTCTTCTTTTCATTGAAGCTTTTTTGCGCACATTTTCCAACTGATGGAAAATTTTCCCATGGTACAGAGTCAATATTGAATCTCTTGGGCTCTCCTCTCTCGGTTTCTCTCTGTGCACATTTCTCTCTTTGTGGCCAAAGTGGATGGGAAGTGAACCGAACAGCTCGTATAAATAATTCGGTGGCATCGAAACGCCTTTCAGTTTGTGCCTCACGCTGCTCCATGCCAAAGGCAGCACCACGATCTCGGGCTCCAGTCTTCCCTCTCTCTTACACTTCCATTGAACTGACAGAGAAAGAGTGTATCTTGTGTTCCATCCTTTCCAGAGAAGCTCCTTTATCCTCCAGCGTCACTTCCCAGACCCACCCTCATACCCTTGTCTCCCGCCCGGATGGTGCTATCTGTGAATCTGTGCTTCTGATTCTCAAGTGTGACTGTGAGTGGACGTCTCTGTGTGTAAAACTCCTTGCCAGGGGCATTGCGCAAAAGGGAGCAGTGCAATAAATTATGTCCAGGGAAAAGAAAATGTTCAAACTTCTGTCCCAAATGTCCACTACCGAACTCAATGATGCCATCGACGACAGAAACTTCCCCCAGAACGCCTCCACTTCCGCCAAGTGTACCAATGGCAAGAAGAGCGATGAGGAAGAAGTCGAGTCCAATGGGATGTGCAAGAAACGTCAGCATCCAGCACCACTCAAAATGACTCCAAAATCCCCTGAAGCTGAGAGGGTACTCTATGTTCCAGGAACACCTCAAACACCAAGAACATCCACCACTCCAGGTCATTTTTCTTTTCCACTCCATTTACAAAACTTCTTCTCTCAATGACCATCTTAAGACCTAACACGCACACAGAGGTTTTGCAAGAGGAAAAACACTCGTGAAAGTACCTTGATCTCGAACCTTGAATTTACAACTGTTGAGTGATTAATTGAAGATAAAGATATTGGCGCCAAGTAGGTGAAAGTTGTCAAGGTGCTCATCTTTTTTCCTCTATCCGATTCCTTTGACTCTTGCGCCTTCTTGGGTGTCAATTTTCCCACCTGAATGACCTCTCAAAGCTCTCAAAGTATGAGTAAAATATCTTCTCAAACAAAAAATTAGAAAAATTTGAAAAGTGGAAATACTCTTGCAACCATTTTATATTATTTAATGGGAGGGGTTACCTAAAACCTAAAGTCAGTATCTCTAACCGTTTGCCCTCTATCAGTGTTCTATAGCCACTGAATGAGCAAAAGAGCACTAGTAAATAGGGTAAGTGTGCCAAACTCCGGCCAGCTTGCAATTTCAGCTACCTTTTTTGTTTCTCGAATTTCCATGATTTTTAGTTTTTACATACTCTAGAGATTATACAATGCAAAAAAATAACAAAAAATATAGCTTTGACAAACGAGATGACGTGAAAAAGACATTGGAAGAATTCCCGAAGGGCAAGGAACTATGAGAATGAAGGTGGCCGAAATAGGGCACCAAAGCTATGTCTACATTTTTATTCATTTTAAAATGTATTAAAAACGATTTTAAAGTAAATAAAGACGATAAACTGTCTACAAGGTTCTAAGCAAAACTCCTAAAGTAGAAGGAATGAAAAAAATTTCTATTAAAGATATTACATTTCAAACTTGAGACTTTGGCGCTTGCATGCAACTATGCCTGGCACAGTTACCCTACTTCTAATGTTAAAAATTCACCAGAATATTTTTCTCTATTCTGTAAATACTTATTTAGGCTTTATTAAATTGTTTTTAATATAGAAAAAAATATTTTCGGCAAAAAATCTATTTTAGTCAATAATAACACGTTAAATTGAAGAGAAATTAATCATATAGCTCGTGTCTTTTTTCGAAAATTTTTATTTTTTAGTTGTATAGGGTAACGTGTGGTATTTCGGGACACTTTTTAGCACTTTCAAGTTTCAAACAGTTTAACGACTTCTCAAATATTTTTTTCTCTTTGTTGGTACAAATATTTATGTTCCTTATGTTATACAGAATAAGATTATTATCGAAAAATGTTGAAACATGCATAATTTTTTATACAAAATAGCAAAAAATGTAAAGAAGTAAAAGTGGTATATTTCGGGACAGTTGGGTATTTCGGGATAGACAAAAGTCGCTATTATGCAAATAAATATCACCGAGCCTGATTAACCTTTAAGTAGAAGTTCTAAACTTCACCCTTTCATAAAAATTTTGTTTAAATTTTACTTATAAAGTGACTTAAATCGAAAAAATCTAAACACTGTTTGTGTTGACATCTGCAAAATTGACCACATTGAAGGTTTTGTAAAAAATGAAATGTGATACTCACAATTCACGCATATTTCACGCTTTAAATTAAATAAAATTTCAGAAGTTTTATGTTTATCTGACACGTAAAGAGCTTAATATTTCATATAGAACTTATAAATAATTAGAAACAAATATTTATAGGTTTTTGATGTATCCCAAAATACCCATATTATGTCCCGAAAAGCACCTTCTCTAGAAATACCACACGTAACCCTATTTTTTATCTAACGGCTAAACGGTAAGAAATATCGGCTTCCGGTCTTCGGCGACCCCCTCCCATAAGTCTATATTTTCTAGAGGTACATCCCCTCCAAAACCATGTTCATTGAGTATTTCTCGAGAAACGACTTAAGAGATTACTTTTATTTTCGGATATAGGCCTGAAATACTTCTTGAAAATCTTTCTTGAAAAATTGAAATACTTCTGAACCGTTGAACCTTATAGAAATTATTCCAAGACAATTATTCCATTATTAAATAATGTTATTTTTGGATATGTTTTTGAGGTAGTCCTTGTAAACATTTCTCAATAAACATGTATGATCGAAAAAAATTTCGATATCGAATTTTCATAGGACAAAATTAAACCACATTGTAGAGAGCCTACTTCTCAATCGATTTGCTTACATTTGGAAAAGAATTGGAAAGTAAAACGGTAGATGACTTCTATGAACAATAAAATCGCGCAAAACACATGGAGAACTCTATCTCGTGAGTTCAAGCATTCTGCAAAGCTGGGACGCTTTGTCATTTTGTTTTCCTGTTAGTCCTTTAAACCAAAATACTACCCAATGTGCTTGATTTCATGCAGATTTTAAATTTTACCCATTAGAATCCTTTTTGTTTTAAATGAAAGGCATTTTGTTAATTTAATATGTTTGGCAATTTTGGTTTTAAATAAGTTACACTTGAATCACAGCATTCGTAAAATTTTAGGATTATAAGGCATCTGTTAGAATACCAAAAAAACCTTTTTTTTAATATAAATAAAATAAATCAATAAATAATTGTTCCTTTCAAGAATCTGGGAAATAAAGTATTCATATTTTAATTAAATATTTAATCAAATTAAATTAAATCAAATTAAAAAAATGTAGACAAACCAAATTCTGTGATTGGTTAGAGTTTTGAAATTTTTTAACACGATGAAGATAATATATTGAATTTCCTGTGAATAATGCTTTACCATATTTTAATGTAAAAATCATAAACATAGGGTTATTATTAAAATAATAATTGATTTGTGACTCTCTCAGATGACCGAATAACCAGAAAAAAATAAATAATAAAATTTATATTTTACTCAACTTGAAAAAATTGAGTAAGGCTTACAAGGAACTTTAAGGCATTCAATAATGTTGTATAAATCGAATATAGGGGAAAGCGCGCTATTTTCGAACGGCTCAAACTTCAGATAACTTAATTTTTTTCTATGTTCCTAATGGATTTCACCAATAACTCTTTTCTGAAAATGTAAGGGATTGGATTAGCTATGAGCCAAATTAATTTAAAAAACTTTGAAAAAAATGAATTGTTCGAAGCTTCAGGCGTCCGAAGGTAGCGCGCTTTCCCCTAAATATGTTTAATGAAGTATAAGTTCCTTAATGAATTACGGTTTTGCACTTAAAATGAATGGAAGAATTAAGGTTAGAACGTCTTTAAGATACCTCAAAGTTAAGATGAATATGATGGAATTAAAAGAACTTTTAGAATTTCTGAAAGATAATTTATAAAAACGTTTATAGCGGCCACTCATGATCTTAAAGCGATATCCAAAATAGTTTGGTTTGAAAGTCAATTAGTTGCACAAATTGTTTTAAAAAAAACCTTACCAAAATTATGACAAAATTGAGGAAAGGGAGGTCAATTTATATTATATATCTCATAAAGAACGAATAATGGTTTCTATTTCATTTCAATAAATACGAAAGGCACGTTTGTTAAATATTAATGTAATAATAGAGACGCTACAATATAAATTTAAATAACTAAATGTTTTACTATCAAAATATTTTTTTCACAGAATCCGTATATTAAAACAAATGCTTAAAGCTCATGAGCAAAACTAAGTGCGATGATCGGGTCACGACCGAGGTTATCACGGTGTTTTCTATCGAATATGTCGTCCAAAACACTTGCCTGGGGGCAAAAGTATGACGTGTTGCCTTTACAGAAAAAAAGGCATTTATTCAATTGAGCATGTTGTAATTTTCCTTCCATGTGACAAATAATTACAAGACAGAACGAGATAGAAAGAAAAACTGCTAACTTGCCGGCAATTTCACAATATTTCAACTCGTTTTCTTAAAGCCATGTATTTTAATAATTCCCAACTGTGGTTGGCTCTTTTTTGTATCGCCACATTTTGTTATTCCATCAAGCAAATCAACATTGAAGTCAATCATGTCCAGCAGCCACGAGAGTGAGAGGGATCACTTAAGTGTTTTAATTAGTGCAACTGTTTATGAATTTTCAAGAGTGTAATCTCTGTATGTGTCTGCTGGAATGCATTATTTGTGGATGATAGAAAAATAAATCTCGATCTCTATAGGCATCAATTAAATTCATGTATTCAAATCACCTTCAGATAGCTAACACTCCATTCTCTCTCAATTTTTTTCTCTTCTGCAGGTCATGAAAATTGCACATTCCACCATGATCTGGAGTTGGACCACAAGCCACCGACGCGTGAGGCCCTCCTGCCAGAGATGACGCGATCTTACCGGCTTCTGTTGACTGGCCTAGGCGAGGATCCCGATCGCCAGGGTCTCCTCAAGACACCCGAGAGAGCAGCTAAAGCGATGCTCTTCTTCACCAAAGGATACGATCAAAGTCTCGAAGGTAAGTTCCTCACTATATCACTAAATATTTCATTCTAACATCCCGATTCTTTATCATAATACCGTGCCATTTACAATAGAATTTCTTTCTTTAAAGAAAATAGAATAGAAAAAAAACACACAATTTTTGAATTGCCAAATAAACATAAAAGCTCCATTGATAACATTATTAGGGGAAAGTACTCACCCTTCGAACATTCATGCCTTCGAATAATGTGAATTTTCTTTTAGCTTTCCTAAGAGATTTACATATTTCTATTAAATATTAGTTGGCTGGCTTATCATCAGTTGTTGATAATTTCGTGATAATTTAGTGTAAATCTCTTTCTAAAAACAAAAGAAATTCACATTATTCGAAGGCATGAACGTTCGAAGGGAGAGCACTTTCCCCTACTATAAGTAAAAACTATTACAAAAAAAAACATGGAATAATTCCGTATATTAAATATTTTCCATAAAAAAATATTTCAAACAGCATAGAGACATTCTTAAAACCCAACCACCATAGGGGGAGGCTTTGATCGTTCGCACATACGCTACCTTCAGACACTTCATATTTCTCCCATATTCCTTTATGAATCTCACATATGGCTATATATTGTAATAGCTAACCTTAAATCCCATCTTTCCTGAAAAAGTTGAGAGTCTAATCCTTTTTTCCTAGTTTCAGGAAACAAAAAATAAAAACAGGTCCAAAACTGTAATTTTGCTGTGCAATATTTCATACGATTGTGCAGAATTAATATCACTTTTCTGAAAAACTACTATCACAAAGGGTAGAAGGGTTATTAGGAATCAGATTTATGTAAAAATCTTTTAGGCTGAACAGGCACTTTTTGTGGGTGGAACAAAATTCACAAACTTGACTCAGATTCATCGATCGCATATAGAAGACTGCTTCTTTCAGATATTTTCCAGGAAACTTCATTTTAGATACGATCCCTCATATTCACATCTATTGTAATCTACCGATTTGATCCACCACTAAAAAGGAAAACTTAAAAATCGTAAAGTTGATAAACAAGAAGTAATTTGACTCAAATAGGCCGCAGTTGAGTAATTATTAAGCAATTTTGCATTTCTTTGATATAAAAATATTTTTCAAGCTTTTCAAGCTTGCACAAACTGAATGTGCAATGAAAGAATCACATCTGCAATAAGCTCATACAGTTTACAACTGGTTTTTTGACAATCTTTGACATAACCTCACTATTGTGTTGTTTTGCATGACAAAGAAAAGAAATTGTCCGTGAGAAGCTGTTTTGTGAAAATTTTAGCTTGTTCACCTGCTGAAGCTCAATATCTGTGCTAAATCCCGATTCCTGCAGCTGCAGGAACAGAGAAATCTTCAATGATGCGCATTCAAACGTTTTTGTGCATATCCGGCTCCGTGGAGGAATAGTGGAATCATGTGTGGTCTTCTCGCTTGCAAAGTTTTAGTCAATTTTTAGCTTTAAAAACTTATTGATTCGTGTAAATTTGGTGATATTTGGACTTTTCAAGAAAGTATTCATCAGATTTAACCGTTTCGGGAGTGAAATTCTCGTAGAACCAATCAAAAAAATGGTTTTTAATGTCAATAAAACATCTCTCAGAAAAGTTCCAAAAAAGTGATATTAAAATGTTTTATTCTATATAAAAATGGTTTAATCAAGTAGATTAGAGTTCCCTTTAAACAATGATGTGCAACTTTTAGTGTCCGGTGCAAAATTTACGGTGAAAATGGGGTGTTCAATGATGGCGTGAATCGTGTGCGATAATAGAAACTTGATTCATCTATCGGATAAATCGCCATTAAATTTTCATTTTCCTCTGGAGGAAAATCTAAGGATTTCCTGGAATTTTGTTTGGTGGGATTATAAACCTTATAAGTAAGACATTTTTTTGGCATAGTTGGAGAATCCATACAGTTTGCATGGTAGTCAGAAAAAATCACTGAACTTGAACATCATTTTTGTATGCGAAAGTTCAAAGCCTCCCCCTAATACATATAAAATAAGAACACGGTACAACTTTCCTTAGAAGAACTCACTGTATGAATCACAGAAAATTTCTAGAAAATCTAAAACCCTTTATGTGCTTAATAGGAACTACTTAACAATCCAACATTATCTATAGAAATTATTCAATTTTGAGAAAAAGAAATTACAAAGTTTTTTCAAAGAATATTTATTGAAAAAATAACATTTTATCAGGGTACAAGTTAGCAAAGCCTCAGGCAGAGCTTCTTTCTTTTTTTGACATTATAGAAATTTCATCATTTTTTGTGTATAGAGAAAAATAATACTGAGTAAAATTATTCTTTAGAACGTTTTTATATTTCCTGCATTTTCGTCGGTATAATAAATTTTGCAAAAAACTCCAGAGAGTATAGTATTTTAAAATTTCGCATTTTTCTAAATAAGAACGGAACATTTAGATCTTTATATAACTTCACAAATTCTTAGGACAACTTTTAAAGAAATGGTTTTGAAATTTTTCTTGGTCTAAGAAAATTTACATCACGTTATACTTAGATTTTAAACCTCCTTTTTTAGTTTTTTTTTCAATTTAGTACTCAATTTAAAAATCAATTGCTTAAATCTTTATCAGAATTGGGGGTAAAAGAGTGTTATACGCTATTCAAATACCTGCATTTATAGAAAATTTTTCCTCTAAAATTCACAAAAGACTTCTAAACGTTTCTAGCACTTCATGATGAAAATCACTCGTGCTGTCCTGATATCATATTTAGTACTTAAATATAAGTTGTTTTATTTTAGTGCAACAGATATCAGGTTTTATAAAAAAAAATATCCTAATAAATCAGAGTTAATTGCTTATGCTTGTTATTTAATTATTTTATTTGTAAAATTTCACAAAAGACCCATTACACTATTTTAAATTGTACTAAAAATATAAAAACAATCCTCTGTCAGCAGTGTATAAAAAAATTGAATAATAATTTGCATTTATCTCTTTTTTTCTTAAAACTGAACCTACCGACTGTTTTTGGTCGTTTTCCCTAGCGCGCTCTGTCAAATATCGCGGTTGGATAGGATGTAGACTCAACAAACTTTTCTTGGATAAGAGGAAAAATTTAAAATTCAAACACTGAAAAATATATTACATGCGTATTTTAAGAAAGTCATAAAATTTGATAGCGATATTGCCACTCTATAAATATGTATTAATCTTAAAAACTTTATAAACCGGCTTGATTAGGTTTAATGTTAACAATTTAGCATAAAGTGTAAATTTTAAGTTTCTCGTTTAGTACATTCGTGTACTAAATATTTAACTGTAATATTATTTGATATTAAAATAAGGAATATCACGTTAATACTGTTCAATAAGACAATCGCATTGTTATTTCTTTATTTTGATAATAAACTAACGTAGGTTAAAATGAAGTAAATTTTAAATCAATACAAAATTTTTGAACTTAGCAGAATCATTAATAAATCTCAAAAATCTAATCGCGAATGAAGAAATGCAGATCAATTTTATCGAGCCTTTTATTAGACCATTTTACAATCAATGTAAAAATATCACAAATTCTCACCAAAATTAGGGCTACTTTTTCAGAAGGTACTTTGCCCCTAAATTCTCTATTTGAACATTTGAAAAATGAACAATTTCAATTACTAAAATATACAGCATTTTTTCAATTTGAAATAAATAAATATTCAGCGCTTCAAAAGCTCAAATATTTGCCAAAAGCCTCTCTGATAAAATAAACAAGAATATTCCGCGAATTGTTTACTCGGTATTCAGATCAAATATTAACTCACAATCGAGTGCTTTCATTTTAATCGTTTTCAATTTCTTTGTAAATTGAAACAATTGTATTTCTTTTTGAGGAAGAAATTGCTGACCATTTAAGCAATATTTTATTAAAATAAATCCTTAAGGCTCTCATATATTTGTACTTAAAGATATTTATGCATAATTCAGCAAAATAACATTATTGTTAGATGATTAAATTCCAAGAGAGATGTTCCAAATTGAATGATAGTTTGCAGTAAAAATGTCCATAGTGTAGCATTATTGGTCAGTTAGAAACACTATTTCGACCATGTATTCATTTTTGTTTATCTTCTCACTTTAGATCAAATATTGATTTTATAGAGATACTAGCAAATTGCATTTTTGACTTTCTTCAATTTCAAACTCTTCTCGTTTAGTTCCAAAAGAAAGCAATATGAGATTGTTATTATACAATATTCAATAATTCGGTATACTAGAAAAGGAAACGTGTACTAAACCAAAGAACAATATTTTAGCACTTTTCGGAGCTATTTTTCAAAAAAATAGCTCCAGCACATGTTTTAGATCAGGAAAATTTCATGAAATCGAAATTAAAGGCTCCGGCACACCTTTTAGATCGGTCAAATTTCATGAAATCAAAATTCATTTCTCTTTCTTTCTTAAAAAACTTGCATAAGTCTATACCACTCTTTCGGTCTCAAAATTGAACTGAACCAAATTTAATTTGGTGTGATGTTCAAAAGAAGAAGAAGAGTGCGAAAGAGTAGGATAGACATTATGCTAAACTTTTAAGAAAGAAAGGGATGTGAATTTTGATTTTATGAAATTTGACCGATCTAAAAGGTGTGCCAGAGCCATAACTTTCGGTTTCCTCAAGCGTACTGTATATTTCTATCTCAATCTTTCGTAGTTCGTAGTTTTCTTCTTCTTGTAAACATCACAATTAATTCAATTTACACTAGACTTCCCGATATTGGGCTGATAGGGACCGAAAATAACAAATAAAACATCCCATGCGAGAAGGGGGATTTAAAAAAAATCCGGTGTTTGACAAGCTGTCGCCCGAATATCGGGAAGATCTATTTAGATCAATACATTGTATGTGCTAAAGAGTTGTATAGGCAAATGCAAGACGTTTGAGAAAGAAAGAAATGTGGATTTTGATATTCAAATATAGATCACGCAAAAGTTTACGTAATCAAGATTCACATCCCTCTCTTTTTTTAACCTTTTGCATACCTATATCTGTCTCTTTCTGACTCTTCTTTTTCTTCTGAACGTCACGACAAATTTAATTTAGTTCAATTCAATTTTAATTACACGAAATTTTACTGATCTAAAGTTGTGTCAGAAGCGTAATGTTCTAAATTGAGTACTAATCGAAGTTGATTTTTTACTGCTAATTTGTATACGGTACCGTAAGATATTGAACTGTAATATAAACTGTAATAATATGGTCTTGGAAGATAATAAGCTCCACATATGTAGATTCGATACTGGAAGACGTAAACGACAAATTGAATACTAGACTGATACTTTCCAAGAAGCAGATAATAATCCAATTTTCTACTTTGACTTGTAAAATCTTAGCCTTTGCAAAATGTGAGATTGTAGAGTGGAATTCTCTGAACTTAACACCAAAATCCTTTTCCCCATGAATCATCAAACATTCAGCATATATATTTCACTTTATAGCACCTAACGAGGAATCCTTTGAAGAATTCCGCCTGGAATTTCCATTTTGTGGTTCAGAGGCCCCTAAAACCCTCCCAGGACCCCCATCCAATCTCTGTGAATTGCCTCTGCTGAATGTTCTTGACATGAGAGGCGGTCTGCTAATGGCATCACATACATCGCATAATGTTCATGCCAAAGGGAAGCTCCTCAGTGGCTTAATCGCCTCTCGAATGTCTTCATTCAAGACTGACTGTGGCTAAATACAGAAATATAAATTAAATTGCCTCTGTGGTTTTTGCGGAGTAGAACACCCAAGTAAACTCACAAAGAACCGACCATTTTTGCAATGGTCACAAACAAAGCATAAAATGCCATTCATCAAGAAAAAGCGTCAATTTTCAAATTTTGGCACTTTTAGTCAAAAGACAACTTAACATTTTATTTGAATTGCTTAACAGATAGATTAAATCTTGTCATAGAAATATAATTAAACTTTACTCATTCTAAAACATAATAGTTTCTGACAAAACGTTTTAGTTTCATTACTACAGGGGGTAATGAAATGAAGCTTTGGGATGTCGCAGAAGTCTTCAGAATTAACATGGTAAAGTTTTTGAGAACAATTCGTCACGATGAACTTCACACAACACACTTGTTGAGCTTTTGTGGTACAGGAAATATTATATCACATCCCAAATGTTATTATACAACTTTCTGAAATTGGATTATTGCAAGTGAGGTCCAATGAATTAAGATTATTGTTTATACGTTAAATGGTCTTCATCCAATAGCAATTTTACAGCCCATAAAATTCAAAGAATCTCTTCTTGATTTACAGATCATTTTTGTAGACTTTTCTGCTCGCTATTACTTAAATGTGTTCTAAATGAACAGTGCTATAAGATCTAATTATGTGTTAAGGTTCCACGTAACACAAACCACTTATAAATTAGCCGAGACACATACCAAGTTGCCATAAAAATAAAAATGAAATGAGTTTTCCATACTAAAAGAATTCAGAAAACGGTTTTTCAACGTTTCACTTCAGTTTTCCTGAAGCCTTAATTTAAAAGAAAAAAATACCATAGAATCATAAAATCGCAAAATTTTATTATTTTATGGTATCTTTTATGGTATTTTTCTGTTACAGCTTTAAAAGAAATATGGTAATTTTTCTTCAGAACTCACAGCCAAAATGTCCTCAAGAAAAAAAAAAACAAATTCGAAAATAGGTTTAGAAAGCCAAAAAAGACTATTTTACTTCTGGAAGTTCATATTATGCATATCCATTACAATTTTCTTTATAATCACTGATTCACTTCTTTGGCAGCTTAAATTCTCACCGTGATATTTCATAAATTTTTTCAAACCTTTAGTTTTACCTGAAAATTCGCAAGGTTTTCTTTACTTCTAGAACTTGAGGTTGAGGACCGTTCTTAAACATTAGAATTAAAGAAAATCACACGCACTTACGGTAATTTTCTTTTCAAACTTCGAAATATCTCAGGTATTAAAAAATATCAGTCTTCCTTTTTTTACACTTTTCACAGAAAAGTCAAAGCAATGAGGTTCAATATTTTTATTGCCTCTAATATAATCACTGAGTTCCTCTCTTAATAGCTTCTTAGTTAAGAAATTTCTTAATTTTTCCAACATTTTGTGAAAGCTTGCATTTAAAATTCGGACTTAAATTTAAACTTTTCGAACACCAACGACATTTTATGCAAATAGAATTCCATTTATCTTTTAGCCAAGACACTATTCGAGAATCAAACTCCAGCCGTAAATGAACGGTATGTGTCTCAGGTGATTTTACTTAAGAATTGCACCAAAATTCTCTCAATTTCTAAACATAAAATATATTTATTTAACTTTATAATGTGTTACACAGGCTTCAGACCTAAGGCTTAGCCACATGGCTTAACTTCTCTAATTTCTTATCAGGCAATTTTTTTGGGAAATTTTGACTTAGAATTGGATTATTAAGGACAAATAATCTATTACATTCTGCGGAATCAATTAATTTGGTTGCAATTTAGGATTTTGAGACCTTTGGGAACTAGGCTTAACCTCAAGTCTGAAGACAGCTTTATCCTAAATTCGTAACAATCCTTAGTCATTCTTTGAAAATGGTCTAGATATTACAGCTTTCTACTGCTCGAACTCAAAGAAAGACCGGTATATCGGGTCGAAGGAACACCTGTTCAAGAGGAAATCCCTATTGGCATTTTTATCAAAATGTTGAAATTTATTCAACAGGAAAGTACTCTCCCTTCGAACGTTCATGCCTTCGAATAATGTGAATTTTCTTTTAGTTTTCCTAAGAGACTTAAACTTTTCTATTAAATATTAGTTAATTATAATTATCATAATTGTCACATAATTATCAATTATTGATAATTATGTGACAATCTGTGGAAATATCTTAGAAAAATTAAAAGAAATTCATATTATTCGAAGGCATGAACGTCCGAAGGGAGAGTAGGGTGGAGTAAGTACTTTTGGCCACTTTAAGGTTTCATGTGCTTGTAATTTTTATAATCTTTATTTAAATAAAATGAAATTTTGTACAAAGTTACCATAAAGCCGTTTCTTCCTAATAACCCAAGAGAATTCCCAATTCTTTTTTGGATATTTTAGTGAAAAATGCATTTTATGCAACTATGCATGTTTCAGTACTTTTGGCCACTTTGTAAGCACTTTTGGCCACTTGTTTTCAACAGAATTTTAATAAAATAAGAGAAGAAATAGCTTTCGAAAACTTTCACAAATACACAGCAAAAGTTCTATTCTTATTTAACACAAATTTTATGTGATTTAGAGTATTTTAAACGATTTTTTGCATATTTTCTATTTGATGTAAAAATCAGTCAAAAGTCACGATTGTTTTTACTGAAATCCGCGAGGTGCGCCATGTGTAAAATGTATGGGAAAATGAATGGCCAAAAGTACTTACACAGACGAAAAAAGTAAGCTCTTTTAGCCACATCCGATTTTCATTTAATTTGTTAGAAAATCTTAATAAGGATAATATCTAAATTAACTAAATTAAAATTTAGTTAATTAAGAAATGGACTTTCATTGAAAAACATCAAATATTTTCATCAAAAATATGAAATAATGCAAAACAATTTCTCTTAACATTAACAAGTTTCTTAAGAATCCCATGCTTTTTTAGTGATTATTTACCTTGTCGATAATTTCTTTCAATAACTTAGAATTAATCAAGTCGATACAAAATCAAATATGGTTTTCTGATTCGTTAGATTAGATGTCACGAAATATGACCGATTTTCCTGTTCTAAATAAACTCATGATTGCCTTACAATGTGATTTTACTTTAGGTGGCCAAAAGGGCTGACTCCACCCTACTATTCCCTAGTGTGATGTTTTTTCTGTATTATACCTGTTCCTATAAAGAGATATGTTCGAAATTCCTATCCAAAATGGTACAAAATAAGGTTCCAATAGGTCCTGACACGAGTTCTTAAAGTGTCAATCAGTGTTCCTTACAGTGATTTTTTCAGCTTGTCACTATTCCGAAACTTAAATGCTAAGAGATATCGAGTTCCGATTTTCGAAGACCCCTCCCCTCCATAAGTGGGCAATTATATCGGACGGTCTTTATTCCTTTTTTACACACTATTTTGCACAGTTTTCAACCAGTTTTCTAGTTGAGAATTGATTTCTCATTTGTGAATCAATTTAACCGTTATACTCGTACATCCAAAAATCACGCGAAAAGACAATTCATGGAGAGTTTCTATCTCGTAGATTTGAGCATTCCCCAAAACTGGGACACTTTTCCGTCTCTTTTTTCTTTGGTAGCATTTGTTCTACCACTAAATATAAGCTCATAATTTGACAATCATAAATGGTAAAACTTCTCAAGAGCACTTTAGCTAAAGATTGAGTTAGAACATCGATTAAATGGACGATGGTACGTTGAGGAATTCGGCCAATTTGTGTCGTAACAAATTTTCCATCCTCTGCGAGTGTTTTTCCTTGTCGTTTAAGTGGCCCCATTTAATGTCCTCTCCCCTTCCATGTCGTAGCAAATAAAATTCAACAAGTTGTAACGAAACTATCTCATGACATTAAATCCTTCACATTCTCCTGCGTTGGTGTCAATTGTCCAAGGAGGGTGGTGAAGTCACTTTCAGCATGTGAACACTTTTCTCCCCAAAGTATTGATTTGTTCTACTTCCTTGGGGCTTAGCACCAGCACAACCAACGAAGAGTCAAGTTTGAACGCCCCCGCAATATCCAAGAACTGAATGGATGGAATGTGGGTAGTGCTGGAGCAAAAAAAAATCCCAGACACACTCTAAATCACATCCAAACCCCCAAGAGTTCGTATATTTTATCATCATCCCAGGGTGAAAGATGCCCAAGAGAGAGAAAAAGAGGAGGAGACCAAGGGTATGGGTAAGGTATTCGACTCATGACAATTGCCATCTCCAACAAGAGAGAAAAATGTCGGGGGAAAAGCTCGTGTGGTGTAGTATCGAGACGAAAAAAAAATTTATCGACGTTAGAACGTGATTCTTAAATAAATTTAGTCAATTGGAAATGATGTTGGATTTATACATATAGAAGCTCTGTCAATGTATCATTTCCCTCTTTCCCCAAACTTCAACTGTTCTATGATGAAAAATTCCTTAAAGTATTCAAAGATTCTTCATCATTATGCGAATTGTTTTAAATTTATCAGCAAATGGAACGTGAAGGATCGTACACGAAATTTCCATAAAGTTTTCCAATACGTATCTGATTTTGTGGGTGTTTACCTAACGAATTTGTTATGGGGGAGGATAACCCTTGTGTTTTGATTTGCATGATAAAATGAATGAATTCTTCAAATGATTGGAATGAATCGAATAAATCCTGTTTTCCGCTATTGATTCTTCCATCATTATTTTAAAATGATTTCGTTTTTTTATGGATGATCGTTTTTTCTTTTCTTTTAATATTAATCTATTAACTTTAACAAACAATTTATTCGAATACTTCTTTAAAAAATTTTTACCTCTCCAATTTATCAAGAAATCTATATAATAATTGAAAAATAAATAATTAGGTATGGGAAAGTGGTCTGTATTTGAATGCGGTAACCTTTGAACATTTATTTTTTCTCCTATTTCCCAAAGTAAAAATTCTATTTTGTTAACCGAAGTTAATAGAAAATAGTTAGTTGTATTGACTATAGTTTAGAGAATAAGGTTTTTGCTTTGAAAAATAAAATAAAAATTGAAATATTCAAAGGCTGCCGCATTCAAAGGCAGGCCACTTTCCCCTAATGTAAATTTTAAGAACTAAAAATTGAGAACAGTTAACAGCGCCGCTATCGGGAGATTTAACTAAAAAATACCTCATTTTCTTTTAATAGTTTTTTTTCATTCTAATAAAATACCTATAAAATTAAAATTTTTTAATCATATAAAAGTATAACACTTAAACTACATCTGATATAATTCGTTTAAAAATTTTGAAAATTCTGCCCATGGAACCTGATTTTCGAAACCCTTTTTTGAAAACCAACTTACTTTTCGATATCCATGATTACTGGAATAAATACATGAAGTCAAAAAAATATTTCCTATTAGCTGATTAGTAAAACTCGTATTTGGACCAAGGATTTTTGAAAATAACATAAATTTGTGTTTTTCGGAGTATTTTATACAAAAATTACCATGTACGACGTAATTTTAACCACGTTTTGTCCTGTAAAATAAGTTGCTATCAAGGAAATACACAATCGTTCGACCAAGGACTAATTTAATTCACAAATTTAATTTAACAAGAAATAGGGTCGGAGGAACGTCTGTTCGACAGGGAACCCCTATTGACACTTTTGTCAAAATGTTGAAAATTATTTAATGTATCTAGTAAAATATAAGTAATATATCGTTTTTTCTGTAATATACCTTTTACTATAAACAGAGATGTGCAAATTTCATATCCCAAATGCCACAGAGTAGGGTGTCAATAGGTGCTGACACGAGATCTTAAAGTGTCAATAGATGTTCCTTCCACCCTACCTAGTTTTTTTCCGATGCATCTACAGTGGGTGTCAATAGTTTGTTGATTAATTAATGTTTGAGAAATCAAGTGAAAAAAAAAGATATAAAAAAAATCCTTTTTCAAATTTTTCTTTTTGCTTAGATATTATTTATATTTTTCAAAAAAATTAATTTTGCTGGGTCTACCAGTAGAGTTTTTCAGATGTACTCGTACCTCATCACTATAATATCTGACCATTTTATGTATAACCTTTCGTGAGTTTCTATAAAATTTGGCAATTAAGCGACACCGATACATTCCAACAGTATCTCTAGACGATTTTCCCACCTTTTAACTTTTGGTAATTTTCCAATTTTAACCTAAATTATAAATTTATCAAAAACAGATTATTTCTTGTTATCTATAATCACTTTTATATACAAATATTTACCATTGACAACTATAAAAATGTACAAACCCACCATTTGCCTCTCAAATGACATAAACTCAAAATGTAACCGGTTTACATTAAGTTGTTTGCATGTTTTAACCATTTTGAATTACTTTTTCAAATGGGGCAACAAACTTTTGATTTTTCAAAAATGATCATATTTTGAAAAACAATTATTTTTGATGAAATAAAATTAATTATTTTTTTTGAAAAATATAAATAATATCTACGGATTACAGAGAACCCATTTGCAAAAAGAAAAAATTTGAAAAAGTATTTTTTTCTATAATTTTTTCAGTTGTTTTCTCAAACATGCATTAAGCAACAAACTATTGACACTCACTGTTTCTTTTAATAATCTTGTTCACAAAAAAGTGAGTTTTTTCCAAAAAGTTCTCCAAAATCTCATCCCAATGGCTGAATTTTTATTTTTTTAAATAAAAATTTCAAAAATTAGTTTAAATGTTACACTTTTATGTCTAAGAAGTTAAATTAAATTTTTACAATGTTGAAAAAACTTAAAGAAGAGATACTGTTTTTTTTTAGTTTTTGACCCATGTAACCACTTAAGACAAACTGAGTGTTCTTTCAAGCTTTTAGGTGTTGAAAATATTAATTTTGAATTTTATACTCTCATGAAAATAGGTTATTAAATCACTTTTATTTATTTAATAATCAGAGGAGAGCGCCCTACTTTCGGACGATTCAAGCTTCGGACAACTAACTTTTTTCTACGTTCTTAATGGACTTTATTCTTGGTTTTTTTTAAGGAAATTTGAGGCATTGGATTAGCTATTGAAATATAATATTATAATGGATCAAATTCATTAAAAAAAATTTTCAAAAAATGAATTGTTCGAAGCTTGAGTCGTCCAAAGGTAGCGCGCTTTCCCTTAAATTAAAATTTTCCAAAACAGAGATAAATAGTAAAACCACTTCATATTCAACAAATTCAACTCAAAATTTTCCTTATTAGGGCACAAGGAGGTAATTTGGAATCGGATTTAAATTAGAATATTGATATTTCCTAACTGTTATAGATGGGCAAAAGAAAAAGACTACAAAGCTTTTATTATAGGGCTTCTAAGGGAAAGCGCGCTACCTTCGAACGCCTCTAGCTTCGACAAAAAACTCATTTTTTCAATATGTTTTTAATGAATTTGAACCATTATAATATACTTAAATATGGGCCAAATCCATTAAGAACATAGAAAATATTGAGTTGTTGGAAGCTTGAGTCGTCCAAAAGTACCGCACTTTCCCCTACTTCCAAGTGTTTTTTTTAAGAAATCCCAAAATTCTAAATTACCCCATTGCACCCTAAACCTTTTAATTTATTAAATATTTAAATTTAAAAAATGTCAAATATTAATTTAAGTAAATTTTGCCTTAAAATCGTCATCGCAAAGTACAAATCGGCCTTAAAAAATTGATTTAGGGATTTAAATCAAAGAATTACAGAGGAAGTCTCAAAGAGTGATGATTGTTTTATAATGTTGTTTTTAATTTATTTTTAAAATTTCCCCACAGCAATGGTGACAAAGCAGAACATGCTGAAATTTTTCTTATCACAATGTCATAATACAGACTTTATTGCTGGTCACAGATCAAAAAGTCAAGTCTTATTTTCTCCTCATTCGCTTCTTGAGATTTGCTTCTCGAAAATCAATTAATCTGTTGTTTTACTCAGTTATTTTTTCGTTAGAAAATTATTTCCTGTCTTAGACTTTCACTAGGAATTAGGTTCATCAACGAAATGTTTAAATTCTCCTTCAATTTAATTATTTAAGAGAATTATCAAAATATTGACATATTAATATAGTTCCTCCTCATTGGAATTCTACATAAAGAGGCTATTTATCAGCCTCATTAAGCTTCCTGCTGTGCATACATCCCTTAATCGGAATTAATTTTGAAGCGAATAATTTAGAAACTTGTTAACTAAATTTTAATGAAACGTGCAATTGCGCAATTTACAACACAATAACAGCATGATTAGGGCATAATGCTTGGAATTTGCATTCTAATGAGCAAATGAGAATGCAAATCGATTTAATATTTTACTGCTTGAATAGCATTAAATGGACGGTTATTAATTACTAAAGATTGGACCATTTGTTAGATTAATTGCCACTGTGAATTGAGATAATAAAGGTATTTACTGGTCAATTTAATCATTTTCAGAAGCCCTCAATGGCGCTATTTTCGAGGAAGACACCGACGAGATGGTTGTGGTGAAGGATATCGAAATGTTTTCAATGTGTGAGCATCACTTGGTGCCCTTTTATGGGAAAGTCTCAATTGGATACTTGCCATGCAAGAAAATCCTTGGACTCAGCAAATTAGCCAGGTGAGTTTTATTTGGCAAGAAAATAAAGTTTTGAAAGACCATATAGGGTAAGTGTGCCAAATTTCGGCATAGTTGCATGTAAGCACCGAAGTCCTAAGTTTGAAATGCAATATTTTTAATTCATATTGATATTTTTTGTTACTTCCTTTTCGGGAGGGTTGTGTGGAACCTTCAAGACTAGTTTATCATTTTTGTTTTCTTTAAATCACTTCTTAAAATATTGAAAAATTAATAAAAATATGGACATTGCTTTGGGTAGTATTTCGGCCACTTTGTGTGAAATTTCGGCCACCTTTTTTCTGACCACATTTTGTGACGGAACGGATAGAAAATTTCAAAACGTCAAACGGAACGAGTTTAATATTTAATTTAATACGTTTATATGACTCACAAGCCTTGATATCTTCCGCGTAATTTGTCCTGAAGGCCTGAAGAGTAGCATCTCAAATTTACGCGCAGATTCCCGTAGCAATTTGCACTTCCTGAACTCTTCCAAGGCCTTTTCCACATCATCTTTTTCATAGAAGCGATGGTTTTTTTCTCTGGACATTGTAGAATTCAGAAATTGAAAAAGAAAACATAAAATGAATAAGAAATTTAGGAAAGCAAAAGATGTGGCCGAAATAGGCAACACTACCTCACTGTAGAGACGCTCACAAAGTATATACTTTTTTACGCGATATACAGGATCCAGCTGGGAAATTTTACCCGAAATTTAAAGATTGATTCACTATTAACATAAACAGAAACAATCTTTAGTGAAAACTAATCAATTTTCATGAAAAACACCGAAGGAAAACCTTCTGCACTTCACCACAAATCACAACACTGCTAGAGAGACAATCGATCTATCACATTTTTTGTAAGACTCTTTCCACACTGAGTTTTTACAACACAATTTAAATTCAAATTATACCTATAATTTAACTGTCTTTGTGTTAATACATCCTAAAATGAATAAATATTTGAAAGCAAAATGAATTCATTGACTATTCGAAGATTACATACATAATTTTAATTAATTTATTTGCATGGCCGAAATTATACTCAAAGTGGCCGAAATTAGAAGCTGGCCGAAATTTGGCACACTTACCGTACCTATTTCAAATTCCCACTGAAAATGTAAACCGATCTTTAAAGAAATGTTTAAACATCTTACAAATACAAATTGTCGTAGATCTCCTGACCATAAATTATTAAATAAAAGAATTACCAAGAGCAAATTTCTTTTTTTGTAAAATTAAGTATAATTGTTTTTCGAAACACTTTAATCCCGTTTATTTTCATTTCCAAACTGATATTATTTTTAATACATTTTAAAGTTGAAAGTTTTTATAATGTTTGATAGAATAAAATAATTTCTTTGAGTAAACCACGCTTTCAAATTTAATCTATAAAGAAACCCATTAAAAGGATCCCTTTTATAAAAATAGGCCACGCCCACTTAATACACTAAATAAGTTAACATAATGTTGTTATATTCACTAAATAAATATGTTGCGTATTTTATAATGAGCAACATACTCCAATATTTATCCCCCCTCCACTTAAAAAATTATAAATATTCAGGGATATAGGTAAATTGTCTCTTTAGTCACGCCCACTTATTGTATTTTTGCTCCCCAACGTACACTCCCCTAAGTACACGTTTTTGGCAGACTTTCTTAAAGATTTCTAATTAAAATGTGAAGAACAGTGCAGTGGCGGATACAGCATGAAAGACCTAGTCGGCAAATGGATAATGCGGGCCTCGGGATACCAAGAACCAAATTGTGAATACTAAATTGTATAGGTATTACGCTAGATTGAGATGCCCATAATTTAGGATTGATAAGAAGTTCTAATTAGTGTCAAAAGTATAGCTGGGATATTAGAAAGAGAAGTAGCCACATTGGAGGAGAATTATCCCCAAAACAAACCTTTTAACTGCTCGAACTCCAAAAGAGAGCAGTTTTCACAATCGACTTTTTTCAAACGCAAAAAAGAATCTTCTCGAAAATTTTCAAAAAAAATAAGTTCAATTTTCTACGAATTTGAGCTTATTTAAAAATCAATAAAATTCTTAATATGGACCTCAAGGAAAACGAAAACCATTTACAGGAACTGTTTTTCGAGGAAACTGTTTTTTTTTTAGATTTACTCAAAGAAGTCCAAAAACGTTCTCATGGATCTGAAAAGCTTTTTATTGGAGAAAATTGCATTTGAAAACTTCAAAAAGAATTTCCTTAAGCGACATTCTTATTCTAAACAGACTTTTAGATTCTTTACTGACATAAGTCTTATTTTAATCCGATTTTTATGATTTTAACCCTTTAAGGACGATTGAAACACCGGTGTCCCATAAAGAAAATAATTTTTCCTGACTACCTTAAACTATTTTATTTCTAATGTTCGTACGTAATTGCAAAGTAGAAGGTTGAAAGAATTTAGGATATTTTTTAAAAGTCTCCAGCAAGTTACTATATTGTAAACTTTAAGCTCGAAAATTGCGAATTCTGAAATTCTCATATTCAAAATTATTTTATTTTTTTTTTAAGAAAAACCGTTTTGCAAAAAGAAACTACAATACTCAAACATAATATTTTTCATTAGATTGAAAATGATCAGTCATTGGTATCGTCAGAAAAATTACTTAAACTTTTGGGCTATTTTTGTTCCTATCGTTCATAGAGGTAAAAAATACACAGAATCAGACTCTGTTGGATTTTCGAAGATTAGATGTAAGACGTTTCACAAGTTTTGTTAATTTTTTTTAATTTCATTTTTATTACTGATTTTCGGTCAGTGAAAACTGTCTCGTCGTTAAAGGGTTAAGTGGTTCAGACAGATCATAACTTGTTTAATAAGAGGCGGGGGCGGGGCCTCAATTTCCAAAATTGGATTTTCTAGAGTCTTTCTGGGCATAATAATATTACGTGATTAAATTGTTTAAGCGACATTCAAAATTCCCTTTTTAAATTCGAAAATCTTGTGTATTATAACCTCCCAAAAGCTACAAGCAAAATTTCCGTTAAGCATTCCTAAAGAAGGAAGGCGTGGTCTAAATTCTAAAGCTATTCATTTGTGAAACTTACACTCAAGAAACAAATTCTACTTCTGTGAAAAAATACAAGAGTTTAATTTAATTCATTTTAAAAGGAAATGAAAGCATTTTCATGCATAAAATTTTAAATAAATAAAATTTCTGAAGCAGATTCGCAGGGGAGCGCTTTCAGGCTTCGAACACTTTATATTTCCCATATTTTAAATGAATATAACCTCATTTTTTTTTCAGGGAATTTATGACTTTAAGACTACTAAAACATATTGCCATATGGTTAGATTTATTAAAAGAATATCGCGAATATCGAAGCCACAGTGTGTGCGAAACATGAAAGCTTTCCCTCATTTCATTTATTTGAAAACGAGAAATTACAAAATCCAATTGAATGACTCACAGTTTAAAGAAAACTTTCGATTGAAAGGCATGAAACTTTTTCTATACAATAATACTTGCAATAAAATCTTAATCAATATTTTTTCTTTATTAATACAAACAAGTCTTTTTCGTACACTTCTTCGCATTCGAACTTTATAAACTTTTACTTTTCAGAAATTTAAACAAAAAAAAATATCCCTCCACTTGTAGAATAGAATCAAATTATTTTTACCTTCCTTGTTGAAAGTCAATTATTTCCTCTCTTTAAATTTGCACAATCCTCATTTTTAATCTAATTCCGTTATTCCTCGAGCTTTTCCCTCCCAAAACAATCACACAGTCAAAATGCAATGACGAAAAGTGAATGAGGAACTAATGGGAAACCCACCAAAAGGTCTCAATTTGATTTTCAGGTGGAAATTCAATTAGATTTTGCCATTTGAGACACTATCATTGAATTTGATTCACCATTGAAATGCCATAATTAAATTGGTTTTGTCTCCCATTCCCAGAATCGTGGAAATTTTCTCGAGGCGCCTTCAGGTTCAGGAGAGACTCACGAAGCAAATTGCTGTCGCCGTCACACAAGCCGTACAACCAGCCGGTGTGGCTGTTATTATTGAGGGAGTGTAAGTCAAATCTATATAACAGCTCTATACCTTTTGCACTAGGGAAAGCATTAATAAAAGTAAAACTATGGTGTAGTCACACCTTCAGTCTCTCTACATTTTGCCATAAATCAGCTCCTATACTGGCGTCTCCTACCTTTACCTCAGGAACACGTGTTTGTGATAAATTTAAAGGGACAAAGTGGAAGAAAATCACTTGTAACATTATTGATTTTAGAGTTAAAATACAAGCAAAGACGTAAAATAAATTGTACCTGAAGATAAATGGATTGAGAACTGTTAACAAGCTGAAGTGATATGGTGATATTCCATTGAAAAATTAAAAAAAAAAATAAATGAAAAAGGGAAAATGGAATTTTCCCTTAATTTCCTTTAGTACATGAACGAGACACCCGAATAAATGGGGCAATTTTTTCAGTCTTCAAACATTTTTCAATGGAATAGGGTAAAGTGATACAAGTTGGGCATAGTGTTACAAGTTGGACAATTCGCCGGTACAAGTTGGACATGGTCTTTTTCTTGATAAAACAGTACAAAATTTGTTTTTCAGCACAAGGAACCAAATTATAAAACTAAAGCACTAAAAATATACAAATAAAAATGAAGTACTAAATTTATCAAGAAAAAAAGCCCTGTCCAAACCATTGATTGTCCAACTTGTACCACTTTACCCTAGATCCATTATTTCTCTTCACGAGGATTTTTTCGCCTTTCCTTTAAGATCCGTCTAAGCAAAAAATTATCAAAAGAAAAGAACTTTAATTTTTCCTTATCTTTAAAGAACCAACAATAAATCTACGTGACTAAAACTGCTCCCTTTTTCCTTTTCAATTGAGATAAGGTATTCTTTTATTTTTATTTGCAATGTAAATACCCTTTGTCAAGAACATGTTTGAAAGAAAACAAGAAAAGAAAAATATCTAGCTTACATGTTGCGTGCTTCAGCTAAATGTACAAATTTATATCTGACAAATACCTTGTAAAATTGTTCGTTAATGTTAAATACAAAGTTTTCGTAAATCGTTATAACCCACCAAAAAATTCGTAAATGTTTGTACTTTTTACAAACATGGTTCGTAACATGATCATATTACCAACATTTTTTGTCTTTTTTTACAAATATTTTTGTTGGTACATTTTTGTTTGCCTGGAAGAGCTTTACGAAAAATTGACAAAATTTTACGTATATTTTCTACATGTTTACGAACCTTTGCAAACGAATGTTTGTAAAAGAATGAAAAATGCTCGTCAAGTAATCAAATTACGAAAAATATTTGCGAAAAAGGTACAAACTTTTGCGAACTTTTTAGTCGATTAGGGAAAACTGGGGCACCACCAAACACGGGGTACCACCAAACACTGCGATTTTTTAATCAGATATTCGACTTCTGAGGACAAGGCTTATAGGAATTTATAGGTACTATAGGGATGCTTGTCCATTGAAGAAATGGTCGAGATATCCCAAGTAGTTTAGAAATAAAAATTAGTGTTTGGTGCTACCCCGTGTTTGGTGGTGCCCCAGTTTCCCCTATACGATTTACGAGAATTTATTAAGTCTCCCGTGAGAATTAACAAACATTTGCGAACAATTTTACGAAATATATTCTTGCTGTGTAATTTCAAGAAAACTCTTTGATCGTTAAATCTTGAGATCGGCGTTTTACTCTTTTTTTCAATAATTTATTAGGGCCTCAATAAGAAATCTAAGTAAGAAAGAGTATTTTCTGATTAAAAAGACCTTTAGACTTCAAACATTTTGCGTGGTTCAGAGAGAATCATAAAAGTTAATTAAATATTTAGTAAAACGGTATTTAGTAATTTTTTAATAAATAAAATTTAATAATGTTTTTAATATAAATTAAAAACACTTGAAAATTTTGATAAATTAATCCCGACTCTGTTCTTTGAAAGAAACTTTTAAAAGTGTTACAAGGGTACAAGGGTTAAGTAAATACTTAAGAAAATTATCTTAGATTTTGCTGTCCTTCTATTTCACAATTATCTAGAACACCAAATCTTTCATAATTCTAAATAGCTAAAAAAAAGTTTTCTTCTTTAGTACCCTGAATTCTAAAAGAGTCGAAAGTATTAAAGCTTGATTTCCCGATGAAATGTTACAATAGGGTAAAATAAGGTAATTTGGAACCATTTACAATTTCTAGAGATGCAAAAGAAAAAAATCGCTAAGAAAAGCTGTTGCTTTGCTTCTTAATCGTCTGGTTCTTCTATTTCGCGGTCTTTGTTTTCTCTTTTCTCATCTGAAACAGTAAGAAAATCTCAAATGCTCCAAATTGTAAATGGTTCCAAATTACATTATTTCACTCTATAGTTTTTTAATTAATTTTATTAGTAACGAAAAATTAAAATTATTTTTTTTTCAAACCTATAATTAGAAAGAGTAATGACCATAGAATGTAAATGGAGTAGAAGACTTAATTTTAAAAGATATTTATAATAGTTTTAAAAGCCTCTTTCACTAGGAATAAGCACCGTAACAAACTTATGATTCCTCCTGTACACATCTCATTATCATATGAATTTAGAAAATTCAGAAAATTAGAGAATTAGCAGAATTAAAAATAATTCTAAATTTTCTCCTCAATTCTGATAATAGCTTTAAGATTTAATATACCGTAAGTGCGGATGACTTTGACACCCTCTTGTTCGTAAGCTTTTCTTTACTTCTAGTACTTAAAGATGATCTTTACCGATCTAATCTACCATGTCTAATCGGTGAAAGCCGTTCTTAAACATTAGACTTAAAGAAAAACTTATGAATAGGAGGGGGAAAAGTCGCCCGCACTTACGGTAAATATTTAGTATCAAGCTTATAGATTTCCTACTCTCAGTGGTTACAGACTAAAAATAGAAGGAAATTGGCACATTTGAAGTGAGCCAGCTTTGAAATTGGGCCTTTTTCTCCTATTTTTAAATGGAATTCAGCTTTTTCATGATGTAATTTAGCTTTGCAATCGATTTGCTGAACTAAATTATATCATAATAAAATCTAGTTTTATTTAAAAGAAAGGAGAAAAAATCCTAATTTCAAAGCTGCGCCAGTTCAAAGGTGCCCCAGATGCCTCCCCCTACTTCCATTTATTGTAAACTTGCCTCATTTTTTGTATTACAACGTTTAATGTTTAAAAGATTTCCCCCGACCAGATTTAAAATTAAAGAAATCTTATAAGAGTTTAAGATTTCCATTTCAGCTTCGTTATTGTGCAACTATATTTTACATTCAAGCTTCAAGGCTTCAGGAAAATTGTCGATTTAAAAATAAAGGTCCTACGTAAAGGATACAAATGAACCTTTAAATTGATCAAAGTTGAAAATTACCAACTTTAAGTCAAAAGCTAATGATATGATAGTTTCAGTACCAGTAAAGCATGGTATTGACCTTTGGCTCCCTTTCTCCTTTTAATTTCTCAAGCCAACGTTTCGGAGGGACTTAAGAAATTAAAAGAAGAAAGGAACCAAAGGTCAATACTGTGTTTTACTGTCTCTGATACTCAATTTACTGGCCGGCCTGATATAATAAATGCAAGGTTAGTTTGATTCGAAAGTCTCAGTATTCAGATGTTTAAAGCTTTCTTACAATAAGCTTTAAAATTAAAGAAAACCTGAAGAAGATAAGCATTTTAAAGTGAGTTTAATTATTCTAAAATTTTTGGTGTTTCACCTTAACTCTTTCGTCTCTTTTGGCACGAGAGTACCCAAAGCAGCATATGAATGTTCTGTGAAAAACAATGTTTTTTAAGTATTCAGAATTGATATAAATCCGATTCTTGTGGATGATTACAAACTATAAGGATGTCCAAATGTGAGATATTTTTTGTAGGACCTCAATTAATTCCTGAGCTTAGATATTTTTGATTAAAAATTGTGAAATTGGCTTGCAGCATATGCTGCGGTCCGGAAAGAGTTAAAGAACTAGAGAAATTTTACACTGAAATTAAATTTATTGTCAAAGCATACGAACTAGTCTTTAAAAATCAATTTAAAGATTTAACTCTTAAAGATTTATCACAGAATTAAAGACTTGCTTCGACAATTTAGCAAATAAGTTGCGAAATCGATGCAGTAAAATTTGCAAAAAAAAACCTTAATATGTTACGTCTTAAAATATAATTAAACTTTTAAAACTCAAGGAAATTATGCAAACTTTGGAAAATATTTCAAGCATTGATATTTAAAAAAAATTATAAAACTTGAGGCCAATACAATAATGAGATATGGATGAACATAATTTAAAAAATAATTATAATAAGATTTTTTTATATTTATGTTTTAAAAATACAAACTGATATTCGCCAGCGAACATAAAAAGCTTAAAAAACTAGATTTGAAAAAAGAACTGATCTAAAAAATTATCATAAAAATGATCAGAAGTAAGCAAAATCTAAATCTTTAACTGAACTTATACCATGGCAATTTGGTTTCTAAAGCAAATAAATATTTATCTTATAAACTACGTCGTCAGAATAGGATGAAAGCTTAATTTACCCACCAGTAAATACGTAAATGAAGTATTTCCTTTATCTCTTTCAGGCACATGTGCATGGTGATGCGAGGTGTTCAGAAGATCAACAGCAAAACTGTGACATCGACTATGTTGGGCGTCTTCCGGGACGATCCCAAGACCAGAGAGGAATTCCTAACCCTCGTCAACACAAAATAGGGAATGCATTTCAGGGAAACCCTCCAAACAATCTACACCATGACGGAATTGCAAATGTTAGATGCATTAGAAGAATAAGGCAAAATCTCAATCAATGAGCAAAATCGAAATCCAGCGCTCAAAAATAAAAAAAAAATGAATGAAGAAGACGTTTTCAGGGGCCAACAATTTTGTGTGCTCTCCAATAGATTTTCTGGGGCCTAATAAATGTATTTTTAAGAAGAATCCTGTCTTGTAGGACAAAAGAAAACTATTTTGCAAATAAATTAAATAAATCCTTGCGATATTGCAGGGTAAAATGAATCACTTGAGCAACAATCGGCAGGTTGCTAAAAAAAAGTATTTTCTCGTACAAGAAAACACTGAGAAAATCAAACAAAGTGCAACAGGTTTAGGGAACAAATAGAGCAAAGTATATTTTTCAAATCGATGCAACATTTTGATCGAAAGCAAACTTTATATCGATGTTAAGTGTTATTATTGAGATGCTGTAAAAAATGTAAATAAATTTATCTCTATGCCGTTAACGTCTTTATTTCACTCAATTCTACTACTCCTTGGAAAGCCAAAATAATAAAAATACAAAAGTAAAACAACTTACATTAACTGGGATTTCATTCCTTCAAATTAAATTCAAGAGATCACAAAATCACAAAGCTGCATCCAAGAATGAAAAAATCTACAGCGTGTTCTCCAGCATATCAACTAATCGTTTTATTTCTCGTCTGAAAGTGAAAAAGAGAAAAATATTTTCTCATTTTAATATCTCCGAAAAGAAAAATGGTAATAAGCTTGTTTCAATTTTAGGTAACATTCTAAACGGCAACTAAACTTAAATCCATAAAATTCGATTTGGAATTAAAATTGAGGGTGTTTATAGATTCATTTTTTTTATTCTTTTGGATGTCTTAGAAAGGTTAAGAAAATATTTGCAACTTTTCGAAAAATTCCAATGTTCTGGTAATTTTTAGAAAAAAAGGTAAAACGGACTTTTTAAAACAAAAATTCTACTCTCCCATTTAACAGTTCAATTTTGGAAAATTTTGCGAAAAAAAAATTGTTCTGTTAGGTACTCTTTGTTACTTTTCTTCTGACCTTTCCCACTAAACCAACTCATTATGCTGCTTTTTAAGGAATTAAATAAACGAGCAGGTAAAAAGTCAAAACTGGTCAGCAAAAAATTCGAAATGATCAGTAAAAAATAAAAAAAATGGTAAGTAAAAAATAAAAAAAGGCAGCAAAAAATTATAAAAAGATCAGTAAAAACTTAAAAAAGAGCAGTATTTTATTAAAAGCGGTCAGTAAAAAACTAAAAGTGGTCAACAAAAAATTAAACATGATCAGTAAAAAGTAAAAAGTGATCAGTGAAAAATAAAACATGATCAGTAAAAAAGTAAAAGATGATCAGTAAAAAACAAAAAGTGGTCAGTAAAAAATAAAAAGTGGTCAGTAAAAATTTAAAATGAGCAGCAAAAATATTGAATTTGGTCAGTAAAAAATTAAAAATGATCAGTAACAATATTTAAAAAAGCAGCAAACAATTAAAAATGAGCAGTAAAAAATAAAAAGTGGTCAGCAAAAAATTAAAAAGTGATCAGTGAAAAATAAAATATGGTCAGTAAAAAATTAAAAATGAGCAGTAAAAAATAAAATTTGATCAGTAGAAAATCAAAAGTGGTCAGCAAAAAATAAAAAGTGGTCAGTAAAAAATAAAGTGGTCAGCACAAAATTAAAAGTGATCAGTAAAAAATTAAGTGATCAGCGAAAAATAAAATATGGTCGGTAAAAAATTAAAAATGAGCAGTAAAAAATAAAATTTGATCAGTAGAAAATCAAAAGTGGTCAGCAAAAAATAAAAAGTGGTCAGTAAAAAATAAAGTGGTCAGTAAAAAATTAAAAGTGATCAGCAAAAAATTAAGTGATCAGTGAAAAATAAAATATGGTCAGTAAAAAATTGAAATTGAGCAGTAAAAAATAAAATTTAATCAGTAGAAAATAAGAAGTGGACAGTAAATAATTAAAAATAGTCAGTAAAAAATTAAAATTGATCAGTAAAAAATAAAATTTGATTAGTAAAAAATAAAGTGATCAGTAAAAAATAAAAAGTAGACAGTTAAAAATTAAAAATGAGCTGTAGAAAATAAAATTTGATTAGTAGAAAATAAAGTGGTCAGTAAAAAGTTCAATAAAAAACAAGAAATTGAAAATATTCAATTCGGTAAAAAATTGATCAGCAAAAATTAGAAATGTGCAGTAAAAAATAAAATGTGGTTAGCAAAAAATAAAAAATAGACAATAAAAAATAAAAAGTGGTCAGTAAAAAATTAAAAATGAGCAGTAATTTTCTTCATTTTCAAGTGAAATTTCGGACATCTTGAGCCTAAAGGAGACTTTAAGAGGGTGTAAAGTATGAGGCCTCTATCTCTCATAGTTTCCAAGGGTTTGCGGAATCTTTGTCTTTTTCCATTTTGTGTTTTTCCAATTTGTATTTGGAATCTTTGTGTTCGGTAACCTTTGTTTTTGGAAATCTTGTCTTTTATATATTTTAACTCTTTCCGGACCACAGCATATGCTTCAAGCCAATTTCACAATTTTTAATCAAAAATATCTAAGCTCAGGAATTGAGGTCCTACAAAAAATATCTCACATTTGGACATCCTTATAGTTTGTAATCATCCACAAGAATCGGATTTATATCAGTTCTGAATAATTAAAAAACATTGTTTTTCATAGAATATTCATATGCTTCTTTGGGTACTAGAGTCCCAAAAGAGACGAAAGAGTTAAACAAATATATTTTATTAAATAAAATAATGATATTACAACGGTGTTTTTTGAAGTTTTTAGTTACGTCCTTCAGGGCAAAGGAAAATTTTCTGTGTTTTGGGAAATTTTTAGTATCGTCTTTTGGGGCGAAGGGAAATTTTGTTTTGGCAAATTTTTAGTTTCGTCATTTTGGGCAAAGGGAAAATTTCTGTATTTTGGGAAATTTTTAGTTTCGTCATTTTTGGGTAAAGGGAAATTTTCTGTATTTTGGGAAATTTTTAGTTTCGTCCTTTAAGACAAGGGTATTTTGGAAAGTTAACAGTATCGTCTGTCGGGACAAAGGGAAATTTTCTGTTTTTGGGAGGATTTTAGTTTCGTCCTTCAGGGCAAAGGGAAATTTTCTGTTTTGCGAAATTTTTAGTTTCGTCATTTTGGGCAAAGAAAAATTTTCTGTGTTTTGGGAACTTATCAATATTGTTTGTCGGGGCAAAAGGAAATTTTCTGTTTTTTGGGAATTTTTAGTTTCGTACTTTGGGACAAAGGGAAATTCTCTGTGGTTTGGGAAATTTTTAGTTTCGTCCTTTGGGGCAAAGGGAAATTTTTTGAGAAAAAGGAATTTTTTGGAAAGTTATAAAATATACTTGTGCAAAATGTGTTACAGACAAAATTTATGAAAATTGTGAAAAATGTATGAAAGACAAGATTTCCGAAGACAAAGATTCCAAAGAAAAAACTGGGAAAAACAAGAGTGTAGAAAACAAAATGGAAAAAACGAAGATTGCCGATCCCGAAGGAAATGCACCTCTATAAGCTGATTTAGGATTATCACTGACTTAATTCTTCGCTGACCAATTTTAATTTTTTACTGACCACTCTTAATTTTTTATTTACTGACCTCTTTTAATTTTTTCTGACCACATTTCATTTTTTACTGACCACTTTTTATTTTTTACTGCCCACAATTATTTTTTTATTGTTTACTTTTAATTTACTCTGGCTTCTCTTCAAATGTCAAATAAATCTTTCCCCCTTTTACTTTTAATTTTTTACTGTCCATTTTTTATTTTCTACTGACCACTTTTGATTTTCTACTGATCAAATTTTATTTTTTACTGCTCAATTTTAATTTTTTTACTGACCATATTTTATTTTTCACTGATCACTTTTAATTTTTGCTGATCACTTCATTTTTTTTTACTGACCACTTTTTATTTCTTGCTAACCAATTTTGATTTTCTACTGATCAAATTTTATTTTTTACTGATCAATTTTTATTTTTTACTGCTCGTTTTTAATTTTTTACTGACCAATTTGTATTTTTTACTGACCACTTTTAATTTTTTATTGTTCACTTTTAATTTTTTACTGTTCACTTTTATTTTTTTACTGATCAATTTTTATTTTTTACTGACCACTTTTAATTTTTTACTGACCGATTTTAATTTTTTACTGACTGATTTTTATTTTTTACTGACCACTTTTAATTTTTTGCTGACCAATTTTCATTTTTTACTGCTCCTTTTTAATTTTTTGCTGACCACTTTTTATTTTTTACTGCTCATTTTTAATTTTTTACTGCTTTTTTAATTTTTTTGCTGCTCATTTTTAATTTTTTGCTGGTCAACTCGAATCTTTTTACTGCTCATTTTTAATTTTTTACTGACCATATTTTCTTTTTACTGACAAATTTTTATTTTTTACTGACAAAATTTAAAATTTTTGCTGATTATTTCGAATTATTTGCTGATCAAATTTGATTTTCTGCTGACCACTTTTGACTTTTTACTGACCATTTGTTTTTTGCCTTTTTAACTCTTTCCGGACCGCAGCATATGCTGCAAGCCAATTTCACAATTTTTAATCAAAAATATCTAAGCTCAGGAATTAATTGAGGTCCTACAAAAAATATCTTACATTTGGACATCCTTATAGTTTGTAATCATCCACAAGAATCGTATTTTTATTAGTTCTGAATAATTAAAAAAACACTGTTTTTCACTGAATATTCATATGATACATATGCTGCTTTGGGTACTCACAGAGTCCCACAAACATATGCTGCATATACAAGATTTGCATCAAGCATATGATTCATGTGCAAGAAACACAAAAAAAACAAATGTAAAAGCGAATTTCCCAACCCAAAAATCTATTTAAAAAATAAATAAATAAATAATACTCACATTCTGTTCATCAGCTGCTTCGTGGGCTTGATGGCATTGGAAATCTCTTCCGTTTTTGCCATAATCGTGTACATATTCTTTATATTGGCGTCCATGCAGTCCGTTAATTTGCTCACAGAGTTCTTGTACACTTCAACATTGTCCGCTGTGATAGACGAAATCTGCGAAAAACAAAGATTATTATCCTCACAATCCTAGAAACTCGTCCCAGAACTTCCTTACCGAATGCAGCAAATTGCAGAGGTTCTCCGTGAGATTGTCCACTGAAGCTGCCAAGTATTGTGCCTCAATTTCCACATCATTGAGAACATTGGAGTCAATCTCCGGCGGATTGTAGAAGCTTCCCGGACGTGGATGGAAGCCACTTGTGGATGGTGTGCTGTCAGAATCACCTCCTCTGGGTGAGTCTCTGCTCTTGGCAATTGGACTCGACAGCTTGATCTTATGCTCCAGGTTTTCCGTGATGAAATGCGTCATGTCCCCATCCATGCAGACAGTACCTTCGAGATTGTAAGGGAAGCGATTTGGGCGCTTCCGGACCGCTCCCAATTCCTCCCCGGGGACTGAATTTGTGATCTCACTGTAAGACGCCGTCATAGCATCGGGTATCTCTTCATTCTCCATCTTTTTGGTAATTCTTGGAGCTTATTCACAAGGAAAACTGGGCTTTTCTGAGAAGATTAGGATTTTCTGACCAGGAAAACCAAAATATAAACAACTTTTACTCAGCTGAAGCCTCAGCTGTCAATTTTCTTACAAAAGATACAGCACAACTGAGCAAAGTGTAAAGTGAGGTTATATCCTGCAATGTTTTCTTTCCGGCTGTTCCGGGCTACAAAATGCCCCATTCGCCCCCTTCATACATATCTCCGCATCTCTGACCTTAAGGGATGCAAGGAGGGTGACAATGTGACGATAAAAGTATAAATTGGGGTGTATTACCTTGCAAATAGACGCAGTGATGAATATTTTTGTTTCAGGGATGGGTCAACAACACCCGGAAAATGAAGAAAACCTCCTTCGTGGACATTGTCGATGGCTCATGTGCCTCTGCACTGCAAGTAGTCCTCGGGAAGAATCTTTCTGACTCAGTAGATGTGGTTTTTGGCAGTTCAGTTGAGGTTTCGGGGGTAATTGGGAGTACACCAAAAAAGCAATTGGAGCTTCGAGCCGAAGATTACCGTGTCATTGGGAATTGTCCGGCTGAAGGATTCCCCTTTGCCGCTAGGCATTCCTACAATTCAGACTATGTCCGAGAACATCTCCATCTTCGCTCCCGGATAGCTCCCTTTGCCGCTATGCTTCGTGTGAGAAATGCTGCCCAGCGAGCTATTGTCGATTTCCTGCACACGGAAGGATTCCTCCAGATTCACACCCCAATTCTCACCGCAAGTGACTGTGAGGGAGCTGGAGAGGTGTTCAGGGTCCGTCCAGACAGCCAGGAATTGCTGAAAGGGATGCAAAAGGAAGAGATTCCACTCGAAGAAGCATTTTTCGATTGCCGGACATACCTCAGCGTCTCAGGGCAGCTTCACCTAGAAGCCATGGCTCATGGTATTGGGAATTGTTTCACATTTGGCCCGACATTTCGAGCTGAAAACAACAAATCGCCCATTCACCTCTCAGAATTCTACATGCTGGAAGTTGAACAAGTCTTCACATCTTCCCTCAGCGACTGCATCCTTCTCATTTCCAGGATGGTGAGAAGCGTGACAGAAAAGCTCCTTGACACCTGCTCGGATGATATTTCCGTCTGCCATGGAGAATCCAAAGGAAATCTCTTTGAGTGGCTTGGGGATTCTAAGGAATTCCCCATTCTCACTTTCCAGGAAGCCGTGGAGATCTTACAGAGAAATTCTGATCGCCTCAAGGTGCCAATTGATCCCAAGGAGGGTCTAATGAAGAGCCATGAACTCTTCCTCACAGATTTTTGCTGCTCTCCTGTGTTCATCGTTGACTGGCCTGCTGCCCTCAAACCCTTCTACATGCGCCCCACTGATCACAATCCCGCCCTCGTGAGTGCCCTGGATTTCCTGGTGCCGAGAATTGGGGAACTGATCGGAGGCAGCCTCAGGGAAAATGACTATGAACGTTTAAAGGAGAAAATTCCAGCAGGAAGTGAATGGTACTTGAACCTAAGACGCTTCGGAGGAATCCCAACGGCGGGCTTTGGAATGGGCTTTGAACGCTATCTGCAGTACCTCCTCAACGTCCACAACATTAGGGACGTTATTCCCTTCCCCAGATGGCCACACAGTTGCTCTCTCTAATTTTTTAGAGATTTTTATTTAGCGATCAATAAAATTTAAGAAACAAAAACTTGAAATCCGATTTTTTATTTGAATTTGATTAATGTTTAATGTCCTTCGATTAGGCTCAAACTTTTTCCAGAGTTTTAATTGTGAACCCTAAATTAAAAATAACTAAAAAAAACAACCCTAGATGATCATCTATGCAAGAAACTAAACGATGATTCTTTTATTAAAGAATTTATTTTGCGGTCATTTCCGCCGTAAATTAAAGGCTTCGTGAAGTTCTACAACTCTTCAGTATATCGCTAGTTTATAGAATTCTCGCCAGGGGCGGTAGTATTTCAAATAAACTTTTTCTTTAATAACTATTAACATGATCAGGGGCGTAGGAACAAAATTTCCTCACGGGGGGGGGGGCAATTTTTTTTACTTTTCAAATTTTTGTAAATATTACTCATCCTTAATAAGGACACGATCAAGTCTTTATTTTTTTCGAAAAAAAAATATTACAAAATAGTTGTCTAAAGTACTTCACTAGAGCGTCTTGTCGCTGAAACGTGAAATGTGTCTGGTATAATTCTTATATTAATAATAAATAAATAATCTTATAAAATTAAAATAATTTTCGATTTTCATAAGTTTGTTTCATAAACCAATAAAAACTAGAAAAAATCTTGAAATCACGTGCTTCAAAATTTTTTTATGTTTGCTCAAATATATGCAAATTTACTCGACAGTCTTTAGCTTTCGTCTCTGTATTTTCGAAAATACAAACATTTTTATTATACATAAGTTTTCAAAAATCGTTTTTAATAAAAAAAACAACGAAACCAAGAGGCTTCATAAAAATGTTTAAGGGTTGATCCTGAATTCAAATTGCAAAAACGTGTTTTTCTTAATTTTTTATTTTATAGGGGAGACTGGGGCAAAAAACTCGAGCGCTTCAAAAATTTCTAATTAGCGCAGTTTTATAGGAAATTTACCGCTCTACAACTTTGGGAAAGTAATTTTGCTCCACTTTGTAAGGAAATACGTTTATCGAGCCAATTTCTAAAAGGTAATTTTGTGACCATTCTCAAAAATGCTGGGGCAAATGGTACCAGACAATGGGTATTATCATATTGTAATTCGCTTCATTACGGGCTTAAGTAAATTTGAAAAAATACTGAGAGGACATATTTTCATAGAAAATTTATTCTTCTACACCTTTGTAAAACACCGTTTTCTCTGTGAGAAAAGTGAGAAAACGAGAAAAGCGCTTTTCAAGCTATTTTAGAAAAAAACACACAAAAGATTGCAAATCGTTTGACCAATGCAAATAACAAGCGGCGACACATGGAATTGACGTTTCTTTTCGCCGTGAGACTTTTGTTACTTTTGTTACTTTTTACCCCAAGTGGCCATTTTTAATAAAAGGATTTCTGGAGAAAAGAACTTTTGTGAAATTCTAAAATAGATAGCGGATTCGTATTCAAAAAATCCAAATTATTTAGAAAATATTCACCAGTGCATCAATTTGGGGCTAAAAATTTCAATATTTTTTGATTTTCTAATTTCTTGTTCGAATTCTAAGAAACTTATAACATTGAAGAAGGTCTATGGAGGCAATCTGCAGAAAAAAATTTGAGCCGCTATCTTTTTTACCTTGGAAGATATTGAATTTTGAATTTTTCGATTTGTGACTTTTTGCCCCAGTCTTCCCTACTACTCAAAGTTAAAATCTATTAATGTATCTTGTATAGAGTTTTGATTTAAAAAATTTATATCAATTTTTTTTAAGAGTAAATAGATGCAAAAATTATGATATTTGATTGTTGCGATGATGAAGAAAAATACTTGGCAGATCGAGTTGTTCCGAAAAAATTAAATATTATCAAAATTTTTGCTAGATATGAACTAAAATATTAAATAAAAATTACCATTTGTATAACTTTTTAATAAATTAAAAAAATTAATTTTCATTCAAAAATTTTGTCGTGAAAAAGTAAAACAATATGCTTCTTTACTTTATCGTTTAATAAATATTTCTTTGAATGGCTGAAAGAAAATCGATCAGCTAAGAAACTGTTTCTTAAGGTATCTACACTGGCAGTAATTTATGTCAAAAATTGTTTTATTTTAAGAAATTAACGATATTTCCTCCAGGAAGAAATGTACAAAAAATCTGTTAAGAGAACAGCTTTCGACGAAAATTGCTCCTTATGAACTTTTCTTTCCCTAAAACAAATGCGTTTTTGAAGGAAAGTGCTTGCAGTGCTGTAGATAGAAACGTAAAAATTCTGTCAAAAATGCAATTTTTGGCGAAAATTGCTCTCAATAATGTGTAGAGGCCTTTACGTTTAAAAGAAGTCTTTAACCGCAGAGGCAAATTTGAAAAACTTTTGTTTTGGATATATTTTACAAAGGCGCTCTCGAATTCATAAACTTATAATTTTAAGCATTTTTTATTGATATATTGCTTTGAAACTTGAAAAATAGTAATATTTTTAAAGATCAATACATGAATAACAAATAACTAGTACGTTTTTCTTAATTTGTCACAAAAATGTGGCAATATTTTACCGAGTTTTGATTTTGCAGAAGAACAATCGATAATTTTAGCAAATTTTGAAACAGTGATTGACCTTCTCGGAGGGGAGGGGGTAGAGACAGGTTAGGGGCGGGGGAAATGTACCCCTGCCCCTCCCCGTTGTTACGCCCCTGAACATGATCATGATATTTGTTCGTCAGTTCCGTCTGTTCGTACATTTCTCTGACCGTGAGCAGATCTTTAAGCCAAACGGTTAAAGATACCAACTTCGAGTCTTCCAGAGACCTCCGGATTCCGGTCCGGATTCCATTCAAAAACCAACTTTTTCTGATTTCTCGAAAACATCTGGAAACTAGACATTTCATCCATATACAAAAATTATCTTGGTTCTTTTGTAGCAGTTTTTTAAGGTCAAAGGATAAAAAGGACATAGGGAGCTCATTTGTCAACTGATTTAGGGAAGTTTGGGTATATTGGAAAGGTCTTGGAATTCTTGACAATCCTGAATAGGTTTTAACACTGATAACGAACCGACGAAGTCCAAAATTCAATTCTATTGCAATGGGATTCTACTTGGGAAACCTCAATGCAATAAATGTTGTCTCCTTCGTTCTTCAAAACACTATTTTTTGCTTTTTATTATGTATTGAAGAAATTTTATTAAGCTTCATGAATTAATCCATAAATTTTTATAATATTATGTTAAATCTACTTTGAATATCGTATTTATTCTATGCAATTTTTTTGTCACGTTTCTGTT
Source organism: Phlebotomus papatasi (assembly GCF_024763615.1). Taxonomy (NCBI): domain Eukaryota; kingdom Metazoa; phylum Arthropoda; class Insecta; order Diptera; family Psychodidae; genus Phlebotomus; species Phlebotomus papatasi. The sequence goes on from NC_077223.1 coordinate 13,922,028, forward strand.
TAATCCCTTCCCACCATTCCCTTCTTTTGCAGCTAAAAAAGCAGCAAAACTCCTCTATTACCTTCATTCTACGTGACATTCCACAATACACTTAGTTAATAATGTTTATTAGATTGAAAGAAAAAATCACTAAATCACTACAAATTGATAAAAGAACTATCAAAAAAAAAGACGAAAATTTCCTCGGAGACTCTTAATCGAATAAACCTTACCCATTTTAGAGAGATGAAGAGAAAGTTGGTGCGCATGATAATTATTAATTACCTACTGCTGTGATCGAGTCCTACCACTTTTGCTTCCTCCTCCTGGGCACCTTTTTCAATCCATGTCATCATCATCGTCATCAGAGATGGTGTACTTCTTCTGAGTCCTCTTCCTGCGCCCCGAAGTCGTCACAACAGGCGTCGCCTTCTTTGCTGACGATGACGATGAAGATGATGCTGCTCCGCCCTTCGACAGTTTCAGCTTCATCTTCACACTTCCAGATTCATCGTCCGAATTGTCGTCATCTTCGCCAAAGGAACCAGCTGCTGCAGAAGGATTGCATTTAGGATACATCCTTTCCTTTTGTCAATATCCCGAAATTCCTCGCGCCCTAAAATCTTCTGGTGACATGGTGACCCTCCCATAATCAAGTTCGGTAAAAGATCACAGATTTTTCCAGGGTCAGTTCTTCATTTCAGATTCCCGATGCATCCGGGCCCAGAATTGGGCCCCTTATGCATCCGAATTCTATTATATCTTATCCCCCGATACGGATGCCGCACCACATCACAGCTTTTCTGTACTCACCCATTGCCGGTACTAGGGGAAAGTACTTTTCTTCGAGCGTTCATGCCTTCGAATAATGTGAATTTTCTTTTATTTTTCCTAAGAGATTTACACATTTCTATTAAATATTATTTGGCTTATCATCAATTGTTGATAATTCCGTGATAATTTAGTGTAAATCTCTTACGAAAAACAAAAGAAATTCACATTATTCGAAGGCATGAACGTTCGAAGGGAGAGCACTTTCCCCTATATCACAACAGCCCATCGCGCTGTGTATTTGGATCAGTGACAGTGAATATTTGTATCGACTGAAGTAGGGGAAAGTGGTCTGCCTTTGAATGCGGCAGCCTTTGAATATTGTAATTTTTTCACTTTTCTTTAAAGCATAAATTCTTTTCTATTAACTATTAGATAGCTATTCATAATCCTCACAAGTCATCAAAAAATGCAGACCCTAGCTCTTATTTTCTAGGTGCTAGGGTAAAAAAACGAATCTGAGCTCTAAACTGTAATTTTGATGTTCCACAATTAATGTGTTTTTTCATAATTAAAATAATTTTTCGAACAAATCTTCTATTGTGAGTCATAGAAGGTTATTCTTTGATGGTATTTCTCCAAATACATTTTGATTCAGATGAGACAAATTTTGTGAGTGATAAAAGTTTGCAAATATTGCTCTGCGGCAGCCTTTGAATCTTAATGTTGTGTGCCTTTGAATCCTCTTTTTCCATACATTGAAACATCTGACAGCTTCCTGTCCGGGAGCAGAATAGAACTCCTACTTTGGTCTGACGAATGTCATACAAATACTTATAAAATGCTATCTTGCTCCGGCCGAGATGTTTCAAACTGACAATTGTCAACTTCAATGGCGTTTTATTACAAATTTTCAAGTGAAAAACAATGCTTTAGAAAAATGTAAAAAATGTTGTATAATGACTTTTGACTACAGTGGTGGTTTTATTGAGTGCATTAGGGTTCATGCTAATCAATTATGGGCCGTTTAATGTTACAGCCCTAATATTCTCAGTGAAAAATTAAGATTCAAAGGCTGCCCAAACACATTCAAAGGCAGACCATGCAGGCTGCCTTTGAATATATTGACATAACATTTTTAAGTTCCTCACCAGGAAAAACTGAGGACTTGCGAGTCCTGAATGGGGTAAGCATAGAAGCTTAATGAACAAGAGAATATTTTGGTATAGTGAAAAGTAAAACTCATGTTGTAGTTTACTCTGAAAAAAATCTCGAATTTTGAACATCATTTTTCGTTCAAAGGCAGACCACTTTCCCCTATCACTTTCATTCCGAAACTCGTTCTTGTGTCAGTCTCCCTTTCCCCTCCAAAAATTTTGATGTTACTATATTGATATTACCATAAGGCAGAGAACATATTCCTCAACCGAAAGAAATCATCTTTGGGCTCGTTCGAAAGGTCTTGGGATTCCTGTTAAGCTTGAACCGATTCCAATCGATTTTATAAAACTGTCATGAACTGATAAGTAATTTTTATCCGAAAATCAATTGTATTGCTCCTTAGTTATTTTGGGAGAATTTTTGAGTTCAAAGTTCACAAAGTCACCACGGGTGGCGATGCAATAGCGTCAAAATTCATCAAAATTCAAACTCATTTTTCTCAAAAACGCAATTGTGCAAGTTAATCAAATTTTAGAGTGTTATAGTCTAGTCTAGGCTATGAAGTTTCCAAAAAGTGACGTGGTTCGCTGTGGTTATAATAGAACCGGAGATATCACGGATCAATGTTCACGAAATTCAAAACGCCTTATCTCCCGTTCTATTTGACCGATTTTGACAAATTAAAGATCTCGCAAAGCGTAACAACTTTCTAGAACATTTTAACTTCGTATGACCAACGCTAGGGGCGCCACAGTCGAAAAACAATTTTTTTAACACATAACCTTAATTATCTCGACACGCTTTTAACTGATCTTGATGATTACTTTAGTATAATTGTAGAGGACATTTGTCTCTACATTTCGTCCATACATCATTTTCCGCTCACACTACGCTATCTTTCCGATTTTTCCGTTATTTATTTTATTTATTTATTGATTTTTCCCATAATAACGCTTTGAAACCACTAAGATGCCAATTTGATTGCTTCTACTCGACCAAGACACTTAAAATAGGGTTTTAAATGGAAAGTCTCACAAAGTCGTTTGCGGAATCTTTGTTTTTTTCCAATTTGTTGTTTACACTTTTGTTTTCCCAGTTTGTTTTTGGAATCTTTGTCTTCGGTAATTTTTGTTTTTTTTTTTTTTTGGAAACTTTGTCTTTGGAAATCTTGTCTTTCATATATTGTAAACAAGTATATATTTTATTAAATGAAATAATGATATTACAATGGTGTTTTTTGAAGTTCTTAGTTTCGTCCCTCAGGGCAAAAGGAAAATTTCTGTTTCTTCGGGAAATTTTTAGTTTCGTCCTTTGGGGCAAAGGGAAATTCTACTGTGTTTTGGGAAATTTTTAGTTTCTTCCTTTGGGGCAAAGGGATATTTTCTGTGTTTTGGGAAGTGATCAGTATCGCCTGTCGGGACAAAGAGATATTTTCTGTTTTTGGGAGGTTTTTAGTTTTGTCATTTTGGGCAAAAGGAAATTCTACTGTGTTTTGGGAAATTTTTAGTTTCTTCCTTTGGGGCAAAGGGATATTTTCTGTGTTTTGGGAAGTGATCAGTATCGCCTGTCGGGACAAAAAGATATTTTCTGTTTTTGGGAGGTTTTTAGTTTTGTCATTTTGGGCAAAAGGAAATTCTACTGTGTTTTGGGAAATTTTTAGTTTCTTCCTTTGGGGCAAAGGGATATTTTCTGTGTTTTGGGAAGTGATCAGTATCGCCTGTCGGGACAAAAAGATATTTTCTGTTTTTGGGAGGTTTTTAGTTTTGTCATTTTGGGCAAAAGGAAATTCTACTGTGTTTTGGGAAATTTTTAGTTTCGTCCTTTAGGGCAAATGGATATTTTCTGTGTTTTGGGAAGTGATCAGTATCGCCTGTCGGGACAAAAAGATATTTTCTGTTTCTTCGGGAAATTTTTAGTTTCGTCCTTTGGGGCAAAGGGAAATTCTACTGTGTTTTGGGAAATTTTTAGTTTCTTCCTTTGGGGCAAAGGGATATTTTCTGTGTTTTGGGAAGTGATCAGTATCGCCTGTCGGGACAAAAAGATATTTTCTGTTTTTGGGAGGTTTTTAGTTTTGTCATTTTGGGCAAAAGGAAATTCTACTGTGTTTTGGGAAATTTTTAGTTTCGTCCTTTAGGGCAAATGGATATTTTCTGTGTTTTGGGAAGTGATCAGTATCGCCTGTCGGGACAAAGAGATATTTTCTGTTTTTGGGAGGTTTTTAGTTTTGTCATTTTGGGCAAAAGGAAATTCTACTGTGTTTTGGGAAATTTTTAGTTTCGTCCTTTAGGGCAAATGGATATTTTCTGTGTTTTGGGAAGTGATCAGTATCGCCTGTCGGGACAAAGAGATATTTTCTGTTTTTGGGAGGTTTTTAGTTTTGTCATTTTGGGCAAAAGGAAATTCTACTGTGTTTTGGGAAATTTTTAGTTTCGTCCTTTAGGGCAAATGGATATTTTCTGTGTTTTGGGAAGTGATCAGTATCGCCTGTCGGGACAAAAAGATATTTTCTGTTTCTTCGGGAAATTTTTAGTTTCGTCCTTTGGGGCAAAGGGAAATTCTACTGTGTTTTGGGAAATTTTTAGTTTCTTCCTTTGGGGCAAAGGGATATTTTCTGTGTTTTGGGAAGTGATCAGTATCGCCTGTCGGGACAAAAAGATATTTTCTGTTTTTGGGAGGTTTTTAGTTTTGTCATTTTGGGCAAAAGGAAATTCTACTGTGTTTTGGGAAATTTTTAGTTTCGTCCTTTAGGGCAAATGGATATTTTCTGTGTTTTGGGAAGTGATCAGTATCGCCTGTCGGGACAAAGAGATATTTTCTGTTTTTGGGAGGTTTTTAGTTTTGTCATTTTGGGCAAAAGGAAATTCTACTGTGTTTTGGGAAATTTTTAGTTTCGTCCTTTAGGGCAAATGGATATTTTCTGTGTTTTGGGAAGTGATCAGTATCGCCTGTCGGGACAAAGAGATATTTTCTGTTTTTGGGAGGTTTTTAGTTTTGTCATTTTGGGCAAAGGGAAATTCTACTGTGTTTTGGGAAATTTTTAGTTTCTTCCTTTGGGGCAAAGGGATATTTTCTGTGTTTTGGGAAGTGATCAGTATCGCCTGTCGGGACAAAAAGATATTTTCTGTTTCTTCGGGAAATTTTTAGTTTCGTTCTTTGGGGCAAAGGGAAATTCTACTGTGTTTTGGGAAATTTTTAGTTTCTTCCTTTGGGGCAAAGGGATATTTTCTGTGTTTTGGGAAGTGATCAGTATCGCCTGTCGGGACAAAAAGATATTTTCTGTTTTTGGGAGGTTTTTAGTTTTGTCATTTTGGGCAAAAGGAAATTCTACTGTGTTTTGGGAAATTTTTAGTTTCGTCCTTTAGGGCAAATGGATATTTTCTGTGTTTTGGGAAGTGATCAGTATCGCCTGTCGGGACAAAGAGATATTTTCTGTTTTTGGGAGGTTTTTAGTTTTGTCATTTTGGGCAAAAGGAAATTCTACTGTGTTTTGGGAAATTTTTAGTTTCGTCCTTTAGGGCAAATGGATATTTTCTGTGTTTTGGGAAGTGATCAGTATCGCCTGTCGGGACAAAGAGATATTTTCTGTTTTTGGGAGGTTTTTAGTTTTGTTATTTTGGGCAAAAGGAAATTCTACTGTGTTTTGGGAAATTTTTAGTTTCGTTCTTTAGGGCAAATGGATATTTTCTGTGTTTTGGGAAGTGATCAGTATCGCCTGTCGGGACAAAGAGATATTTTCTGTTTTTGGGAGGTTTTTAGTTTTGTCATTTTGGGCAAAAGGAAATTCTACTGTGTTTTGGGAAATTTTTAGTTTCGTTCTTTGGGGCAAAAGGGAATTTTGTGTTTTGGGAAGTTTTTAGTTTTGTCCTTTGGAGCAAAGGGAAATTTTCTGAGAAAAGGGAAATTTTTGGAAAGTTATAAAATATACTTGTGCAAAATGTGTTACAGACAAAATTTACGAAAATTGTACAAAATGTTTGAAAGGCAAGATTTCCAAAGACAAAGTTTCCAAAAAACAAAAATTACCGAAGACAAAGATTCCAAAGACAAACTGGAAAAAACAAAAGTGTAAAAAACAATATGGAAAAAACGATGATTCCCGATCCCATATCACTTTTCTGTCACTCCATCCAAATCCTTGATATTTTGGTTTAAATACAAAATTTGTATAATTTCACGAATTTGATTAAAGATAACTGAATTGCGTCCCCCAACTTCAGCTCTAAATCGAATTTGCATGCATTCTGAGTTAATTCACGTTAAGAATCTCACCTACAATAAGCTGATCTAGGCTGGTGATAAGCCTTTGATAAAACTTTGAAGGTTTCGTGTGTTTCATCGTGGAAGATATTGAATTTTGACATTTTCGACTTGTCACATTTTGCCCCAGGTTCAACAGTTCAAACTCCTTTTCTTTAATCAACCTGGTGTCCTTTTTGTTACCTTGACTATTTTAGTATTACCCCAATTTTCTCCCTCTTTTGCGAATTTTTACTTGTATTTTTCTAAAAATTCCTAGAGCATTATAAATGAAAATAAATGAATGCATCACTTACCTTCCCCTTCAGACTCCTCAACAGCTTCCCCTGCCCTTTGCTTGGCATTTGAGAAGACCGATTGCAGCATGATGCTATCAGCATAGATCAAAGAGGTCTCCTCATTGTAGATCTGAGCATTCTGACACAATTGAATAAAATCACGCTCGAGATCGGAGAAATCCACATATTTTCCATCATCAATTCTCTGGAGGATCTTCTTGATATCCAGAGGCTTCTTGATGATCTCGTAGTAATCGGGAAGTTCCCGTTTTGACGGTAACTTCATAAAAGGCTCACTGAGTATTCGTCCATCGGCATCTGAATACTTCATCACGACATTCATAATACGCTTCATTTGCTTCTTCAACTTCGGATCCGTCTGACCCTTGCGCTTCTTTACCGGCATTCCACTTACGCTATCATCATCTGAATCTTCAGCACGCTTGCTTTTGCGCTTTCGACCTTTTTTCTTCTTTTCTTTCTCCTCTTCTTCCTCATCATCAAAATCAATCCCATCATCTATTGCCTTTAGCCATTCCTTCTCTGTCAAACTATCCGTGTAGTCGACCTGGAAAAGAACATTCCATTCCGGACTCGAAAACTTCCTTTTTAAGCACCATTTGGTAACTTTCAACTCACCTCTTTTCTCTGTCGCGATCCCCTTCCGAGAATACTATCCTCCTCATAATTCCATCTGTCCACTTCTTCATCCTCTTTTACTAGCCAATCCGGCAACTCAGATTCATCAATAAGTCTTCCCTTCTGCCTTCCATCTTTCGTCTCTTCGACTTTTCGTTCAGCATCCATCTTCTTGAACAACTCCAATTCATCATCACTCCTCGATATCATCAAATTAATCATCTCATCTTCCGGCACCTCATTCTCCTCCTCCTCCTCAGCCTCATCCTGATGCAGAATACTCTGCAAGAACTGTTGACGTTCACTCCCTGTTGACTTCTGATCGAACATTCCCGCCTGAATGACTTTCTCATCCATATTCAGTTTGTAACGAGCTGCCGCCAGAATTCTCTCTTCCACCGAATTCACCGTCATCAACCTCAGCACTCGCACTTCATTTCTCTGTCCAATTCTGTGAGCACGATCCTGCGCCTGGAGATCCTGATGGGGATTCCAGTCCGAATCGAAGATTATCACCGTATCGGCCGCCTGGAGATTCAATCCCAAACCACCAGCTCGAGTTGACAGTAAGAAGACAAAATAATCCGAATCCTTAGCATTGAACTTCTTCAGCAAATCCCCACGCTCCTCGGCCTTTGTCGTACCATCGAGACGCAAATAGAGGAATTGCCTCCAGCTGAGATAATCCTCAATAATTGTCATGCACTGAGTCATCTGACAGAAGAGCAGAACTCGATGATTGGTTGCCTTGAGCTTCGGCAAGATCCGATCGAGAAGTTCAAATTTCCCAGAAACCCGATAGAGATCAGGTCCAGAAACAACACCATGACCCCCAATATGATCGCAATATTTCTCTTCAATGTGCTGGAACATAAATGGATGATTGCACAGTTTACGAAGCTGTACAATGGTGTTCATTAGAGCTTTAGCGCCACCCTTGCCCTTTGAACCCTTCTCACTGCCGTCCGTCAAGAGAACACCTGAAAAAGAAAATTATTTCCTGACCAAAAAGATTTCTGGAGGAGGGAATTCGAACAAACTTCATGCTTAATATCAGGTCACGTAAAAGGTTCTGAGGCATTTACGTAAGGTTACTTTATAGTGAGCAATATCTCATGATCCTCACGATATAAAAATCGCATCTGAACTTACTAAACGGTGTTTCCAATCTGACAACATTCTTCAAAAAAGTTCTTTGACAATTTTGCGTTTGGTAGAGAAGACTTCAAAAATTTCTAATTAGCGCAGTTTTATAGAAAATTTATCACTACAACTTTGTGAAAATAATTTTTCTCTATTTTGTAAGGAAATACAGTAGACTCTCTCAAATTCGGACATTTGGGACCAAGATGTCACCCGAATTAGTGAGAAATTCGGGCGACACATTTTTTTAAATGCAACGACTTATTATTCATCTACATACACATATTCAGTTTACATACTCATGTTTATGGTAAATTTCATGAAAACCCTTTAATAATGCAAAAACACATCAGAACTAAGACAAACTATGGCAAATTTGAGCATATTTGCTTCATTTGATAATCTTAATCACACTTGAAAAATGTCAACAATTTTTTTTTTAAATTCAACTGCTGCCCGAATTAAAAAGTAACCCGATCTTAAAAGAGCCGAATTGGCGAGAGTCTACTGTACGTTTATCGAGCCGAGTTCTAAAAGGTAATTTTGTGACTATTCTCAAAAATGCTGGAGCTAATAGTATCAGACATTGGGTATTATCATATTTTGATTCGCTTCATTATGGGCTTCCGTAAATTTGAAAAAATACCTAGAGGACATTATTTCATAGAAAATTTATTGATCAAAAATTTTCAAAAAAATTTTTTTTGAAAATTTTTGGATTTTTTTTGAAAAATTAATTTTTTTTTAAAATTCTAGGTTAAAAAAATCAACATTTTAACAAGTGTGTTAAATGTATCTTAAAGTTGTAAATTTGTTAATAAAATGCATTTTTATTTGAAAATCAAAAAAAAAAATTTTTTGAAAAACGCGAGTTCGAAAAATTTTGATATTTTAACTGTTTATAAGCATTGTGGAGTACTGTATTTCCTGAAAAAAAAGTGGAAGCTCGCCTTTTCAGGGAATGTAGTACTCAATGTTACTGATCAACAGTAAAAGAAATGAAAATTTTTGAGAATGGGGTTTTTTGAGAAAAATTAATTCTTAATTTTTTTCAAAAAAAAATTCAAAAAACCGTTACAAAAAAAAACTTGAGCAGATAATGCGAAAACTCGTATATCATTTTAAAGAGTATAAAATTATCTTTCAAATAAAAAAAAGAGTAAGAAGAAATCTCAACCCGTTCGCGAGATAGAGCATTTTGAAATATTTTCCAAAAATCTCATTTGACGAATGAAGCGCGAGACGCCATCTTTGGCGCCATGTATCTCTGGCCAGGAATTTTTTTTGGGCGAAAAAAAAATAGAGGTATATTATTTGATCGTGTATTTTAACATATGTAAAACTCAGAAACATCTGAGACCATGACCCCGCGATTTGCGATTTTTTCGGTCGTCTTGAGATGGATTGGCCCACTATAAGATGGGTATAGAGGCTATCCAGCATCATTGGGAAAAGTGTGTCGGCCTACAAGGAGACTATGTTGAGAAATAAAAAAGTTCAAAATATTTTTTGTCTTCCCTCCGAGGCCAGGGACTTCTGAGACTGCCCTCGTAAATCTTAAAAGGCCTCAGAACTTTTTACTTGACCTTATTTAAATATAAAGTCAAGATCAAAAATTAAAATTAAGCTGAAATATTTTGAATATTAATATCTTTTAAGTTTTTAGCTGCCTGAAGGAAGCGAAAATTTACTTTAAGGTCAATTAATTCATAAAGAACTTTAGGCCACGCCCCATTCAAGAGCAATACAGAAAATCAACCCCAGTTGACAATATTGAATTTTCAATATTTAAAATAGCAATGCTATAAAAATCCATACAGCCAAGAGCATCCATCGTTTTCAACTCCCAAGCATTAATAGACCACGCCCCTACAAATTTTAAATTAAAGAAAATAAATGTTACTTTAATTTATTATTTTTCCAATTTTTTGCTAAAATCTTTTTTATGCCTTATAATACAGCAAAAAAAATAGTTATCCGTTATGTCAATCGTCAAAATGACGGTAAGAATTGATTATAATAATCTTAATTTTCAAATTAAAGAAAATATTTCTAACGGCCAAAATAGCCTGATTTTATCTTTCAGTTACGCATGTTAAAAGGGGCGTGGCTAATTTTTTCATAAATGAGTTTTCCTTCGCATTTTGGATTAATTGCAGTGGTTTTCTCTGCAAATGGTATAGAATTCCATATAACTAGGGTGGAATCACCAGTTCTCGCCAGTGCCCCACTTCTCGCCACTTACATTGAAATCGCTATTTTTCGCAATTTATGAAATAAATGAGTCGCAATTTTTTTGTATTGTTTCTGCTTCTACGCATAGAATCGAAAAATAATAATTATTCGTTTTGGATTCACGATTTTGATCACTTTTTAGAGCAATATTTTAAGCAAGTGCATCGAATCCAACATCTCTTACCAAATGTACTAAGTGTCGTCAAATTTTCATCAGGCCAAAAATACCTATTTGGGTAAATAATTTGTCTATTGAATATTTAATTGCACTTGTGGAATACATAAAATTTGTATTTAGTCAATTAATATTTCATTTTATATTATTTTTGTATAAAAATGAGGCATGGCGAGAAGTGGTAATATTCTGGAATTGATTTTACCACCTGTCGCCATATCTTTTCAATAGGCGACGCTAACTTCACTTCGTACATTCTCAGTTGTCAAATCTGCATTGTTTACTTTCTGCAAAAGCCCCATAATTTGAATTCTCAAATAAAAGTGAAGAAAAATCATTTAAAGAGAGTAATAATAAAGTGATCACAAGGAAAGAGAAATGGTGAATGTATTCTTTTCATAGCATTGCCTAAAATAACCGAGTGTGGTTCTTTTCAAGTGGGTGGCGAAAAGTGGTTACAAATTTTACAAAACTGGCGAAAAGTGGTAAAAAGTGGCGACGAAATGGTTATTTTTGCAATATTAATAAAAATCAGTTTTTTAAGTAGTCCAGCGTTATGTTCTAGGATTATTGTTTTCACGTATCTAGAGCCAATACATCTAAGTAACTTTGTGTCAAATTTGACTTATCTTGTAACAAGGATTCAAAAGTTATGATTAATTGAATTTAATTTTTTCCTAAACATGGCGATAGCCGGTTATTCCACCCTATGATTTTGTATAAGAAAATATCACTGTCATTAGGTCATAAATTAAAAAGGGGCGTGGCCTAAAACAATTCAAATTCAGAACATCCTCAAGTTTTCTGCTTAAAAATTATAAGGAATTCCAGCATAAGCTTTATTAATCACTTTAAAAAAACATCTTTTTTTTAGTTTTTATGTTAAAACAAATAATTTTCAATTCTACAAAAAAAAACAAACAAAACCCTACCTTTGCTCTGCATGTGCTTGTAGAGAACTCTCTGCAATCCAGACATTTCGCACTTGATGATGTACTCAATCTTATCCGGCAGCTGTGACTCCACTTCTTTCTTCAAGCGCCTCAGCAAGAAGGGCCGCAGTACCTTGTGCAGACGTCGAATAATCAAAATAGTTTCTTCCTCATTCAGTTCCACCTTCTCGCCCGTTGTAGCGAACGGAGCATTGAACCATTGCTCGAATGTCGAGCAACTCTTAAAGATCGACGGAAGGAGGAAGTTTAGTAGGGCCCAGAGCTCAGGCAATTTATTCTGTAGCGGAGTTCCTGTTAGCAAAAGCCGATGGGGTGCATTGTAGTGCGTATTGAGCACTTGAGTCAATTTGCAATGATGATTCTTCATACGATGACCTTCATCGATAATCATGTACTTCCAGGACAATTTGGCCAAAACCGACTTATCCTTGATGACATACTCATACGTTGTGAGGAGTACATTGAATTTAGTTGATCTCATCTGATTCTGCACATGACGTCGTCCAGCTGGACTTCCTTTGTACGACACAACGCACACAGATGGCGCCCATTTCTCAAATTCCAAAACCCAATTAGACAATGTAGAAAGGGGTACAATGACCAAGAATGGTCCATTGTTCTTCTTCTTCTCCATCAAATACGTAATCAGAGCGATAGTTTGAATCGTTTTGCCCAAACCCATTTCATCAGCCAAGATTCCATTCAAATTATTGTTGTACAGAGACACCAACCATTCAAGACCCTTTATCTGGTATTCCTTTAGCTTCCCATTCACCAGGATACTAGCCTGCTCAGTTACACTCTCGTGAACTGTATGGGCAATGCTGTAGTATGTTTGTTCTTCCGTTCGATACTCATCATCCTCCACCTGAAAATCCCAATTGAAGTATTCCAAAAAACTGTTTGTACTAATATTTTAGTACATGTCTGTACTAAAATAATTCAAAATAAATTTGAAAACTGAAAAACCGTGCAGCAATTAGGATTCTTAAAAACAACTTCGTGGAATTTTGTTCCAATGCGTACAAATTTGTTTGAATCCCAATTGAAGTATTCCAAAAAACTGTACCAATATTTTCGTACAAGTGTGTACTAAATTAATTTAAAATAAAATATGAAAACTTAAAAACGATGCAACAATTAGGATTCTTGAAAAAAACTTCGTGGAATTTTGTTCCAATGCGTACAAATTTATTTGAGTACTAATCTCGACGGGCGAGTACTAATAACGAACCAAGACAAGACTGTTACTGGGAACTAACTCTAAACCGAAATAGACAGGGTTTACAGAGATACGTACTTATGCGTACTTATGAGCACAGTTTTTCAAAAATGATATGATAAGATCACTGAAGTATACACTATTTTGTTTCATGATCAAGGGCACCTGATTGTGCTATTCCTATGAAAAATAAAATGGAAAAATCTCTTTCCTGAACATATTTTTAGCATTTGACTATTCTCAAGTGCTTCTATATTATCATTTGTTCTTTGTGTTGGTACCTGTCTCGACTAAACATTCAAGAGCTAAAAATATCTCAAATAAAAATGATAAATTTTTTATTGGAATAGCAATATAATCTCTTTAATTTGGGTATTCTGAATACTATATGTCTACGTTATATCCCCGAATACGACAAATAGAAGAATATAATAAAAAACGTTTGAACTAAAATTTAGTACATGCCTGTACTAAATCTACGCGGCTTAAATTCAGAATTTCTAAGTGAAATAAACTATTTGATGGTATATGAGTGAAAGATTCGGCCTATGTACAACGTTTTCAACCGTTTTTACACTGCGAATAAAAATCTGTTTAATTGGATAAGTCAAGGTCTAAAATACCACGAACTGAAAATATTTTATGCCAATTTCTTAAAAATGCATCACTTGATGAAAAGCATAGAACGGAACTTCACTTTTTTTTCTTTACCTAATTACATGAATTTTATTAATCTCGACCATTTACAGTGAAATCTAGTGAAAGCGTCATTGGATATCCTCCGCAATTGGTTGATGTCTGCCACATTCAATTACTATTTCTACCTCCGGAACGGAAAGCTTTATGCAATTCCTCAGTACTCCTTTGTACTAAATTTTAAACATGTTCAAGAAATACCGCTGGATTTTTTTTTAGTACACACTTGGAAGATTCCAGATATCAAAGTAATCATAGAGAAAAAATTGAAATATTTGTAACACCTGTTTCAAAAATTCGAGAAAAAAGTTTTGTTCTAAAATAAGTCGTTTATTCAGAAAAAAAAATTTAATAAAAAGAACGGTTATGGTGCTTTTGCGTTTAGAAATAAACATTTTTTTAGCACTTTACTGTTCTCATGTGCTTCTGCGTTATCGACTTTTCTTTGTGGTGGTTCCTCTCATGACTATTTTCTCCGGTCATCGACATGTTCTAAAACCACCAAATAGTCGAGACAAGAACCAACACAAAGAAAAGTCGATAATGCAGAAGCAAATGAGAGCAGTACAGTACTAAAAAAAATGTTCAGCAGAAAGATTTCCCCTTTTAATTTTTCATTGGAATAGCACAATTTAAGGCAATTTCTTCTTTTTCTAAATTTAATAACTGCATTATAATTTCTATTTTTTCTAAATAAAAGATTTTTTCTAAATGGAATAACTGCATTATAAAAACTTACCTTTGCCTTCTTGATCATCTCCTTGGTCTTGTCTTCTTCGGTCTTATCTCCCTTGTTCTGGTTATCCTCAGCTTCCTTCTTCTCCTTCCGCCTCTCTTCCTCTTCATCACTATCCAAATCACTTTCACTCTCCACCCATTCCCATCCCGGATGAGCCTCAAGCCAACGATGCAGATCACGCAGCATCGGTGCCTCCTCACCCTGGAGCTTCTGCCCAGTGCTGGGATCCATCACCGTCACGCGCAAATCGGCCGCCTGGCAACTCTCATCGATTGACATATACTCACCATTCTGCAACAATTCCCTCTTCCAGCGCTTCTTGCGCACCATCTCATCAGCCTGCTTCTTCTTCTGCTCCACCTTGTGTTGCTTCACCATTTCTGTGAGATTGCCAATGTATTCATCTGTCTGCGACAGCAAAAATGCCAGACGCTTATCCTTCTTCTGATCAATCAACTTCCTATATCCCTCTTCATCTTCAGCCATTAGACGTCTCATACGTTCCTTCTCAATTCTCTCTTGCTCCTTTTTCTGCTCACGCTCAGCATTGGCATGGTAATTCATAATTGCTTTGTTCATGCGCCCCATACGGGCTTGATTGTTCCTGTGGAATTCCTGTAAACCAAACATTGCCACATTTTCAAAATTTGAGGTTAATTTTTTCAGACTTGCGCGCTCTCTATCGTTGCCCAAGTGAAGTTTAGGTGTCCCAAAAAGTTGGAGTATTTTAACCCTTTAAGGACGACTGGGTCACCCGTGACCCATAGAGAAAATAATTTTTCCTGACTACCTGAAGTTATTTCTGTCTAATAATCACAAAGTAGAAAGATGTAGGAATCTAGGATATTTTTTGAAAATCTTCAGCTAAAAAATATTTGAGCTCAAAAATAACGAATTTTCAAATTTTCACTTTGGTGCTTGAATTTTAATATTTTTAATATTTCTAATTTTTTTTAAGCAAAAACCTCTTGGGACTAGAAACTATAATAACTATACATAATATTTCTCAACAAAGTAAAAATTATAGTTTATTGGTATTTTCAGGAAAGCTTCATAATTTTCATGGGTCATATATGACCCAATCGTCCCTACAGGTAAAAAAACACCGAATTTGTCTTTAGTGGATTTTCGAAGATTTGAGGTTAGACTGTTTCATGTTTTTGTGTATGTGTGCGCAAAATAGTTAATTATTCGTGTAATATTGTGTGATATATCAATTATCTGAGATTTCCCAGTGCAATACTGACTGAAGAAGGTAATATTTTGATAATTTATAAGATACTTCTGCGTATATGTTGTAAATTCATAACTTTTTACTCTTGTAGATGACTTCAAAAATGGAAAAAAAAAATTCATGATCAGTGAACCCGAAATGATCCACATATTATGCCCGGAAGATAGCGATGATGCCGACAATCTTGTTCTGAACGAAAGCGACATAATATTATTTGGAACAAGACGTGGATGAAGTGGACTTTGAAGTCTTCATCGAAAACGCATCAACTCCGGAAGAACTCCCGGATCCACAGCAATGTGCAACTGTACGTCTGAAATTCCCAGAGACAAGCAGCATTGCACCAACTCATTACCATCAGACATGTTTCGAAGAAAACTGAGGTGCACATGGTGCTATCAGAAAAGAGGATTATAAGACCAATTGTATTTGTGAGGCATGCGACATTTATCTCTGTGTTACCAGTACTCGAAATTGTTTCGATGAATATCAAAAATTAAAAATGAAGTTAAACAATAAAACATTTTTTCATAAAAATTATTGTTTT
Source organism: Phlebotomus papatasi (assembly GCF_024763615.1). Lineage (NCBI taxonomy): Eukaryota > Metazoa > Arthropoda > Insecta > Diptera > Psychodidae > Phlebotomus > Phlebotomus papatasi. The sequence goes on from NC_077223.1 coordinate 13,938,057, forward strand.
TGTGTACCAGTCTTCAAGATTCTTTGAGACCAAAAATTGAATGAGATTTTTTAAAATAAATTTTTGATCGGTTTAATTTTTACTCGTACTCTAAATTTTTTTTAAATTATTACAAATATAGGGGGAGGCTTTAATGTTTCGCACATACGCTACCTTCAAACACTTCATATTTCTCCCATATTCCTTTATGAATCTCACATATGGCTATATATTGTAATAGCTAGCCTTAAATCCCATCTTTCCTGAAAAAAATGAGAGTCTAATCCCTTTTTCCTAGTCACAGGAAGCAAAAAATAAAAACAGGTCCAAATCCTCTAATCTAAATCCCGATTCCTGCAGCTGCAGGAACAGAGAAATCTTCAGTGATGCGCATTCAAACGTTTCTGTGCATATCCGGCTCCGTGGAGGAATGGTGGAATCTTGTGTGGTCTTCTCGCTTGCAGAGTTTTAGTCAATTTTTAGCTTTAAAAACTTATTGATTCGTATAAATTTGGTGATATTTGGACTTTTCAAGAAAGTATTCATCAGATTTAACCGTTTTCGGAGTGAAATTCTCGTAGAATCAAGCAAAAAAATGGTTTTTAGTGTCAATAAAACATCTCTCAGAAAAGTTCCAAAAAAGTGATATTAAAGCGTTTTATTCGTTATAAAAACGGTTTAATCAAGTAGATTAAAGTTCCCTTCAAACAATGATGTGCAACTTTCAGGGTCCGGTGCAAAATTTACGGTGAAAATGGGGTGTTCAATGATGGCGTGAATCGTGTGCGAAAATAGAAATTTCATTCATCTATCGGACAAATCGCCATTAAATTTTCATTTTCCTCTGGAGGAAAATCTAAGGATTTCCTGGGAGTTTGTTTGATGGGATTATGAACCTTATCAGTAAGACATTTTTTTGGCATAGTTGGAGAATCCATACGGTTTGCATGGTAGTCAGAAAAAATCACTGAACTTGAACATCATTTGTGTGTGCGAAAGTTCAAAGCCTCCCCCTATTCAAGTTATTTATCTTTCAAAAATAACAGAGCAAACGAGTATACTAGTCGTCTGGAAAATTTTGTGCTTTTTTACCTTTAAGGACGATTGGGTCATATATGACCCATAGTTTTCCAGGACTCCTAGCGATGGGAAAATTTCTTTTTAACCGTAAATCTCTTACTTAGGCTAAAATATCGAGGGAAACTTGATTTGATTGAATTTCGCTCAGCGGAAAGCTTCTCGTCCTTAAAGGGTTAATCAAAAAGGCTGAAAACCAGAGAAAAGTCTTACCTTGAAATCCTTGCCATGCTGCAGAACAGCCGCGAGGAATTCCTGGTGCTTCTGCCTCCTCTTGCGTTCTGCCTCCAATTTCTGCTGCTTCTCCAGCTTCTCCGTGGCTCTAGCCTCTCGCAATCCCTGACGCTTTGTCCTCTTGTACGCCTTCACATTGACAGCTGTCTCGAGAGTTGTGTCCCTCCTGGTGCACTGGATAATCTCACTGCGAAGCTGTCGCTGGAAGTTGAGCACCCGCAGAGCTCGCAATTCAATCTGTGCCTGAATTCTCAAATCCTCCGGCATCGATGTGGGCAAATTGGTCAACTCTTCCATTCGCAGGGCAATCCTGGTGGCCAAGCGATTCTCTCTCTCCTGCAGAATGGTAATGGGATCGAGACCAGCCGGCTTGGGAACAGTGGTCACACGATTCTGCTTGGGCATTTGCTGAGGCTGTGGCGGAGCCTGGGCTCCTGGCCGTGGTGCCTGAGCTGGACCCTGAGAACTCGGTCTAGCCGGTTGTTGCTGCTGCTGCTGATGCATATGCGGCGGTTGTTGCTGCTGCGGAGGCGGCTGTTGCCCATGTGGCGGCTGACCACTCGGCACCATGCCCGCCATCGGACTCTGAACCGGTGGCTGGCCACCGCTCACCTGCGGGAAAGCGTTCACATGAGCAACTCTATAGCCCATTTGACTCCCGCCGAAACTCACCGGTGGTGGCGGTTTCTGATCCATATTGGGTGACTTTGTCTGCTGCTGCGGAGGTCCCGGCATTTGTGGCTGCTGCTGTTGCTGTTGCTGCGCCTGCTGCTGCTGCATTTGCTGCTGCTGTGCCTGCTGTTGCTGCTGAAAGGGACTTGCCGGTGGTGTTGGACACTGTGGTGGTGTACCATCTGGCCTCTGACCCTGAATCACAGCTGCAATCTGCTTAGTCAGTGGCTGATTGCGTGCCAGCAGACGATAGGCCATTATCTGTGCACGCAGCATATGCATCTGATTGACATTGAGAATCTGCTGCTTAGAATTAGCCTTGAGGGCCAATAATTGCGAATACCGCGGATCTTCCTGCAGACCCTTCTCCTCCATTGAATCAATTGCCCTCTGGAGGGCACTCAAGTTCTCCTGGCCGGGCGGTGGACCACCTGGTGGAGGACCCACCGGAGGACCACCAGGTGGTTGTCCTTGACCCGGAGGTGGACCAGGAGGTCCCTACAGAACATTCACAATGTTAAAAAGTGGAAAAATTATTTATTTTACGATTTAACACGCAAAACACACCAATAAATACACCAAAACAAAATTATACTATATAAAAAAGTAGTCCCTGATTACTTAGACTTACGAAGTTATCACACTAGAGAATTTCACATTAAAATTTTAATGTGATTCACATTAATTGTTGCTGATATGTGTCCTAAATTGTGCAATTTTCGTCAAGAGCTTTTAGAAATCGATTCATTTAGTGATAAAAAAGTGGACTCGAGTCACAAAAATTGGTTTAAATAGGTTAAAATAGCATAAATACGATAGATAATTAATGAGCAAATTAATGAGAATTGAGCAAATTTATGAGCAAAATTTGCTCATTAAATTTTCATCAGGTACTTTAAATGTCATTTCCAAACTTCGAATCATAGGGATCTTTGAAATCGGATTATTCACTCTTTAAAAGAGACACGGGTTATTTGGGATTTACCGTATAGCTTCGGGTGACTTTACCCCTTATTGTTCGAAGGTTTTCTTTAATTCTAGGACGTAGGAATGGTCTTCACGGACCCGATCTACCATATTCAATCGGTAAAGACTATCTTTTAAATGCTAGAATTAAATAAAAGCTCACAAACAACAGGGGACAAAGTCATTCCATCTACGGCACCTAAAACCACAAATTAATATCCCTTACCGTTTTCTCTCTAGAAGCGGTTTTTCTTTTTTAATGAACTACCGACCGGTCAACCAGAAAACTAGATAATTACTCTAATTATTCTTACAGCATCACTTTTTGTATATTAGGGAAAGGCTTTCAGGCTTGGCACACACTCTGCCTTTGAACTCTTCATATTTTTCCCACATTTCTTTAACGAATTTGACCTATTTTTTCTAAATATGTGTCACTTAAGACTAGCTATTAAAATATATTGTTGTAGGTCAGATTCAATAAAGGAATATGGAAAAAATATGAAATGTTCGAAGGCAGAATATGTGCGAAGCCTGAAAGTTTTTCGCTACTGTGAAATTGTGAAATATTTGTATTGTTACGGCCTGCTTTTAAGCATACGTTGTATAAGGGACGCTATTCGATGCTCTTTATGGCAGGCCTGAGTTAAAATAAAAGCCGAAGGGAATATGGTGGTGCCTGTTAAGATTCTTCGAAATGCCGCGAAAATTCACGTAGAGAAAATGAGGGGTTTTTTAATGTTAAAATTGCTTAATTCCTTAGAGTTAAGTCATTTTCACAAGAAAATCCTTTTTATAATTTAGTTGAATACAGCTATTGAGCTTGCTTGTAAATACTTGTCGATTTTACAACAAAAACATTGGGATGAAATTTTGAGCTGGAAGACTCATATACTTTTGAGCTGTCTCAAAATTCAGGATAGGTTTGAAAAAAAATCCTTTTGTATAACACTATTTTGCTTAATAAGGAATGCAAAAGTACGTATTACAAGCAGGGACACGACCTGCTAATAAGCATAAATTAGAGAAGAAAATATTTTGTCGCATTTTAGAAATTTTTCGCAACCGCAGCGTCGCCAGACGTTTGCCAATTGAATATTTGTCTCTCTATCTCTCTCTCACAGTTGAATTGCGCGCAATTTAAGAACTTTCCATTTGTAGTGATATTTACTTTTAATTTCTTTGTATTTCTACAAGATTCAAGGAAAAGGGTGTGTAGTGAAGAGCTACCCGTCTTCTGACAAAGATATCACGAAAACAATTTCTTTTTATGTGAGTTTTTCTTTCTATTATATCTTTTTGGAGCAAATATATTCATCATGGCACCGCAAATAAGCGGGATTATAGTGTTACCAGCACAGCTATCTGCAATTTCCATTAGAATTATCAACACAAAATTTCCGATATTACACGACTTTTAACGAGTACAGGTTTGCTTTATGGGATGAGTATTACGCTATACTATATTTTACGTTTATCCCTATACTTCACAAGAGCAACTTATACCCGCAAGAATGTAAGTCGATTTTTCTCATGTTAAGTCCAAGCTTAGGTGTATTATGCACCTTTCAGTGAATGAAATACATGGAGTTCCGGTTTGAATGACATTGTCATGACTGAAAAAATTTCATGAATTCACTCCTATTACACAAAAAATTGCATATTCCTAGGAATTTATCTTTGGAATGGAAAAGCCGTGAGGTATGCAAAAATTTTCTGCATCGAATTTTTCAGCCTATTTTTAGCGCTAAATATTCATAAAAAGTCCACTTCAAATTTACCGCATGAAAAAATTTTGTTTAGATGGTTTAGATGTATTGGGTAAATGTGCCAAATTTCGGCAAGCTTTATATTTCGGCCACTTTGAGTGTAATTTCGGCCAAGCAATTAATTAAGCAATTAAGGATGTATTAACGCAAAAAACGTTAAATTTTAAATAAAGTGTTTTGAGATTAGACCCATTAGACCCTCTGATTTTGTCTGTACATCTCCTGTCATCGCAATCTCTGACCCCTCTGATCAAATCCGTAAGAGTACTAATTTTTAGTACATGTCTGTTCTAAAATATCTCAATTAATATTATATAAGCATATTTTTGAAAACATGCATGTGAATGAAGAAAGATAATTAGAATTATCTCCAGCTTGTTCTGAACTGATAAAAAAATGTTGAGAAATCATGTAGGTTTCTTTTTGGGGATTACAATTTTAAAATTTTAAGAGGCATTCATTTTTTAAAAATGCATAGAAGCCAAAAAGGGATGTCTCGACCCTATTTTTGATTTTTTTGGCAGAATTTTGTCGTATTTTCAGTTACTTAAATACAGTTCACTGACAGTGGAAAATTCTCATTGACAATATTAGTGGGATTTTCCGAGATACTCTCTGTGCATGACAGTCCCGGCAAATACAAACTCAACTCTTGGCATTTATCAACACAAGCGCACAAATCTTCATCCAGTCATTTCATTCTCTCCAACGTGACTCTGCCACAAAAAAGCCTTCGTCTCATTTGCACTTTTTATCGATTTACGCGAATGACTACTTCCCCAATCATTTTCCACTAAAGTTCCACCTCACTTTCAGCTGAATCAAAAATTGTCACAGTCGTGAGATTTGTCTTAAAGGGCAAACATCAAGAATTCAGTAAAAATGACAGAAACTAGTGATTTTTCCCAGGACAATGTACTTCAGGAGTGTCAGGAATTCATGTGTGAAGCAATTGAGAAAGCCGGTGATATTGTGAGACGTGGTATTGACGCTGTGAAGAAGGTAGAGACAAAAACGAGTGTATTTGACTTAGTCACGGAATACGATGGGCAAGTGGAGGATTTCCTCGTGTCTGAAATCCACAAAAAGTACCCAGAACACAAGTGAGCAAAGTTATAGAACGAACAATCTAAGAATATCCTAAATAATCCTTGCAATCCTTCCAGAATAATTGCTGAAGAGAAACATGCCAAGGAACCTCTAACTGACAATCCCACATGGATTATCGACCCTATTGACGGTACCACGAGTTTCGTCCATGGCTATCCACTTGTAGCCATTTCCGTTGCCCTTGCATATCGCAAAGAACTAGTTCTTGGTGTCGTTTCCGCTCCCATCCAGCGAGAAATCTACTGTGCTCGCCGTGGGAAAGGAGCCACAATGAATGGCCAGAAAATCCACACAAGCCCCATTACAAATCTCATAAACTCCCTCGTGGGCGATGAACCATCCCTGGCATCACGGGACAAATACCGCAATGACATTATGGTTCGAACCTATGCCCTAACCAATCGAGTTTCCGGAATTCGAGCAGTAGGATCAGCCGTTCTAGGGCTAGTCTACGTTGCTCGCGGTATTCTCGATGTCTACCAAGTGATTGGAATTTATCCATGGGACTTGGCAGCTGGAGCTATTATTGTCCAGGAAGCAGGTGGAATAATTTCACATCCTGATGGATCACCCTATGACATCATGAATGGGAGTATCTGTGTATCAGCAAATCAAGAGCTACACCAGCAAATTCTCACCTTCAATCGCGAAGTCAGTGGAAAAGTATTGGAATTAAGGGATAAGTAGGAAAATCATCTTTTGATTCTGCAACGTCCTCTCACATGGAAAACTTCAATATTTATATTTCCTGAATTGCACATTATCAGTATTGGATGCTAATATTATTGATAATAATTCATTACACTGCAAAAATTTTTGATTGGCTGTAGATAAGGGTCAGCTTTTAGTTAAATGATTTAATCATCATTGAGGAGCTCTCTTTGAATTGTAATGATCAGCGCACAATAATTTTTGTTTGTAAACATGTTTTCAAAATTTCCCATGAGAATGAGCGAGATGACTAGATTTAGATCTCACTCACTCTCATTGAAAAGTCAAAAACATGTTTACTAAACAAAAGTTATTGTGCGTTGGGCATAAGAAATAGTGAAATAGAGCAGTCATAGAAAAACTCGTTACGTAAAATAATAATAACATCTTACATTAAAGCAATATTAAAAAGGAATAATTTGGGAATTTTGTGAAAAATAAATTTTTCAATACATTAATTTAAAGCTCGTATTATTAATTTAATTTAGTTTCAGTAATGAAGTGCTCGCTAAAGTTTACAAAAGTATTTATCATTGTTTGTTGCCCTTAATTTTGGTGAGAAAATTGTTTATTGACTTTTCTTTCGCTCGATGAGGTAGTTCAACCAAGGATCAAACCGAAGAATTCTGCACTACAAAGGCAACGCTTTGAACAGCGAGATACTGAAACTTCTATAATTAGCAAAATAATACTGTTTCAAATGATAAATATTCCATAATTTACTGAATCCTTATACTTTTCTTTATTTTGTATTTTCACGATTTCAATAAAAAAAAATAAGTAGATTGTCAGAGTTTGCAGATTCTTAAAAAGAATACTTCGGACACAGAAAATTTCCCTTTGCGTCCAGCAAGAGCGAAGAATCAAGAATTCGGGATTTTGGCCCATTCGGAATTTTGAGTAGATTGTCAGTAGTCTTGCCGATTCTTAAAAAAATACTTCAGCTGCCTGAATTTGTCCCGCCGTTCTCTGATCGAGGGTTTGTAAAAGGCATGAACAGATCCCGGACAAAATCCTAAAAGCCAAAATCCAGAACGCCAAAATCTCTAAAGCCGAAATCCCGAATGACTGAAAATCCTTAAGCCAAAAACCCAAAAGCCAATATCCCGAAAACCAAAATCCCAGAAGCCAAAACCTCGAATTTTTAACAGTGTCATACCTAGTCCCACAATTGTACCCGTGTTTACTGGAGGCAAAGGGAAATTTTCTGTTTTAGGAAATTGTTCCCACACATTATCCTCCGTATAATTTCGTATTCTTTAGGATTTTGATCATTTAAGATTTTACTCATTTCAGGATTTTGTCCATACTTCAGGATTTTGACTTTACGGAATTTTGCACCCATTTGGGATTTCTACCTATTCTGGATTTTGTCTTGTCGGGAGTTTGGCCTTCGGGTTGGCTGTTGGGATTTTGGCTTTTCCGATTTTGGCCATTCGAATTTTCGAACTACATAGCTCTTTTCGATATCCGGCTGACGGGGGCACAAAATGACATTTGGGTTTTTTGAATCTGGTCAATGCTTTTTCAATGTTGCGCTGTGTGAAATTATTTTCTGTCAAAAAACAACAGAATTTTCTTTGTGGTGCGCTTATGTTTCATTTTGTACCACAATTAAGTATCAAAGGTTTTGATAAAATTAAAATGACACATTAATTCACTCTGGACAAGCTGCATGTTTCGTAAAAAAAGTTTTGAATTCGTCAACCGTCAGTGTTTGGCAGCTGTCAACCGGATATCGGAGAGAACTGTGTAATACAGTAGCCTCTCGCTCAATCGGCTCTTTTTCAATCGGGTGCAAAATTTTGTTGACAATTTTCACCTTAGATTTTAAAGCAAATTTGTTCAAATTCGCTGTAGTTCCTCTTATTTTACCATGATTCTTTATAATTGAGCGCTTTTTGTGGAATTTACAATGATTTTGATGCCCAAATCCATCAATAATTTGCATGACATTTTGCTTCATATGCCCGATTGAGAGAGAGACTACAGTATTCGAGATTTCGATCCAATCAACATTTCGATCAATTCGATCTATTCGGAATTTTTATCGGGAGTTTAGCTTTTCGAGATTTTGGCGTTATGGTTGCCTTCGGAATTTTAGTTTTCGGGATTATGGTGTATTCGGGATTTTGGTTTCAGGATTTCGACCTATTGTAGATTTTGCCTTTATCAAGCAATGTAAGAGGAGTGGACCCTATATGTTTGAAAATAATTATCTATAACAATATCTTTTCGAAATTTTGACCCATTTAAGATTTTGGCTCATTCAGATTTTTTACATATTCGAGATTTCGACCCATTCAGGGATTTTATCTTTTCGGGATTTTGATTTTGAAAGGTTTTTCCTTAAAGTCATACACGGAAAGTTTGACATTGCGTCGATTTTAATAATATTTTTCTTCATTCAGTTTTCGGATTTAAACGCTATGTGACAAAATCACTTCTTATATGGTTACACGATAAAATAATTCTTTTTTTTAGAATTGAAATGGAGAAAAATAAAATTCAGTGTCTGTTAAGACAAGTGCTTGAAAGCGTCTTCCCTCGTTCTTAATAGATAAATATTTTAGCTGGAATTTTTTGAATCATTAAAAAAAAACAAATAAGTGAACTAGGAGAAAGTACCTATGCTTCGAACGATCCTAGGCTTTATAATGACTAAATGTTTTCTATGTTTCTCAATAAATGTGATTGATCTCATCAATATAAAAATAAACAAGGGAAATGTGCCCAGTTTTTAAAATATATTTTCGAAGTCACATTTATTCAGAAACATAGGAAACATTTAGTATATTACGAAGCTTGGGATCGTATAAAGCATGGGCGCTTGCTCCTAAATATATTTTTTTCTTTTCACAGCAGTCATCTAATCTGTAATGGATCAGGCTCATCTTTTAGATCAGGAAAATTTCATAAAGTCAAAATTCACATCCCTCTCTTTCTTAAAAGCTTTTCATATGTCTATCCTTTCGCACTCTTCTTCGTCTTCTTTTCAACATCACACCAAATTAAATTTAGGTTCAGTCCAATTTTGTGTATGAAAGAGATAGACTTATGCAAATAGTTTGAGAAAGGGACTTAATTTTGATTTCATGAAATTCTACCGATCTGAAATGTGTGCTGAAGACATTAATGGCTCTGGCACATCTTTAAGATTAGAAAAATTCCATGTACTCGAAATTCACATATCTTTGTTTAAATCTTTGTATTTGTCTATGCCACTCTTTTGGATTCTTCTTCTTCTTTTGAACGTCACTGCAAATTCAATTTAGTCTAATCCCATTTTAAGACCGAAATTGACACGCGAGTTTTGACTTTACAAAATTTTACCAATCTAAAAGTTGTGTCAGAGGCATAAGGGCCTAATTTCAAAAAGTAAGTGTTCCATGGTCAGAATTTCATTAAAAGAATATAGAAAAAATATTAAATGTTCGAAGTCACAGCATGTGCGATGCCTGAAGACCTTCCTCTATTGACAGAAAATAAAACAAATAAATAAATTTCCCAGTAAAAAAGTTCTACTGAACTAAATATTCTTACACAACAAAGATACTCGCGTTTTCAGCAAATAAAAAGAGCTATCTTTTTATTCTTAAGGAAGGTCAGACATTATCAGCGCTGAATCAACAAACTATGACCTCTAGCATCAATCAAAAGAATCTCTCGTGTGTAAAATTTAATTTTTTCTACTCTAGATCTTCTGATTCTTCTGATGGAATTCAATTGATCAATTAATTATTCTTGTACTGCCGACAGAGTGCAAAAAAAATCTAATCGGATCCAATTGTGGAAAAAACCAATCATCAATATTGCTTCCCAAGAAAATCAATTGGGCATACTGATATGCAAAATCTTTGCTAAGAATACTTATCATGGTAATTGTTAGAAGACAAAAATCTATGTCATTTACAATGTGTTAAGTCAAATATGTGTTTTACGTGGTTTTCTAATACTGATTCTCACATTTGAAAATGTGGTTTCAGGAGATAAAAAGTCTTTATCGCTTTGCTTAATAATCACTTCTAGAAAAAAAACCGCAAATTTTCGGAGTAGGGAGAATATTAGACTCCAATACAAATACATTTGAGAAGCATTATTTAGTTGCTATCTCAAATCCATTAGGTATTGTTCTTTGAATTTGGCATTTTGCAAGAAAAAATGGTTAATTTTAGTGAATTGGCAGAATTTCCTGATTTTTCCACTGAGGAAAATCTCCAAGAGTGTTTCAATTACGTGAAGGATTTAGTGAAAAAAGGAGGTGATCTAATTGTTGAGGGTTTTACCAAGACCAAAGATGTTAAAGTAAAGACTGTAGCAGTGGATCTTGTTACGGAATACGACAAAAAAGTTGAAGATATCATCATTGACGGCATCAAGGAAAAATATCCAAATCACAAGTTAGACATTCTTTAATCCAATTTTCCTTTCAAAATAAATAAAAACCTTTTTTTCAGATTTATCGCTGAAGAATCAGCTGCAAAGAATCCCTTGACCAGTGATCCTACATGGATCATTGACCCAATTGACGGAACAACGAATTTTATCCACTGCAATCCCCTCATTTCCATCTCTGTGGCTCTTGCAGTGGACAAGAAACTTCTTCTAGCCATCTGTTTCAATCCCATCCATAACGAATTCTACACGGCCATCCGAGGCCGAGGAGCCTTCCTAAATGGCCAACAAATCCACTGCAGTCGAATTACTGAACTCAAGAATGCCGTAATTTCAGTGGAAGTGTCTCTAGGATGGGCTCAAAGTCTCCGTGACGACGTCATTGGCCGTACTTATATTCTAAGTAGCCGTGCCATTGGGATTCGTTCTCTAGGATCAATCGTCGTAGCCCTTTGCTACGTCGCACGGGGATCTATTGATGCCTACCAAATGGAATACCTAATGCCTTGGGATATAGCAGCTGGAGCTCTGCTAATCCAGGAAGCCGGTGGAGTGGTTAAAAACCACAAAGGAGGCCCCTATGACATTATGGAGGCTCAAGTTTTAGTTGCCGGAACTCTACAACTCTACGACGAGATGCTAGCCGTCAATAGGGAATGTGAGGGAAAAGTTATTACCTTTTCCAAATGATTTTCATCTCGAAAAATATTGTCAATTATATTAACCTCGAAATCAAAATCATTATTTTTCTTTTTGCTTATATGATTTTTGTCGTTATTACCCCAATATCTTTTTTTTTATAAAATAATAAAACATCATCATCACACTCACACATTGTTGCATGCAATTTACAAAATAGTTGAAAAGTGAAAATGTCTCAAATATAATGCCTTGAACTAATTAGGATTTATTTTGTCAATTTAAATGTTACACATAATAAGTACAGAAAACGTATTACGGTAAAAACATGTTTTTCAAATAAAGAATAAAACAAATGTAAGTTTTACAATGTTACAGTCATACTGAAAAGTTGCAAATAAAAAAAATCAGACTTAACAAAAAAGATCTTCATTTCTTTAGATAATAAAGGTTAGTTTCCGGATAATGTAAGACAAAAATATGTTTTGCAAAATGCGTTTATTTACACAGTAAAAAAAATTTACAACCACTACGATTGGTAATTTTTGCACGAGCGCTATGGTTGTAAGTTTTGTGTATTGGCAATGTTGTGTATTGGCAAAGTTGTGTATTTTAAATTTTATAAAATGGCTTCCTGTCTATAATTTTGATTGTAGAGCAATTTTGTTCGGTTTATTTGTATTATCTGTGATATGTCTCGGTATTAAACTAAGAAAAAAAAGAAAAAAAGAATAAAAAAAGGAAAAAAAATAAGAGAGAGTCTGAGACTTGAACCCATAATCTTTGCGTTGATGGTCTCGTGTTTTCTGCCTGCGTTACCGACTTGCTTACTTCTCTTCAGCAAATGGCCAAGAGTTGCATCGTCAATTTTTCTAATTTACATGAAGCTTCCTCTGTTTTCTGTTATTACATAATTATTCCTAATTTTTCACGACTGAGGCACATTTTAAGAATCCAATGAATGATTCCAGAAGACAATTAGGCAGTTAAAAATGCAAAATCTATCTGAAATCTTAGAAAAATTGCAATAGTAAACAATGGAATTTTGACAGTTCTCACACAAATTTTCCAATACACAAATTTCCTTACACAATACATAATTTTACTAGCATTATGTTAGTATCGTACCACCACTATGATAGTAATTTTACAATTTACAACCATATTGCTTGTGAATTTACACAACTTTTCAAATACACAACTTTATTTCTCACACAATTTTTTACTGTGTAGATAAAAAAAAATTTGAATATACCAGGATCTGCGAAAATATTAGTTTTATAAATAGGAACATTTTCGTCTTGGACGACTATCTCAAATCTACATTAAGTTTTTTTTTATCGTCCTCTTGATTACAGGTGAAGATTAATTAAATATTTTGAGACAGAATGAAATATCTCTAATTCAGAATCAAAGACTAAGAAAGGTTCAAGTATTTCAAGCTTACCGTAGATTCGGGTGGCTTTTCATAAACTTTTCTTTAATTCTAGCACTTAAGGATGGTCTAAATCTAAATAATTCTAAAGCCTTTAAAGTCTTAAGTGCTTGAATTAAAGAGAAGCTTACGAAAAGCAAGGATGGAAAGTCAAAATTTTAAATATAATCGTAGATGCAACCAACAGCCATTCAGCTGTTCATTAGCTTGTCTTAAATTCTAGCAATTCACTAATCAAATCTAACATATCGTTTTGGTAAATACAATCCTTAAGTGCTAGAATTAAAGAAGAGCTTACAAGAAACAGGGTGACAAAGTCACCGTCGGAAGACAAACTCGTTTTTACGGTACCGTAGATACGGATAACTTTGTCCTCCGTGGGTGACCAACAATGTCTAATATCGGTAAAGATCGTTCTCAAGCATTAGAATTAAAGAACAGTTGATGAAGAGTAGGGGGTCAAAGTCACTAACGGAGGACGGTCACTCGCATCTACGGTATGTTAGAAAATTTCATCTGAAAAACGTTGATATTTTTATTCGGATAATTCTTTAATTTGTTGCATTTAAGCTTAAAAGCTTAAAAAATTTAAACACTTGAACTGAAATATTTAAGTCTCTATATCAACTTTAAAATCTTTAAAAAACGGGCTTTGAAAATAAAAACAAATTTTTGACTATGGAAAGTTATTTTGTCATATAAGAAGGTTTTGATTTTTGGGCTGTAACCCATTGCATTGAGCCTTAAAGGGTTCAAGGTCAAGCCTGATTGAAAAAGTTAAAAAATTGAAGAAAATGCAATTAAAAGTTTCTAATAATGCTGCACAGTTATTTAACCCTTACGCATTTTTTTAGATCTTTTGGTGCGTAGAATATTTTTTTGTATGATCTGGATTAATTCCTGAACTCATATGTTTTTCATCAAAATGTGCATATGCAGCGATCCCGATTTTTTTATTATTCTTTTTTTTTATTTATTTTGATGTAGGGGAAAGTGACCATGCTTGATACTGTGAAATGATGTCTGAGATTTGGATTTTTTTTCTGACTGCCACATAAATCGCAGCGTTTTTTCCACTAGGACAAAAAAATGTCTCACTTATTAGGTTCATAATCCCACCTGAAGTAATTCCTGGAAATCCTTCTGATTTCCCCAGAAGGAAAATGAAAATACAGTGGCGATTATTATAAAGGTTGGACCAAATGCCTACCTGTATAGAGATTTTCCCTACCAATATAAGCCCATTTTCCGCTGTAAATATTACACCGGACACAAAAAATTACACAATAATATTTAGACAGAACTCTAATCTAGCTGATTAATTTGTTTGCACAAGGGATAAGATAATAAAGAATCACTTTCAAGCAATTTTTCTAGGACGTATTTTCACAACAAAAATGAAACCATTTTTCTAAAATATGAACACGAAAGTTTAAGGTTATGTCAATTATTGACATAAACGAAAACATCTGGTGAATAAAAAAAAAATTCTTGGAGTTTACATTGAAGTTCAGCAGGAGATAAACACCAGGAGGATAGCTGAATTGGAGGCTAACCAGGCCAAAGCAATTCAGGAAACTGCCCCCACCGTCGTTGGAGTGACGGAAGCTTCAATGAATGATTAGAAAATTCCTCTATGTTTGTGTCTCTTCGCTGGAATTCCAGCTTTCGGGAAGACGTCAACAGCCAGGAGGATTTCCAGCATGTCCAGTGATCTAACAGTTTATCATCTGTGCTATGATGATTTTGTGAAGCCTGGGACATGCTATATATATATGGAAATGTTGCGGAGAATAGAGGAGTTTGTTGAGAAATTCCAGGAATTGGAGGATCCGGGTGTTTTGATTATCGACGACATTATGACGTACAGCAGCATGAGGAAGGAAGTTTTTAGTGTGGCTAGGAAGCACAGAACTGGGTACTTTCAGGTGTGGTTTATGATTTCCCTGGAAAAAGCCCTGGAGAGGAACAGGAGCCGTTCGAATGCGGTTCCGGATGTCACAATTGCTAATCTCTTTTCAAAAATTGAGCCTCCTCCTCAAGATACCAATCTGCAGACCCTTACCATTGAGGAAAATCAAAGCCTGGACTTCAATGAGTTCAGAGAAAATGTACTTTACCACCTGGCCAATCCGGAGGAGCCTCCAGAGCCGCCGAGGGAAAAGGAGAAAGTTGAACCATCGGAATTGCACAAAATCGACCTGATCTTTCGGCAGGAAATCTCCAGGAGAATCAGAGAAGCCCCAGATCGAGAAACCCTAAAAGACTCTCAGAAACCCTAAATAGCAGAAGGAAGAATATTTTAAAGGGTTTCCGGGAATCTTCCCGGATCCCCGAAAGCATAGATGAAATGAGAAACCTCCTGGACAGACACTGTACAAAAAATTCCTTTGAATAAACCCCTTTTATTATTTATTTATAATATCGCTAAAAAAATCTATTTTCCATTGTTTAATTTAATGTTTAATGACCACCTAAGTTCCACTGTTGCCCTGTGAAGCCTGATATCCTCTAAAAATTTATTTGGAGGCGCGCACAACTCCCTGAACATATCCAATCTACACAGTAGCAGAATGAGGGATTTGGCTCAGGATTGAAGCTTTATCGGATGAACAAGATCATCATCATCAGGATGAACAGGGGCAGTTGAGCATCTCAAGCGGTTGTCATTGAGTAAGATTTGCGTAAGATTTCATTGAGAAAGATGCCACTTCCGGAAACCATTGAACTCAAAGTTCACTGCTGACTTTCCGGAAGATCAGGATTCCAAAGGCTGCAGAAGTATCCTGTCCCCAGTTCTCGTTCTGTTTTGGGAAATTTCCTGAAGATTAGTCTGCATTTACTGTCTCATCCACACTGTTGCGTTTCTCGCTTCTTACTTTGTTTTTCACCATCTTCTGGATCTTCTGCGTAAATAAATAGAATATATTTTGTATTGTATTTATCGCTAAAATAAATAAAATAATTAACTCACCTTACTTTAAACTGAATCACAAAATGTTTCACAATCTTCATGAACTTACTTCTTTTGAAAAAAAAAACAAAAACAAAATATGAAAGTGAGGTTATGTTAAAGATACACAAAAATCAATTATAAGCTGTAGGAGCTTATGGGAGATATGATTCTTTCATTGTGTAATCGGTTTGTGCAATCTTGAAAAAATATTCTTATGTGTAAATAATGCAAATTTGTTCCATAAATACTCAACTGCGGCATAATTGTGTGAGATTATTTTTGATTTATTGACTTTATGGTTTTTATTTTCTAGATTCTAGTATTCGATGAAATCACATGATTGCAATAGGTGTGAGGACGAAAGAATCTGATACAATGACAGTGAATTATCAAGCATGGCTCTTTCTTATTGTAAAGCATGGACAGAAGAAGGATTTATTGATTTTCCACCACCCACAAAACAAGGCTTTCTTATGAAAAAGATTTTTCCAGAAATATTAACCATGGTCAACCCTCAATGACCTGTAATAGGAATTTCTTCTGATAAATATTATTAACTATGAAAAATCGAATGAAATATCATCCATAGAAATTACAGATTTGGGTCTATTTTCGATTTTTGCTTCCTGGAACTAGGAACAAAGGGCTAGGCTCCTAATTTTTTCAGGAAATGTGAGGCTTAGGACCAGCTATTAAAATATATTGCCTTGAGTTACAATTATTGATTAACATAGGAAAAAGTTAGTTATTATCAAGGTTGGACGTTATCAAGCATGGTCACTTTCCCCTACCGGGCTTTTTTCGCCATTTTGTACATTTTTTCAGTTTTACAAGTTTTCTTATACAGATTACTACATTGTGTATGAGAAATATGTCCATTCAGACGTTTCAATCATTTGCACCGGGCGGGACTCGAACTCACAACTGTGACAGTCGAGCCGGGGATCACACCGCCCAAGAGCCGAACGCTCTTAGCAATTGTACCACAGACCCCCTGTAACCTGAATTAGGGGACTAAAAATGAGCTGTTTTTCGCGATTTAGTTTTTTCTTTTAAATAAAATGCAAAGTCCAAGCTTCTTGAAATTTTTCATACTTGTTTAAACATATTTAAAGTGCTTAAATAAGTTTTTTTTTTTTTTGAAAAAAAAATATTACAAAATAGCTGACTAATAAGTTGTTAATTGAAGGGTCTCGTCAAATCAGTCTCTAATTGGCAGAAGATGTGCAGCTCATAATTCTTATTTGAAAAAAAAAGAAAATAAAACAGAAAAAATTGTGAAATTGTAACTTTCTCTTCGGTGATTTAAAAAAAATCACTTTTTGGGCAAAATTTTGACTTTATCATAATATAAAATTTAGAAAAAAAGATTTTCAACAATTATTTTATTCCAACTAGAAGATAATTTAATTCTGAATAGAATAAGTACTCGTTTTATTCGATCAATAAGTTTTTTCTTAATCTTTTCTGTCAATTCGGACAAATTGTTAAAATGAGAAGTTTAGAGAACACGATTAAAGGTTTTGAATGTTTGTCCTATAGTTTTAAAATCTTATAGACTTTCCTTTGCTTTCGTCCCTGTATATACTCGGAAATGATTCGAATTGGTTTTTGAATTTTTTATCATATATTTTTAGATAATCTATCGATTTATGCAATAGCTGTAGACTTCCCTTGCCCTTGTAATTCAGGTTGCTCCCTTAAAATAATTATAAAATTGCTTTTCAACTACAAAAATTCTGTCCATTGGCTGTCGCCACGAGGATATTTTGTCAATATGTGAAAATACCGTTGAATCATTCCTAATATCGACTTTTTAAGGTGAAAGTTTAAAACACCCTAGAAAGCGTACTTTTCAATCGAATGGTATCATATTTGGATTCTTTGGAAAGGTCTTGGAATTTTAGGCAAGTCTGAACCGGTTCCAATCGGTTATGAACCGATTACGTACCACTAAGTAATATTTAAAATATTTTTTTGACTGATTCATGAACCGGTTCAAATGAGTTGTGGACCAATAAACGGTAAATTGTGTAAAATACTTTTTAGATATAGCATCTAAATTGCGAGTTCGAGCTTTGCGCAAAGCATGAGACCCTTTACCATCCCTTTTTACTTTAAACTTTAAACTCCTTGCACATTAAATTCAATAATCTAAATTTTATGGAAAATCGTTTGAATCAATCCTGTTTTGTTTTTCTTTCAACCTTACTTTTTTTTTTTTTTGATTCGCCTGATTCCTATTCCGCTTTATTAAGTCAAATCCAAAGATAAAATGGTTCCAAAATTACCTATTTTACCCTACTTTCACTAATAAAATCAAATTTCTTAAATAAAAACTATTTTATGATTCAGATGATGCATATGCTTCATACGAATAAAATCGTCTTGAATGAATCTTAATCGATTAATTTTTGAAAGTATTTAGAAAATACAGTAACTTCTCTTTTCGATTAAAAATTTCTAAAATCGACTCTTTCAGCCTGGGACTAAATAATCTCGAAAGAGATTGTAAGTTCTTTGGTCAGGCAAGTATCGAAGAGGATTGGGGGAGCTTGAGGCAAAACTTGTCAAAACATATATTTAATTCTTTCACGAGCTCTGAGAAAACTAAACGTTTTATAATGAGCATATTCTTATAGGAAATTTACTGCTCTACAACATTGCAGAAGACTATTTTACTCTATTTCGAAAGAAATGTGATTTTCGAATCATTTTCTAAAAGTCGATTGGGGCAAATTTTGTCAGTCTTTGGACAATTTGTGACGTTTTACTCTCGCAAACGTTAAAAATATCAAATAGACATATTTTTATAGGAAACTTATTTCTCGACAACTTTGTCGAAGATAATTTTTCTCTATCTTAACGAAAAATGTGCTTAAATTGAGCTAATCAGTATTGATATTTCTGTAAACCAAATATTCCAAAAAATAGGGCTCAAAATTTCATTATTTTTTATTCTACATAATTCTTCCTCGAATCCCTTGAAACTCTGTGAGTTTATGAATGTTCATGAAGGCTATCTATAATAAAAATTTCAAGCCTCAGCCTCTTTTATTTTAGAAAATAGTGTATATTGAAATTTTCGTTTTGACAAATTTTACCCCAGTCTCCCCTAGATAAGATTTTTAAATACCATTTAGGACAGAATCACATTGACAGTAAAACGCTCACCCGTCACCGACAAAGCCTCACCGTATTTCGTTAATTTACGGATTTTCATTGCAATTCCAATGCAAATTCCCAATTACCGTATTACCTTATCTCATACTCGGTAGCACTATGTGAAAATAATATAAAAAAAAAATGAAGAAATAAAACGAAAATATGATAAACGGTGAGCAAAAAACTGTACGAATAAATTCTCTTACGGTTTTTTTTGCTTACCGTTTATCGTTTTCGTTTTATTTCTTCAATTTTTTCAATACTATTTTCACATAGTGTCACCGAGTATGAGATAAGGTAATACGGTAATCGAGAATTTGCGTAAGAATTGCAATGAAAATGCGTAAAATAACGAAATACGGTCAGCATCTTACTGTCAATGTGATTGTGCCCTTAGTTCAAGGCTCTCCCTTTGAGACATTTTCCTATCTTCCCAATTCGACTACATACAAATCTACGGAACTCAACACTGGCCACAAGAAAAGATCTCTCAATCGTTCAACACTCACATTTCTCTGTCCATGGAAAAGGGAATGAGTGGGACTCACGGCATTTGGGGGCATGTTGTGGGGCTGGTAGCCCATAGGGGGCATCGGAGGTCCCTGTGGTGGCATCGACATGCCCGGATGTGGCCCTGCAATGGCACAGACTGTGTGAGGAAAGGAACACCTGGGCAGCACCGCGATTACCAACTCACCTTGAGGCATTCCTCCATGGGGCCCCATTCCCGGATGATGCTGCATATGGGGCGGTCCAGTTGGTGGGATATGGTGTGGAGGCGGTGGTCCATTGAGATGGGGTGGTGGAGGATGAGGCTGCGGAGGCGCCGGGCCATGGGGATGTGGAGGATGTTGATAGGGACTCTGGGGAGATGGGGAGGGTGCCGGTGACTGAGACGGCGGTCCCATTGGACTCGGTGCCTGTGGTGGCGGCATAGGACTACTCTGTGGCGATGGACTCGCCATTTTCCACAGTTCTTTCTCGGTTTTCCAATAGATTTATGCGGTAAAAGCTCAAGTGAAAATTCACTGAAGAACAAAACACAAGATGGCTTCGTTTGTCTGTCCACAAGAGACTCACTTTACACGAACATTTAACCACTTTCTGCACAACCCTGTGACACGAAATCACCTCACGGGGTTGCAGGAAACACTAATGTACACGACTGCTGTGTTTTTAATCCCGAAAATGCAATATTTTCAGTGAATTCCTCAATTAAAATTGGATGACCAAAATTCACAAGCGAAGTGACAACAGAGCACTGAATAGTGTTGCCAGATACCAAAAATGGCGTCATGTCTGCGCCGAACAATCCGGGGCGGCCATTTCAACTCCGAAAAATCAGCGCCGGCGCCAAAAAAAAATCAGTCTTTTGGGAAAAATCATCTTGGAGATTTTTATTCTCTAAATTCCATCTCTATTTCTCAATTTCAGCTGTAGACATGATAGCTTTACACATTCTGGGTGCTTTGTTTTAGTTGCTGGGTTGTAGCAAAATAATCAGTATTTACTCATAAACATCCTCCTTATCCGCCACATATCGCACGATATCCGCTGGCCTGTTCAGCTTCTCGGCATCATGGTCAGGAATCTCAAAGCCAAATTCATCCTCCATGGCCATAATCACCTCCACATGATCCAGGGAATCCAATCCCAGGTCATTGATAAAGTGTGAATCAACTGTGAGCTTCCGGAAAGAAAAATAGTGTCATTAAAATAAACCTGGGAAATTATTAATCTAGCATTCAATGGAATTAGGATTTGGCCAATGTTTCTGGTCATTGTTGGCAGTTTCAGAGTGACAAAATAGCTACTTAATTGAGGGATAAACAAAAAGAAAACCTCCAATATACCTTTCCGGGGTCAATTTTGTCGTACAACTTCAGCACCAAGAGAACGCGCTCCGTGATAAATTGGATCGTGAGAGGCTGTTTGGCTGAGTAGTTTCTCAAAATCTGATACTGCCAGCCATGCACCTGAATTAAGCCAAAAAAAGAAATTGTTTTAAATACCTTCGACACATTGACTTTGTCATAAGCAGCAACGACTTTCAGTACTCGTGTCCGAATCTCCTCGATACTCGGCTTTGTGGCAAAATATTTTTTCTCAATCATTTGCCACTGATAACGGAGAGTGTTGTGTGAGGAAAAACAGACGAGAAAAACAAAGAAATCGTGTGAAAAATAGGCATTTTTATAGTTGTTCCGGGGGGTCAAATGTGAGGTTATGTCATCGTCAAATTGACATCTCCGGACAAATGTGGTGGGGAGAGAAGGTCGATTTCCCGGCAAAGAAAACTCATTTTTCACCCCATTCTCCCCACATATACTCACATTGCCCCATGGGGGCATCTCACCTGATTGTTATTGTTGAGAAGGGTGGCAGTTTTGGGGTGTTTTTCGCAGTGAAGCAACCTCTGTGGCAAAACGGCAGATACACCAGCAATTCTCGGTGCTACCACACGAATCAGGCATCTATTTCGACTAAATGCACTACTAACACCACGCACGAGAGATGCCATTGTAATTAACAATGTGAAACTGGGAAAACTCACTAGATTTTCTTGCAAAATCAACCCAAAAAACCGATCTTTTCTTCAACCCCGCACGAAATGTTGCATAATTTTTTGACAGCTTTCCTCTCAGCTGCGCAGAAGGGGAAATTCTGTCGCTAAGTCGGCCATGTTTCGGAAAATTGAGCGACTAATCCAACTCAAATCAAATACTCAACGGCTTATCTTATCGCTTTTATTTGCACTTTTGTATGAAAAATATTTTGAGCAATTTGGGAATCAACAATATTCCGACAATCTTTCCATTTAGGACAATTTGTGATTGCAGAAGAAGTCAAAGAAATCAACATCAGCTTCATCGTCAGAAGAATCATTGGAAATTTCCTTGGTTCTGTGAGTTATCTCTAAATTGCCGTAAACATCCTCACACACTTCGTACTCATCAGTCTCATCTGGAAAACGAGAAAAGCGATAGTAGGGCTTCGGACACTCAAGAAAATAATCCACTGACAAGGAAAGTGCCGTCGCAGAAAACGAAAATATTTCGTGCGCAAAAAACGCCTTTGGGTATGCAACATCGAGGAATCCTTTTATGATCTTAAGCTTCAAGGAACTTTAAAATTTCACGAAACTTTTAATACTTTCGTGAAATTTTGGTAATTTGAAAAAATATTTTTTTGTGCTGTGGATTTAAGGAATTAAAGAATTAAAATTGCAAATTAAGTAATTTTTTAGTGTTTAAATTTTTTTTAAAAAAAATAGAGCCAAATAAATTCTATGGTCATACGTATTAGGTGCGGACTACTTTTGGCCTGTCTTTTTATGGCCAGGAGGGGAATTGAGCCCAAACACAAGTAGATTTTCGAACAAGGTAAGGAAAATTTATCAAATATCACACTAAAAGGTGACAAAAGAGTTACTCAGTGATTATGGACTGATTAAATACTAGGGCAAGAACAGTAAACGTCGTTGTTCTGTTTTTTTTCCTCACAAAAATGTGGAGAGCGTCACATTTTGACACTTGAACACTTCGAAATTCGAAAAGGATGTAACTCCCATCACCTTGCGAAAGTATTAAGAAGTAAGAAAGTCTCTTTTTTGGATCTTCAAATAGATTTTCAAATTTTTCAATATCTACTTCTGTACGGAAAGATTCTGTAACACTCTGGAAATGCCATATGACAAGGTTCGAATCTTAGGAGAGCTTTTTCGAAAATGCTATTCTGTAGCCGTGACATTGTCATTTCAGCTCACGTGGCATTATCAGAAGTCACATATTTGGGATTTCTGGCAATTCAAAGACAATGAATTTTGTAAAACAAATCAACCAAGACGTACTGTATTTTCATAAAATCATAAAAGGAATTTCATTAAAAATTCAATGAATTGCATTTTCGAACTCATAGGATATGGCAAAAAAAGCTCGATTGGCATTGTCAGGTTTAGAACTCTCGCGTGACAATGCCACGAAAATTACAGAATTCCCCTACAGATCGCAATTTTTATCACAAAATGATTTCGAAAACCAAAAAATGAGATGTATCAGAACAGATCAAATATTTGTAATTTTGAGGGTTTTCGAAATCATTTTGTGACAAAAAGTGAAGTTTTTAACGAGGGCTTCATAAGTAAAAACCAGGCCAAGAGTAATGCCACAACACAACCCTAATCTAATCTGCTATATGTTTAAAGATTTCTTCACTGTAATAAAGTAATAAAAAAATGAAATTGGCGTAAAATGCCACTTCAGACTTTTAAGTGTTAAGGAATTGAATATAAAGCTTCTTATTTACACACTTTCAATCCGAATTCTAAATTCCTCAATTCTAATTCCAATCAGAAATCTATTTAGATCCTAAAATACTTCACCAGGAAACTTGGAACTGCGATATGCTATACATACCGGGCATGCAATCTACTTGTTAAAGGTAAAACATTCCAAAATAGTGCACGTTTCTATCAAATTGCTTTTTTGTTTGTTTGTTTGTTTTTTTTCTTTTTGAAAATGCAACTCAAAATTTCTCTAAAAATTGTATTAAAGAATTTTTTATTATTAAATTGTTTAATTCTTCGCACAACTGCAAAAAGTGCGGTAAATAATTTGCAGTATAAGAGAGAATAAAAACTTGTTCTTTTCTTAATAGGACAAATATGTTTTCAAAATAATTAAACATTTTATAGAAAATGTATTATTAGTTTAAATTTTAATTTTTTCTAGTCTTCTTACAGCATTGACCCCGGATAATTCACATTGCTGACTAAAATATTAAAATATTCAACAAAAGAGGATGAAAATTTTACTATCTATAAGAAATCATTAAAAATTCTTTTCATTTTCATTCAAAGTTTCAAGAGAAAATTAGCTCGACTTTTTAATAATTCTTAAAAACCTGGGTTAAAAAAGTTTATCAAGGTTTTATCAAGAATTTTATGTAAAACTCGATGAAAAAAGATCGTTCAATAAAATTGACCTTGATGTTGCAAACCAAAAAGTATTTTGAAGCCCCTCAACAAAAAAATAAGAATAAACAAAATCTCTCAGTCAGAGACTAGCTAGAAAAGCATAAACAAATCCAAGAATATGGGGGATTCGTCAGAAAAAAAAGATCCAAAAATGTATAGCCACCAATTAGAATTAATTGACACGTTCCGGTAAGGTGTGCGATTTCCCCGCGATCGCCAAAAACTTGACTGAAAAATTTGCATAAAATCGAAAATAGCACGTCAATAAAAATCCTCTGACTCTGGCAAATGACAAAAATAAACAACTATGCAAAAAAATATACATATATATATATTTGAACCAGCCTTTTCTTTTCTGCAGTTTAAAAAAATAGAAGTCTCTCGAAAGTGAGTGAGAAACACAAACAAGTGTGACTCTGAGTATAGATAGAGATGTGGGAGCAACTCGTTGAAATGCATGAGAAAGACCTGGATTTGGTGATATTGATATTGCAGAGCACCCATGATGTTGGGGGCTAGGGTAGTCTCCCGAGTGTACTTGTCCCTAGTGGGACTGCAGAGAGGGCAAGGGCTCACCTTTAGCGGCCTTGGACGAAGTCCCCTCGCCGAGATTTTTCAGCAGGACGGCATTCTCAAGAATCTCCGGCTGCTGCTGCAGTCGCTTCGAGATACGATCTACACGATCTGTATTGTACACGTTATCGTCCTGCCTAAGGAACCAGAAACGCTTCACCAGCGACTGGAACATTGGATAGCTCTGGAGTTCAGCCAGAAGCTGCGGATGACGATAGATGGTTTTCATGGCGTGATATTGAAGATTTTCGTGGAAAGAAACAGCATTCAGCAGTTTCATCTGTGACTTGGCCGCCGTTGAACTTATCAACGGATATAGCTGAACGCTAGGATCTGTGGGCAGGTCATGAAAGGCTTGGCCCTGATGCACACGGTTGATGTACAGGTCCATTGTGCCTCGGCGCAGATTCAGCAGAACACCAACAATGGAGCCCTGCGTGAACTTCTTGCCAAAGAAGAAACTCCTACCGCGATGCAGAATAACACCGCGATAGGAGTAGCCCCAGGAGTGCTCATCGAGGCCGATGGTACTGCCAAAGGAATACTGATGGGAGCACAGGTCAACTTTATCCGTGCCCACCCCCACCATCATATCCGTGCCAGACACTGGAGACATCATCTTGATCTCCCAGTAGTGACACATGCCCATCCTCAAGGCCTTGTTGCCACGCACCATGGCTGTACCTAGTGTTTCAAAATTTCATGAAATTCACCAAATTTCAGCAAATACAAGTACTTTATGAAACGCTACATTATGCTATTTTTGACGATATTTTTTTGCTCGATCTCTTGATAATAAAAACTATTCCTCCAAAAAACAAATTTTTTGATAAAATTTTATTGAAAATTCAGGTTTCGAAAAGGAAAAACATATTTTTGAACCGATTTGGGTACAGAGGTATAACGAAGAAGTTATGAACAATCTTAATATTTTAGTTTTTTTTTCCTTTAAAGGGATTAATCACTGCTGTTTTTTAAGGACTTTAAATGGTTTTTTTTACGTACAGTAGACTGACTCTCTCAATCGGACATATGGGGCAAAATGTCATCCAAATTATCGATAGTCATTGTAAATTCCACATAAAGCGCTCAAATATAAAGAATCACGATAAAATAAGAGGAACTACAGCGAATTTGAACAAATTTGCTTTAAAATAAAACGTGAAAATTGTCAACATACAGTAGAGTCTCTTAAATTCGAACGCTCGGGGGGTATTTCTGACATTTCTCACCTCCGAAATTCGAACGATTTTTTCAAAACTAACGAAATTTATGTGAGATTAAATTGTACTTTGAATGAAATTTCCGTACTTTCTCACAAGTCTTTGTAGTAACATACTTCCTTTTCAATATATACGATCATAATGTATGTAAACATTCAGGAAGAAGCACATAAATATGATTTTTATTCACCAAGAATACGAACATTCTAACATAACCTCACAATTGACATTTTGAATCCAAACGGCGTTCGAATTTGAGAGATTCAGATTTGAGAGACTCTACTGTAATTTTGCGCCCGATTGAAAAAGAGCCGAATTGAGTGAGAGTCTACTGTAAAGTATTAAATTATTTACTTTTGGGCATGAATAATGAACTATTTAATTAGAAAAACGATTTTTAAGTACTAATAACTCCATGTTTTTATAGTCTTGAAAGAAGACTACATGATTTTTATGACATTTATCACATTTGGAATATCAGACTGTCCGTGGCACCTGTAATAAAATTTAACTGTTTTTCTGCTCTTTAAGAAGTACGTTGCAATTTTGTAAAGTTAAGTTTGTTTACAAAACAGAAAAAAACCAATTTATTCAATAGAAAAATATAGAAAGAAGAATTAGAGGAAGGAAAACATACTTAAACCATTTTTAACATTTCACATTGATGGAAAGTTTAAATTTTAAAGCTCGTAAACTAGTAAAGAAAGCTTTTATTTTTTTATGGAACTCGTGTGAATTGTTAAGCATTAAAATTAGATTTTTAAGTAGAATTACAAAATTACAAAAAGTACAATAAAATCAAAATGATAATATATTTATAGAAAGAAAATTAAAAGCATCCCAGTGACAGCAATCTCATCTAAAATTGCTGAGCTTCTTTCTTGGTTAGGTACTTTTGTTTTGAATCGTATTTTACAAATTCACTTGCTTCCGAGTTCGTGGATTAATAGTGCAGAAAATTCAGTAGGAGGTTCTTATGCCCTAGACACACTTACGACTTAAGCCGAGAGACGACTTAGTGGAAAATTATGGAAATGTAGTTTAATCATTATTTCGAATATAATTACGCTAAGCCGTCTCTCGGCTAATCCTCAGGTCTGTCGAGGCCCTTATACTGAACTTTCTTTTACCGAGAAATTGATTTGATGCCTTTTTAAAGAAAATTTCCCCTATCCTTATAGGCAAAAACGTCAGATTTTTTTAAAAAAGGCATTTAAAAAAAAATTCTACTAGTGTGTAGACGCCATAAAGGCCTCTACTCTACACATTGGGAGCAATTTTCATTAAATTGAAGGAAATTGCTAGCAGTGCTGTAGGTAGAAACGTCAAAATTCTATCAGAAATGCCATTTTTTACAAAAAATGATCCCAATGTGTAAAGGCCCTTATGCGGGACTGCTGTATAGTCCTTTGAGGACTATAAGTTCGGAATTTGGTTGTCAAAAAACCATTTCAGAAGTCTTTCGATCTTTTGGAATGAATGGAATGTAACAGGGGACGGTTGAACGATGGATGGAAACACTGAACTCGATCTAATTTTTTGTTCTTCAATTTGACTTTATTGTGTTCAAATTGAAGAACAAAAAATTAGACCGAATTTCCCACTTTGACTTGAGCTTATATACGTATACGGTCGAAATATAGCACTGAAACACTGAACCTCTCTTGATTTTCACAATTTTATTCTCTACTATGTTTTCAGGATGAATATCCTCTTCATCAGGTATCGAGTATGATCAGCAAAATCACGTACAGTAGAGAATAACATTCTGAAAATCAAGAGAGGTTCAGTACTTCCGCCTATCTCGTGTCAGAAAAAAATTCTCTGATTATTTTTAGTGGAAAACATAAATTTAGTTTACAATGGATACAGATTTTTCTTTGGTCACCAGGGTCATCAGTAATTCAATATCGTCCTTAATAGTGTCTACAGTCTACACACTAGAAGCAATTTTCATCAAAAATTGCCTTTATTAAAAAAAATTCTGACGTGTCTGCCTACAAGGATAAGGGAAATTTTCTTTTAAAAGGCATTTTTTTTTTAAATAAATTGCTCCTATAGGCCAGGCATAATCGATATTATCCTTTTCTTTGTTTTTTTGTGTCTTTTTCAAACTTTATCCGAGCATTTAGTGGATTTAAGGGCTTCTTAAGTTTTTTTTTAACTTGGCAAATAAATATTTCATGAAATTTTCAACACATAAACATTGAAACTTTCAAACGCCCACAACCCTAATCCGTACCTTGGCTGTATACCGGGTGAAAGATCACGAGGGCGTTGGTGATGTACGAATCGGGATGTGGAATCCCTGTATCCCAGGACCACTCGTACACATCACAGTGCTCCTCTCCACATCGACAATGGTCAATTATGTGTCTCCTAGTGGGATCTTCACGTTCCTGCCGGATGAAACAACTGCAGAACGGCGGAACTTTTGTGCTTCGTTGATCAATATCCGCATAAATCATCGAAAGCAGTCCCATTATCCTTTGATTTCTGATCACTTCACAACCTCTTTTACAGTCTCCACACGGACCCACAACCTTAAATTATCAATAAAATTGCAAAACTTCAAAAAAAATCCAGAAACTTCTTCACTTTGCGACGATCTTCGACACTGCGCCCAACTTTTTCCTTTGTTTTCATTACCAACACGTCAAAACTCCGCCATCGTGACGTCATGCCGACTTTCGGAAAAGATTTTAAATGAAGCAACGGTTATCCATGAAAGTAGGTTGAGCGCGATAATGTCGATGCTCAATAAAATCTCAATAATGCTTTCAAATGGAAAAAAATGTCGCGATTGTGGATATATGTAATAAAACTGCTGAATTATTCCAAACTGCGTCATACTTTTAGAAATATTCCATGAAGAAATTGATAAATGCAGCACTTGGTGATTTGCAATTGCATCATAGAGCATGCAAATAAATGCGCTGAATATCCAATTTTTTTGCAGAAAAACAAAAAAAATATTATACGTGGGATAAAGTGATTTACAAAAATTACAAATTGTTGTTAAGACCAGAACTAACAGTAATCATGAAATAATAAAAACTATTGAGATGCTAAAATCTACTGTCTTTATGCAAATTTAGGAAGAGTTAAGACCGGTCAAGAAATTTGTATCTAAAAACCTAAACACAAATCTCTTAAAAATAAAAGGTTTTTTTTGATTTGCTAATTTATTTTTTAATAATTAATTATCAGTTGCTTATTATATCACTTTTGTACCCTTTCTACCTAATTCGCTATCTCGAGTGATATTATTGAATTTGCAATAGATATAGCTAATAATGTTTTGTATGCAAGAGGCAGTAATTTAATTTGTTCTAGATAAGAATCCGGTAGTGATAAGTTTAACAGATAAGAATATTTTTAGAAAACAAAATACCTTCTGATTTAATACTGTTATTGCACAAATACTTCTTCAACTTCTCCAACAAATGAAAAATAAAAGATTTACTATTTCGTTATTACAAAAAGGCAATCCAACAATTCGTCAATAAAAACTTTAAAATAAAAATTAAAAAATTATATTAATAGTTTTAAGCTTTGCAATTTTTACCGTGCTATCACACCAGAATTTTTTCAATTTGTAAATTCAATTTAATTTTCAGATGAATTGTTCCTTTGCGTTATTTTGCACTAGAAACCAATTGAATTGATAGATCTTCACTTATGTATTAATAAAAATTAATACTTGGTCCAGAAAAACCTGCTTAAATATGTTAAAATAGCATAAATGTGGTTGCTCAAATAAATATGAACTCAGCAAATTAAAATGTTAAAATTGCTCAATAATTTCAATTTTATTGGAGTTAAATAAGTAGTCTTTTGAAGAAAATTATTCTTATTAAATTTATTTACTCGTAATTAATATTAAGTGAAGCTTAAGTATCGGGAGTAATTCATTAAGTTCCTCCAAAGCCATTCGAAGGAAATTGTTGTGTTAAGGAATTTCAGTTGAAAGTTGGGACGAATTCATACAGATTTTCAATAAGACTGTATGAGAGTCGCTGCATGAACCCTTTGCCTACAAATATTTATTTCTGGCTTTGGGAATCCTTCTGAATAACAGATAAGTAACTTATAAAACATTTTAAGTACTATCACACATTTTCCGGGGTCATTCACAATCAAAAATCTCGCGGCACTATTTAAAATTGAGCAAATTTCTTGCAAAATGTGTCCTGACTATGAGAATTTTCAAGTGAATTCTAGAAATCTTAATGCTCAATTGGCTCAATTGAATTTAAAATTAAAACGTGAAAAATTCTAGTGTGATAGCACCGTTAGAACAATAATAAAATAAATAAAAAAAAATATTTAAAAAATAAGTGGCTAGCAAGCTGACGAGTAAACGAGACTCTTATACCCAGCGCACAATAACTTTTGTTTTGCAAACATGTTTTTGACTTTTTAATGGGAGTGAATGAAACTTAAATCTAGTCATACTCACTCTCGTAGGAAATTTTGAAAACATGTTTACAAACAAACGTTATTGTGCGTTGGACATTATGTGAATTTTTATTTTAAAACAAAATGAATTTTTTTCGACATTACTAAATGTAATTTATTTTGGTTTTATAGAAAAATAATAAAACTGAATTTATATAAAAAAAAAAGATATTTTTGCTAAAGTGTAGTCAATTCAATTGTTTGAAATATATTGAAATAAATTTCGAATTGCCATAATGTTTTCAGGTAGAGTAAGATAGGGCTACATTGAAAACGGTATTTTTCGCATATTTCTAAAGGAAGCTTGGGTTTAACGTATTGTAATTTAGATAGACAAAATCGACAAAATCATTGTGGATATAAATTTGCATTAGGGCTAGCTCCAACGTCCTTTAAGTTTAGAAATATGCGTTAAAATAGCGTTTTCAGCATGAACCCAGCTCAATGTAGGTCGCTCCACTCCTATTTTTTTCAGATCTTAATTTAAAATTTAACAGAGATCATAGTACGGTCTTAAATGACAGCAATAAAATTAAAATTTATAATTTATAATTATATCAAAATTTTGTTTTTCGAAATTTTATTATCCATTAAGATATTCTTTAGTAATTAATTAGTAAAAAAAATCAAAAGCGAAATATTGTTATGATGTAATGTTAATTTTTGGATCATTTTTTCATTTTTCTTAAGGGGTTACGTAGGTCACGAAAACTAAAAATGAGCATATTTTCCTTAGGTACATTATATCTCAGCATATTAGAAAAAATTTAATTCTAGCTCTTAGGCATATAAAAGTACAAAAGTTTTAATGATGTTTCGTGTATTATCTTTTCGTCTAGTTTATATGTATGTGATGGGAATACCGGTTTACTACCAATTAAATTGATACATACATTAAAAAAAACATTCCAAAATGAAATAAATTGCTTTAGAAAAACTAATTTTAGAATATTTTAGCATGTGTAACAAGCTACGGAAAGATAAAAAGAAAAATTTGAAAGAAGCATTCCCAATAAGGTCCGATGCAATCGGTTTTCAGAAAACTCCAAATTTAAGTAAATTGGTTGAAAAATAGGCTCTCCAAAATAGTTTAACCCTGAACTTCGAAAATTCGCTATCGAAATGTTTTTCAGACAGATGTTAAGGACGAAATAGTCGCCTTGACTACCTCAAAAACATATTCCGTTTTCGAAATAAACCAAAAAACATTATTTTGAAGGGAAGGAGGTAGTTGAGAGAAAAAGGAAAAAAGACTGTCCTAGATTATATTATTTTATGGGGGGTGGGGTCATCAAAGACCGGAAGTCGATATCTCGTACTGTTTGGCCTCTAGCACAATTAAAAAAAAGAGGATTATATAACTGCTCTCCCTCTTGAGTTCGAGCAGTAAAGTTTTACCTTTGCGACCTAATTTACGTAGATCTTTTTTTTTTAAATACAGAACACTGCAAAGCAGATTCATAAGAAGTCAAAAAAGGAAATATTTTCTGTTAACAAATAAG
The DNA here is from genome assembly GCF_024763615.1 of Phlebotomus papatasi. Classification (NCBI taxonomy): domain Eukaryota; kingdom Metazoa; phylum Arthropoda; class Insecta; order Diptera; family Psychodidae; genus Phlebotomus; species Phlebotomus papatasi. The sequence goes on from NC_077223.1 coordinate 13,969,899, forward strand.
TTAAACGATGAAGGATTTTTTATTGTCTTTATCACAACTTATTTTACAAAATGAAACGCAGTGTAAAAAGTATAATACGTCGAATAAAATATTTTTTTAAGTGAAATTCTTCCAAAACTGCAAATTTAATTTTTTTTTTTAAATATTCTTCGTCCAAGTACGAGTTTACCCCATCAGAGATAACGTAATTGTTTGCATAATTCTAATTATTATTCTCATAATAATAATTGTTTGTTTAATTGTTTGCATAAGTCTATCCTATTCTTTCGCACTCTTCTTCTTCTTTTGGACATCACATCAAATTTAATTTAGTTCAGTCCAATTTTGAGACCGAAAGAGTGAAACAAACTTATGCAAATTTTTTGAGAAAGAAAGAGATTCGAATTTCGACTTTATGAAATTTTCCTGATCTAAAGGGTGTGCCGGAGCCATAAGGGCTGAATTTTTAAAATCATTTATCGCGAATTTCAGAAAATTTGTCGGAATGTTATACACGTTATACATTTAATGCCTAAGAGTTTGAATTAATTTTTTTTTCATTTTGTTGGAAAAATATATTTGAGGAAAATATAGTGATTTTTGAATTTATTGACCCACGTAATCCCTTAAATCTTTTTCGATTTTCTTACATTTTTTTTAATCAGTCATTTTTTATTTTATACCTTTGTAGCTTCGAACAATTCTTTTTTTTTAATGTGTTTTAAATTAATTTGACCCATTATGATATTGTATTTTAATGTAGCCAGTCCAAAAAATTAAGATGTCCGAAGCTGAGGTCGTCCGAAGGTAACACACTTTCCCCTATGTACATTATAAATATAACTACTAAGTTACACATAGATTCCATCGTCAAACGCGTAATAAATTAAGTTTTGAGTGAAGATAATAGGGTCCAGGTGCAAGGGGCTGCCAAATGGTCAGAATTTCGTAGAGTCTGCGCATTTTCCTTCGTTTTCCCAATTTCCCCAGCTCATTCCACTCGGCCCAGTTTTTTCAATCTCATATAAACACTTATTGGTGGTCTGGTCAGAGCAGTGCGGAAAAACCATGTTTGTCCCGTGAAAATTAACTTTAAATTGTAAAATTTTGGGTGAAACTGCACCAAGAAATTACTGGATGTGATTCTGTGAAGACTTGGTGGGAAATCGCGTAAACCAGGTGGATAAAAAATTGTGCGAAAAACAATGAAAACCCTGGCCATACGTTGAAAATGATGGTGCTGCGGGAAAGTGCGAATAGAATTAATTGATTATTTATTCGGACAGGTGCTGAGAGATGCAAAAAAGTGCTAATTCGGGAAGTTGTGCTTTAGGGAGTGACTGAAGGAATTTCAAGGAAATTGAAAGAGATTAGGAAAGAATTTATTTGCAGTTGGAAATACAGAGAAAAATCACTTTTTTCTGCGTACATCATTTTCTCCCTCTCTGTCCCATTATTCCTAGTTTAAAATTGATTTTCTTATCGGTGTTGCGCGCGCTTTTATCAAATGTCTTCAAACAGTACACAAGAGCATCATACTGAGAAAATGTGAGAAAATAAGATAAATTAATGGTGCTGCACATTGAAATGCGATCACTTTTTTCCTGGCCGAGTAGACGTACAGCCATGTGAAGATGGAAAACCGAGGAAAACATGGAAATTGTGTGTGCGAGAAATAAATAGAATTGCACTAAGCAGTGAAGACATGATAAAAAGAGAACATTCGTAGATAAGAGGTAAAATGTTTACGGAATCATTAGCATGTACTGCAAATAAATCATATACAATACATACATTATACTACAGTGTATTCATATATCAATGTTATTTGAGGTCAAAGACTATGAAAATTTGCATGATTCCCCCAGTACAAAATCAGCCCAGATCCACTAGCTCATATGAAACCATTGACTTTTCTTTTGTGTCTTTGATCCTTTGATGTTCTTTTTGATGCAACTACACTATGGGGTTAATGCACAAATAATGGCGCAAATAGGTACTTAAAGTTCGATTGTCAAATGGCAAAATACTTGAGACCAACAGTCTAAATCAAAATTACTTCGAATATGAATTTAATTTTGTCCAAATCGAATCTGAAATATGCATTTTACAACACTTTGAACTATATTGATCTTAAAATAAACCTGAAACGGATAACCTGAAACGGATCAAAGGAAGTCCATTGGAAATATGGACTAGTGGCCTTTATTGCCAAAAATTTTCATCAAAATGAAGCATTTTGACGCTGTTTTGTGACCATTTGCGGGCCATTTACTTCAAAATCTTCAAAATACCAATATTTTAATGTTACAGTAGAGTCTCTCAAATCTGAATCTCTCAAATTCGAACGCCGTTTGGATTCAAAACGTCAATTGTGAGGTTATGTTAGAAAGTTCGTATTCTTGGTGAATGAAAATCATATTTATGTGCTTCTTACTGAATGTTTACATACATTATGGTCGTGTAAAATGAAAAGGAAGTATGTTACCACTAAGACTTGCGAGAAAGTACAGGAATTTGATTCAAAGTACAATTTAATTTCACACAAATTTCGTTAGTTTTGAAAAAATCGTTCGAATTTGGGAGGTGAGAAATGTCAAAAATACCCCCCGAGCGTTCGAATTTAGGAGACTCCACTGTACTATTATTGTGAATTCTCACAATTTTTCGGCCTCGGATATGTGCTTAATCCCGAGACATTGCTGTTACAGTAGAGCCTCGCTATAGTCCATATTTGGTTCCAGATTTGACACCATTATCAACGACTTTTAGTATTGATTTAGACACTTGGGTCGCACTATAGTCCATGTCATTTTTTAAAATTATCAACGACTTTTAGTATTGAAATTATTCGACGTCTTCCACTTTATTTGCGATTGTGGTACTTTTCCTCGCTCTCTTCATTATGGATCACAATTATCACAACTACTCAATGTAGTTTGCCAAAAATATTAAAATAATTATGACAACATTTCATGTCGCGTACTAAAAAACATAACCTAACTTAAAATCAGAATTTTTTATTCCAGGTGCATGCAACTTCTGATCATAATTGTAAAAACTCAATTTACCTTATTTAGCTTATTATCTATGTAAACTGCATTAATCCCAAAACTTGCTAAAAATACAAGAATACGATTGATAAATAGTAATTTAAATTTTCCAGCTAATAAATTATGGCATTGAATAAACGAGCAGTAAAAAGTTAAAATTGATCAGTAACAAAAAAATTTGAAACAGTGATATTATCGTCCAAATTTTGGCAAAGGGAAAATAAAGGGCTTTTCACTCTATATGGAACAATTTTAAATGTTAAATATGTAAATTAGGCCCATTTTTGTAAAGATTTTAGTTTTTTACTGACCATAATTAGATATTTTACTGCTCTTTTTTAATTTTTTACTGCCCATTTAGAATTTTTTACTGATCGTTTGTTTTTTGCCATAAATTATTATTAAAAGTTTTGGGATAATTAGATTGTTAATTCTGGGATGATCCTGAAGTACTTACATTAGTCTGCTCAATATTCCTTTTACAAGTTAGAAAATCAATCAATTTAGCCCCTGGCTTACCTATCACAGACACCGTTCCCCCTGTTCTACAGTAGAACCCCGCTATAGGCCATCGCTCTATAGTCCACAATTTATCGACCGTTGATTTCAAAACACTGATTTTAAGTTAGGTTATGTTTTTAACCTAACTTAAAATCAGAAGTTAGGTTATGTTTTTTAGTACGCGACATGCAAAGTTGTCATAATTATTTTAATATTTTTGGCAAACTTAATTGAGTAGTTGTGATAATTGTGATCTATAACCAAGAGAGCGAGGATAAGTACCACAATCGCAAAGAAAGTGGAAGCCGTCGAGTAATTTCAATACTAAAAGTCGTTGATAATTTAAAAAAATGACATGGACTAAGTGCGACCCAAGTGTCAAATCTGGAACCAAAGATGGACTATAGCGAGGCTCTACTGTATATACGAATTGATTTGATTGTAAGCCATTCGGAATTATTAAGAGCTTTAAGCTTTTTAAATTAATACAATCTCGACAAGATCAGTTTAAAACACAGTGCCCGTATTTTAATCCGGATCGGCGTAATCCAGACGAGTTCTCGACGGTTACATTTAAAATAATTTTGAGGTTATGTAATCATGTGTGTTCAGCAATGAAAATGAATTGTCCTGTGATGTTTTTGTTTAACAAAGCATAGAATTCTCTAATTATGTCTTTTTAGTCTTCTTTAAAATTTTTGTCATAATTCCACGAAAAAATAAAAAAACTCGTCTAATATTTTCAAGACGTTGAACAAGTTCAAAAAATCCATCCAGATGAAGCGGACATCTGTCATTTTGTATCCCAATCGTCCGAGTAATAAAGAGGGCACTGTACTTATTTGCAACAGTAAGAAGGATAACAGTAATTGAACGAAATATCTGACTGTATATCTGTAAGGAAATTCCGTAACAGTATGACAATGTCATATGACAAATTTAAAAATTGTTATGATGTAAATTCGGACGAATAAATCAAAAATCTGTCTCATATCAATTACTAAAAGCTTCATAGATTTGCTTGCAATGGATATTCGGTGCTAACTGGGGTTTATCTTCGTCCCATTCTCGAATTTATTAGAAAAATTTGTCATATGATATTATCATACCGTTTTAGAAATTCCCCTTCCGGACAATTAAATAATAATATCATTAAGATTTTTTGCGAAATAAACATGTTTTGGGAAGAGGATTAATTTATTTTCAAGACATCGCAGATCATTCTAAGCTTTAAACGTTAAATGCCTTCGAAAATAAGATCTAAGATCACTAGCGCAGGATAGACGTTGGAAACTTGGACAAATATTTTTTTTTTAAATTCGAAAATTCCTTTTCAACTTGAGGAAAAGCAATAAATAATTTTTTTTATGTCTCTTAATCTTCAAAGTACTTTAAAATTGCATAATTACTAAATTATTATTAGATTATAAAAACCGAACTTCCGAATTGGTTTGACCGACATTCCGTACAGTCCGACTTTCCAACTTTTACCCTATATAATCAAAATGCTAGCTTGAAATCCTTTTCCAAAGAATATTCAAGAATCTTAGGAATTTCTGTTTCAGAAGAGAAGACAGGTCGAGTTATGGGAATTCCCTGAAGATGCAAAATCACTAACTCTAACCGTTTGGTCTTTAGCTCTGCTAACGACCGGACAAAGTAAAGTGACATATCGTAAAGTTTTTTTTTTTACAAAATTTAAAGTACCAAAAAAGCGAGTGATTTTATATGTCCCTTTTGAGGACGGCAATTAAAACTATTAAAAGCGCAATTACGACAACATTTGATGTAAATGACAATACACATACCCTGTCTTTAGGGTATGAGCGGTTTCAGTAATAAAACCACTAAAATCTCTAAGATAACGAGAATTATACAATGATGCAAAATTAATACAATGCTCATCATTTATTAATAGACACATAAAAAAAACAAGAAGTCGTTGAAGGACAAGATAACATGTTTCTGGATTGTGGAGTGAAAAAAAATAAAAATCATGATCTTAATGTCGTTATGAAAATGAGAATTGCACAATATAAAATTTTCCTAACATAAATTCTTTTTCCAGCGGTCCATCTCATTCCCTGGACCTCGAGCATGGATCTTTGGGATTGGGTGCTCAATCGGAGTCAAACACAGGACCCCAGCTGCTTCTGGGCAATGACACGAGAGCCGCAACAGAGTCTCAACTGCTTCCGGCTCATCTGAAGTGTGGCATGTGGGCATCTCTGGCACTAGCTACGGTTTTTGTGGCTGGTGCCAAGTTTTACTTCGATCATCAGGGTTCGGGATTGGAAGTGTTGATCTTCTGCGCTTTTTCGGCCACATTCTTCCTTGCCGCCTGCACAGTTTCACTCTGCCGACGTTCACGCGACATGCACTTCCCACCGATCACGCCATCAGTGGCTTCCGTTGATCACGTTGTGGTCAACACGACAGCCGAATCACCACAAATCGTCCATCAGGTTAGTGACCACTGTTTTTTTTTCCATTATGTGACTTGGGACGCGTCGTAAGGTCAAGGTCGATGAGTTTATTTTTGACTGGACGCTTTTTAGTCTATTCTCATACAACAGCACAGTATTTGCTCGAGAATGCGTTTGTTGACTCAAGGAAACAGCAAAAACATAATTATTTGTCTCAGTCCATTCCACTTTTAAATTTGTATACATAAAACACTCAGAAAAAAGCGTCTGATGAGAGATGATATTTATCTTCAAGTTTATATTAGGGCATGAGGAGTAGGGTATTTTCGTATATACAGATGAAGGAGCACTCTGTTTTTAATGGATATTGATAGCCATTCAAACAACAAAGGACAAATGGTGTTCATTTAATTTACTTCTGCAAATTGCGGGAAAGTTTTCAGGCTTCGCACTCGCACATACTCTGGTTTCAGACACTTTATATAATATATTCCTATATTACTTTAATGAATCTGATGATCTAGCTCGAGATTCATTAAAGAAATATGGAAAAAATATGGAATGTTCGAGGTCAGTGTGTGTGCGAAGCCTGAAGCTTCGCACACACACTTTCCCCTATTCATTCCCCTACTCTTAATACATTTTTCAGCACCTAGAACTGTAACCAAAGTAAAAGACATTTTTAAAAAGAATTTTTATTTATTTAAACTCTTTGTTGATTAATTCCTGAAATTCTAATTAATGTTTCTTCTCGTCAATGGGGTCTCAAACCCAAACTTCAATATTCGTATTTTGAATTGTTTCCTCCCTGCTGGCTCTGTAGAGAGTCTCCCAAAAAATCACCCTTTGCTTCTCTGGCAAATCCATCATTTCTGGAGGATTTGCGATGTTACAGCAGATCATCGGAAAGGAACATGTCACAGGTCCCCATTTTCCCATGATTTTGGTCAGTAGTTCATTATTGGGATTTCCATTGATGGCAAAGGATGTATAAATTTCCACCATCAATTGCATCATATGGTACTCCAGAGTTCCTTTGCGTGGGATCCCACCAACATAATTGGAAAGGATAAGAAGAGCATCATCAGCATGTGCAACACCTGGAAATCCATTGGCTGGAATCGAAACGCGATATTGTGACCATTCTGGAGACTCAAAAGCAAAATTATAGAGCCATGTAGGACCTCTTGCCCCAGCATGTGAGTACTTGAGCCGACCCATCAGAGCCTTATAAATTGCATACCAATAGGATGTGTCTCCCTTGAGCTGAAAAAAAGAGCTTAAAAAATTTCCCCATAGGTTTGTTGTAAGTAAAGTCTTACGTATATATATGACTCCAGATCGTCGACTGTTGCATCATGTCTGCCGAAGTAGAAAAGTTTCATTTTGTCCCCGTAAAGTATTCTCTTAGTTGTGTCCTGGGTTAGGTCATACGGCAAAAGTGTTGAAGGTGTTGTGTTGATATTATTCCAAACTTCAGGATTTTCCAATGCATCTACAATTTTTTTTTAAATAATTTACACTATTAAGTATTATTAAATTTGTACCAGATCCTTTACCTCGATAGAAGATAAGTCCTTCATTTTGCGTTCCTCCAATCATAAGAGGTATTCCCTGACTCCAGGAGTATTTCATCATTTCTTCAGGGTGATCAGGGATCATGCACATCCTCGATCTGTAGGTCTCTAAAACCGGTCCGTAAATCGAATTTAGACCGTTTAGTTTTTCCTGCTCAGTGAGAAGTTTCTCTTCATGTGCCTTTAACGTTTTTACATCGATTCCTCTCAAAAACTGAAATGCCGAAGCCTCTTCATTGTCTCGACCACGCCATCCTAATTTTCTGGCCAAACGTGTAGCCCAGTTGAGTTTTGGCATAAATCCTCGCACATAAAATGCCGATCCGGACATCATTACTGCTTTGTGAAAGAGATTCTTGCATAGAGGTGACATCATGTGATAGTGGATGCTGCAGGCTCCAGCGCTATAACCGAAAACCGTAACATTGTTAGGATCGCCTCCGAATGCACTGATATTTTGCTGAACCCATTTCAGTGCCATGACTTGATCTTTGAGTCCAGCATTGCCAGGAACACCAATTTCAGGATCATCACTGGACAGAAAGCCTAAGGCACCACATCGGTATTTAAATGTAACCAAAACTACATCTTTCTGCAGAAGAAATTCTGGTCCGTAGACATCTTTATGGCTAGGACTCCTTAAAAAGAACCCTCCAGTAATGAAAATCATTACAGGCTGAAGATCATGTACAAGTCGGGCATTTTTCGTGTAGACGTTCAATTTGAGGCAATCTTCATTTAAAACTTGATCATCAAGAGTATTTGGAGCACATTCACTTGCATCAAATAAATGAGCCCATGGTTCAAGGGGCTCAGGATCCTTAAGAGATATTTAGAAAAACGGTTTAAGGCTTTGTACGAAACTGATAAACACGGAAAAATCACCTTAAAACGCAGGGGTCCAAGAGGAGGTTTAGCATAGGGAATATCATAAAAATTCACGTATTCGTATCCTAAAACGGAAATTTCCGATATTCCTTTAATAAGACCACACGGGGGTTGAACAACCACTGATTTATCTTTTTTGTCTACCATTTTAAAAGCAAATTGTGTTTTATTTTAGAACTCCTATGAAGAACTAATTCGATAAATGCTTTTCAAGCTAATATATCCCCAACTTATTTATCAATTTATCAAAGCCATTGCACCAACAAAACCGCAAAAGAAAATATTGTTAGTATTGAGTTAGTATTGACAACATTATATACTATCCAAATAAGTCTGTGTGCATATTTTTCTATTGTGAGTTTTAAAGAGGAATATTTATTTATACTTTTTCAATTTGAAAAGATTTAACACTTTTATTGCTCATGATTTAATTTTTTATTCAGGGATATTTTAAAAGTTACAAGAGATTGTAGGTTTTAGTCCCAGATTTCAGGATCTTTTTTTTGTACGATTGTTTGCTTTTTGCTAACTTGGTAGAGCGTTTCCCAAAAAATAATTCCCGGTTTCTTGGGAAGATCAATCATTTGCGGAGGATTTGCAATGTTGCAACAGATCATCGGAAAGGAACATGTCACGGGTTCCCATTTGCCCATGATTTTGGTCAGTAATTCATTGTTAGGATTTCCATTGATGGCAAAGGATGTATAAATTTCCACCATGAGTTCCATCATAACGTATTCCTTGGTACCTAATTTTGGGATGCCAAAGCCAAAGTCATTAGAAAACAGGAATAGGAGATCATCAGCATGACCCACTCCAGGGACACCACGAAGAGGAATAGTTATACGATATTTGTATAATTCAGGACTTTCCAAAGCAAAATTGTACAGCCATGTTGGGCCACGGACCCCAACCTCTGGGTACTTCAGACGTCCTATTACGGCCTTGTATATCGCATGCCAATACATTTTATCTCCCATGAGCTAGAAAATTAATTAAATAAAGCATTTTAAAAGATATTATCGCATGTTGAGAACTTACATCAACATAAGAATTAGCATCATCAGACGATGCATCATCCCTTCCGAAATAAAACAATTTCATTCGGTCTCCATAAAGTTTTCTTTTAGCTGGGTCCCGGGTCAAATTGTATGGCAAAAGTGTTGATGGCGTTGTGTTTATGTTAGTCCAAACTTCAGGATTTTCTAAGGCATCTTGAAAATTGAAGAAAAGAAATTCATATGAAACTAAGGGTTCAAAGGGTAGGGAAAGGCTTTCAGGCTTCGTACACATTCTGGCTTCAAACATTTCACATTTTTCCAATAGCTCACACATTTACTGAAAAACTAGGTCAGATTCATTAAAAGAATATCGTAAAAATATGAAGTGTTCGAAGCCAAGATGCGAAGCCTGGAAGAAAAAAGATGATCACAAGGAAGAACATGCCTGGCATTCATTTTCTTTTGCCTCTGTGAGAAAATCACAAAATTCTAATTCATGTTTAATTCCAAATTACCGTATTATACCCTACCTTTGCGGAAGATAAGTCCTTCATTTTGCGTTCCTCCAATCATAAGAGGGATCTCATGACTCCAAGCATGTTTAATCAATTTGTCAGGATGCTCACGAATGATGCACATCCTAGATCTGTAGGCTTCCAAGACTGGTCCATAAATGGATGGCAATCCCTTTAGTTTTTCCTCTTCACTGAGGATCTTTTCTTCATTCTCTTTAATTATTTTCACGTCAATACTTCTCAAAAATTCAAATGCGGAGGCTTCTTCATTGTCTCGACCATGCCATCCTAACAGTCTGGCCAAACGTGTTGCCCAGTGAAGTTTCGGCATAAATCCTCGCACATAAAATGCCGATCCCGATATCATAATTGCTTTGTGAAAGAGATCTTTGGACAGAGGAGACATCATGTGATAGTGGATGCTGCAAGCTCCAGCACTATTTCCCAAGAGTGTAACATCGCGAGGATCACCACCAAAAGAGGCAATATTATCCTGAACCCACCGCATTACCATGATTTGATCTTTGAGTCCAGCATTTCCAGGAACTCCAACTTCTGGATCATCACTAGACAAAAATCCCATTGCACCACATCGATATGAAAATGTCACTAAAACGACATCTTTCTGCAGAAGGAATTCTGGGCCATACACATTCTTATGGCGTGGATTTCGAAGAAAATTACCACCAGATATAAAGATAATAACAGTCTGCAGACTATGTTCAAGATTGGCATTTTTCGTATAAACATTGAGCTTCAGACAATCTTCACTGTAAATTTGGTGTTCAGGAGTATTAGGAGCACTTTCAGTTGCATCAAATAAATCCGTCCAAGTTTCTAGGATTTCAGGATCCTACGAAAATGGATTTAAATTTGAATAGAACACCTTATAAAGAACACTTACACATTCTTACTCTAAAACGTAGGGGACCAAGAGGTGGCTTAGCATATGGAATATCATAGAAATTCGCGTATTCATAACCAAGAGCAGAAATTTCTGATATTCCTTTTATTGGACCACAAGGAGGTTGCACAATCACAATTTTTGCATTTTTATCTTTCATTTCTTTGACTTTGTTACAAAATTGCTTTTAATTATGTCTTTTACTTTGGGAAGTTCACTCAAGACTGGTTCAATGAATAAACTTTGAAGTCCAATTTGTACAGAAAATTTAGAAGTTATCTTTTCATAAAACATCCCCGACCTAACCGCAGACGGAAACATACCAAAAAAAAAGATAAATTCATTTACAGATTGCAGTTAAATTTACATGATGCGTTTTCTTGAGTCTTTTTATATTTAACTTTTATTAGTGCTTAAGCCTCTAACAGTGTTTTCTTTAATATGCAATAAAAAGTAGTTAAATAATTTTGTCTAGGGTAATTAGTGGTCCACTGAACTCAAAAAAAACATCCATTCTTCATTATCTCTTTCGGTTTGGGCGCAAGGTGAGAAAAGGTAGAGACCGCCTCCAGGCGGTCATATGCGTTTAAGACATAAAAAGACTGAATTTTTTTATTGAAAATAGTGAACAAATAGTGAAATAAATGCATTTTAAACTTTTTTTATGGATGAATGTTGTATGATTATCTAAAAAATGATAAATTTATAATTATAGACGTTAATGAAGCTCAAGGTGTTTCAATGAGACTGATCTTAAACTAATAGGTCGCAAGCTGTACAATACAATAAATGTGTCAATACAATAAAAGGGACAGATAATCCTAACCGGCTTATGTAGGTGAGATTCTTAACGTGAGCTAACTCGGAGTGCATGCAAATTCGATTTGGAGCTGAAGTTGGGAGACGCCATTCAGTTATCTTGAATCAAATTCGTGAAATTATACAAATTTTGTATTTAAACCAAAATATCAAGGATTTGGATGAACTGGCACAAAAGTAATATATGGGTGAAATGTAGACCAGAATGTACTCTATAATTTTCCTATAGAACATGATCTCATCGATTACTCAGAAGTCAAGATAAGCGAGGTTTTTTGTTTCTTAACTCGTTTTTTTCATCCAGAGTGCCCCAAGTAGTCATTTCTTGAACTTCAACTATATCAAAGAATTGTTGTATTTTGTGGGACTTTCCATTTAAAACCATATTTTAAGTGTCTTGGTGGAGTAGAGGCAGTCAAATTGGCATCTGAGTGATTTCAAAGCGTTATTATGGGAAAAATCAATTTTTTCACACTTAAACGGCAAAATCGGAGTGATAGCGTAGTCTGAGCGGAAAATGATGTATGGACGAAATGTAGAGACAAATGTCCTCTACAATTATGTCGAAGTAATCATCAAAATCGGTTTAGCGACAGTCGAGATAATTGAGGTTATGTGATATTGAAATTGGTTTTTCGACTGTGGCGCCCCTGGTGTTGGTCCCACGAAGTTCAAATATTTTAGAAAGTTGTAGCATTTGGTGAGATCTTTCGTTTAAGCCCTCATTCATCAAAATCGGTCACATAGAACCGGAGATATGATTTTTTGAATTTTGTGAACTTTGACCCCTCATATCTCCGGTTCTGTTTTAACCACAGCGCGCATACGCACCATTTTGGAAACGTCCTAGACTGGACTACAACATACTAAAATTTCATTAACTTGCACAATGCCGTTTTTGAGAAAAGTGACTTTGAATTTCGATGAATTTTGACGCTATCACAGCGCCACCTGTGGTGACTTTTTGAACTTCCATCTGAAAGTGCTCATCGAGACGAAACCAAAAAGGTAAAATTTAGGTCGCTATGTTAATTAGAACCGGAGATAGAGGCCGGTCAATGTTCGAACTTTGACCCCTTATAGCTCGGGTCAGGGGTTATGGATCGACTTAAGGTTTTTTTTGTTTGATAGGTATAATCAACGGCTACAACATACTAAAATTTCAGCCCGATCGCATAAGGAATTTTTGAGTTATTTAACTTTTAAGATTTAAAAATTTTCTTTTTAAAAAAAGCGCCCCTAGCGGTGGTTTTATGAACTTGCGATGTTAGAAGGGGAAGTGGCATTTCACGAGAGCTTTCCAAAAAGCCTTCATTTTTTAAATTCTGACAATTAGAACCGGAGTTATGGCCATTTTAAGAAATTTTTTTTGGACCCTTATAGCTCGGGTCAGGGGGGTCGGGGGACCTTAAGTTTGGTATTGATGGAAAGCCCTAAGGCCCAGCTATAACATACTAAAATTTGAGTCCGCTGAATGCCATAGGGGCTGAGCTATTGAGAAAACAAAAAAAGGGGGGTCTTCAAAATGGCGGAAGGAGGGGTGGGGGGTGGGGGGTCAATGCACCATGTTACAATTTTCACCCGATATATAACCTTTGCCGAAAACCGCAAGTCGATATCTTTTTTAGTTTAGGAGCTATTAAGCTCCAAAGAGCGGCCGGCCGGCCGGGAACGTAAAATAGCCACATATATATTCGTGATCAGGAAGTGGCGAAACACATTTTGGCCAAGTTTGAGGTCGATCGGACGACATGAAATTTTGTTAGGATTATAGTAGGTGAGATTGTTAAGAATCTCACCTAATATTGCCACACCTGTCAGAAAATGATTGTAAAGATCTATATTTATTTAAAAAACGTATTATTTTAGTAATTAAATTACAATAATGACACTATTGCTTGTTCCTTGTTCGTCTTGTTCCCATATTGTGATTTTTGTTTTTTGATTGATACTTTTAAATGTTCAGAAAACTTTTTTTTTCAATCTAGTAAAAAATATGTATAGTCCTACGATGTACCTTGTGTATATGGGCATGAATAAATAAAAAAAAGCTAGGTATGAAAACGTCACCTTCTTGTATAATTTGAAGGTCCTTTGAAATACATTGCTCATCTTTTGGTTTTATTTCACGATCTGGGGCATTAAAAGACGAATTAGGGAACTCATCGTCACTGTTGAAGTCTGCTTCTTTATCTATTTCGCTTAATCTGCAGAAATCGACCATTTTACTCATTCTAGATCTAGACAGTCTTCGTGTAATCTCAATTGTTTTCCATGATTAATATATTGCAAAATAATAACATATTTTACTAGAACAACCAAAACAATTAAATTAAAAAATCGGTAATTTTTGAAAATTTTACCCTTGAACCGATAAGACCGCCAAGCGGTCTTCCTTTTTTCTTCTAAAACTCTTATTTCTAGTTTTTTCACACTTATAAATTGAAATATACAAACTAGAAGAACATATCTTTCAGGAAATAAGATTCTTACTACAGTTAAGAATAAGTTAGTTAATGTCGCGAGCGACATTTTGTTGTTTTTTCTCTGACCTGTCACACAAAACTGAAGATTGTACGCAAACGAAAGGTCAAAATGAGGTCAGCTTCAGAAAATAAGTTAGTAAGACTATAACTGAGGACACGGTAGATATTTCAACTTCAAATAAGTAATATTATCGCAGTAAATTCGATTTATAGAATGACCGCCTGGAGGGGGTCTTACCTGTTAGAGGGTTAATAGTAATTTATCACATTAATAATACCAAGAAAAAATTATAAACGCCCTTTTACATTTTTATTCAAGGGCATAAATTCATAGAAGAATCATTTGATGGATAAAATCCCAATAATAAAAAGCTTTATACTATATTATGATGATGGAAAAGATGCAAAACTGTATTTTGAAAAAAAAAAAAATAATAATAATAATAAATTGCAATAGTTTAGAATGGGATGTTCAAAAAGATTCATGCAAGCTCCATAGATTAAATATCCATAACGTTATTATACACAGAAAAAAATATTTCGTAAAATTGTTTGTAAATGTTTGTGAATTCCCACTTGAATAATAAGTTCGTATAAAAATTGTTCATAAACATTATGGTTAGTATGATAACTTAACGAGCATTTTTTTTTGTTATTTTACAAATATTCATTCTAACTTTTTTGTTGTCTAGAAAACTCTACGACAAAATGAGAAAATTTTACAAAAATTTTTCTGTGTTTACAAACATTTAACGAACAAATGTTTGTAAAAGACCAAAAATGCTTGTCAAGTGATCATGTTAACAACAATGTTTGTGAAAAATAGAAATTTTTACGTATTTTTTAGTGGGTTTGTACGATTTACGAACATATTTCGTGAGCCCTAGGTATAAATTCACAAACCTTTAGGAATAATTTTACGAAACATTTTTCTCTGTGTGGGATAAGATCGGGTAATTTGGAATCATGTCTAATTCCATTAGACATGTCTAAAACATAATTAACTAATTCGATTAATTTGAGATTTCCTAACAGTTAGCTGAGATTTTAGATGGTAAAAGTAATAAAACAATAAAGAAGTAGAGGAAAGTGCCCATGCTTTGCACGGTCCCAAGCTTTATAATGACTAAATTTTTTCTATGTTTTTTTTAATAAATGTGAACCATCACACCCTTATTTAAAAAAAAAAACTTGAGGAAAGTGTCTTGTTTTTAAAATATATTGAGGAGTCACATTTATTCAGAAAGAAAAATTTAGTCATTTATATGAAGCAGGGGTCCATCAAGCCTAATAAAAAATGAAGATTTTTCACTTTTCCTTGTAAAAATTTTGCAGCTATTGCACCGCGACTTAAACAAATTTCCTCGTAGTTCTTGTATTACTTCGGCAAGCATTATGAAATATGTATTTTTAAATAGCTTTTACTACACGATTTCGAAATATATCAGACTGATAAGTCAATTCTCTTTAGGAAAAAAACTTGCCAATAGTCTTCAGTGCCTCTATGCAAAAACGTATGGAAAAATGAAATGTGGAGAGGCCCTTGTTATGAAGCTTGGGACCGTGCAAAGCATGGGCACTTTCCCCTACTATCGAATGCAAAGCCCTATATTTCTTCGTGGTTTTATTTTTATCTTTGATCATTTGAAACACAGAGAAAATCTCAAAATTCCAAAATAAATATGATTCCGAATTACTCCATCTTACCCTATAGAATAACATTATAAAATGTATCAATTTGATCAATTTAAAAGCAAAATTAAATTTAACAAGATTAAGGCCTGAAGACCCAAATAGATTCAGACTCATCCTCAAGAATTTTTTTCAAAAGCGAGATTAATTAAGAATATCAAGTGACTTCTAATTGTTTATCTTAAGCCGCCAGAGTATGACAGTTTGGGAAAAATCTTTACTATTAAATTTTACAGGCCAAATTTTCTCGAGGATCAGCCTGAGTCTGTTTGGACTCTAACGAACCCATATCAAGATTTAATTTATTGACAACAATGCTTAATGAAACACCATGAGTGTATTATTTTAAGATAATTTTTAACTTGTATTATGAATATTTTTCAGATCTGCAAATAATTTCATAAAATTATCTTAATAAAAATATTTTTGTTAATTTAATTTTTCAGCAAAATGTTGCAAGTTTGTCACAACAAAGTGCAAATGCTGCAACAATTGTAGCTGTGACACCACCACCGGCTCCTCCGCCACCGTATCATATTGCCATCCTTTTGCCGGAAAATTCAAAGGAAGTGGAAGAATCACCACCTCCTGCGTACGACAAAATTGTGATTTAAGTATCATTTCATGCTCGAAAAGGACATTCGATACAATATAAAAAAAAAGTATTTTAAAGAACATCTCAACGGACGAGCCAATAGCAAATTTCTCCAATGGATTTCTGTATAATGCTTGAAACATAAGCCATGTTTCATTCTCATAATTCCACTAATCTCAAATCTACTGCCCTCTAGCGCAAAGCACTGAATTACAGTGCGATTATAAAAAACAGTTGAACTGAATCGAATATTTTCTAAATGTGATTATTTTTAAATGAATTTTCAATTCTTTTTCTATATCTATATGATCTTTGTTTTACGATGTGAATAAAGAGAGGTAAAAAAAAGCTATAAAATGTAAAACAGAAATGAAAAGATTATTGAGTAGTATAAAGAAATTAGATGGAAGATCTGTATGTCAGATTGCCAATAAAGCAGATATTAAAAAACAAAGAACAAAATATTTGCAGTCTTTTCAATACAAACTGTTAAAGTATCAGGGACAAGGACCATCATTTATATTGGTTATTTAAACAGGTATGTATGTCAGTTAAATAATTTTCCACTTGATAATTTTCAATGTCAAAGAAAATAATATCAACGCTATAATCATAAAACTATTCATTTATTAAAAAAAAACATTATTTTTAATAAAACTTTAATGGTAATGAAGCCTAAAATTGATCATCACAATCACAAATTATAGGAGCCTTGAATCAAGACACAGATATATAATTGCTGAAAGAACAGTCATAGCATCGATAGCAACTGTATAGTAGATATAGAATTTGAAAGAAAAATGTTTGTTTTTATCAGCAAATGTGCTAAGTACACATCATAAATAATCTCAGAGAAAATATTTCGATGTTGGTAAAACAACCCATTAGGCAGTATCTTCAAGTATTAGCTGTCAGATTTAGTCATTATTCTTCTTACAACTGTATTTTTAAATATCGGTCAACCATAGGAGAGACCGGGGTAGAATTAGCCACCAAATGAAATTTTTCATTGCCTATAATTTATACAAAAATGTTTGAATGAGGCTGATAAATATTTCAATGAATAGTCCTAAATATCCCTTCAAAGACAAATTAAAGATACTACTAACTTAACTAATACTATATACGTGGCTAATTCTGCCCCGGTTTTCCCTACTAGGTATACGAGAGACCGGTGTAGAATTAGCCACAGACAGTGGAATATTACAGTTTACCTTAATCCTTTAAGTAGAAGACGATCAAAAATTGGGGGTCAGAAAAAATCACTTTTTCTGACTTCTGAGGGCAAAATAGGCAAAATATAACTTTACAATGCCGGCCGTAGGAAAAAAAATATTTTTTTTGGGACACCGGTGTCCCTATCGTCCTTGAAGGGTTATAAGGTATATTAAAGAAAACACTATTTATTCCAAATAAAAACCCCCTTTCCATATTTTTCCTGATACAAACATTTTATTGCAATGAAAACTTTCACTGGATAATTTATGCCCCGGTCTCCCCTACTGTATATACAAATCGCTCCTTGGAAATTACAAGGGGCCAACTCAATATGAGCCATTTTTCAGGAGACAGCATGAAAGATTCAACTTTATATAAATAATTATCTCAATTAAGTATGTTAATAAAAACAATTTAATTCTTTTCTATTTGTATGAGCATTATTATAAACATCGAAACATACAAATTTTTACCTTTCAAAATATGTTTTTTTTATGAGTTAGCTCTTTGTCATTCTAAATGATGCGCAAATTTTCATGAAATTAGAATGACACGGGATCAACTTGCTTGAGTTAGTCCCTTGTTTCACAAAAATTTGAACGATAAATCTATTTTGTGTCCCTTGACTTCAAACAAAACCGCGCAAGCAATCATAAAGAGTAAAATTTTGAAAAACTTTTGTAATTACGAAATTTAATGATTCATATCATATGAAATTTTATTAAATTCTTCTCTGTTTGAGTGCATTAAAACTTCAAAATCGCCAAAAAGTGAGTTGGCCCCTTGTAATTTCCAAGGAGCGAAATGTTCATATTTTTATTTTTAGTTCCTTACAGATTAATCTATGATTATTTCAATTTCAATTTCAATTTAGAGAGGTAAAAAAGAGTCTAGTTATTATTGTCTAAGAAAAACTATCTAACGAGAACGCGGGGAGATCTTATCAAACACAAAAGGTCACTGATTTTTTTGCATAAAATTTTTTTTAAACAACATTTATTTAATCTGAAAAACAATTTACAGCTAAACAGTATAACAATCTAAAAAAAAGAATTTGTCACACAGAATTCAAATCAGGAAAAAGAACGAAGAAAAATATTATCAAAATCGATACAATGTCAAACTTTCCATATACGTCAATTCGAACTACAAAATATATTTCAACCTCTGTTAGTCGTATAATTCGGGTATCAATTTCACAAAAAAAAATCACCAAAATTTTCGAATTTGAGTTTTATAATGTGCAAAGAATAGGTTGGCTTAAGGGTTTACTAGTGTTTATAGAAGGTAATTAAAATGAAATGATGATCTCCTAAAGTTGCCATTAAGCGGTCTTCAGACTAGAGGTTTAGACCAGTTTCCGAAGGTCTCAAAGTCTTTAATAGCGAGGAAGATTTTATTGCTTTTTGAGAACCTAATATTAGGTATAACCGTAATATTAGGTCATTTATCTTTAATAATCCAATCCTGAATAAAAAATTTTCAAAAAACTGTGATTGATAAGAAATTAGCATACTTAAGCCATATTGCTAAGCCTTAGGTCTCAAGCCTGTATTACATGCGACGAAGTAGTGCTGATAACTAAGATATTTTGTCTCGGCTCATTTACGAAAATTTCAACCAATTTTCATGATTTACGTTTAATAATTTAAATGTTTATTTTTTTTATAGTCTATAGAATTTGTAAATTTTTATTTGACAATTTAGGGTAAAGTGGTACAAGTTGGACAGTGGTACAAATTGGACAATGGTACAATTTGGACAGGGCTTTTTGTCTTGATAAATTTAGTACTTCATTTTTATTTGTATATTTTTAATGCTTTAGTTTTATAATTTGGTTCCTTGTGCTTAAAAACAAATTTTGTACTGTATTTATCAAGAAAAAAGCCATGTCTAACTTGTACCGGCGAATTGTCCAACTTGTAACACTAATTCAAAATTATATCATTTTACCCTATAGATTAAAAATATACATGGAAAATACAATAGATTTAAAATTGTCATTTTAGAAAAATTGATAGTAGATAGATCAACCCAAAAATTATGAAAACAATAATTAATATAAGAGTTGGTAAGAATGACTCAACAATATTGCTAGACAATTTTTTCGAATTATCTATCACTACTCTATCTATCTTAACCGATGGAAAGTCCTGAAAATCGATTTCTCGGTCTGGAAAATTTTTCTGAATGATATCTTCGATATCTTTCCATGTAAAGTTCTTTCGACTATATTTTTCTGATATTCTGCGTCTAAAAGTATTTGCTTGACCCTTGCTATCTTCATAAAGACCTTCCCAGAAAATGACCCTGTCCTTCTCAGGTAGATCCATAATTTGTGGAGGATTTGCGATGTTGCAACATATTGTTGGACGAGTTCTTGTTGCTGGTTTCCATTCGCCCATGATTTTAGTCAGTAATTCATTATTGGGATTTCCATTGATGGCAAAGGATGTATAAATTTCCACCATGAGTTGCATCATATGATACTCTGGAGTTCCTTTGCGTGGTATCCCAAAACCACCGTTATTTGGGAAAAGGAGTAGTAAATCATCGGCATGAGATACTCCAGGGAATCCACTGGTAGGAATTAGACGATGTTTATACAATTCCGGGGACTCATATGCAAAATTATAGAGCCAAGTAGGAGCAGTGACCCCAATCTGTGAATACCTAAGCCGGCTCATCAGAGCCTTGTAGATTGGATACCAATATGTTGTATCTCCCATTAGCTGAAAACATAATTTTACGTTTTTCATTCAAGAACAGCAAAACATCTGCCACTTCTTACGAATATGTATGAATCCATATCATCGACTGTTGCATATTCTGTTCCAAAGTAAAACTGTTTCATTTTGTCTCCGTAAAGTTTCCTCTTAAACGGGTCCTGCGTTAAGTTGTATGGTAAAAGTGTTGCAGGTGTTGTATTGATTTTACTCCAAACTTCAGGATTTTCCAATGCCTCTGTAAAATTCAATAAAAATAAACTTTCAAATTTAATTAAATAATGTATTAAATTCTTTACCTCGATAGAAGATAAGTCCTTCATTTTGCGTTCCTCCAATCATAAGAGGGATCTGATGACTCCAAGCGTGTTTCACCATTTCTTCAGGATGCTCAGGGATCATGCACATCCTCGATTTGTAGGCTTCCAAAACTGCTCCGTAAATTGAAGTTAATCCATTATCCTGTTCTTGTTCAGTCAGAAGATTTTCTTCATGTGCTTTGATCGTTTTTACATCGACTCCTCTTAAGAACTGAAATGCAGAAGCTTCACCTCGACCACGCCATCCCAATTTCCTGGCTAAGCGTGTTGTCCAATTGAGTTTAGGTATAAGTCCACGTGGATAAAATGCCGATCCAGACATAATCACAGCACTGTGAAAAAGATCCTTAGATAGAGGTGAAAGCATGTGATAGTGAACACTGCAACCTCCGGCACTACAACCGAAAATTGTAACATTGTTAGGATCGCCTCCGAATGCACTGATATTTTGTTGAACCCATTTCAGTGCCATGACTTGATCTTTGAGCCCAGCATTGCCAGGAACACCAATTTCAGGATCATCACTGGACAGAAATCCTAAGGCACCGCATCGGTATTTAAATGTAACCAAAACTACATCTTTCTGTAAAAGGAATTCTGGTCCTACTTCATCCTTATGGGCTGGACACCGTAGAAACCATCCTCCAGTAATGAAAATCATTACAGGCTGAGGATTATGTTCAAGTCGGGCATATTTCGTGTAGACATTCAACTTAAGACAATCTTCATTTAAAACTTGAGTATCAAGAGTATTTGGAGCATTTATACTTGCATCGAGTAAATCCGACCACGGTTCTAGAGGTTCAGGATCCTATGGAAATTACAATTGCAAATCACAAAATAAGCATAAAATGCAATTGATTCTCACCTTAAAGCGTAGAGGTCCAAGAGGTGGTTTAGCATATGGAATATCATAAAAATTCGCGTATTCGTATCCAAAAGCAGAAATCTCCAATATTCCTCTAATAGCACCACAAGGAGGTTGCACAATCACATTTGTTCCATCTTCAGATTTCATTTCAAATCAGAAATAATTTCTTTCAATTTGAGATAAAAATTTTGGATGTTTTAGCTTAGAAAAGACAAGAGACACTAAATTGATTTTTTTTTTGTTTCTTTAATTTATATTGGTGTGATACAAAGCCATTAGTGATCTTGAAAATTTATGCGTTGCAATAACTTTTATATTGATTTATCAAAAATATCAAATAAAGTTTATTTTATTGCTTTAAAAATATTTTTTAGATTTTGAATTGTAGTCGCAATTCTATTTTTCTTTAGATATTCTGTGCTAAAATAAGTATATTCTTTTTTTTATTGAAATAAGATAAAAGTAATAAATCGAAGTTTTCGCAATGTCACATCTTATTGAAACGCGTATTTATCAGTTATTGCATTAAGCAAAATCAGACGCATTATTAAATTGAACAAGCAATTGACTGATATTATATTCAATAAAAAAAACCTATAATAATTCCTCAAGCGTGTGTTTATTTCAATTCAGCAGGAAGAAGTGTTAGTCATCGAAAGGCACAATCTTTAAGTACATCGACAATCGTATTATTATAAATTTAATCAAATTTCGTGGTAAATTGCGTATTTTATCTTTATAAGCTTCCAATTCATAATAAATCCATAAGAGGTGCTTATCAAGGAGTATGGCAATCGTGGCAATATTGGGTATAAAAGGTAAAGACTTGATCATTTTCAAGTCAGTATTTGGTGCAATTCCTAAATATTCTCTCAATATGAAGACTTGCCTGGTTTTCCTGTTCGCGATTGTCGCCTTGGCTGCTGCTGCCAATGTTTCTTGCCCACCAGTTGATGATGAACATGGTGAAGCCGTCGTCCTTCCTCACGAATCAGACTGCTCAAAGTTCTATCTTTGCTCTAATGGTGTTCCATGGGAACTTTCGTGCAAAGAAGGACTCTACTTCAACACTGAAACCAACGTAAGTAAAACTTGGACATTTATGAAAAAAGTACTAATAATAGCGAAATAATAATCATTTCTTAAACAGACCTGCGATTGGCAAGAAAATGTTAACTGCTCAAATGTAGGCACCACTCCAGGCGGACAAAAATAGACGAACGGAAAGAAATCTGACCACCTTCCTGATGGCGCTTTCACCCTTTGGTTGCGTCCCATACTGCTCCAAATCGGAGAGGTTTTGGACAAAGCGTCAAGTTAAATGTTTTATCTCTTCCAAGAAAATTCAGTTGTTTTCCAAGTTCTATCGAGTAGGAGACTGGGGCAAAATTTGTCTAAACGAAAATTTCAATATTCATTATTTTCTAAAATGTACCTAAAATTTACCTTTTTTTCTAAATTTAAATAACAGTCTTTCATATTGTTAAAAGCTTGAAAAAAATCTAAATTATTTGTATTTTTCAATCTGTATAAAAAATTATTGGAAAAATATACGTAATTGTCGATCTTAAGTCAAACAGACGATTTACTGGTAGTGTGGCTTTTATAGAGAAGCGGAAGGTTTTAGACTCTTAAAATTTGCGATGAAATTTTGGCACAATCCATTTTAAATCATTTAATCGGATTTTAAATTTTTACAATTTAGTTAATTTCCCAAAGAAAAATTACTTTGGACAGAAAAAAATGGTTTATAACTTCTTATGTTCGTGCTTTCCAATAATATTTCACTAGTTTCCAATTTTCATTTTCACTGAGAATTTATGCCAAGATACTGGGCAATCGGCTGCAATCAATTTACTAAATGAAGATCTTACTTAGAATATGTATTACTGTAGTGAAAAATCTATTGATTTTTCTTAAACGTCTGATAAGAATTTATTTTGCTTATTCAAAGTAAAGGATACGATTATAGCAACAGTTTTAAAATTCATCTATTTTATTCTTTACTATTTACTTACTTAACCAGTGATATAACCAATTGCTGGTTTTAGCTGGAGTCAGGTCAGGAGTCGTCGCTTTTCGAGCCTGTACGCGCCATTGTTTTCCAATTCTGCACCCCTAATGAACTGGCGTCCTGCGACAATATCGACGTTGTCTTCACAAAATATAGAGTTAGTCCCCAATAACTTTCTAAGCAGGGCCATCCTCATCATTGGGAACCAGACGACCGACCCAGCGGAATCTATCGAAGTGTATTTCCTTGACGAACAGTTTCTTGGTAGCGCTCATACGTATCATGGTTAAATAAGCTCCATAAACGTCCATCCTAAGGGCCTTGACAGACCTGAGGATTAGCCGAGAGACGACTTAGTGTACAGTAGGCTCTCGCTCAATCGGCTCTTTCTCAATCGGGCGACAAACTTTGTTGACAATTTTCACGTTTAATTATGAAGCTAATTCGATCAAATTCGCTGTAGTTCTTCCTATTTTATCGTCATTCTTTATAATTGAGCGCTTTTTGTGGAATTTACAAAGGCTTTGACGCTCAATTCTATCGCTAAATCGGATGACATTTTGCCCCATATTCCCGACTGAGAGAGAGTCTACTGTAATTATATCCGAATGGTTAAACTACATTTCCATAATTTTCCACTAAGTCGTCTCTCGGCTTACGTCGTCGTAAGTGTGTCTAGGGCATAACACACGAGACCAAAGATCCTTATCACTTCAAACGCGGCAAGTGTAAAACTCTATTTTTGAGAACCCGCGTTTCTGATGAAAAAACTTACAGTATCATAGTCTTGTAGAAGTTTTTTTTAGTACGAAAATACTCTTGATAGACTAAAACAGCAGTTTCAGGACTTTAATTAAAATACTCCTGTAGGCTGTCTTGAAAAAAATCTATGAAGTAAATTTCCAATCCCGAAATTGTAATCTCCCGATGGAGACCTTGATTGACCGATTATGTAGATGCTACCGGAGTATTCTTTAGTACAATGAAAGCAAATAAAGAAAATAAATGTAAATGTAAAAATCCGTAAAATTTGAAATTGTAAGGGAAGAGTACCCCGGATCGGAATGTTAAGAGACATGTTCGATATTTAGTTGAAAAATATAAGCCTCAAAATACTATTTGGTAATTTTATGTATACTAATCGGTGTATTAGTGATCCATTTAACTATATCAGTGAATTTTAATTTTAAATTTTGCAGTAAATTAATAAAAAATAGATGTTAGCGCAACTATGTACAGTAGACTCTCGCTAATTCGGCTCTTTTAAGATCGGGCTACTTTATAATTCGGGCGGCAGTTAGATTCGAAAAATGTTTGTTGACATTTTTCAAGTTCAATTATGATTATCAAATGAAGCAAATACAGTAGACTCTTCGATATCCAGCACTTCGATATCCGGGTGACAGCTGCCAAACACTGGCGGTTGATGTATTCAAAATTATTTTCACTAAATATGAAGTTTGTCCAGAGTGAATTAAAGTATTATTAACATTGTATCGAAGTTTTTAATACATAATTGTGATAAAAAATGAAACATAAGCACACCATGAAGAAAATTCTCTTTTTCTTTGTCAGACAGAAAATAAATTCACACTGCACAAAATAGAAAAACCGTTGATCATTCAAAAAACCTAAATGTCATTTTGTCCCCCAGTCAGCCGGATATCGAAGAGTCTACTGTATGCTCAAATTTGCCATGATTTGTCTTAGCTTTGATGTGATTTTGCATTATTAAGAGGTTTTCATGAGATTTATAATAGCAATGAGTATATAAACTCAATATGATTATGCAGATGAACAAAAAATTGTTGCATTTCAAACAATTTGCTGCCCGAATTTCTCTCTAATTCGGTTGACATTTCGGTCCCAAATGCTCGAATTTGGAAGAGTCTACTGTACTCTGTACTGTACCTCTGATCGTCACGAATTTAATCAGGTTTCTCACGTAAAATTGGTCGTAAAAATAAATCTGAACTAATGCACTGAATTATTGTGAGAGTTAAATGGTAAAGAGTAGCTAATAATTTTTAAAAACTCATTTGAATTGGTGCAACAAAATATGGTAATAGCCTGACGATCTGAGATACACTGCCGATCGCTGGTACGACTATGACGGCTTTAATGAGGCACTCAAACGTTTGTCATAAATTTAATTAAACTTTAATCGTTCCCTTCTTCTCGCGTATTTTCGTCCTCTCAATTATTGAGGCTCCCTTTAACAATTGAGTTATACCCCTATAATTTTAAATAAACAACTTGCAGGTACGTTTTCTAGTTTGTCCCGTCCTAAAACCCTAACGTTTCCAGATGTCATCTTTAAGGTTTTGGTAGCTTACCAAAAAAGCAATTTTTGCTGGATTCACGAATCTTTCATTTTACAGCCATTCAGTTGAATGGTGAATGTGATAAATTTTGTTAAGTGCTTGAACATGAAAGTCATCCAGTTTGTCGCGTCCCGTGCTTAGGTATTAGATAATAAATTTATTATTACTATTAAAAAGATGCACCAAAAATATTTAGGGCATTGAGATTACGATTAAAAAGAAAGCTCTGCCCACTTTTTCAATCTGGTAGCATTCTTTCACATTAATAAATTCCATTCTTCTAATATATTGCTCATGTTTCTTGCCTTTATCTTAAGTTATGAGTCACTTTCCTAAAAATTTAGCAACTCTGTATCTCTATTGATATCTATTAAATGCTTTCCTAATCAGTGTACTGATAATAATATACCTTTGAGAATTTATCTCTTTTGTAAGATCAAAGTTTATCACGTTCAATCGAATGAAATGATTCTGCGACTAGGAATTTTTTTTTTTGCAAAATATGGCCCAATTTCCCTTAAAGTATCAGTCAGCGCAAAATTGACATAATCAATTTCATGAAATATAACTACTGTAATATTGGAATTTTATAATTTTCGTAAATCTCCTTCCTGTACTTATGAACAATGGTAAGATTGTGAAAGACAATTAAGTCGTAAGCTTCTGTTTTCAGGTGACATTTTTGCCGAAAATTCTTGCCATATCATTTATCAATAAGACGGTAGGTTTGTAAAAAGAGGAAAGAGAGCTAAAGTCTCTAATTCCTATTTTGGCCGATGAATGAGATAGTCCTTATCAAGTTGGGGATTACATATAAATTCATGAATATCTACCTTGGCCTGGTTGGTTTCACCTCAGTTTCGCACTACCTTTTAGTTGATGAACAAGGAAAAATATTCCCAATAAGTGTAGAGTGAAGTGTTGAAAATAATTGGAATTTCCTGTTTAACAATGAGATGTAAGTTTCTGAAGAGTGACTATTTGGTTAAGTGATGTATAGTGAATAGTTCATTTGTGGATTATTTTCACATAAAAAATATTTTTCGCAGTCACATGTTAATGCGGAAGCGTAAAGTTCGTGGCTGACCTAACAATCTCTTAAGTTAAGAGATAAAAAATCACTTCATGTATTAAACAAAAAAAATAGAGGATACTCTGTGTAGCACCATTCGTATGTATTTTAATCTACTTTGAAAGACTGAAAAGAAGTTACTTGATAAATTTGAGAAAAAAAGGATTATATCATTAATTTTACTTCTATTAAGTACCGCAGATTCACCAATACATTTCGTAAGCTTTTCTTAAGAATAGTCCAAAAACTCTAAGGAGACTTATGGCCTATACTAACAAGAGAAATTTATGTCCATATTGGAGAAAATTCCCTACGCTTGTATAGGAAAAACTCTTCAATATGGGCATAAATGTATAGTGTGTAGAGGCCATTAAGGATGGTCTAAAGATTATTCTTAAGTGTGGAATTAATGAAAAGCTTACGAAAAGCAGGAGTGCAAAGTCACCCCCTCCTGTGTGCATGTCAGTCGCATCTACGTTAACGTTTTAAATTACGTCACTGAGAAAAAAATGAGAGTTTAGTACGTTTAGTAAGAAAAAGATAATAAAAATTTTCACGACAGCACAAGAATATTTAATCATTTTTCGTATAGAATAAATTTAAAAATTTAGACTTACAAAGTTTTTTCTTTCTCTGTTTTTAGTTTTTTGTTTGTGTAATAAGAAAATCTTTAAAAAAAATTACTATCAGGTAAAATAAAAGAAAATTTGATTATAAAAAAATAAAAGCTGATCATTTAGAAATTAAATTTAAAGAACGAAAAGATGTTGAATTAAAAAAAATAATACTATAATTTACAGGGGAAAAATTTAAGATTATTCTTCTTATTTAAGATTGGTCTTTGATAATATTCTCATAACTAGATTCTTCAGTTAAAACTAACTGAGGAATCTATAACGGTCGATCTTAAAAAATACAGAAACTGATAACAAAATTTGAAAAATACAAAAATTAGTGGGGTATTTCTGTTTTCCTAAATGATTACCTACGAATTTCTAAACTAATTTATATTCAAAATTAATTTAATATTTGTTCAAATATGAAATTCAAAGACCTTTCAAATAAACTTAATTTTGAAGAATTTAGTTGCAAAATAAGCTTTCCAGTACGGTCTAAAGATTATCTTTAAGTGCTACATTTAAAGAAGAGCCTACGAAAAGCAGGCGAGCAAAGTCATTCGCATTTAACCCTTTAAGGACAATTGGGTCACCGGCGACCCAAAAATGAAATTCTTGCTACGGCCTTCTAAAGTTGTGTTTTGCTTTAAAAAGTCAGAAAAAAAATTTTTCTGACCCTCAATTTTTGACCTTCTCGTCCTTAAAGGATTAACGGGATTTTGAATTTGCATCGGAACGCTATACTGCTATTGATTATACGTTGACCGTTTTGAAACAGATTTAAGGTTTGAAGTTATGGTCAAAGGAACACCTATTCGAAAGGAAACACTTGTGGGCAATTTTGTTAAAATATTGAAATTTATTTAATTTACCTAATAAATAAAAATAATATAGGTAATGTTTTTTAATTAATTTACCTTTTTGTACAAGGATAGGTGTTAAAATTTCGTACTCAAATGGTAGGATATGGTCATTACAAAGTTCTTAAAGTGCTAATAGGTGTGCCTTCGACCATACCATCCTAAAGATGTTTATAATCAATCAGCCGTAATCAATCAATCAACATTGATTATGATATCCTCTCTTTCCGTTTCTGCTTTACTTACCTTCATGCTTTAGGATTGAAAATTATTTTTTTCAGATCAACATTTTATATTAACGTAAATTAACGTAGTAAAATTAACGCAATTTCTTCTGTAATCTATTTTAGTAATCGTGTCCTTCCTGCTGCTATTTGCTCCTCTGGTCCTCTCCCAGACGACATGCACTGACATCTACCCTCATACCCTTTGCCAGGGCATCTTGGAAAATCGTTTTATCAGCAGTTTCCGTGGCTGTCAGTACTGGATACAATGCATTAATGCAAATGTAGCCAATTGTGGAATTTGTAGTGGCTTCTTGCACTTCGATCCTGATACCCAAACCTGCACTTATCCCGATTTCGCCAACTGTGACATCTACGCTGCCAATGTTACTTGCACCGTTGGACAGGTTTCAAGGGAGCCTCATCCAGCAAATTGCAACCTGTACTTCCTCTGCACTGGAGATGTTACGCCAATTCAAATGTCTTGTGCTAATGATCTCCACTTCGACCCAGTCCTTCGTAAATGCAACTTCCCTCATCTAGCCAACTGCGAACCAGCTGCACCTCCCCCAGGCCCCCCAGGAGTTAGTTGTCCTGATTCTGGTGGTGTTACTCTTATTCCCGACCCCACCAGTTGCGATCACTTCTACATCTGTGACTTCAATCAATATCCACATCGCCATGCGTGTCCACCAAACTACCACTTCTGCCAGGATTTCAGATTCTGTAGACCAATAGGACAGGCTGTGTGTACTCCACCAACTCCCCTAGAAGTCTTTGGAGTGCATTCACTATCTGATTTTGAGTGCCCTTATTCTGGAATTCATTTCCTGCCCTACTCAGGAGATTGCTCAAGGTACGTTCTGTGCATCGATGGCTCTGCACATGAACAGAGATGTGCTCCCGATCTATATTTCAATCCCACAACACAGCGTTGTGAACCTCAGGACAATTTCACATGTCCTTATTAAAACCACATTATTTTAATTCAAGGAATTTGTCTCCGTATAAAATGTATTATCTTTAAATATAGAAACCGAATAAACTCAATAAAATAAATTTAATTTACACTACGAAATTTGAGTATGTTGTTAACTCTTTCCGGACCGCAGCGCTGCAAGCCAATTTCACCATTTTTTAATCAAAATTATCTAAGCTCAGGAATTAATTGAGGTTACATTTGGACATCCTTATAGTTTGTAAAATCATCCACAAGAATCGGATTTTTATCAGTTATGAATAATTAAAAAACATCGTTTTTCACTGAATATTCATATGCTGCTTTGGGTACTCAGAGTCCCAAAAGAGACGAAAGAGTTAAGCTATTTTAAGGATAAGAGCGATATTGCAGAACGGTAAGCTTTTAAGCATGATAAGTAAAACGTGGTATTGAACATGTTTGTGACCTTTCTAGCAATGCAACATTGAAGACTCTTCAGGGGATCCATAGTGTCTGTTGCACGAGCATACCTATATGATAAGAACTGACGTACATGGATCAATTTGTCCAGCACAACTTTGAAAAATGTATTGCATATGTTCGAAAACAGTCAATTAAGTTTAGTGTTATGTTATCTCATGCATTCGATTGAATGTTGTATGATAAACGGAATCGCTACCAAATCAGATCGCAATGTTTACAGGAGCAGGGCTATTTATTGGACGACAGAACTTTCTCTTCAGTCACTTCTTGTGCAACCAATTTATAGTGTCCAAGGTGTTCACCATATCCTCAAAGATGGGAAGAATTCTGTGTGGTTTGGTTTTACTTGTCCTGGTCCACTGTTCTCTAGGACAGAAGGACCCTAATGAAATGTGTATTGGTGTACCAAATCGCAGTTTTCTCAAAGATTTCCGTCGTTGTGAAAATTACTTTGTGTGTGTCAATGGTGTATCTCATTCTGATGCATGTCCAGATCCTTTCTTCTTTAACGAAGCCAAGCAAGCCTGTGACCATCAACGCAATGTCGAATGCAAGAACTGTCCATCAGATAAGGAAATGACTATGACTAATCCTGAATCTAAAACTTGTGATTCCTTTGTGAGATGCAGGAACGGTGAAAGGGAGCTAGTTAGATGTCCAGTTGGATTTATATACGACGAATTCCGAGGACGTTGCAATCTTGTCACAATGGCTGAATGTGGAGCAGAACTTTGCACAACTGACATGAATCCAAGCAGATTTGTTTTTGTACCTAGCAAATTTGATTGCCGACGGTACTTCATCTGCCATCAAGGAAATGCTATGGCACGCGAATGTCCTACAGGTTAATTAAGAAATCCTTTTATCTAGAGCCACAAATTAAAATGCATTTTTTTCAGGGCTTAAATTCAATCCTGCAATTAATGGCTGTGACTTTGATACCAACGTAATTTGCACTGTAAGTTTGATCTTATGAAATTTTAATCAACATAACGTTAAATATTTTTTTAACGAATAGCCAAGTGGACCTGTGCCCATCCCTAATCCTCTGCCCGAGATCATCAGCGTAGACTGTCCAGTAACAGGAATGGCCTTCCGACCACATCCAACAAATTGCCGTCAAGCCTTTCTCTGTGTCAATGGCGATGCACAACTTATCTCCTGTTCTGAAGGACTAGCTTGGGACCGCGACCAAAATGTCTGCGTACCAATGCATCAAACATCCTGTGTTTGATAGACTTGTAAAAATGGTCATGTAGTTTTCCGACATTAAAATCCGTCATTTATCAAGATTAAATGCCTGACTAACCAATAAAGAGATTAATAAAAAGATTTAAAATCCAATCAATCATTCTTGAGATTTCCTCTTATAAAACTTTATTATTGTAAATTCCTACATAAACATCGCATACAGGACATACCAAGTTATACATTAGTCAGAAACGCATCTGGCTCTATCTCTCAACATGCAGGATTGACTTCCAATATCCCAGTGATGATAGAAAGGGCATTTCTGGATTGATGGTTCCCCATTGAGACAGTAAATATATGAATCACATTCATCAGGATGTGGAAAGATAGACAAGCCATTCCTTGGGCACACAGGAAAAGGATTCGGATTGATTTGACAGTGAGTATTCTGTGGGTAGTCGCATTGATTCCAGAAGGGATTCCAATACATTCCCGAAACACACTGAAACCGATGGGGACGTCCATGGTAGCAAATGTAGTACGTGCCACAATCAACAAAACTCTGAAGGAAGAGAATGGTAAAGGGATTGTCTTGACTTGGACAATAAATTCCAGGCTCAATATCTGGATCCCAGGTTGTTGTAGCGACAGTTGTTGTCGTTGTAGTTGTTGTCGTAGTTGTAGGGGGTTCAGTTGTAACGTGCACGCAATCAACATTTTCCTGCAAATCGCAAACAGCTGTATCAGGATTGAACCAGTAATCATTTGGGCACTCTGCCCATCGTGGTGGTTCATCTGTAAAAAACAACGCTATTTTATCCATTTGGTTGATGTGTAGAGTGTTGATGTCTTACCTGTTAAACATAGGTAGAATGATTCGCATGCTAAAGGATCTGGCACATAAGTTCCATTTGGCATTCCTTGACAAATTTCATCTAAATCAACATCCTGTGTTGACAAAGGTGTTATACTGAAGATGCACACAAAGAGTCCACATATCAAGATCTTAATTTCTAGAAAGAATTTCATGAAATGCTATGTTAAAATTTATACTCTTAAATTCAAAGTAAAATAACAGAAATTTTATTTGAATAACACATCTTCAATTTGAAAACTTCGTTGTGCATATTCTTCATCAACAAAATACGCCTGAGTTGATGCAATTAAAATAATTCAAATAATATTTTCAGTATTTTCGTTAAAGAAATAAACAAAGTTTATAAAGAAATATTTTTTCCTATCCTCATTAATCTGTTTATAGTTATTTAAAAAAAAACCACTATTTAAGAAAGTTCCTTATCAACATAACTTTCATATACTAAAACTCCTGTATTGTTTGTATCCTTTAACACTTTTCACTAACCTCTCATTTTAGATTCTAATTGATATAAGAGAGTCCTCCCTGTTCAGTAAATCAGTGCTAGCTCTCAGGAGCCTCAAAGGCAACTAATCGTGCTACAGACAAAATGTGGTAGCATTTCAGTTGCTCAAGTTGATTTTCGTTATCGTTCGTGGCAAGAACTATCACAACATCTCGGTGAAGGTCTCGTAATCAAGAACATGGTTTGTGACGTCTCCTTATTGCCATTTCCTTCCGTGATAACCATCACAAAATATCAACTCTTATACAAGGTGTTTATGAAAAGCAATTAGAGGAAATTAAATTGAGAATTAAAAAAGAAATAGATCAGTTGATCTGGCTCAACAAAATCTTTGTATCCCAAATAATTTCAAGCCGAGTTTATTCAAAAATAAAATTTCTTGACCCAAAATCACACGTTAATCAAAATTAAAACTAATTTCGCACTGCTAGAAGCTTAACATTTAATTTCCTTATCAATTTAACAATTATATGGTTTTGTTTGAATGGTGCAAAAGTGCTCTGTTAAAATGTTATTTGTCACACTGTTGATATTATCATGGCAGACATTGAAACGGAAATCAGTTGCGGATCTCTTTGATACTGAAATGCTTCTTCTGCGGCCGTGGCAAAGAGCTGTACTTCCGCCTATCAATGTACAAAAAAAAGACATAAAACTACATAAATAATTTGTTGACCATTTTATTGGAATACTAGAAAAATGTGCAGCTACTTCTATTTGTAATATCACTTAAGGGAATTTGAACTAAGATATTGAGGGATTCTTACAAAATTACTCGTCCAAGTCGAGAATACAAGTTGCACGATCTTTTATTACGCATCGCTCCTCATTAACATCCCAATAGTGAAAAGCTTCGCATTGTTGAATGGCCGCTTCGCCATCATAGCAATAGATGTAAAGTTCACATTGAGACGGATGTGCCATTATGTAGTGTCCGCGTGAACTTTGGCACTTGGGAGAATTGTTGGAGTCAGGAACAGATTCATTCTCAATAGAACAGTTTACATTCTCTGGCCAGTCACACACTTTCGTTTCTTGATTCCAGTGCATCCCATGTAGGCATTCCATCTGAACGGGTCGTGAATGATAACAGAGAAAGTATCTAGGAAGAAAATGAGCTAATTAAATCCAAAATCTTCAAAAATTCTGTGTCACTCAGAGCAAAAGTGGGCTATTTTAATTTGGATATGCATTTACGATTAGTTTTGTTCTGAATATCTCAGAACAAGCATTACAGATCGTTAGACCCTACCTGCCACAATCAACTGAACTTGGCAGGAACAGCAATGAAGCTGGATCCTTGATGGGACATGTGACTTCTCCTGGAACAACTGTGGTAGGCTCTTGTGTTGTAGTTGTGGTTACTATAGTTGTTGTTTCTTCCTCTTCTTCTGTTGTGGATTCTACCTCTTCTGGTGTTGTAGATTCTACTCCATCTGGCGTTGTAGATGCCTCTTCGTCTGTTGTTGTAGATTCTTGTTCTGATGTTGTAGATTCTCCTTCTTCTGTTGTATCCTGTCCTTCACCCTCATCTGTCGTTGTTTCACTATCATCCGTAGTTGTTTCTTCAGTTTCGGGCTCATCAGTAACATCATCATCAGTGGTTGTAGTTTCCTCATCATTTGTAGTTCCATCTTCTGTTGTTGATTCGATTTCTGATGTTGTTTGGGTAGTAGAATTTTCATCATCGGTTTCATCAGTAGGTGACAGAGTAGTTCCTGTCTCCGCTGAGCTTTCCGTTGTAGAATTATCATTTTCTTCATCTGTAGAGTTTGTTTCTTCAGTATCTTCAGTTGTTTCAGATTGCTCAGAGGTTTCATCTGTTGTCGTCTCCTCCTCTGGTGCTTCCGATGTCACTTCTTCTGTAGTCTCTTCATCTTCTGGATCTATTGTAGTATCTTCGTCTTCAAGTGTCGTCGTATCTTCATTTGCTTCTTCTGTGGTTTCTTCAATATTTTCATCAGTAGGTTCTTCTGTTGATTCTTCAGTTACTTCCTGGGTAGTTTCATCCTCATTTACTTCATCTGTCACTTCTTCAGTCACTTCACTTTCACTTTCTTCACCATCAGTTGCAGGATTTTCTGTTCCGCCATCGTCTGCAACTGTCGTTTCTTGCAATTGCACCGGGTTATCATTATCTGCCTCGTAATCCAAGTCTGAGGGGCAGACGTAGGCAGAGTCACATATATCGAGTTCAGGGTTATACAGTCCTTGGAAACAGACTGATGGAAGTGCCAGACCGTCCTGACATACTAGAAATGTTCCACATTTCTGAGAATTTGGATATGTCTTTCCATCCGGTGAATCTCTACACACGTCTGCAAGTCGTGGCAAGGTAAATGATACAGTATGTGTTATTTGTAGTAATACTAGTAGAAAAACACTGAAGAACACTATTAAGAAGGAAAAAAAGTTATTGAATGATTTCATAATGAGTTGATTTTCAAAATGATTCGTACAATTTTTCATTTCAAAAGAGAAGAAAATCTATTTGTAACGAGCACCACGTGTTACCAAAACAACGACTGAGAGGCAAATGAATGAGATTTTCCTTCAATTATCCCATTTAACACAGCAGAACGGAAGATATTTTATCGGTACCTTAAAACATTTTTCATGTCTCACACCACTACGACACTAATTGGTCGGGTAATTTCTTATGTCTCCCACGCCGGTGGTTATGGAGATACCATCTTCTCTCCTTCTCTTTTGCTTGACTCCTAATTGAACGATAACAACCTCCCGGAACAGACTTTTCCGGCTCCTGAATTGCAATTATTCGCCTCTTGAATGGTTTTTAATTCATAAAAATTCGGATTGATTCTAAGAATTCAGCCAAAAATTCAAATAAAGCTATTGAATCTCTTGTAAGATCAAATAAGTTTTCACAATAGTATTTTGCAGACAAATTGAAAATTTATTTGAATTGAGTTTCATTACACTTTTGATTTTCTCTTATCATACTGATAAAAATAGAAATATTAATTTCTGAAAACTACTCCAATTTTTACCACACATAGAGGCGTCAATGAACGACGATCGTCAGTGGAAGGGACTTCCTCATCCAGTTCGATTGGTATCTTAGTGGTCGAAGCAGACTGATTCGTCAGTTGCACGACACTCTGACGCTTGGTAGTCGAAGAAGAAGTTGGGACCGCAAGACTGCACATGAGGAGTGCCGTCAACGCAGAAGACGTACTTGCGACAATTGGCAGGATGTGGGAACACGTGGAAGCCTTCAGTTGGGCATTCTGGTGTAGCTTTGCATCCAGCTTCGTGAGGTTTCGTGCAGTAGTTATTGAAAGGATCAAAATGAGAGCCTTCAGGGCAGACGAATTCCTTTTGCTGTCCGTTGTAGCAGAAGTAGTATCTAATAGAGAGAGAAGATGTAGATTTAAGAATATTCAGAATTTAGAATATTCAGTTTTTATTTAGTTTTTTAGTTTTTCGATCCAAAGCTCCGTACTTAATCTTAAAATAAGAAATGCTGCAGACCTACCTGGAGCATTTATGGGCGTCTGGAACAAAGAAGAAGTTCTTGTTTCCATTGTCGCTGTAAGCGGTACAGTAATTATGTTCCTCATGATTGTACTGGCAGTTTGCGTTATAAGGGAAGTCACATTGGAACGTATTAGGATTGAAATGGAGTCCATTAGAGCAAGTGAAGTGTTCAGCTACGTCTCCTGATTTGCACGTGAAATATCCATTGCAGTTTTCCGGTTCTTGGAAAAAGTGTCCAACGTTGTCATTATTGCACAGTCTCACTCCATCGTAGCAGGGGACTTCTTCAGCCTTCAAACATGTTCCTTCCCTGACACTGAAGTGGAAACCGTCTTCACAGCTCATGTCAAAGCCCTCGCCATTGTCACAGAAAAAGTATCCTGAGCAAGAATTTTCTTGGGGATATGCAGTACCATTTGGTTTATCCATGCAAAACTCTTCATGAGCTCCCATGGCAACAACGACAAAGAAACCCACTAAAATCACTGCAACGTTCTTCATTTTGCTCTACTATACTTTCAGAGAACTCGAAAATTAACTGATGAAGATCGACTAAATGCACTGGTCTTTTATACTTGTTTGAAAAGTCTTGAACTCATATAAATCTCAATCGAAATCAACATAATAACATATAACATCTTCAACTTGAGTGTACTTCTATCATAAGCGTAATCCCAGAATTTTAATCGGAAGCAAATACATTACAGTTCAATTTACACGCAAGCGTTTCATGAACAAAAGATAACGATTTCAAGTACTTATCTGCGTAAGTTAGTCAAATCTCATAATGTTTTGAATTAAATAAATCCACAACACGAGTACTAAAAATAAAATATATTAGTCACATCCATGTGTCTCTTCTTGAAAGCGGATTAAGAATTGTTCAAGTGATCAATAAGTATGATTTTGAATATAAGATCGGTAAATAAAACATACTAATCTATTCTGAGTAATTGCACTTTTGATAGTCTGTAAAAATGATTAAAGTTTAATCACTCAAATACTTGATTGATTTGATTTTTAAACAAAACAGAGCATTCGGCTACAATTCTACAAGAGTCTAAAATCTAAGAGGTGATTTTTCCTTATCACCCTTCGATAGAGAGAATTTTGAAAATATTCTGTTGTGAGATATCATCTCATCACATCATATGAGCAATAAATTTAAAAGAATCAATTTATTGTTCAACCATTTTGACAAATTGCCATGACGAATTGACTGTGGAACGCCATCGTAAGATGCGTACTTCCTTCCTTTTGTTGTTTAGGCTTCTGAAGGCGTTGTACTTACTGGCGGCGTTGGACGTAATGTTGTAGTCGTTGTAGTTGTAGTTGTAGTTGTTGTAGTTGTCGTCGTTGTTGTCGGGGTCGTTGGTCTTGGACCTAAGCACGTAGCCTCATCAGCAGGTACACAGAAGTTCCTCTCAATGTCAAACAGTGTTTCGTCTGGGCACTGAGATCCATATCCATGACCATCGATGCAGAAATAAAAGTACTCACAAGACACCGGGCTGGGGACTAGAGCAGTACCATATGGAGGACAAATCACTCCAGATGGTGCGCAACCAGCATCTGCAGGACGTCGACATTGATTTCTCTCGTTATCCCAATGGAGCCCATCGATACAGCGGAAAGGGTTAGGTTGATTGTTGTAGCACAAGTAGTAGTTTTCGCATGATTCACTATCTGATAGATAAACTAGGTTATCAGGATCATTGAAGAGAGGACATGGATCGTAATCATGATTGCAGTTTGCAAATTCTGGGAGAGTGCATTCGTTTAGAAGGGAATTGAACTGCAATCCTTCATCACAATCAAGTACGGTTGCAACACCCCCAATGCATTGAACAAACTTCGAACAGGATGTGGTATGGGGAAGTCTGAAGGGTGAAAACGGTGGACAAGGATACTGAACTCCAGCCAATATTCCGACAATTTGGGTAAGAAATAGCACAATCCAGATTCTGTTACCTTCAAATAAAATTTTTTATTTATCTCCAGCAATTACAGTTATTTCACATCAACAGTCTTACCCATCTTTTTATTCCCTTCCACAGAAACACTACTCGAATCTCTGAATTTTGGATTACAACTGGGTTTTCCTAAAGACTCTTGTCAAAGTATATCAATTTTGAAAGGGAAAACGAATAATCTCTTATCCGAACGGTAAGCATTATCTTTCCCCGGCCACAAAGATGTACAAAATTTTATTAATCCTCTCCCCAACACCATCAAACAGTCTTAGTATTAATTTTGTCAATTCGGGTCATTTCCTCTACACCGTCTCAGAAGTTTCTAAAGAGACCTGATAAGATGAAAAAACAAATAACTGATGTTGAGATTGCCAATGACTTCAGAAACAACCAATCCAAATTCCATACAAATGTATATCAATGACGTTTAATTTTTATTTTAATGATTCCTATGAAAAGTGCGTAACAGTGTTATCAAAAAAAGATGTTTCCTAAAGTCTCACGATACTATGCTTTAAATAAACTGCACGTCACTGGATTACCGTAGAGGCACGCTTGCAGAGACTTGTAGAATATTGTATTTGCGCCACATTCTTGTTCACTGGCTGTACCCCAGTAGCACAGAATGTACTTTGTGCATGTCAAAGGATGCTCGTACTTCCACCTTATAACTCCAGATGGACATTCAAATTGGCTTATGTCCCATTCTGGAGTAGTTGGTTCGGATGTTGTGGGTTCGGGTGTTGTTGGTTCAGGAGTTGTTGGCTCTGGAGTAGTTGGCTCTGGAGTAGTTGGCTCTGGAGTTGTAGGTTCTGTTGTAGTTGGCTCTGGAGTTGTTGGTTCTGGAGTTGTAGGTTCTGGTGTTGTAGGTGCTGGTGTTGTAGGCTCTGTAGTGGTAGGTTCGGGTGTAGTTGGCTCTGGAGTTGTAGGTTCTGGTGTTGTAGGTTCTGGTGTTGTAGGCTCTGTAGTGGTAGGTTCGGGTGTAGTTGGCTCTGGAGTTGTAGGTTCTGGTGTTGTAGGTTCTGGTTCAGGAGTTGTTGGCTCTGTTGTCGTAGGCTCAGATTCTGTTGTTGTAGGCTCTGTTGTCGTAGTCTCCGGTTCTGGTGTTGTAGGATCTGTAGTAGTAGGCTGAGATGTAGTTGGCTCTGGTGTTGTAGGCTCTGTAGTGGTAGGTTCGGGTGTAGTTGGCTCTGATGTTGTAGGTTCTGATGTTGTAGGCTCAGATGTAGTTGGCTCTGATGTTGTAGGCTCTGGAGTTGTAGGTTCAGATGTAGTTGGCTCTGAAGTTGTTGGCTCTGAAGTCGTAGGCTCTGGAGTCGTAGGTTCTGGAGTTGTGGGTTCTGGTGTTGTTGGCTCTGATGTTGTTGGCTCTGATGTTGTAGGCTCCTGCGTTGTAGGCTCTGGTGTTGTTGGCTCTGGTGTTGTAGGTTCAGGTGTTGTTGGCTCTGATGTAGTAGGCTCTGGTGTAGTTGGCTCTGGTTCAGGAGTTGTCGGTTCTGGTGTTGTAGACTCAGTAGTTGTAGGCTCCGGCGTTGTTACTTGCGAATAGCAAGTTGCTTGATATGCTGGGAGACACTTCCGCTCATTAATATCAAAATGATGACCATACGGACAAGTGGCTCCGTAGTCAGCGCCGTGCCAGCAAACGACGTATCTATCACAGAAATTAGGATGTGGAAAAGCTGCTAGTCCAACCTCTGGACAGGTTACTTCCACTCTCTGAAATAATTCCAAACAAAATAATTTTGAATTATTAAATAAAAATTTATAATTCCATTGGTAACTTACATCACAAATAGTTTCATCTGGTTTTCTGCATTGCCAGTAGAACGGATCGAACAATAAATCTTGAGCACATGTAAATGGAACTGGTAGATTGTTGTAACACAGATAATATAGATTGCAGTTCTTGTTGCTGGTCAAATAAACAGGATTTTTGTGATCGTTGTACTGAGGACATGGCATACGATCAACATTACATCCAGCCAATTCGGGACTCATGCATTGACCATCGAAAGCATTGAAATGCATTCCAGATCCACAGTTAACCACGTAAGCATTTGATCCAAGACATTGGACGTATTTATCACAGGAATTTGTATGAGGAAGTCTTCGGTATCCTACATCTGGACAAGGATACTGCACAGTGCCGATTTTTCCAAATACTGTATCTCCATTACTCGACAGAGCTACTCCAAACTGGAGAGCAAACACTACGAATAAAACTACAGAAAATTTTCCATTAATAATTGTCATTGATTGAATATGTAAATTGATTAACTTGCTTTTCATTTATGTAAGAGGTTACTTGTTGTTTAATTTTATAAAAGAAGAAAATATAACTTTTTAAACACTTTCTATTTTTCCTAATTTTTCCCGTTCTCGTTGAAGATGGAAACACAACTGACTGTTCTTTCATGGAACGCTCATGCTTAAATCGGTGCTGTGATAGACCAAAGTCTTAAAGATTGTGAATCATAAGCGTCACAATCAATAAAAATTAAGCTGCAATAATTTATTATTGGTTATCACATTCAAAAAATCATTTATTTCTCCCAATTTTTCGCATTGTTTATTGAAGTTTACGTGCAAAGACTTTTTTTTGTCACACACTGCTATTAAGACGTATAATTCCCATAGAAGTTATAAACGTGTCATCAATTTCATTCACACTTAGGCTACCTTACTGAATGTCTTGCATCTAGTACCGGTGATAAGAAGTGTATGAAAGAGTTTCGGTGCTTTTAGCTTTTTTTGTCAAATTGCCAACAGGAAGTATGTATTTTATTGCTTTATAAGCTTTGGCTATTTCCTACAAAAGATCCACAAAAAAATACCTGTATACAAAAACGAAATATAACGCAAGACGTAGAATAATTAGAATTTCGTAAATTTAAATGACAAATTTATTGTTTTGAATTACTTTCCTTATCAGAAGTCTAGTATTTTCACAGGGCTTTGTACAGTTTAAGCATTAAAACCAAGGAGGGTTTATTTGCGTATCTCGTAGATTTTTTAAAGACTTTTTTTTTTAAATAACAACAATTACTAATTGAGTAACACCGTAACCCAGATTAATTGTTTGATTTCAACAAGTCATTAAAATACACCGAATAAAAAATATGTCTTTGAAACCAATTTTGTTATCTTCTTTGTAATATTGTTGTGATATTTATTGCACAAATAAACTTATTTTCATTATTTCATTATCAAGTTATCAATTTTATTAAATTGGATTACAGTCAAAAACCTAATAAAAATCCAATAATTCGACATTGATTTCTCAAACTGGTTACAGTAAAAAAAAAGTTTGATCGCCGGGGATCCTTTCAAAAGTCTCACAGTCAAAGAATCGTTTGAAACGCGCAAACTTTGGAAAGACCACTCTTAATAATCTCCTAACATTTAGAAAAAAATTATTAAATTTTTGCAAGGATGAATCGTATTTAACTTTTAAAATAGATCAAACATTCTTCGTGAAGATCATATAATT
Source organism: Phlebotomus papatasi (assembly GCF_024763615.1). Classification (NCBI taxonomy): domain Eukaryota; kingdom Metazoa; phylum Arthropoda; class Insecta; order Diptera; family Psychodidae; genus Phlebotomus; species Phlebotomus papatasi. The sequence continues at coordinate 14,011,544 of NC_077223.1, forward strand.
TTTTCTGCTGTATGATTCAAAACTTCATTTCATCGTCATAACATATCGATAGGTTTATTTCTTAGAAGTCAATTTTCATTTATACTGAAAATATACGTGAGTTATCTCACTTAAACTACTTCGATGTTTACTTCGAAGTCTGGGATATCTAATCTATTTGGTCAGCAGCTGAATTATCTTTATGAGTTCCTATTAATAAGACGCTAATGACTTCCTCTGAGAGATATACCTCAAATTCTTAACTTCTATTAAAAGTATTATTCGTTTATTCATCCAATTATTGTTCTGAAGTCAAAAATGGAAGGTGAGAAATTCAAACTCTATTGAGGCAATTGTATTCAACTGATTCATAGAGTCTATAATAATTGTATTCTGTTTTTGAAGGAATTATTCTGGGAATCGTGGTACTCATCAGTGCTGTTAGTGCGTCATCAGTGATCTATCCATGTCCTGAAACGGGTATCGCTCGTCTTCCTCATGCAACATCTTGCACGCGTTATATTCAGTGCATATCTGGAATTCCTGTAGTCAGGCATTGTGCTGAAGGACTTCGGTTCAGTACCATCAACGACAGATGTCGAACTCCCGATGTTGCTGGATGCGGTCACGATGAATTTCTCTGTCCACTCTTCGATGATCCTGAAAACTTGGTCTATCTTTCAGACAATGAGAACTGTTCAATCTACTTCCTTTGTCATAATGGCGTCCCAGAGAGATTCGAATGTGACCCTGGTCTTCAATGGAACATCAGAGATCAAAAATGCGACTTTCCAGATAGGGCTAACTGCCGAGTGAGTTTATTTAAATTATAACTAATTTGTTAATCAAAACAAATTCTAATCAAATTTTCAATTTTCAGCTTGTCAACATTGATTGCCCAGAAAGTGGATTTACAGTAGTACCGCATCCTTACAACTGCGACAGATTCTTCCGCTGCGTAAATGGACGTTCGTACGAAGCGAGGTGTCCTGATGAGATGAGCTTTGATGTCATTCGAGGGGAATGCTATGACCGAAATTCCGCCAAGTGTTTTGAACCGTCTCCTCCAGTTAGTACAACACCAAATCCGCCTTTGAACACAACTGCTCCTACGCCCCCGATTAACACGACTCCAGAAACAACAACCATTAACACAACGCCTACTCCTCCACTTAACACAACGCCTACTCCAAGGCCTACTCCACCAGTCAGTACAACGCCGCAATATAAAGGAAATGTTGAGTCATTTATTTGGGATTCAGAACATTAATAAAAGGAAAAATGCAAAAAAGTATAAATTTATTAGGTAAAGAAAGGTTTAATACGTTCACGCAGGGACAGGTCCATACAATCCGTATCCCCTACTTTGTAGAATGAAATGATATTTGAAATGTATGAGACAAAGATTAAAGAAGGTCCAATGTACCACCCATTGGATAAAACCTACAATACTGTAGGGGGAGATAGGGCTACTTTGACTTGTGGGGCTACATTGATATACGATGTAGGGTAAGTGTGCCAAATTTCGGCATAGTTGCATGCAAGCGTCAAAGTCTCAAGTTTGAAATGTAATGGCGCTGGCACACCTTTTCAATTGAGTGAAATTCAATTGATTGACATTTTACCTCTCACTTTTTCAAACTGAAATCAGATATAGTTGCCTCTCTATGTCAAATGAAAATTTCAATTAAAATTTTATTTTCAATTTCAATTTGAAATTTCATTTGACGGAAAGAGACAGCTATATGTGATTTCAGTTTGAAAGAGTAAGAGGTAGAATTTCACTCAATTGAAAAGGTGTGCCAGCACCATTAAAATTGAAATTGAAATTTCAATTTCCATTTGAAAGAAAAGAGACAGCTATATGTGATTACAGTTTGAAAGAGTAAGAGGTAAAATTTCAATCGATTGAATTTCATTAAATTGAAAAGGTGTGCCAGCGCCATAATATTTTAAATTAAAATTGATTTTTTTTATTCTTTCTTCTGAAAGAGTGTTGCTTGGAACCTTGCAAAGAGTTTACCGTCTTTATTTACTCTAAAATCATTCTTAAAACATTTTAAAATAAATAAAAAATATAGACATAGCTTTGGTGCCCTATTTCGGCCACCTTCATTCTCATAGTTCCTTGCCCTTCGGTAATTCTTCCAATATCTTTTTCACGTTATCTGCTTTGTCGAACCTACATTGTTTGTTATTCTTTTGCATTGTATAATCTCTAGAGTACGTAAAATCTAAAAGTTCATGGAAATTCGAGGAACAAAAAAGGTGGCCGAAATTGCAAGCTGGCCGGAATTTGGCACACTTACCCTATACGATTTTTTCGCATATTTCTATAAGAAACTGGGCTTTAACATTATGTAATTTAGATAAACAAAACACTTATGGATCTAAATTAAATTACGGTAAGGCCAGATCCTTTAAAAATATTTTTAAAAAAATCATTTAGGGGAGATCAGGGTAGAATTAGCCACCAAATGAAATTTTTCATTGCGTATAATTTGTACAAAAAAACTTTGTATCTTGTATGAGACTAATAAGTATTTCAATGAATAGTAAAGGAAGTATATTTTTAGAATAAAGAGTGGCTTCCTCAATATTCCTTCGAAGGTAAATTGTAAAATACCACTATCTAATACTATACGTGGCTAATTCTGCCCCAGTCTTCCCTTATCAATTATTTATTTAGCCCCACAGCTCAAAATAGCCCCAGCTCCCCCTACCACCGTCCTTTCTTTAAAATTCAAAAGTCTTAACCGCCAAGAAAGTGCATCAATTCATATTCCTAAATACTTTGCAAAGAAAAATTGCAAATTTTGTGGACACCTGCCACAATTTATCACCCATTGTCTTAAAAGTGTGTCAAAATACAGCTCCATAAATCAAATAAGAAATTAATGCTAATTTTGATAAGTGTAATTCTAAATAACCATGCACTCGGGTAGGACTAGAAATAAAGAGAGGGGAAGAACGTTTTGAAAGAATTACAAAGTGAATTGCAAGTTTTAGCAAAACCACCAACAAACACAAGTAATCTTTCTTGATAACAAGACTAGCTCGACATTAGTAGAGCTTTAGCGTTTTCCTCTGCCTGTGAAGATTTTCATTCATTTATTGACAAAATGGGAAAATACTAATTATGATTTTATCATGATTTATGTGGGTAGTCTTAGGAAATCTGGCACATCGGAGACTAATAAATTGTTTCTGATTTCATATATTTTTATTGTATAGATTGAGACTTTCTATTACTCTTTGGGATAGGTGATTTTATTCTTATCTGTGGTAAGGTGTAGGGCCAACTGTTGTGTATTCATCGTCCCAGTATACACAAGTAGATTCATCTGGAGAATGGCATCTCCACCTTACGACATCAAAGACCAAGTTACCAGGGCAAATATCTGGGAAACTTTCACCTTCGACACAGTGGAAGAATCTGTTGCAAAGGAAGGGATGGGGAACTACAGAGATACCAGTAGCATTGCAGTTTACGTTCACTGCCTGGCAGTTAGCCAACGATGGGTAGTCGCATCGTTGATTGACTGGATCCCAGTGAAGTCCGTCGAAGCAAGTAAAGCGAACAGGTTCACCATCGTAACAGAGATGGTAGGCTTCGCAGTCTTGTTCATCGGGAAGAAAGACTAAATTCTGAGGATCGTTGAATAGTGGGCAGACGTGATCTTCGATGTCACACTCAGCCAGATAAGGATGTTTACACTCATGATACTCAACACTGAAGTAGAATCCTGGAGCACACTGCCTGATTACAGGAATTCCAGAGACGCACTGAACATAGTGACTACAGCTGGAAGAGTGAGGAAGACGCTCAAGTCCAGTCGAAGGACATGGATATATCGTCGTAGTAGATGCAAGTGCACAGGACACAGCAGCTAGCACAAGTACCAAATCTACAAATATATCAAAGAATCATTAGCATTCTCGCAGGATAAAAACTTCAAATTAAAAAAAAAAACTAACACTTCAACATTGTGATCACTTCACAGCACTAGAAAAATTCCTAAACTGATGGGAATTTCGGGCTACCAAAGGAGTTTTATATTCTTGCTATCATTTCAATTGGGGTGCTATTAGTAGAAAGAATGATTATCACCAACTGGGAGTCATTACTAGAGACCAATTCAATTGTCTAGCGGATCCATAAAAAATTCACAAACGTCTGATAAAATTCGAGCCTCCTTCAGATCATCAAAAGAAAGCGCCTGATAACTTTATGGATTGCTCATCTAATCTTACAAACATCCGTTCAACGCTCATCGCCGACAACCCAAGACTATCTCAGAGTAAATCTACGTGAATCGCCAAAACATCCGACAGCTTGAAGATTTAGGAGTAAATTTGATGTATTAAGTTACAATAGAGGAAACTGACTAATATGATCACAAGTTCCAATGATCATAGATCATTTTTGAAACTTATTCTCTTATTCAAGTATTATCAATTCTCGATAGTTTTTCCTCTAATTCACATAATATCAAGGATAGAGATACAGGTAATAAGGAAGTTATAGCGATATTTTAAAATTTCGAACCAGGAACTTTAAAACTAATCAATGTTTATACATGGTCAAAAAGTTCAAATTCGTATATTACACTTAATGTCTTGTAAGCTTGTTAGTGGGATTATTTAGGTTTTTCATAATAAACAAGCCGCTCTATTGGCTTCTTAACGTCCGTCGCCGCCTTACGAACAACAGATTTTGAGAATCTTATTAAGCAAGAGAAATAAAAAAAATTCAAACAAAATAAAAATCCAATTTTTTTTGCTTAAAAAAATTGGAAGTATAAAAAAATAATTAAAATTAATTTTCAAGATGAGAATTTAAAAATTCGTCGTTTTTTAGCTTAAAAATTTGCTGTATAGCAAATAGCTAGAGACTTGCAAAACATATCCTAGATTCCTTCAACCTTCTACTTTCCAATTACGTACAAACATAAGGAAAAAATAACTTTGGGTAGTCAGGAAACATAATTTTCTATATGGGACACCGGTGTTCCAATCGTCCTTAAAGGGACAAAGGAGGCAAGAACTATTAAGCATTCAATGTTAAAATGCATGTTAAATCTGTTAAACATTAACAATGTTGCTAATTTATGATAATCCTGGTCCGATTGTAAGGCTCCATTACCGGTTCATAACCGATAACTAATTTTTATCCGATTTTCAATTATATTACTCCTAAGGTGTATTTTGAACAATGTTTTGAGTGATTTATAAATCGATTCAAATCGGTTGTGACCCGGTAAAAAACCAGTTATAACTCGATAAGTAAGTTTTAACCGAAACTCAATTTCACTGCTCTTAAAGCTATTTTGTGGGATCTTTTGAGTATTTGCTAATCGGTTTAAGTCAGTTGAGAACTGGTAAACAGTAAATGGTGCGAAAATACTTTTGAGGTATAACATCTAAAACCATTTTCAGAACAGAGGTTTAGTCTAGTTTCCAAGGGTCTCAAAACCTTAAACAACCTATTTATTGATTTTTCACAATCTAATAGCCTATTTGCCATTAATAATCCAATCATATGGGGAAGTGGGGACCTTTGAAAGTGGGGAACCTTTGAAATTGGGATTTTTCACCTATGTTTAAGTGGAATTGAGCCATATCAAAATGTAATTTAGCTTCTCAATCTGTTTGTGCAGCTAAATTATATCACGATAAGGCTCAATTTTATTTAAAAATAGGTGAAAAATCCCAATTTCAAAGGTGCCCAACTTCCCCCTAAGTCAAAATTTTCCATAAAAGAACTTGATCGATAAAAAAAAGAAAATTAGAGAAGTTAAGCCATGTGGCTAAGCTTAGATCTGAAGCCGGTATTAGTCACAAGCTCAAGCATTTCGCAAAGCCTCTGGGACACTTTACCACCAATTTTTAGGAATAGTAAACTATACACAAAAACTTACACTAACTAAAAATAAAAGTAAAAATTTTACCAAAAATACTCATGAACCTAAAGCATACCTAAATTTTATAAATTATATATAAAAAAATATTTAAATAAAAAAATATACTTATTTAATCTTTTTGTGTTTTTCTTTTTTTAACATTTAGTTTTATGTAATTTGAACCCTAGCGATAAAACTCAATTAGGGGGAAGTAAGTCACCTTGGAAATTAAGACTTTTTCTTCTATTTTTGAAAGTAGCTGAACCGTATCACAATATAATTTGGCTTCACAATTGGTTTGCTGAATGTAAATGTATTATGATATTGTCCAGTTCTAGTTAGAAAATGAGGATAAGGCCCTATTTCAGAGGTGTGCAAGAACCGTTTGAAACCGAGAAAACGTCAAATAAAGCTTGTTCGTTAATGGTCAAAACGCTACCTGAGCAAACTTATTTTGACGTTTATTCGGTTTCAACGGTTCTTGCACACCTCTGCCCTATTTAAAAGGTATGTAAAATTGCTTTACTTACTTCCCCTTGTATTTAATTTAGAAATATATTTTTGAAATTATGTATATGAATGTGAAGAAGAAATGTTAGATCTCTATCAGTCTAAAACTGAAATGTTGAACACCTATTTAGAGAATCTTTTTTGTGTCTAATTTGTACTTAAATGTACAAGTTTAATAAAAGTATCTAAAAATTATTGAAAAAACTATTTAATTTTAAAGCGAAATATCAAATCTTTAAATTTTTATATCCTAAAGAATCTGACACACCTTGTAGATCAGGAATATTTCAGTAAATCAAATTTTACATCCTTTTCTTTTTCATACGTTTTGTATATGCGTATCTCCTTCTTACGTACTCCAAAATAGAGCTAAATTGAATTTGTTGTGATGTTTAAAAAAAGAAGAAGAGTGGAAAAATTGAGAAAGATATATGGAAAACGTATGAGAAAGAAAGGGATATTAATTTTGGTTTTACAAAGTTTTTCTGATCTAAAAGGTGTGCCAGAGGCATAAAGTTTCGAATTATTTGTCTATTAATAAAATTATTTAGCAGTCTAACTTATTTGAAAAGCATTGAGTTTATAGATACCATTTTGTAAATTTTGTTTTTCTACTCTGCCATTTTTTATGTTTGCATGATCTTAATCGTTTTATTAACGATTTAACCACCTAAATCAGTAAGATTGTTTTAAAAAGTATAAATATTTTATAATTGACCTTTGATAAAAACTAATTATGGCTTCGTAACCAATTGGAACTACTTCTAACTCGACTAGAATTCCAAGACCTTTCAAATAAATTCACATTTGTTTTAATCGGTTAAGGAATGCGCTTTCTAGATCTTAAATACTTTCAAAAATAAAAGCAATCCTAACACATATGAGGAAAAAAGTGAAGATCATCCTAATGATCCTTTAGTCGATATAAGGAACTTAAGAGCTCTTTTAATAATAATATTATTGGTGTCATAACGTTACATAGACTTAGAGAGACTTAAGCCTTCCCACAAGGGGAGTTCGGAACACCCATTTATTATTTTTTCTTTTACAGGAATGGGATTGTCAGTATACCATGCCCGTGGAATCAAGTGCAGTGAAGCTCACTGGAAGCAATTCGAACACCTTTAACGCCAGAAAAAAATCCTGTTGATATAAAGGGGATTCGAACCCGGGACACTTGCATCATAGAGCGAGTGCTCTACCACTTGCCCCATTGAGGGCTCCTCTGAAGACTCAAAATCGCTATCTCTAACCGTACAGCATCTATTTTTGATGACCAGCCGGATAGACAGGCAAAAGGAACAAAATGACCAGAGTCTTAGAATTTACTTATCATAAGGAAATTAAAGCATACAAAACTTCTCAAAACATGGTAAGGTGAATAACTCAAAAAGTATAAATCTAAAGTTGAGTAGATAACAACTTGATATGTGGGCCAGGTTTACAATACAATTCTCTATCATCAAAGATCACCGACCAGCTATAAACAGTCCATATTTTGATAAAGAACTTCTGTATCTCCCCTTGTGGTCTTCTCAATTCTTAATTGGGTTTTGTATGGATTTCATTCACATAAAACAAGCCAAATGATGTTTTTTTCAATTTTTATTTTTAAAGATTACATTATAGGGCTTTTGAGATGAGAAATGAGCGTAACCGATGCCATTTACGCTGAATTCTAGCCTTCAATGATGGGAGTGGGTTCAGCTGTTGTTGGAGGTGATTGTCCCCAGTCTGCACAGACAGCCTCATCGGGATGCCAGCAAGCCATCCTGGTGATGTCGTAATAGAGATTTCCAGGGCAAACATCAGCGAATCTCTCGCCTTCGACACAGTGGAAGAATCTGTTGCAGAGGAATGGATGAGGAACGGTGTAGATGCCAGTATCGGTACAGGTCACATTGACAGCCTGGCAATTGGCCAGAGATGGGTAGTTGCAATTTTCATTGACTGGGTCCCAGTGGAGACCATCGAAGCAACGGTGGGCAATTGGATCTCCGAAGTAGCAAATGTAATAGACATCACATTGATTCTCATCGGGCAGGTAGACCATATTCTCAGGATCATTGAAGAGGGGACATACACGCTGTTCGATGTCGCATTCTGCCAAATAAGGATGTTTGCATTCACCGGATTCGATGCTGAAGTAAAATCCAGGAGCGCATTCTCTAACAATAGCTACTCCGGACACACACTGGACATAGTGAGAACAACTGGATGAATGTGGTAATCTGGCCAACCCATAAGTTGGGCAAGGGTACATTGTAGTCACATCCGCATAAGCGAATGAGGCCAGAGCCAGAACAAGAATATCTGAAAAATTAATTATTGTTATATACATATGCATCTTTTAACGAACTTCTTTAGATAATATTACAAAATAGCCCAGAAAATACTTGAATATAACCACATTTCATTTTTCGTTTGCCACCTTATCGTTTTCAAGTTCATGTTGGCTTGCAATAGATAACCGATTTGGAAGGTGAGTAATTGTTTAAGACTTTTATTGTATTGATTAAAAGATTATAATATGTTTATATAATATTATCTCCATAAAATAAATTAAGAAAAAAAATTAAACACTCTACAAAAAAAATGTTTTTCCCGCCAAAAAGATATTCTTTTTCGACACAAAATGCTTCATTTTCCGCTTTGTATATTTTCTTCCAAATTTAATCCCCTCATTATTTTTTATAAATTAAAACACTTACACTTCAGCATCCTTATTTTTTGTTGAATGATCCCAAGTGAGACACTATATTCGTTGATGACAAGACAATGGGAACTAATGGTCAATTTTGAGCTACCTTAGCAGTTTTATACACTCTGTATCGTCTGTAATCCTTATCGTAATTCGACTCCCGATTAATCGAAAAGTGGTGTGTCTTGTGCCAAACAAAAAACGCTGTCTCCGGATCCATAAAAAACTGTGCCAAAAGACCAATATAGCGAATTATCTATCGTCAATTGACTTCTCATCATCAAAGGTAAGCGCTGATAGGGGCACGTAATCTTCACATATTTCCCTTAATCTTAAAGACAATTCATTGATCAATCATTTTCTTGAATACGCCGCTTAAATTTTAGCCCAACCACTAAAGAGACTTCATAGAAAAAATAATAATATATGGATTCTTCACAAATCATCGTGAAAGATAATCTCGATTTCCGGAAGCTATACTTGAGATGAAGAAAGGTAAAGAATTATCTTGCACATTATTTCCTGCATATTTATCAAGATCCTGAGATAGTGTCAGTCAACTCTTGGCGTATTGTTAAATCAATGAACAATTTGTATTCATTCTCAAAATTTCAAGCAGTTCAATTCTTCGATTAGGTGTTGCCTATGGAGAACAAACCATAAAAGATAGCCACTTCGGGGTTTCAAAAGTCCTACTAGGGGAAAGTCGTCTGCCTTTAAATGCAGCAGCCTTCAAATGTTGCGATTTTTTCGTTGTTCTCAAAAGCATAAATTATATTCTATTAACTATTAGGTAGCTATCCATCATCCTCACAAATCATCAAAAAATGGAGAGCCTAGCTCTTATTTCCTAGATGGTAGATAAAAAAAAATGAAAATGAGCTCTAAACTGTAATTTTGATGCTCCACAAATCATGTGATTTTTCATAGTAAAAATCATTTTACAAATAAATCTTCCATTGTGACACATAGAAGGTTAATCAGGCTTAATATTTCTGTTAATACATTTTGGTTCAGATGACACAATTTTTGTGGGTGGCAAAAATTTGAAAATATCACCCTGCAGCAGCCTTTTTTTGTTTACATTGCAAATCTATGGAGTGAATTCTGATCTGACTGAATCGACATTCTCTCTAAACATGCGTACTGTCCAAAAAAGTTACAATGAGAAAGAATTAACAGCAGATAGAGCACATTTGCTTTAACAAAAAAACCCAAAACGGGGAAAATATGTCAACAAAATTTTTAAAATTCAACTGTCTCACGGATTTTTTTATGTCACCCGGAAAAAGAGTCCACGGATAAGCGAGAGTCTACTGTATCTTTCCATACATCAAAACATGTGAAATCGAACTCCTACTTTTCTCTGACGAACGTCATACAAATACTTATAACCTGCTATCTTGCTCCGGCCGGGATGTTTCAAGTTGACAATTTTCAACTTCAATGGCTTTTTCTTCCAAATTTTCAAGTGCAAAACAGTGCTTCAGAAAAATGTGAAGAAAAGTTATTGTGTAATGTCTTTTGACTGCAGTGATGATTTTAGTGAGTGCGTTAGGCTTCAATCTAATCATTTATAGCCCATTTAGTTTTATTGATTCAATATTCTCAGTGAAAAAAAACATTTAAAGGCAGCTGCCTCGCGTTTAAAGGCAGACTATGCCAGCTGCCTTCATACAAATCGACATCACTTTTTAATTTCCTCAGAAGGAAAAACTGAGGACTTGCAAGTGCTAAATGAGGTAATCATATACGCTAAATGAACAAGAGAATTTTTTGGTGTAGTAGAAAATAAAGTCCATTTTGTGGATTCTTCAGAAAAAAATCTTAAATTTGGAACTCCATTTTTCGTTTGAAGGCAGACGACTTTCCCCTACTTGTCTTTTGTAGAAAGGGAAATTTCGTTAGGATGATAAACTGTATAAATCTTCAGTGTCCATCGCTCTCTTAGTGTTATACGGGCTTCAGATCTAAGGCTTAGCCAAACGGCTTAACTTCTCTGACCAGTTATTATAGTAAAAATTTTTGGGAAAATTGTGATTTAGTAATTAATATTGAGAGTAAATGATCCATAAATTTTCAAAAATCAAAAAAATTAATTGATATTTATGAATTTGAAACTTTCGGGAACTGGGCTAAACCTCTAGTTCTAGTCTGAAGACTACTTTAGTTCTCCTGACTAAACCTGACAATGATCCCAATCATAAAATTTATATAACTTAATGTTTTAGTTTTAAATAAAAAAATATTCCACTATGATTGTGAACATTGTGAGATATATGAAAAATTAGAAAAAATGCCTGGCTTTTGGTTCTAATTGAGCTGTAAGAATTGTAAGCCATTAAGGGCAAAGTCTCAGGATTTTAGTTAATGGTCAGTAAAAATGATAATTGCTAAGTAATGAAATTTTATTGGCATAATGGGACAATTATGAAGTTATCATTTAATTTTCATTTAAATAATTTCTAAATGATCCTAATTTTTACAGGCCATTGTAATTATCTACCAAATTTGCTAACTCATTGACCAATAATTATTTTACAGTCTGTTTAGTAACAGATAGTGGACGGAAAAATGAGACCTCTCTTGATTTTTACTCTTTAATTCTTCATGGCGTTTCGAGGATGAATGTCCTCTTCATCAGGTTTCGAATTGGAGGAAAAATCACGTACAGGTGGGAAAATTTACTGCTGCACTTCACTTGAACTTTTTTTTCCAGAAAATTGGCCAGAAACTTCTGTGTCAGCCTTTTGGATGATGAACATCTCAGTGACAAATTGCAAAAAAGTTCAAATGAAGTGCAGCAGTAAAATTTCCCACCTGTACGTGATTTTTCCTCCAATTCGAAATCTGATGAAGAGGACATTCATCCTCGAAACGTCGTGAAGAATTAAAGAGTAAAAATCAAGAGAGGTCTTCTAATTTTTCCGTCCACTATCTGCTATATCTCATCAGACCGAAAATTCATTCAGAACATTCTGTTTAGTAAGAGCGTCACCGGCCTAATGTGTTGAAGAAATGATTCTTTTTTAATCTGCATAATTCCATTTGGTGCATAATCCCGAAGGACTTAATGCCGGGACTCAGTGTATGAAGATGTTTAAAAAATCGTTGCATTTCAAAAAGTTTGTTGCCCGAATTTCTCTCTAATTCGGGTGACATTTCGGTCCCAAATGCCCGAATTTGAGAGAGCCTACTGTACAGTAGACTCTCTCTCAATCGTGAATATGGGGCAAAATGTCATCCAGTTTAGCGATAGAATTTAGCGTCAAAGCCTCTGTAAATTCCACAAAAAGTGCTCAATTATAAAGAATCACGATATAATAGGAAGAACTACAGCGAATTTGAGTGAATTAGCTTCATAATTAAGCGTGAAAACTGTCAACAAAATTTGTCGCCCGATTGATAAAGAGCCGATTGAGTGAGAGTCTACTGTAGTTCTCATCAAAAATTAGTACGATATTTGAAGTCAACTGCCACTTATACCGGTTACGCTCTTACTAAACAGACTGTACCTAATTTAAACCTGTAAATCTAAACCAAATACCATGTGAAATCAGTGATGCAGGTTTAAATTAACAAAATGAAGTATTGATAAAAAACAAATGTCTTGGAAATCATAAAATTATGAAAATTTGTAGAATAGGGTAATTGTACCAAACTTCAGCCACCTCCTCGGCCATTTCTTTTGTTTCTCAAATTTCATTTATAATTATATTTTAGTTTATGGGTAAGCTGGAGATTATAATACAATGTAAAAAAGCAAAAGAAAAATGTCTCTACGCCGAATGAGATGATGTGAAAAAGAGTTTGAAAGAATTTCGAATGGGGATGGAACTCTAAGAATAAAGGTGACCGAAATATCACCCTATATATGTCAATATTTTTATTGATTGTAAAATGTATTAAGAATGATTTTTAGAGAAAACAAAGATGATAAATTATTTACAAAGTTCCCAGCAACACTTCTTAAAAATAAGTAACAAAAATATAAAAATGTATTAAAAAATATTACATTTAAAACTCAAAACTTTATCTTTGGTCTTTGTCGAAGTTTTTTTTATTATGTATAGATATTTATTCAAAGTTGTCTCCTATGAGAGTTAAAGTTAGGGGAAGTTTCTTGATAAAAGGAGAAGAGATAATCTCTATAAATAGTGAAATAAGGTAGAGTCAGCCCTTTTGGCCATGTAAGCACTTTTGGCCACCTAAAGTAAAATCACATTGTAAGGCAATTATGAGTTTATTTACAACAACAACAGGAAAATATGTCTTATTTCATGACCTCTAATCTAACGAATCAGAAAACCATATTTGATTTTGTATCGACTTGATTAATTCTAAGTTATTGAAAGAAATTCTCGACAAGGTAAACAATCACTAAGAAAAACATGGGATTCTTAAGAAAATTGTTAATGTTAAGAGAAATTGTTTTCCATTATTTCATATTTTTGATGAAAATATTTGAAGTTATTCAATGAAAGTCCATTTCTTAATTAACTAAATTTTATTGTGATATCATCCTTAATAAGATTTTCTAACAAATTAAATGAAAATTGGATGTGGCTAAAAGAGCTTACTTTTTTCGACTGTGTAAGTACTTTAGAGGCCATTCATTTTCCCATACATTTTACACGTGTCGCACCTCGCGGATTTCAGTAGAAACAATCGTGACTTTTGACTGATTTTTACATCAAATAGAAAATGTGCAAAAAGTCGTTTAAAATACTCTAATAATCACATAAAATTGGTGTTAAATAAGAATAAGACTTGTGCTGTGTATTTGTGAAAATTTTCGAGAGCTATTTCTTCTGTTATTTTATTAAAATTCTATTGGAAACAAGTAGCCAAAAGTGCTTACACACAATGACCAAAAGTGCTTACAAAGTGGCCAAAAGTATTGAAACATGCATAGTTACATAAAATGCATTTTTCACTGAAATATCCAAAAGAATTTGGGAATTCTCTTGGATTATTAGGAAGAAACGGCTTTAAGGTACATATCCTTGTACAAAATGTCATTTTATTTAAATAAAGATTATAAAAATTACAAGCACATAAAACCTTAAAGTGGCCAAAAGTACTTACTCCATCCTAACTGTTTTATCAACCAAAAATCGAAAATGTCAGTAAAAAGTGCAAAATTTATCATAAATTCTAAAATGGATGACTAAAATGACGAGATGGATCTTAAACTCTTAGTTTCCTCTTAGCCAATCATTTTTTATGTATTGAAAATTTTAGTTTTTACCAAATTTAGTTTTTGTTGAATAATTTCTCAGCAATTATCACTCTCTTTCTGAGAATTAAATTAAATATTTAACAGAAATTAGAGGAAGCATATTAAATAATCTCCATGATCTGAAATATTCTTTTAACGATTAATTTTTACATAATAAGAAATAATTTGAGGTTTGTGCATTGTAAATTCATTTTAAATAAAAATGTTTATAAAATTATTTGAATAGAATCACCCTGTTTTATAAAACGGTCGAATGCTCCTTCAAATTCAAACACTTCGTTCAGTTTTTGGGTCACTTTCAGAATGTCACCCAAATCTCCGTTCGGTTTTTCTCTCGGCATTTTCTCGCTGCACTTCGTCGTGTCAACTTCGACAACTTTTTTTCTCTTTTACTTCCGTCGCTTGTACTTGTACACTCAAAAATGGGTAAGTGCTGATATTTTGCTGAAAAATTGTGGGAAAATCAAGTAATTTGGGGGAAAATTTGTTGAAAAGTTGCTTTTAAGTGAACAGTGAAAGGGTTAAAAGTTAAATTTCTGTAAATTTTTTGAGAAAATCAGTGGAAAACTTTGAAAATTGTCTCTGTGCCAATTGTGTGCCATGATGGCATCGGCGTGTTTCTTGGCAAAAGCCGCAATTATTTCAATCATCCTTCTCAAGAATTGGATGAAAATGGCTTTTTCTTGGAGATTATTCATGAATTTACTATTGTCTAGGGATATAATGCTGAGGAATTTGGGAAAATGGACAAAAATTGGAATTTTTGCTCAGTTTGCCTCTCCCACTGAAATGGGGGGAAAATATTGATTTTCTCCGAATTCTTCGCGAAGAAGTTCACGCCTCACACTTTTCCCACGCACCCCTTACAGCTTTCCATGAGGAAAAGTTGAGAAAAGCCGTCGAAGGCGTGTTTTGTGACAACATAACCTCATTCTGACGTTTTGTTTTTTCTTTGGCATTGCAGGAAAGCCCCGAGGTCTTCGAACTGCCCGGAAGCACGTGAACCACCGCCGTGACCAACGATGGGCGGATAAGGACTACAAAAAAGCCCATTTGGGTACCCGCTGGAAGGCCAATCCATTCGGTGGAGCATCTCACGCCAAAGGAATTGTCCTGGAGAAGGTGTAAGTGTCCAAGAATTTCTCTTAATTCATGCCAAATTGCCTTTTTTGCAGCCTGAGGAGAGAATCTGGTGACTCGCAGTATATCCCTGTGATTCGGTTGTTTTGAGATTCCGATCACAGGAGTATATACTGTGAGTTACTTAGGAGCATCAGACGCCGTTAGTGGATTTTTTGATTGATGTCTGTGTACATTTTATTAAATATATCAAGAGTTTATTGAACTTTCCCAAGGTCACTTGACCGTGAAATTGTTAATTTGCGCTGGAAATTACGATAATTTAAAAAAAAAAAGGGAGGAGTGAGAGCTTCTCCAAGAGCACAAAATCAATAAATTATTAAAAGAAAATATCCCTGATGTGCCATTTACTATGCGAAATGCATTCCCTCATGGGAAACTTCCATAGAAATTAAATGCAGTGATGTGCACATAATATAAAAGAGTTTGTAAGACGAGATGAGAATAAACAGGCCAAATTTGTTCTGGCTTGCAAATTTATTTGATATCCATGCCCATGCTGAAGTTATTTTCCATCTCAATAATCTTGCAATTTTAACATAAATAATGTGAAAAGTTTGCAGGAATTTCTGCTTGGGCATTATAAGCACTCATATTGCTGATACAGTTTCTCTTTAATTTAGGCACTGTTTTGCAAAATAGCTCTTTAAGCATTTCAGGATGAATTATATTGTGTACACAAATATTTTTTTACTGAATTACAGCCCATAGGGCTTTGACTTCTTTGCATGACTCCAATTTTCTCGGTTCCTCATCAATGTTTTCCAAACCATAAATTCTTTTTGTCGCAATTGTAATCTTTCAGCATTCATCTCGCAAATGAATACATTGACCTAGAAAGATCTGCAATCCAAAGAAAAATAAACAATATTTGGATTGCTTTGGAAGTCGCCATCGCTTCCAAAGGCAGAAAATCGTAAAAATGTCAAAATTGATATAAAGTTTCTTATTGCATTATCCAAAATAAATAAACAATATAAGTCGCAAAAGAAATATTTTAGTCTAATCGCGTTTTCTGACTCACTGTACAGCAGTTTAATAATCAGTTATTTAATAAACAGTTTATTTAACAATATTTCAAAGGTTGCAAAATTTAATTTCGAACTCGATAGTGTAAAAATGCCTCAAGATTATAAATTCTGCAAAAAGGAGTGTCAAAGTATCCAGTTTTGCAGAATGCTCTATATCTACATTATAAAAATAGTTTTACATTATTTTTCACACTCCAACTTAGTCAATTCGCAATAAATTTACGTAACAGTTCAAAATTTATTTACTAATAGGGGAAAGTCCCAAGCATCACAATGCAATGACTAAATTTTTCCTATGTTTCTGAATAAATGTAACTCCGCAATATATTTTAAAAACAAGACTCCCCTAGTTTTTAAAATATTGATATGAGTCACATTTATTAAAAAACATACGAAAAATTTAGTCATTGTAAAGCTTGGGACGGTGTAAAGCATGGGCACTTTCCCCTAACTCAAAAGATTTCTTTGAATAGCTTAGAAGTAATAAAAATTGATTTTTGGTTTAGACTTGTCAGGGATTCCAAGACCTTTTCAACAGATTCAAAATTGTCCAAATCTGTTGAGAAATAAACTCTAGAGCCTTTTAAATCTTTAAGCTTGACATTTTTTTTTTTTAAAATGTTCAATTTTGGCGAAAATTTCTTACAATGTGTAGAGGCCATAACCCGGTGTAAAGCTCAAATGCTAACCGATTTTAATTCAGCTGAAAATTATGTATTTTCAGCTAAACTCTGCCATCCTTAAAACGACACTCGATATTTGGTTAGCACTTTTTGTTCGAGAACTGCTGACCTGTCAGCACATTTTTACTGATCGATTCAGCAAAAACATGCTGAAAATATGTTACCGTTTTCGCTAAATATACTCGCTGGGATAGTCAGATTTTAAGAAAAATTTGTGAATCACCCATTTCTTGAGAGAAAGAAATAGGTAAAAGTTACTCAAGTAATAACGAGAAAAATATGAAGTGTTCGAAGAAAGAGTATGTGCGAAACCTGAAAGCCTTCCCCTATTAGTGCTTCCTCACGCATATGTTCAAAAATAGAAAATGAAGTTTTTAAAATATTTTAAGACAGCTCTCGAATAAATAAAATAATTTTTAAAATAAATTCATATACACTCGCTAATTCGGATGTTTTAAGATCGGGCTACTTTTTAATTCGGGCAGCAGTTAAATTTGAAAAATATTTGTTGACATTTTTCAAGTTTGATTATGATTATCAAATGAAGCAAATGTACTCAAATTTGTCATGGTTTGACTTAGTTTTGATTTGATTTTGCATTATTAAGGGCTTTTCATGAAATTACAATATAAATGAGTACGTAAACTCAGCATGAGCATGCAGAAGAATAAAAATCGTTTCATTTCAAAAAGTTTGCCGCCCTAATTTCTCTAATTCGGATGATATTTTGGTCCTAGTTCGGGCACACCTTTTAGATCAAGAAAATTTCATAAAGTCGAATTTTGGATCCCTTTCTTTTTTACATGTTTTGCATATAACTATCTCATTCTCTCGCACTCTTCTTCTTCTCTTAAACATCACTCCAAATTCAATTTAGCTCAATCGAATTTGGTATGCGAAAGAATGAGATAGTCATATGCAAAACATGTGAGAAAGAAAGGGTTTAGAATTTCGACTTCATGAAATTTTCTTGATCTAAAAGGTGTGTCGGAGCTATAAATGCCCAAATTTGAGAGAGTCTAGTGTAATTATTAAATTGTTACTAGATTATAAAAGTCGAAATTAGTTCATCTGTCAAGTCATCCGTATTACAATAGAAAGTGTACTTTTTATTTATTTATCTTTTAGTCATTTTTCTTTCGATTCTGCAAGACTGCTAAAAATTGACTATCCTGCTTAACCATTTAAAGAGAATCGGGCCAGAAGTAACTCAAAATTTTTTGTCCCTGCGGCCATCTAAAAAGTAATATTTTCCTCTGAAAAGTCAGAAAAAAATGTCTGACTCTTAATCTGACGAGTACACTTCTGCAGAAAAGTAAAAAGAACAATCGTCTTTTTTCTTTTCTTTATTTTTTGATTATTAGAGAATTAGAGAATTTTGAGCACTTTCAGAATCCGATGTCAGATGAATTTACTCTGAGCAATCTTGTCCACCTTAAACCGTGTTTTTTTTTTTCAAAATGTTTTCGAAAATCGCCCCAAAAAGCCGACTTTTTAAATGAAAATTTCAGAAAATAGCATAAAATGTTGTAGGGTGGAGTCTATGCACTTATGGATGTCATAAAGTTATGGACAGCGTGCAAAAATTTTTTAACGCTTACCTAAAACAGATTCCAAAAAGTCATAAAAATAGTAGTTCATGTGATTAACAAATTTTGTGGTTTTCGAAATCAGTGAATTTTGAAAAAAAAGGGAAAAAGGAGTGTCAAAGCCTTGAATTTGTCGTTTTGTTGAATATCACCACCATTACACCGATTAAGGACTTTATTTATAAAATCCGTGATAAATAAAATAATAAAATTTAGATAAATTGTTATTCATGGCACTGGTACACCTTTTAGATTAAGAAATAAATTGTTGAAATCGAAATTCACGTCCTTTTCCTTCTCAAATTGTTTTCATGAGTCTATCTTACTCTTTTGTACTCTTATTATTTTAAACATAATGTCAAATTCAATTTAATTCCCTCTAACTTCAAAGGGGGAAAAATTAGATAGAGGTAGGGTAGAGTCAGTACTTTTTGCCACCATTAAGCTTTAGGGGCCTCGTAAGGTGTGATATTTTTGTCAGACTAAAATGAATTTTTGTATAAAGATGCTTTGAAGCAATATCTGTTTATATATCTAGAATACGTCTTGAGAATTTTAAAGAATCTCATTGAAAAATATGCATTTTCCCCAATTATGCTTGTTTCAGTACTTTTCGCCACCTGTTCTAAAACGAATTTCAATTTTTTTTTGTTGAAATGCTACTTATTCATAAATGCCTTAAATTAGTTGTTTTATATTAGATGGCGAAAAAGTGCTTTCATGGCGAAAAGGGTTGACTCTACCCTATGCAAAATGTGCAAAACGTTTGAGAGAGAAAAGGATGTGAATTTATTTCAGAAAATTTTTCTGATCTAAAACATGCACCGGAATGTAATGTGAAATAAAGCCTTTAAGAAAATATTCTAAATCTTTATGAGAATATCTTCAAAATTTGAAGGCCTTTGAAACAAATTTTATGAAATCAAAATTGATGTCCTTTTATCTCTGAAACATTTTGCATTAAGGCGTCTACACATGGGGAGCAATTTTCATCAAAAATTGCGTTTTTGACAGAAATTTGACGTTTCCCCCTACAACGCTGCAGGGAATTTCCTTCAAAAAAGCAATTTTTGACAAAAATTGCTCCCAATGTGTAGAGGCCATTAAGAGTATCTGATTCTTTCACATTTTTTTCCTTTTAAAAATCATTACAAATTCATTTGGGTTCAAATCAATTTGAGTGTTAATGGCTCAGGAACACCTTTTAGATCATGAAAATTTCATAAAATCAAAATTCACATCCCTTTCTTTCTTAAAAGCTTTGTATGTCTATTCCACTCTTTCGTACTCTTCTTCTTTTGGACATCACACCAAATTAAATTTAGTTCAGTCTAATTTCGAGACCAAAAGAGTGGGATAGCCTTATGCAAGCCTTTGAGGAAGAAAAAGCCGCAAATTTCGTTTTTATGAAATTATACCGACCTAAAAGGTGTGCCGATGGCATAAAGATTGAGATAGACATATGCAATACGTTTAAGAAAGAAAAAGATGAAAATTTCCTGATCTAAAATTTGTGTTGGAGTCATGGCTCCTCCGGCACACCTTTCAGATCGGTAAAATTTCATGAAATCAAAATTCGCGTTCCTTTCTTTCTCAAAAGTTTGGACCGAACTAAATTTAATTTTGTGTGATGTTCAAAAGAAGAAGAAGAAGAGTGCGAAAGAATAGGACAGAAATGCAAAGCTTTTAAGAAAGAAAGGAATGTGAATTTGGTTTTATAATTTCCTGGTCTAAAAGGTGCGCAGAAGCCATAATGCCTCCGGCTCACCTTTTAGATCGGGAAAATTTCATGAAGTCGAAATTCGGATCCCTTTCTTTCTCACATGTTTTGAATATGTCTATTTCATTCTCTCGCACTCTTCTTCTTCTCTTAAACATCACTCCAAATTCAATTTAGCTCAATCGAATTTGCTATGCGAAAGAATGAGATAGTTATATGCAAAACATGCGAGAAAGAATGGGTTTAGAATTTCGATTTCAGGAAATTTTCCTGATCTAAAAGGTGTGCCGGAGCCATAAAGGATTATTTTAACAAACTTGCTTATTTTAAATTTTATAAAGTGTTATTACAAAAACACATCATATTCTCTAATATGACAACTTATTATTCTAGTAACGAAAATTGACAAATAAAGCCCATTAAAACCTTTAAGTTAGGTAATCTCCCAATTTCTTTTTCACATTTTGATTAAAGTTTCGCAATGTTTGCTATTTGTTCTGAATATTATTTTTTTACGGTATGCACATGTATGCAAGTAAGCATATTTCTACCAAGAATTTCCCACAAGAATTGCTCGTAACAGCTGCTGCAAATTGGCAAATATTAGCAAAACGTAACATTCAGTGCTTTTTTATGTTAAAGGAGAAAAAATGTAATTTGTGCTGAAACAAATATGTATTTTATCTATGAAGAAAATTAAAGAGAAGCCCAACCTATATAGAAGCTATGAATGCCAAAGTATCTTTGCGTTTTATCACTAAAATTGGAGCATCCTTCGAAATTGGAAACTTTCACACGTTCACTTGTTTGCTCTCCTTGCACATGAAACTTTCCCCGGGTTCTTTATCCTCCTCTCTGTGAATTGATATTGTTTTTACGAAACTGAAACACTCCTTATCGCCGAAAGTGTCCTTCAGTTGAAGTTTTTGCGTTTTGGAATAAATTTGAGAGGGGGCAGAGTGTTAATTTTGTGGTGTTTTTTTTTTGTTTTTGCCCTTGTAGGGGTGTAGAAGCCAAACAGCCCAACTCTGCCATCAGAAAGTGCGTTCGTGTCCAATTAATTAAGAATGGCAAGAAAATTACGGCTTTCGTACCGCGAGACGGCAGTTTGAACTACATTGAGGAGAACGATGAAGTCCTAGTGGCTGGTTTCGGACGCAAAGGTCATGCCGTCGGTGACATTCCCGGTGTCCGTTTTAAGGTAAATGCATGCAATGATGAATTTATCTGTGGCAATCAGCTCAATTGACCTTATTTTGTGTTGACTTTCGCAGGTGGTTAAAGTGGCGAACGTGTCGCTCTTGGCGCTCTACAAAGAGAAGAAGGAACGACCACGATCCTAAGTAGATAGGATCAAAATTTATTTTCTTATTTATTAAGAAAAGAAAGACGCGTTAATAAAGAAGAAGGTGGGAAGAAAAAGTAAATAGTATTTTTCTGTGTTGAAGGGGAGGATTTTCTCTTGCCAGAAATGTGTCATGGAAAATTGATGAATTGACACGTTTTCTTTTTACTTGAGGAATTCTTCAAGGACTTTTGCACGATGGTGAGTATTTATTTTGTTCTCTTGATATAAATTGCAGGATTTGCTGAAGACAGTTTTGTGCTATAAATATGAAGACTTTGAAAGGAAAAGCTATTCTTAAATGGTTTTGAGTTGGAGTCCTTTATTTTCCTTGATGAAATAATGGCTTCCTTCTCACCTCAAAAATTGCAGAATTTGTCGTTGCTTATTCTGATCTACATATTGTAAGTTTTTCATGAGAATACAGTTGATCAAAGTTTAATTCAAGTGTACGAAATTAGTCATTAAAATTTTAATTAGAATTTACACAGAAAAAAAGAGGTGGCAAAGCGTCCGAGGCTTGCTTTGCGAACTGCTCGAATTACTGAGAAGGAGCTCTGTCTTATCTGTCCTTCGCAAGGTTTTTGGATGCATATAAGATTAATGTCGATTTAAATTTGTCTATAAATCATCATTACGAAATTGAAAACGGTTCAATAAGAGGGTATTTTAAAGAAATGGTAATTCAAAAAATCATAAATATTTGAATTAATTATTTGGTCAAATCGGGTGAAAATTAGGCTCTTTTGCCCTTAAATAATTCAGGATGGCGATTTAACCGGTGAAAAGTGTCTAAGGACGAAATATTCAGTTTGAGTAACAACAAAATTATCCGAAAATCTTTGAAAAACTTATGCGAATTTTGAAAAAAAAAACCATTGTTGACGAATTTCAGCTGGTTAACAAACGAATGAAGGGGAAGGAGGAAAAATAAAGCGACTGGTCTTGATATAATGTCATTTTAGGAGGGTCATCGACGACCGGATATCGATATATCTTATTGTTTGAATTTTAGGTGGTTCAAAAGATCGAAAAAATGCTAAAAAAAACACAGTATTTTTAAAATAGAGCTATTACCGTTACTTTCCCGAACCATCACCGATTATGACCGATGCAGTCGGGTTTAGAATTACAAAATCTTTCAAAAAAGTCCAAATTTAACCAAATCCCTTGAAAATTAGGCCCTCCAGGGTGGTTGAACTTTGGCCTTGAATAATTCAGGATGACGATTTTTCTGGTTTTTGAGATCAGTCAAAAAACCAAGTTAGTTCTCTGGAGAATGTTGACTTGAGATGGGGGGGGGAGGGGGAGGAGGACCCACCTAAGACCTGAAGTCAATGTCTCTTACCGTTTATAAGCCAGGATGGTGAGAAGTTGAAAAAAAAATGGATTGTGGAAACAGCTCTTGTGAAGTTCGAGAAGTTTAAAAAAAAAGTCATACAGTGCACGAAATTCAAATAGGTATATCGAAATTGAAATAGATATGTGGGTGGTCGGTGGGTCGGATCAACTTAGTATTATTATGTCAAGAAGAGGTCTACCCAACATCCATTTTTATCGTAGTGACCCGCACTCATTGTCGCCCGTGCGTGCATACTGTCCGTTAATTCAATTTCCTGGTATGAAAAAGTGCGAAATTCAAAAAGGTATTTTTATTTTTTTAATGTTTCTAAAACCATTCTTTAATAAGAAATGGTTTATATTGGCAATAAAATGATCAAATCTGTCTTTTTATTCAAATTGGAACCTTTCAACAGAAGGAAAATTTTATTTGAAAACTAGAATTTGTGATTGATAGAGGCCATAAGCTTTTATGTAATGAAAACAGCTTAATCAAAGTCTCTAGGGGAATTAGTGTAAAAGTGAAAGCTTTTACGAAGAGGATGAGTCGTTTGGGTAACATTATTTATCAATTCTTCAAGAAATAGTACTCCTAAGGGCGAAAATACTGCACTTTCAGAGGTAATACCATGTTATCTGATATGGAATTGGTACAAATTTATTGCGAAGCGGTGACTTTTACTTATAAAACTTCTCAAATACTGGAAGGATATTGTAGTACCAATCACTACATGTCGCATCCGACAAATCCTGATGACTACAAACTGCCTACAGTGAATAAAACCGCTAAAGGAACCACTACTTAAGAAGCACCATTTTTCCGCTCGATTGTTTGGCAAAAAAAATAATTTCCATGGCAAATTTTGACGGATTGTTTATAACAATAAATTGACCTTTTTTCTTATCCGAAAAAATAATATTCCGTCACTTGTCGTCCAAAAAAATCTATTTTTTCTAAATTCCAATCGAGCGATAAATTTTGAACTAAGATTGCGCTATTAATCTTCCACAATACTGTATGCGAGGAAATCCCTCTTTGAGGAGAAATTTGGATACGCATGGGCAGAGAGTTGTTGGAAATACTTCCAGTGCTTTCTCCAAAGAAGTCTCCCTCGATGGGACTGAAAATGATGTTCCATCTGACACGGATGGTCAATTGAGTTGGGGCGACAAAAGTGACTACACAACGAAATTCTTTTCCTTCTTGTTGTTGCTGGTGAAAAGCCCTGCGAGGACCATTTAGTGAAGTGCAGTGCAGTTATCCTAATATTTCTTCCTTTTTCTCACACACTTTCACTTCTTTTCAAACTTTCTTCCAATCCGAATTTTCCTCATCTTACTTGTCATTCTGATGAAATTTCCCCGATGATTTTCTTATCTATCGGTATCTTTTATCAGTAAAGTTTTGTGTGATTCCTTTTGTGAGCTTCCATCACGCATTTTTTGTGTGTGCAAAAAAAAGTTGAATATCCTTAAAGAAGACGAGACGAGGGTTTAGTTTTGGGTTTTGTGTAGAGTTATCACTTGGTGGCTGTGATTTGAGAGCAAGGAGGTGGGCAAACGTATCAAAAAAAAGAGAAAAGTAGAATGGCCTTAAATGCAAGTCCGGCACTTGGGGGTGCTCCAGCGGATCGGAGTGGAATCGAAATGGTGCCTTTGAAGAAACAAAATAGCCAATCTTCCATGTCATCGAAACAGTCGAAGCGTCCGGCACAGAAAAAATTGCAATTTTCCACCCCAGAATGCAGTGTCACGCCGATTTCCGCCATTCCCGGGAATAGGGTCATGCTGCCAGGGCGTAAAAGGTGAGAAGAACATGCAGCGGAAATCCTTTGAAAGTATATTTTCTATGGGATTCTCTTTTTTTTCTGTCATGTGGACAGAGAGGAAGCGATTGTGATGGCTAATCTGCGGAAGAGAGTGGCTGCTTGTGACCTGACCCGAAGACGTCTTCCAGGAGTTAGTGGTGTGGATGATATAAATGCCAATGAGTCCAATGGCGGACAAGGAGGGGTCACAGAACCCCTCCTGGACAATCGTCCACTGCTGCCTCTTCCCAAGGTATATGTGGCTCATTTTAAAGGTTCAAATACATTATCCGTCAAATCCTTATCATCATCACTGGTCACCGTTAAAAAATTATGCGGACTTTAGATTGAAAATTTAATACAATTAGGGTAAAGTGAGGTAATTTTGAACCATTTACAATTTGGGACATTTGAGATTTTCTCACTGTTTCAGATGAGCAAAGAGAAAAAAAGGACCGCTAAATAAAAGAAAAAGACGATCAAGAAGAAATGGAAGAGCTTTTCTTCCTTTTGAATATCTTAAACAATGAAAAAATCTCAAATATTCTATATTGTAAATGGTTCCAAATTACCTAATTTTACCCTACGTTTAAGTTTCTTGGGACAGAGAAGAACGGTTGACCTCCCCCTACACGATATTCAATTAATAAAACAAACATGAAATCAAAGATAAATCGAGAACTCTAAGTTCTATTTCCTTTAACTCTTTCGTCTCTTTTGGGACTGTAGTACCCAAAGAAGCATATGAATGTTCTGTGAAAAATAATGTTTTTTAATTATTCAGAACTGATAAAAATTCTATTCTTGTGGATGATTACAAACTATAAGGATGTCCAAATGTAAGATATTTTTTGTAGGACCTCAATTAATTCCTGATCTTAGATATTTTTGATTAAAAAATTGTGAAATTGGCTTGCAGCATATGCTGCGGTCCGGAAAGAGTTAAGGCATTTTCACCCGTGAAAAGCGCTTTTACTACCTTAAAATCCCTTTTCTTGAATCTTATGAGCTTCCAAAAAACAAAATCATTAAATTTGGGATTAAAAATGGATCTGTGATTTTTTTTTAAGTTTTGCAGTACTATAGTAATGTGAGGGATCGTTTTCCGAAGAGTGCTACTTAAACGCTTGTTTTTAGACTGATGAAATTCTTTTTTACTTCTTTTAAATCCACAGAATTATTCACTGTTTCATTCAGAAACATAATATAAAAATAATTATCAAAAATATTAAAGAAAATTTATAAAATAATGATAATACTGAAATAAGTCAGCATGCACTAACTGGGTCGCCTTTTCGCTAATTCACTTTTAATTAAACCTTTGGTTTTAAAATACTTTTTTTTCACAAGGAAAAAACAATAAATGTTTTCAATCAACCAGCCGTCATTAGCAAAAATATCACTGACTAGAAAATTTTTAGTGAAGAACCCAGCTGGCACAAGATTGAAATGAGTCGATTACACTCACTTATTTAATAGATAAAAATATTATTTTTGCTTTTTCTCAAACTTGAATAGTTATATTACTGTAGTGACTATATTACGGAAATAAAAATAAAAATATTATTTTAAGTGGATTAGGCATAAACGATCCAGATAGCGAAGCGCCCGGATTAGCACACTTGACTGTATATCTAATTTTATAAACTTTAAATGAATTTTTGCGAGGTATATTTGGCAAGGATTTTGAACAAATTTTCTTAAAGAAAGCTACAGTGTCATCTAAAAAACACTTCCAGCTAGGCAATAAATAATCAAAAAGTCTTGCAAAAGTCGATGAATAAAAAAAACTAAATGTCCAAAAAAAAATGTTTCTTCCACAAATTATACCCTTTGAGTTCCTCTAACAAATAGTCCCTGTGCGAGAAAAGTGGGTCACTCCTGGTCCCAGAATTAGATGGCCAAAAAAGACGTTGCAAAATGTGTTTTCTTCGACATAAATGGTTCTGGATGACCATGGTTTATCCATAGCAGATTAAGTATACCAGATTCTAAAAGCTAATGAACCAAGCTTTCCAACAATAGTTCACTCATCCAATTATATTCATCAGGAGCTGAGATATACCACTCCAAACTTTCAACCTCTTCTACTGACAGAATATATGTGCTCATCTAATATGTCTAATATCTTTATCTATCTAATTGTGAACTTCATTTAGCCATAATATAATTTAAAATAAAAAAAAAAAATGTTTCAGAAATACGAAGCGTTCCTCTATTCGACCACTTTGATATCAGAGTGCCTCTACTCGATCGCCCAGGGTTCCTCTACTCGACCACCCATTTTTTTTTTAAAATTAAATAAACCACAGAACTATAATGTAATTAATTTAACTTAGGCTTTCTTTACACTTCACGGATAACACTTAAAATTAAGAATTCGTTAAAATAAAATAGGTAAGCACACTTTTAGGAATTGTTGCAAAATAGAACAATATTTCAGTGAAAAAAAGCTTCACTTTCTATGGATTCGTCGACCGGTCGAATTGTGGAACATCATATTTGAAATACACCTTCAATTTTAAAACTCAAAATTAATATTTAACTTAATCATAGAACTAAAAGTGATACACAGTAACATAGATAAAGTCCTGGACTTGCGATTAGACTAAAAATTTAAATTTTCTAGTAATCTTTAAGGGTAATAATCGAAATAATTCCTTAAGAAAAAAGTCAAGGATATCAAGAAACATGTCATAATTTACTGGAAAATAACGAATTTTTATTTAAGAAATTACTTTCACGCTTCGCATTTTTATTATTTTTTCAGTTTTTAATGGTAAATTTTTACAAATTTTTAACTGATTCGTATTATTTATAAAATAATTGACTCAATGACGTTAAAGCATTCGCTAAATATTATTGCAAAAATAAATAAATTGAATAAATATTTCCATCGGTCGACTTATGGAACCCAGGGTGGTCGAGTCGAGAGGTGGTCGACTCGAGGATACTTTACCTTATCTTGCTGAAAATATTATAAAAAAATATTATAACAATTAAATCAATCAATTATTTTCTAAGCATTAAAAAAACACTGAAAGATTATTTGTTTTATTTTATTTATTTTTTTTTGGTAATGAGCTTTTAGGAAATCTACTTTGTTAGATTTCGAACTTTATCGACAAAAATATCTATAAAACGTTTTTAGTGATTATTTTAAGTTAATTTAATTAAAAAGGACATTATTGGGCACAGGAATCTTCTCCATGTGTTTGTACGAAACTGCTCCTCAAGCACTTTCGGAATATGAATTAAAATTTCAGAGTCGTCTTACACTGAGAAAAATCCGAAGAAGTTAAAATGACATTCCGGAAATGTTAATTTTACCCTGCAGTATTGATCCAAAATCGGTGTAAATATTACCCTTTTTAGGTGTATTAGGGGTTAAAGTTACCCTTTTTCATGTTAATTTTACACTTAAAAAGGTGTAAAATTAACATTAAAAATTGTTGATATGTTTTTACAACTAAAAAGTGTTAAAGTTCTGAGGAAAAAAAGTTAATCGCACCCTCTTTTTTTCTCAGTGTAGGATTGATACCTTCAGTAATATAAAGGTTTCACTCCATTCTTTTCAAAGAGATAAGAAGAATATGCAAAAATTGAAACTGTCCTGTCGTTAACTGCTTTACTCTCCCTTATTTAGACTAAATTTGTCAATTTTCTCGTTTTATCCATTGGATTTCTAAGCCTTTCGAATGAGTCGAAATTTGCCCCAGTCGGTTAAGAAATATGTTTTAAAAATTAATTTTGCTGAACTAAAAAGCAAAAAAAATAATAGTGAAGAATAAACTCTTCCTGACACGACATAAATATTGTGAATAATGTCAGAAGCTTTATGGCTTTTCTTTGAAAGTCCCTCACCAGGAAAAGTATTGTTTACCTCACGAAGGTGATGGAATCATAAGAAAATGCGAATAAATTCAAAAGGAAATATCAAGTGTGTTAATCAGACTCACGCAATTCCCCAATCCATCAGTAGAGTCAACTCTGTAAGACGAATGATTCACCGACAGAAAATTGAGATAATCTCGCGGTCCAATGTAACCTTTTAATTGTGTAATCCTTTTAATGGCCCGCACTCCAAATAAATCCCTGAGAATTGTCCACAAAATACAACAGAGTTTTATATCGATTTTTATTTGTCTGGGATGATCATAAAGGTGTCTTCGAAGCACAGGGACATGAATGGTGGTGAGGAGTCCCCAAAGATGACGGTAATTCAGGACAAAGACTTCATCCTCGATTGTCTGTGCTGGCACAATGAATATCGGGCTCGTCACGCAGCTCCAGCTCTCACAGTTTCCACCGAGGTGAGTTTTGTGGGAGGGAAAAAAGGTTTTTTTTTCCATAAGGGACATTTCTCACGGATGAGAAATTTTGTGGTCAAACTATGGCGCCTTTTTTATGCTCCGGCATTATTCAAGTTCAAGTTTGATGACTATTCCCGTCTGGCATGAATCCCAGAAATTTTTTACCACCCCAAATGTTGAATGCGACAGACCCGACAGACGCATTTTCTATGCCAATAAAACCATTCTCATACACATTTTTATGCAGTTGTGTGAATGGGCACAGAATTGGGCGAATCATCTGGCCAGCACGAATGAATTCTACTATCGTTCAGATAAGAATTTGGGCCAGAATCTCTTCTGCTGCCCAATCAGTGCACTCGTAACTGATCTCACGGGACAGGAGGTAGCCTCTTACTGGTACAGCACTGTCCGGCGCTACAATTATTTCAAGGAACCTCGTCTTCTGCACACCAACGTTAATGCTGGTAAGTGCTACTCTAATTTCGATTAATTTCCCAATTCCCTGAAGAACAGTAAATGAAAAAAGAGGCACAAACAAACACGGGGTAGTACCGAACACTGATTTTTTAATCAGATATTCGACTTCAAGAGACAAGACTTACAGAAATTCTTTAGTAAAAGGATGCATTATCCACAGAAGAAATGGTCGAGACTATCCTCAGGTAGTTTAGAAAAAAATTAGTGTTTGGTGCTACCCCAAGGTGTTTACATTCACACTTCACCTCCCTATAAGGTGAATCACTAAAACCAGCGACGTCACAATGAGATTATCTACGTCATCAAAATGGCTTCTCGGGTTTGGCGGGATCCGAATTTTCGGATGGCGCCAAATAAAAATTCAGAGTAAGGTTGCTATAGCTTATGTGTGGTGTGATTCTCCTTTCATTTTTAATTTGAATGCAAACTGGGTACAAATTTATGGACAAAAAATGAAAGATATTTGCATCACAAATAATCTAGTCTAAAATTAAACACATTTAATGATTTTTTTAAGTTTCGCGAAAAAAAATTTTCTGAAGAAATTCCAAGAAATCCGAAAAATAAAATATGCAACTTGTCAAAGTTTTTAAATGGTAGGTAAACGTTTACAATGTCGCAGAAATGTGATGTTCCTTTGTGTGATAATGTATTTGGCAAAAAAAGACGAATTTATCCTTTGATCGCCTTCAAAAAACAGCTGAAAAGAATGTAAAACTCAAATGGAGGGCTTTTTGCGGTGGAAAGGTTGAATTTCCCCGCATTTGCTCAGACCACTTCGAAGCTGAAGATTTCATGAGAACATCTGTTTTCATGAAAATGTTTCCGGGGGCGCGACAAATGCTCAAAAATGAGGGTAAGTTTGCTAAATTTTATTACTTCTTGCATACTATGAGATATATTTTTTCAGCTGTACCATCAATTCCGCGAACCCAATTTGAAGACCCGAAATCAAGCCCGAAATCAAGAGATTCAGCATCCTTCTCAATTGTGCAGCCTCCAAAGCTCTCGCCAGCACAACTTCACACTGTGGCTGTTCCACACATGTCACCGGCACAACGTCACTCTGTGGCTGCTCCATTGACCTCTCCAAATTCAGGATATATCGCTAAAAAATTCATGGTAATCGACACCAGCATTGGATCAAAATCCTTAAACAAAAAAGAAAAGGAACAGGGAAGATCGTCATGGGTTGAAGCGAGAAGCCGAGGAGGTTTAGTAATTCCAAACATCGACCTCATGGAGCTATGCACTAAGATGGACAGCATTTTCAAAAAAGTTCACAGTTTAGGAGAGTTTTCATTTAAGAAAAACTTTGTCGCAAACACATCTGCAGCTATTAAAAATGCCCTGAAATGCCTTGAAAAAATACCAGTCATTGAAAATTTAGAACAAATTATTGATGAATTTTCAAGGCTTAGAATAAAAATCAGAATGAGAGTGTTAAATAGTCAAATGCAAGATAACGATAGAAAGCAAGCTGAGAAGCGCCGCCGTTATTTTAAGTCGCTTGAGCAAAGCAAGATGCGCAAGTTAACGCATTAGTTATAATTTGTAACGCTACTTATATATATTTATAAAAATAAAATAATTCCTTGTATATAGAAGATATTGAAATGCTATGTCTTTATATTGACCCATTGAGAACCAAATAAAATAAATATTTCAAATCAGGAAAAATAAATTTTCTTGATTTGAATTTTACCGTCTTCTTGCACCCCACTAATTCTCTAATGACCTTTTACCCTTCAAGAGTAGTATCACGAAACATATTTAATGTGATTTCTAACTTATTTTTTAATTTAAAATTGCTTACGCGAGAATTTACTAAGTGTTAGGATTCAAAAACGTAATGTACGTACGTACGTAACGTTCGTTACGTACTTTGACTTAGGGTCTGAAGCATGTAGAAGGCATCGAAGATCGATGCCTGTGTCCTCCTGTGGTGATTGCGTGATGCAGCAATACTAAAATCTTCACACTAAACAAGCAGCAGGAATCCCCTGAAATTGATTTACACTGATTCGTCATACAGGGAAGTCTTTTCTATTGCAGCATTCGAAGCAAATCCTCTAATTACCTGTAAATTTCTTCCGAAGTGTCTCAAAACAATCCTGGGTGCAATAATTTTGTGACAAAACGACACACCCACAGCAAAAATAATCCACCACTTTTACAATACAGAAAGGTATTAGCGTCGCATCGTAGTATAAGTTGCGTAAAAAATGTTCTTTTTCTTGAGAATTGTGTTTTATGAAGGTAATTTATGAAATCAGAAATATTCCGTACTATTATCAAAGACAATTGATCAAATCGGTCGATTACAATAGCTGTGAAAATAAGAGAATCACAGTAATTATTCGGAATTGTCAAATGATATTTTTTCATTCTTCTTCTTATTCTTCGGAATGTGTTTCGGAAGAAATTTGACTCATAACCTAAAAAATGCATTTAGTGATTCACCTTATAGGGAGGTGAAGTGTGAATGTAAACACCTTGGTGCTACCCCGTGTTTGGCGGTGCCCCAGTTTCCCCCATTTCGTCTTCAAAATTTCGTTTTCAATATTTCATCTCAAATATTTTGTTTTCCACATTTATTTTATTAAATTTTTTTTTTCTTGAAGTACGATATCAAACGTTTTTGTAAGTAGAAATAAATATAGAGAACAATGTACAAAAGTAAAAAAAAAGTTTGTCTAATCCACTTTAAATTGAAGAAAAAAGGACAGTGCTTCTTGATTAAATTATGGGTAAGGTAAAGTGCCCTCAAGTCGACCGGTAAAGTTATTTATTCAATTTATTTATATTTGCACTAATATTTGGCGTATGATCTAACATTAATAGGTCAATCATTCCATAAATAAATACAAATCAGTGACAATTTTATAGTAATTCACCATCAAACATTCAAATAGTGACCATCGGTCAAGTCGAAGAACCGGTCGACTCGAGGGCACTTTACCTTATTAATACTTCTTTTTACGGATTAATAATTGATTCAAAGCATTCGAAATCATTAAAAATTTCAAGACCTTTTAAATAAATCCAATTTTGAAGAAGAAATTTTAGCAATATATGTTTTTTAGTGTAGGTTGGGTCTTTAACCTATAAAAATCGTTTTAAGGATTTTAATCGCTAACTCTTTCGCGTTATATATGACCCAGGGAAAAAACAATCTTTTTTGACCATTTACATTAATTGAAATCTATCGGTTTGTGCACGTATGGTTCCAGGATTAGCTAAGCATGTCGAAGTTCAGACCGTTTAGTCCAGTGTATCTTGTGCTCATTGGCCGCATTTGTTGAAGAAGTGCTGAAAAAACTAGCGTGCCGAAAAAACTTTTGAGTTTATTACCTGTTTTCTGTCATTGCAGAATAAATTAGAAAATAATACATATAAGAAATAAAAGCCAATTTAATATCTGTTATCTGTGTAAATAAATATTTAATCCCGTCATATTTTTTACTCAATTACACAGTCTTTGATTGGCGAAACCTTTGGTATTTTTCAATATAACTAGTAGTGCCCATGCTTCGTACGATTCCAAACTTCGTAAGGACTAAATTTTTCTATGTTTCTTAGTAAATGTGACTCATCGCATTCATATTTTAAAAACTAGGAGAAAGTACCCAGTTCTTAAAATATATTGCGGAGTTACATTTATTCATTCATTACGAAGCTTGGGATCGTACAAAGCATAGCCAATTTCCCCTAATTATGTCACCACTTAGAACATTCAGCAAAATGGGACACTTTGTCGCTTATATTTTATTCCTATTTGTATTAAAAAACGCTTGGACAATTTGGATTAATTTATTTATAAGTATTATAATAAATTCAATTGAACTTTTTATTTAACTTTAATTGATTTAAATTTTTTTTGTCAAGTTCACAAAATATAAACATTTTGTCCCTATTTCATGAAATAACAAATGCTTAAAAAATTAAAACTATTTTTTTTTAATTCCTACACATTGTATCGTTTATATTTCATATTAGAAAGAAATTGTTACTGTTCTTGCAATAAAAACAATAGCAAATATATTTCCATAGGAAAATCATTAACGTAAGGTCATGAACTTTTCCATCGCTTTATACTTATCTTCCAAAGTCATTGCCGATGGGTACAATCTTCAAATAAATCTAGATTTGAATAAGGCGAGAGAGGCTAGAAAAAAATTGAATGGCGAATGAAAATAATTTACGAGAATTAGTTTGTTTAATGGGAAGGATTCTTGGCACATGCTATAGAAAAAAATATGAAGTCTGCTAGAGGGTTTATCTCTGAAAATCCTCCACTTCATTCAAGAGATTATGTGGATAGCGCCAAGTTCTTGGAAAGGGAAGCCAAGAAAGGATCCATATGCAAACTATCAACAAATGCCAAATTCAGCATTCCCTCGACAATGACCCCCAAAATCATATTGATAGTCCTCAATGCTATAAACTACAGAATCCCATGGACTTAACGTAGGATTGTCCCAAGAACATAATGTTCTTTCTCTTAATAAATGCAGGACTCTGGCCAAATGTTCGTCTCTTTAGATAAATTAAGTCATTAATAAGCATGTGTAGAACGAAGCAATTTTGAATGTTGTAAAGCAAATTCCACATAAACATTGCATAAAATTATTATGTTTCTATTGTATATAACATTTTATTTTTAGCGCTTTTCTTGGCACAAGGATGCCATTGAAGAGCTCAAGTCACAGGAGCGTGAGTGAAATTAACACCCAAGAGAAAGAAAGGATTTTGCAAAAAGTTCTGGCACTGTATAAATTAGGGACAAAAACTTAAGATTGTTTAAGAAAAAATCAAAATTTAATAATACTCAATTTAGAAGTTTGTGCACCCGGCATACCTTTTAGATCAGTAAAATTTTATGAAATCAAAATTCGCGTAACTTTCTTTCTCAAAATATTTTTCTTGGGCACAAAATTGGATTAAACTAAATTTAATTTGGCGTGGTGTTCAAAAGAAGAAGAAGAAGAGTGTGAATGAGTAGGATAGACATAGACAAAACGTTTGAGAATGAAAGTGATGTGAATTTTGACTTCATGAAATTTTCCTGACATAAAAGCTGTGCCGGAGCCATTAAAATCCGAAACATTATCAAAAGTTTTGGCAAGGGGAAAATAAAAAATGTACATTTTGCCCAAAACTATCTTCAAAGTAAATTATCTAAATTAGATTAGTTTTTTGTCGAAATTCAGGTTCCTCTGGCACACTTCTTGGAACAGGAAAAATTCATGAAATCAAAATTCACGTCTCTGTCTTTCTCTAAAGTTTCATTATGTCTGTCTCATTGGCCTGCATTCAAAAAGAAACTGAACTAAATTGTTGTGACATTCAAAAGAAGAAGAAGAGTTCAAAAAGGGAGATAGATGTATAGGAAACTTCTGAGAAAGAAAAAGATCTGAATTTGGATTTCATATAATTTTTCTGATCTAAAAGGTGCACTAAATGTAATTTTTCCCTGTTCAATGGTTAGTTGTGTAAGTTTTCATTATAAAATCAATATAGGCAAATTTTAATTACATTATTATTGTCAGTATCAAAAAACTAAATTGGGCAATGAAATAATTTCGATGGTTTGGACATCAGTTAATGAAACACAAATATGCTTTTTTATCACGTCTATGAAAAGTATGAATTGAATGGAAAAAAAAATAAATCCATTTAATTAGTTTTTAAAACAGAATTTCACAAAAAAATTTCAGAGTAAATCAATAAAAATTAATATTCAATGGAAATAACTATTGAAGCATTATATTTACACATCATTGAAATTAAGTGATTGATAAGCTTAAATCAGTTCATTCTGTTGAGGAATGGTCCCATGCTTCGTACAATCCTAAGCTTCTTAAAATGTCCGTAAATTGTGCCGAAGTAAATCATCAAAGTAGGTTAAGCGGATGTCGCGATAATTGTGATTTATATATCATGAAAATTGGTTTATCTTTCTCAACTGTGGCGCTTAGACTATGGGCTTAGTAAGGACCTTTCATTTGCGTTCTTACACATCAAATTCGGTTAAATATAACCTTAGAAATGTTTTGAATTCCGCGAACTTTGGCCTCCCTTATCTCCGGTTCTCTTGGAACCCCGCGACTTTTTGTAAACTTCATATCCTAGACTACAATATTCTGAAATTTGATTAAATTGCATGGTGATATAAAAAAATATATATTCTAAATTTTTATGCTATCGCCGCTATCGCAGAGCAACTAGAATGGTAAAGGGCAATGGGCAGAAATGTATGAAAGCTTGTCCAACCCTTCGCCAGAGTTGAGACTAGGCCCATTGGTATTGGTATATGACTTAAAAATTACCAAGACCCGAGTCAGAAAGAAGTGTCAGTCCTAGTGAAATTAATTATATTCTACTACAAATTCACCTCCCTGAAGCTGGCCGAAGACCAGCCGAATGCGGGTTTGTGACTTGGCTAAGAAAAACCGTTGCAAATTCAAATATTTTTTTTGTGTCTTGACTAAAAAACACTGAGAAAAATTAAAATAAATGCAGGAAAATGAAATGAAAATTCAGGAAAAACTTCATTTAAATGAAAATTAAGGTGCGTGTCTTGGCTAAAATAAAATATTTTCTCTCATATTTTCCAATATTTTCTTTCAAAACATAATTCATAAAGATACAAATTTCAAACAAAATATCCTGATCCACTTAATTGATACCACTAGGTAGGAGTTGAAAAAACTCAGTAATAATCACATTTACATGTATTTTCATAAATCCAATGAAGAAAATTAGCAAACATATCAAAGAATCAATTTCCTCAATTTTCTCCTACGGGGTTGCTGGAGATGTGACATCCCAAAATAAATAGCCCACTTCATCCTGAACATGATCCACCATGCGTCATATGCGAAGGAATTCTGACTTCCGGTTTATGAGCCAATGAGTCATATGAGAGATCGACGCCGAGAAATTTTCGGCGGCTGCGGCTAAAATTTTAAAAATGTCTACGGCTCGCTGCGCGCCGGCGCGCAGCGAGCCGTAGACATCGGCTAAAATTTCAACGCAGCCGCCGAATTTTTCTCGGCGTCGATCTCTAGTCATGGGCTCATAAACCGGAAGTCAGAATTCCTTCGCATATGACGCATGGTAGATCATGTTCAGGATGAAGTGGGCTACTTATTTTTTTCTTACATGGGTCAGAGTCATGGGCTCATAAACCGGAAGTCAGAATTCCTTCGCACATGACGCATGGTAGATCATGTTCAGGATGAAGTGGGCTACTTATTTTGGGATGTCACATCTCCAGCAACCCCGTAGGAGAAAATTGGAAGAATTAACTATTTAGTAGAAATGGATTCTCATTGAGTTTTTCTTACATGGGTCAGAGTCATGGGCTTATAAACCGGAAGTCAGAATTCCTTCGCACATGACGCATGGTAGATCATGTTCAGGATGAAGTGGGCTACTTATTTTGGGATGTCACATCTCCAGCAACCCCGTAGGAGAAAATTGGAAGAATTAACTATTTAGTAGAAATGGATTCTCATTGAGTTTTTCTTACATGGGTCAGAGTCATGGGCTCATAAACCGGAAGTCAGAATTCCTTCGCACATGACGCATGGTAGATCATGTTCAGGATGAAGTGGGCTACTTATTTTGGGATGTCACATCTCCAGCAACCCCGTAGGAGAAAATTGGAAGAATTAACTATTTAGTAGAAATGGATTCTCATTGAGTTTTTCTTACATGGGTCAGAGTCATGGGCTCATAAACCGGAAGTCAGAATTCCTTCGCACATGACGCATGGTAGATCATGTTCAGGATGAAGTGGGCTACTTATTTTGGGATGTCACATCTCCAGCAACCCCGTAGGAGAAAATTGGAAGAATTAACTATTTAGTAGAAATGGATTCTCATTGAGTTTTTCTTACATGGGTCAGAGTCATGGGCTCATAAACCGGAAGTCAGAATTCCTTCGCACATGACGCATGGTAGATCATGTTCAGGATGAAGTGGGCTATTTATTTTGGGATGTCACATCTCCAGCAACCCCGTAGGAGAAAATTGGAAGAATTAACTATTTAGTAGAAATGGATTCTCATTGAGTTTTTCTTACATGGGTCAGAGTCATGGGCTCATAAACCGGAAGTCAGAATTCCTTCGCACATGACGCATGGTAGATCATGTTCAGGATGAAGTGGGCTATTTATTTTGGGATGTCACATCTCCAGCAACCCCGTAGGAGAAAATTGGAAGAATTAACTATTTAGTAGAAATGGATTCTCATTGAGTTTTTCTTACATGGGTCAGAGTCATGGGCTTATAAACCGGAAGTCAGAATTCCTTCGCACATGACGCATGGTAGATCATGTTCAGGATGAAGTGGGCTACTTATTTTGGGATGTCACATCTCCAGCAACCCCGTAGGAGAAAATTGGAAGAATTAACTATTTAGTAGAAATGGATTCTCATTGAGTTTTTCTTACATGGGTCAGAGTCATGGGCTCATAAACCGGAAGTCAGAATTCCTTCGCACATGACGCATGGTAGATCATGTTCAGGATGAAGTGGGCTATTTATTTTGGGATGTCACATCTCCAGCAACCCCGTAGGAGAAAATTGGAAGAATTAACTATTTAGTAGAAATGGATTCTCATTGAGTTTTTCTTACATGGGTCAGAGTCATGGGCTCATAAACCGGAAGTCAGAATTCCTTCGCACATGACGCATGGTAGATCATGTTCAGGATGAAGTGGGCTATTTATTTTGGGATGTCACATCTCCAGCAACCCCGTAGGAGAAAATTGGAAGAATTAACTATTTAGTAGAAATTAATTCTCATTGAGTTTTTCTTACATGGGTCAGAGTCATGGGCTTATAAACCGGAAGTCAGAATTCCTTCGCACATGACGCATGGTAGATCATGTTCAGGATGAAGTGGGCTATTTATTTTGGGATGTCACATCTCCAGCAACCCCGTAGGAGAAAATTGGAAGAATTAACTATTTAGTAGAAATTAATTCTCATTGAGTTTTTCTTACATGGGTCAGAGTCATGGGCTTATAAACCGGAAGTCAGAATTCCTTCGCACATGACGCATGGTAGATCATGTTCAGGATGAAGTGGGCTACTTATTTTGGGATGTCACATCTCCAGCAACCCCGTAGGAGAAAATTGGAAGAATTAACTATTTAGTAGAAATGGATTCTCATTGAGTTTTTCTTACATGGGTCAGAGTCATGGGCTCATAAACCGGAAGTCAGAATTCCTTCGCACATGACGCATGGTAGATCATGTTCAGGATGAAGTGGGCTACTTATTTTGGGATGTCACATCTCCAGCAACCCCGTAGGAGAAAATTGGAAGAATTAACTATTTAGTAGAAATGGATTCTCATTGAGTTTTTCTTACATGGGTCAGAGTCATGGGCTCATAAACCGGAAGTCAGAATTCCTTCGCACATGACGCATGGTAGATCATGTTCAGGATGAAGTGGGCTACTTATTTTGGGATGTCACATCTCCAGCAACCCCGTAGGAGAAAATTGGAAGAATTAACTATTTAGTAGAAATGGATTCTCATTGAGTTTTTCTTACATGGGTCAGAGTCATGGGCTCATAAACCGGAAGTCAGAATTCCTTCGCACATGACGCATGGTAGATCATGTTCAGGATGAAGTGGGCTATTTATTTTGGGATGTCACATCTCCAGCAACCCCGTAGGAGAAAATTGGAAGAATTAACTATTTAGTAGAAATGGATTCTCATTGAGTTTTTCTTACATGGGTCAGAGTCATGGGCTTATAAACCGGAAGTCAGAATTCCTTCGCACATGACGCATGGTAGATCATGTTCAGGATGAAGTGGGCTACTTATTTTGGGATGTCACATCTCCAGCAACCCCGTAGGAGAAAATTGGAAGAATTAACTATTTAGTAGAAATGGATTCTCATTGAGTTTTTCTTACATGGGTCAGAGTCATGGGCTCATAAACCGGAAGTCAGAATTCCTTCGCACATGACGCATGGTAGATCATGTTCAGGATGAAGTGGGCTACTTATTTTGGGATGTCACATCTCCAGCAACCCCGTAGGAGAAAATTGGAAGAATTAACTATTTAGTAGAAATGGATTCTCATTGAGTTTTTCTTACATGGGTCAGAGTCATGGGCTCATAAACCGGAAGTCAGAATTCCTTCGCACATGACGCATGGTAGATCATGTTCAGGATGAAGTGGGCTATTTATTTTGGGATGTCACATCTCCAGCAACCCCGTAGGAGAAAATTGGAAGAATTAACTATTTAGTAGAAATTAATTCTCATTGAGTTTTTCTTACATGGGTCAGAGTCATGGGCTTATAAACCGGAAGTCAGAATTCCTTCGCACATGACGCATGGTAGATCATGTTCAGGATGAAGTGGGCTATTTATTTTGGGATGTCACATCTCCAGCAACCCCGTAGGAGAAAATTGGAAGAATTAACTATTTAGTAGAAATTAATTCTCATTGAGTTTTTCTTACATGGGTCAGAGTCATGGGCTCATAAACCGGAAGTCAGAATTCCTCCGCACATGACGCATGGTAGATCATGTTCAGGATGAAGTGGGCTATTTATTTTGGGATGTCACATCTCCAGCAACCCCGTAGGAGAAAATTGGAAGAATTAACTATTTAGTAGAAATGGATTCTCATTGAGTTTTTCTTACATGGGTCAGAGTCATGGGCTTATAAACCGGAAGTCAGAATTCCTTCGCACATGACGCATGGTAGATCATGTTCAGGATGAAGTGGGCTATTTATTTTGGGATGTCACATCTCCAGCAACCCCGTAGGAGAAAATTGGAAGAATTAACTATTTAGTAGAAATTAATTCTCATTGAGTTTTTCTTACATGGGTCAGAGTCATGGGCTTATAAACCGGAAGTCAGAATTCCTTCGCACATGACGCATGGTAGATCATGTTCAGGATGAAGTGGGCTATTTATTTTGGGATGTCACATCTCCAGCAACCCCGTAGGAGAAAATTGGAAGAATTAACTATTTAGTAGAAATTAATTCTCATTGAGTTTTTCTTACATGGGTCAGAGTCATGGGCTCATAAACCGGAAGTCAGAATTCCTCCGCACATGACGCATGGTAGATCATGTTCAGGATGAAGTGGGCTATTTATTTTGGGATGTCACATCTCCAGCAACCCCGTAGGAGAAAATTGGAAGAATTAACTATTTAGTAGAAATGGATTCTCATTGAGTTTTTCTTACATGGGTCAGAGTCATGGGCTTATAAACCGGAAGTCAGAATTCCTTCGCACATGACGCATGGTAGATCATGTTCAGGATGAAGTGGGCTACTTATTTTGGGATGTCACATCTCCAGCAACCCCGTAGGAGAAAATTGGAAGAATTAACTATTTAGTAGAAATGGATTCTCATTGAGTTTTTCTTACATGGGTCAGAGTCATGGGCTCATAAACCGGAAGTCAGAATTCCTTCGCACATGACGCATGGTAGATCATGTTCAGGATGAAGTGGGCTACTTATTTTGGGATGTCACATCTCCAGCAACCCCGTAGGAGAAAATTGGAAGAATTAACTATTTAGTAGAAATTAATTCTCATTGAGTTTTTCTTACATGGGTCAGAGTCATGGGCTTATAAACCGGAAGTCAGAATTCCTTCGCACATGACGCATGGTAGATCATGTTCAGGATGAAGTGGGCTATTTATTTTGGGATGTCACATCTCCAGCAACCCCGTAGGAGAAAATTGAGGAAATTGATTCTTTGATATGTTTGCTAATTTTCTTCATTGGATTTATGAAAATACATGTAAATGTGATTATTACTGAGTTTTTTCAACTCCTACCTAGTGG
Organism: Phlebotomus papatasi; assembly: GCF_024763615.1. Lineage (NCBI taxonomy): Eukaryota > Metazoa > Arthropoda > Insecta > Diptera > Psychodidae > Phlebotomus > Phlebotomus papatasi. The sequence continues at coordinate 14,053,175 of NC_077223.1, forward strand.
TATCAATTAAGTGGATCAGGATATTTTGTTTGAAATTTGTATCTTTATGAATTATGTTTTGAAAGAAAATATTGGAAAATATGAGAGAAAATATTTTATTTTAGCCAAGACACGCACCTTAATTTTCATTTAAATGAAGTTTTTCCTGAATTTTCATTTCATTTTCCTGCATTTATTTTAATTTTTCTCAGTGTTTTTTAGTCAAGACACAAAAAAAATATTTGAATTTGCAACGGTTTTTCTTAGCCAAGTCACAAACCCGCATTCGGCTGGCCTTCGGCCAGCTTCAGGGAGGTGTTCTAAAACAGTGTTTTCTAAGATAACTATGATCCAATAAAGTCGAAAAAATCATCCATTCTTCATTATCTCTTTTACTTTAGGCGCTAAGTGAGAAAATATAAAAATGTTTTGAAACTCTTTTTGCTTCTAAAATTCACATTTTTAGTTTTTTTTTAAATTTTTTAAATAAAATATACAAAGTAGAATGACATATCTTTCAGTAAAAAATAAATTTATTTTAGTCAGATAACTTTAAATCCTAAAAATCAAATATTTCATGCATTTCATGTTACTTGATGAGTTAAACTAGTATTTGAACGAAGGAAGTTTCAAAAAATGAAATTTGAATTCTAATATGTTGAAAAAATTGAGAGATTATATTTTTACAGTCTTCTTGATCCATGTAACCCCTTAACTATATTGAAAATGCGTAACTGAGAAAAAGAAATATATTGAGTTTTTTATGTAAGAAATGTAAGAATCTTTACGCTCATTTTTCTCAGGATAATTGAAAAACATTATTTCATTTAATTAATCATCAAATAATTGCAATTGCAACTCATTAATAACTGTTAAAAATGATTTTGAAAAATCATAGTAATTGTGTTCAAGCCGAAAGGAAACAATTTTTACTTAGCTCTGTCAACTGACTGAACCAAACCAATTATAATCTTTCTACGTCCCCAACAATAACAATGCCAAATTGATGGATAAATATTCTATTTTATTTTTTTAAAGATGTTTGAGAAAATATTTAAATTTTTTACAAAATTATCGCTTGACTTTTCATACGATTTTAACCAATTGCATTAAGCACTTCAATCCAATCGATCACTTACCGATTACAGGCCATTTAATAGGAGATTAATTTCTTTTCTACCATATCATACTACAAACATTTTACTTAGAACATTATCTTAGTTTCTGGTTTTTAAGGTAGGGCATTGGAAGTATTAGGGTTGGGCATTGTCCTTCAATGCCCCCCAGCGCTACCGCCCTGAGCCACTGGTATTGTCAGAGTCCTTGGTGTGTCTTCAACATATCTCCCGAAGAAACTTATAGTCCATTACGTCAATTTTCTGAGATATCTTAACGTAAGTGATCCTGAGAAATAAGTATAACTATTTTTATGAAGCTTGCTTTTATTCTCGATAAAGGGTATCGGTATACTGTGTCAAAGAATGATTTCTAAAGGAGATAGGAACATTTTCCTAGAAGAAACAGTATCCCTATCCAGAATTTCCTCAAATATCCTGGAATATCCTTTAATTCCACTAAAAGTATTGCGTCCTTTTGTCTCCTTTACTGAAAAAATCTCATTAAAACAGGAGCTAGAGTTGGTGAAGATCACAGAGTTTAAAAGTACCATTGCCAACGGAATTTAACAAAAGTTTAAAAATATAATGGCTTTGTTATAAAAATATTTTTACCCTGAACTTATTATTTAAAGTTTTGGATTACTGTAACTCTTAGGGCCTTGCGATCTTCAAATGCTTTAACTTTATTTTCAAGGGAAATATTTCTGCATAGGAGACATTTTCCTAGAACCTAGAACCATTTTTATGAACTTGAAGATATTCAAGGATTTATTAGCTAAATCTGAAAAATTGTAGTGAAAATAAAGAGATAAAGATATAGTTTGTTCTAGAAAAACTTTTCTTGAGCCCAGCTTTACAAATTGTTCTCTAAAACGACCAACATAAGATAAACCGTTATTGTATAAAAGGAATTTTGTAAAAAAAAATCGTCAGATTTTTTAAGAATTTGTTTTAAGTTCTGGTGCTTTTCCTACATACTTTCGAGGTTGGACCCGGAACAAAAATTGATACCTTTGCCAATACCTATGCGATGGTATGGGACACATTCGTGGCGAAAGGTTGGTATATTTTGCCCATTGTTCTTTATGCACTGTTATTTTAAATAGAAAATAATTAAAAATTTACAAAAGTAAATTGTTGAATGCGAAATAATAAAATACGAAATGATTATAACTGACAAAAAACTGAAAACGAATTATTGCAGATATCTAATATCGAAGACAAAATATCAAAAACGAAATGTTGAAGATGATAGAAGTCGAACTATCAAGAACGGAATAGTGAACCCAAAATATTGAAGACAAAATGTTCGAAACGAAATATTGAAAAGATAAAACATTAAAATAAAAATGTCGAAAGTAATATATTGAAAACGAACGTAGATGAAGTACCGAAGACAAAATACCGTAGATGAAATATTGATCACGAAATATCAAAGATGAAATTTTGAAAAGAAAATATTCAATACGGAATTTTTAAAGATTAAAAGTGGCTAACGATTTTACCAGGTCATTTCACGCAAATGGTCTGGCGAAGCAGTCGATACTTTGGTGTGGGCAAAGCAACTTCCAAGACAGGTAAGATCTTCGTGGTGGCCTACTACTTTCCGCCTGGAAACCTAGTTGGTGCCTTCCAACAGAACGTTCTTCCGCCGATTATGGATCAGGACAGCGTCCAAGCACAATCCAGCGATGCTGACAACAATCCAATCGTATCGATTCTCAAATCGGGAAACTCCAATTGAGTGCATTGCAAAAAGAGACAGTGGATCACGCGGTGGCCTCGAAGAGTTATATTTTTGATAAAGTTTAGGATCAGGCGACTCTCAAGGCTGTTATAGGAGAAGTGTGGACAAGGGTGAGTGAGTAGATATTGACGAAAAGTGCAAAATTAACATATTTGTTATTAAAAAAAATGACAAAAAATTTTAGTGTGAAAAAAGTGTTAGTAGTGAAAAACTAGTGACAGGGAATTGAAAGTGTAAAATAAATTAGTCTCCATTGATTAAGCTGAAAATTAAAAAGAAGATAGAGAGCGGAAATGGAATTTTATTACCCATCAATCCAATCTGCACAAATTAATTGACTTTGATGTCGTGTAAAATTAGATGAGAAAACGTTTTGTAGGCGGAGGATTTTGTAGGATGATGAGACGAGAAATAAAATGAGACTAAATAAACATTATATACATTCCAAGTGTATTTTGTACACGGAAATTAGAAAAAAAATTACATAAAATTTTTCAATGGATTTCTGAGAAGAAATAATTACAATTTGGTATTTTTTTCTCGATTTGAAAAAAAAAGACTTTAAACTGGTTTCTTTTTTTGTCAAAAATTTTAAAATCAGAGATTAGGAAATAAAACATAGGAAAAAGAGTAAATGAAAACAAAAATCTTGCAAGCTAAACTCAATGGAGGGCTTCAAAATGCTATTTAGAAGTATTATCAAAAAAAAATTATTAAAATATATCAAAAATAACTATATAAATTCCCTTATAAACGTATAAATGCAAATTTTGAGTCTGTTTAGGAGTTAAAATATAAACTGAATAATACGATTTAAATCCGAAAACATGGTATTATACTTTGAAGAAAAAAAAGGTATAAAAAGGAGGATTAATAAATCGTATACTTCCGCCTTGTCGTCCATTTTATGGTAGATGCACAAAATAGCATTTAAAGCATTTAAAGAGTATACTTTAGGGTACTCCTAAGAGAGTATTTTAGTTAGCGTTAAACCAAAAATATAATAATGCGATAGATATTGTTTACGATTAATTAAATTGATTAACGCAGAATCAGTTCTTCCATGTTGAGAATCAAAGAGTCTGCAACAGAATAAAGAAGAGAATAGAAAAAAAATGAAGCTGCTTTCAATGTCTGACATTTCCGCAAAAATACCAAACACTCAAATATTTAAAAAAGAAAGTCCCTGTGATGCTTTCGAAAACCCTTTGCAAAAAAAAAATGCAATGCCCTCAAAACCTGCCTTAAAAATTTTATGTGGCAATCTTAACTTAATTCTAGAATCTCTATAAAAGCTAAAAAAAAAAATAAATAAATCAGGAGAAGAAAAACAACAATATTGTGCAGAGAATGGCTTACAAAGAAAACAAAAAATATATAAAACTAAAAGAACAGAGATATTTACATTATAAAAAAATTATCATAGTGTTACTGTAGCAACAAAAAAGTAAAATCAAATACAATGGTGAAATGTTTGATGGTATCTTTTAATTTTGCTAAAAGGACTCTTGTTGGTTCCGCCAATTGCGTGAAAAGTGGCCATCAATGGTTGTTTTTTCTCCTCATGAATTAACTCTTAAAATTTACAGCACTCTTGGGATTTGGCGTCAAAAGAAAAATATGTGGGAATGTGAATTTATTTCAGTGTTCTTTATAAGTTTTTGGTAAGTTCAGTTTTTCTCTGGAGCTTTACCTTGAATTGGAGAAATAATTATCAAAACTCCCAAAAAAAATAATTTTTTTTTGTGTTTCCTTGTCGAAATTTTCCTTTGTGATATATTCTATGACTAGGAAAGCATATTTTCACCACACAGAAAAAAAAAGATTCTGCAAAATTGTTCGCAAATGTTTGCGAATTCCCTTTCTGGGGACTTACAGAATACTCGTAAATCGTATAGGGTGACGGCATAATTTGTGGCCTATATCTTTAGTTATAGCGTCCTCGCAAAAAACTTTACAAGGTCACAAAATGATTTAGAAAAATCTCAAAATTAAAAATATTTCATGTTTTTATGATAACACATTACATTTTTATGGTTTTCGGAATCATTTTCTGACAAAAATTGCGATGAGACCATAAGTAAAGACAGACCACAAGTAATGCTGCCACCCTAATCCACAAAAAAAGTTCGAAAAAGTTTGTACTTTTCCACATAAATTGTTCGTAATATGAGCACGTGAAGAGTATTTATTCTTTTTATACAAAAATATGTTCGTAATTGTTTGTAAACACACAAAAAATGTTCGTAAAATTTCGTCATTTGTTCGTAAGGTTTAGTCAGACCAACAGAAGCGTATGAACAAATATTTATAAAACAAAACAAAAAATGCTCGTCAAGTTATCGTTTTACAAACAATGTTTGTGGAAAGTACAAACTTTTATAAACTTTTTTTGTGCGATGCACGATTTACGACTTAATTCCCCAATAGGAATTCACAAACATTTACGAACAATTTTAGAAAATATTTTCTGCTGTGCACTTTTAATTCTGTAGTAAAATTTTAGTAATTAAAATTTTAGTAGTAAAATAGAAAAAGAACTTGCTTAAAGCATCGAAGTTTATGGAAATCGAGAGCAAACTGCGAAAATGGAAAAAGAATTATTTTATGGAAAGATATGAGGGTGGTCTGTCTTTGAATTCCAGCAGTAGAAATAAACGGTAAGCGAAAAACTTATTAAAAAATAGAGTTTCTCTTTTCTCTTATAAACTTAATTTGAAATTATGAATTAGCATTTAGCTTAATAAATTATTATTCTGTAGGTATTTATGGCTGCAGCAGAAAGGTAAGTATTTTGGTAAAATGATAAGTAAAAAAATCAAAAATGGTAAGTAGAAAATGCAAATTTGGTAAGTAAAAAATCAAAATTGGAAAGCAAAAAATGCAAATTTGGTAAGTAAAAAATCAAAATTGGTAAGTAAAAACTAAAAATTGGTAAGTGAAACATAAAAATTGGTAAGTAAAAATTCAAAATTGGTAAGTTAAAAATCAAAATTGGTAACTAAAACATCAAAATTGGTAAGTAAAACATCAAAATTGGTAAGTAAAACATAAAAATTGGTATGAAAAAATTAAAAATTGGTAAGTAAAATAATCAAAAATGGTAAGTAAATAAATCAAATTTGGTAAGTAAAAAAATCGAGAATGGTGAGATAAAAATCAAAACTGGTAAATAGAAAAAAACTAAAATGGTACGTAAAAATATCTCATATGGATGGTAAGGAAGAATATTTAAAGTGGTAAGTAAAAAATACAAAATTGGTAGGTAAAAAAATCAAAAATATTAAAATGTTTCTCTGTTAGGACAATAGAAAATTTTCTGTTTAGGAATTTTTCAGTAATACCTGTTGGGGCAAAGGGAATTTTTTCTGTGTTTTGGTAAATTATTAGTTCTGCCCTTTGGAGCTAAGGGAAATTTCCGTGTTTTGGAAAGTTATTAGTTCTGTCTGTGTAATTATGAATTTCGCTCTTTAGGGCAAAGGGAAATTTTCTGTGTTTTGGGCAGTTATCAGTGTCGCTTGTTGAGGCAAAGGAAAATATTCTATGTTTTTGGAAATTATTCGGAAAATTTTCTGTCTTTTGAGAAATTATTAGTTTCACCCTTTGGGGTAAAAGCAAATTTCCTGGGAAAAAGGAAATTTTTGGAAAGTTATAAAATATACCTGAACCACTTGTATCATTTTTGGTTTTTTTACTTACAATTTTTGATTTTCTTTACTTACCAAATTTCTCTTTTTTACTTACCAATTTTGATATTTTACTTATCAAACTTACAATTTTACTTATCTTTCCAACATTTTACTCACCAAACCTAATTTTTTACTTACCAAAATTGATTTTTTTTACTCACCAATTTAGATGTTTTACTTACCGTTTTTACCAAAATACTTACCAAAAATGTTTTAGCCGTTATTTATTCCGAAAAAAGAAATGTTTTTTTTTTAAATGCAAAGAACTAAAGTTTTCTCGGAAAAGTGTAAAAAAAATCTAATTTTACTTCAATATTATGAATTATCATTGAAAAGCCAATAAAATTCTTTACTAAGATCTTTAGGAAAAAAATACACCTACGAAGTATTTTTGGAGGATATTCTGTAGCGACTTTATCGATTTTGATAGATTTAGACAAAGGCTTAAAATAGCTCAAAAACGTTTTTGTATTTTTTTTGTAAAAATAATGTTTCAAAAGAAATGTTCTTAAGGCGTTAGGTTTAGCCTATCCTAGAAAAAAAAACGGCATAAATTCGATTTTAATCCGATTTTGATGATTCTAAATTGTTCAGTAGCACATAAATTCATCACCACTTACCACAGAGTAAATCTTAGCCTTCTTTTTGAGTAAAATAGATGCACAATTTGATATTTGGCATTTGGTGCACCCTGAATGGAGCATCAATATAAGAAATTTTTGATAATTCCTTGTTAAAACTGAATACAATTGCTACCACCAAAATACCAAAATCAATTTTTCTTAATGGTTGATTGCATGATTAATAAGAAACATACGGGGTTGTAATCAACTTTAAATATTGCATTTTTTAAATCAAGATAATTCAATATTAATGGAAAAGGCGTTTTTACTAATTTTAACACTAATGAAAAAGTGATATTAAATGTCGAAGTATACATACTAGTATATCAAAGATTTTTGAAAATAAATTGGCTTAGACAGATTTAGGGCTAATTCTTTCTGGATTCGAAAAAAATTAGTTCACATATTAAATCAGGTTTTTGCAAAAAATATGGTAGATTTGGATATCTTAATTGTTTTTAATAATCCATAAGAAAAGATGATAAATTCTAAAGGGTGTAGTATGAATACCCCTCTTATGAGATAAAGGGTTAACTTAGTGCAAATTGCTAGACTTGCAATGAGCAATGTCCAAAATGAGTGCATGTACCTCAGCCTATGCAAGCTTGCATTAAGTCCCCAAATAAAACTCTTTTGTAAAGAATTATGTAGGAGGAGTTGGAAAAGAGCGTGGAACGAATAAACACCTTAAGAGAATGAAGTGTGTTTTACTCAAGAACATTTTTATCATTACAAGGGTATTGAATGAAAATAATAAGATTTTAAGTAATTGCTAAATAGATCCGTTTAAAGTTTAATTGGTTAGTAATTTTATTAAATTTTCAGAAGAAATAAATTGATCATTAAAGAATGGAAAATAATTTATTCGATTTATACCAAGGAATTAGTGAAATTATGAAAATTATGATAAGTTTTGTCAGATTTAATTAGTAAGATTTATTTAACTTCTCTTATAAGCATTTTCTTTAAGTAAATGTTTTCTAATTTCAAAGATATCATTTAAATGAAACTAATTTGTAAATGTTTCAAAAATTTTTATTATACTCATCAATTAAATTAAATACTGATTGTCTTCCAACCCTGAGTTATTGCATTTTTGAAATATTTATCACAATTGATTGGGGATGATAAAAACAGTTTTCGCTCAAATTAAATAAAACTTTTATTACAAATGGAACTGTTTCATGTCATGCCATAAATTATTTGAAGATATGGAAGGATTATTGGGGATGAAGGTGGGGCGGTTTAAGGATTATATGGCTTTCACAAATATAAAATTTCAGGATATTAAACTAATATAATGGGATATGTGCTGTATATTTTCAATGAACAATCGAAATAGTAAAACATATATTTTTCTCAGTAATTAACTCTAAATTGATCACAATCAATTCATTTAAAATTTAAACTATTCCTGAGATCATAATTATTTTATTTTGTTAAATTAAGATGCGTTTTTGATAATCTACTAACCCAATTTGCTTTTTTTGATACCAAAAACTTACCAAAATGAGTATCTTTTCCTGCATCAGTGCTCAACAAAATTTTCATAAAGGAGAATAATTTCTGAAGGTGCAAAAAAATGTTTTCAGAAAATTATCTTCATCCAGAAGGAATTAAACTCACAAAAAGCACTATGATAAAGCAATTTATTTTAAAATGTTGCAGAAAGTTTTCGCTCAACAGCCTTTAGAGACTTTTAGTTGTATGAAAGTTCTCTGAGGATGCCTCTCTGTGTCCTTGTGATAAGTCTGTTATCTGTCGTCTGAGTTGCAGCATCCTTGTTGTTTGTCTCAAAGAGTAACAATGGAATGGAATTTTCGGAAAAACTTTCATATTTTGTCCTGAAATCAATTGCAAAATTCTCCTTGTTCCCTGGAAATTCAAGTGTGATATTTTCCTGGCCAGTTATTTGATACAAGCCATTGGTTTCCCTGAAGATAAGTCGATAGGTTCCATTTTTCATTGCACAAATTGATGGGAAAATCTTGATGAAAACTACCTCATTGTGAGTATCATAGTCAAAGCGTTCAAAAACTTTGTAGTTTGTAAGAAATTTATGATCAATCCAGTCCCAATTCTTAGCGTCAAGTCGCTCAATGGACAGGATTCCAGTGAGTTTCTTGTTTTTCTGAGCAAAAACCCCAAAACCAATCACATGAATTTGCTGATTGGGCTGAAATTGCAGCTCACAGTCCTTCACAGATTCCTCATGGACGGTGATATCGGAAAACTTCTGACCTATAAACAGTTTGGACAACTTCTCGCTGGCCAGGATATCTTTAAAGGAGGGCTTCTGAACATTTTTTTCTTGTTGTTGGATGGCAGTGTTATTATTGGTTATCTGCAGATTCTGCATACATTTCGCTAAAAGATTAGGTTTCAACTTAGTTGTCAGCTGACCCAAACGGCAATTTTAAGGAAGAATACTGTCAGATTAAGGTTCTCTGGATCCGAAAACGAGTCCTGTGACGGTCCTCAGAGGGTTGGATGACAGAAAGTGGGGAATAATATGTCGGTAATTTTAACGGTAACGTGCAGTAAAATTGCCCTTAAAAATGACCCTAGTTTTACTTCTCGATAACTCGTAATTTTTGTTGAGAAACGATGACTTGGAAATTGTAAGCCGAGTTTCAGCTAGTCTTCGGAATACGAATTAAAACTTATTGGACAATAATTCGTAGTCGTTAGCAATTCTTATGACTGAAGCAATGTCGGTGTTCCATCACTCATTTTCCTTCAAGTAACATTCTATTCATCTTAAATAGTCTGTAAGATAATAAATTTGTGAAGAAAATTCATGGAACATACCATTTCCGAAAGAAAATGACATAGTTTTCGTGTAAATTATGGTCCCAAATAAAAATACAGGAAAAAATAAATTATATCGTATATCAAATTAAAATTTAATGTTTTTTACAATATGCAATTGTATTTGCCATAGAAAATTGCTCCATTCTTCTAATTCAATATTTTACATCAATTTCGGTGAACAAAGTTATAGAAGCCCCAATAATTAATGATTATTGTGCGTCGTGGTGAATCTTTCATATTCCATCCTCCATAACAAGACATAAATCTTGAGTCAAGGTGTTTAGAGAATGCACGAATGATTGTCTCAATTCAATTTTCTTTCAAAAGACTTCTTTCTGCAAATCAGTCTCTTTTATGAATTTTAATATGTTCTGAAAGCTCTAAAAGTAATGGTGTTCAAGATTCTGATATAGTTTCTTGCTCATGTGATTAAAAAAATCACAAAAAGAAAGATCAAAACAAAAGGTAGTGTATGTTGTTTAAACGCCTTGAGTATGTGTAGAGAAAAAAATAGTGACAGCTACCTCCCGCCATTACAGTGATATCGCGAAAAGCTTAAAAATGCCGTTTCTAGTCGTAAAAACAATTGAGGACGGTATCCCTTGTGTTGCGGCATGTCCTGATACATGGGTGGAGGGCAGCAGGCTTTATTGGCCAAAGGAGTGTGTAAATATTGACAAAATCAGGAGCAACGATAAGATCAAGCCTCGTAAGTGAGAACATAACCTCAATTTCTTATGTCCCTGAAAATACACGAATCAATTTTTGCTTTATTTCAGAAAAATCTTGGATGAAGTTGAAATGTCAGGTGAAGATGAGAGATATCGCCTCCTTCGGAGAGGCTGTTCGATATGAAAAAGCTCTCAGTACTGTAGACACTGAAAGTGAGGCGGAAATAGTGGAACACCGCAAGGGGAAGCAATCTACATGCTCTCTCGGACAAGGTACAGCGTCGCAAGATTTTAACTTTTTGGTCTCTAAAACTGAGGGATGCAATGCAGTGTACTTCTCGGAATCAGCAGAAGGTCACTATGAGACGTCATTAGCAAATGAAACTGGTCCTGATCCAACTTCAATCAAAATTGTCGAGTGTCCAGAACCAGAGTACTTTCCTGCAAGAGCAGAAGAAGACATAGAATCAGGAAACGAAGCTCCAGTCGAACAAACTTTGTCGCAATGCGACAATTGTGCTGTGTTTCTTGAGGAACTTAACCAGATAAAAGATAATTTGAAATATCTTTCACTTTTGCCTGCGATTGATGTAAAGTTGGACAGACTGTTGGAAGAGCAGGAAAATCCAAAAGGGGGTATAAAGAGGAAGAATACACCAAAAATTGATATTTTTCCAATTGGAGATGAATCAGTTCTGGAGGATTTTGAGGCGCACCTTGCAAATAAGACTTACAGGGAGCAATTTGTTCATCAGATGTCATCCTTTGGAGGTACATCAGGCAATCGTGATGGTAATAAAATTGCATTCCGACTAATTGATAAAATTTTCACAAGTGATTTATTAACTAACTACTCATGGACAGGCGCTAAGACCAAATATATTAAGAAACAATTTTCGACCTATACTCACTTTATTGAAGCATTTTATGATATAGTCAAGCTTGCTGATGAAAGATACTCCACCATCGAAAACGAGAAATTTTTCAAAGAAAAGATCCTCAAACATAGTTTGGCTAGATCCAAGCAGAAGAAAAAGTAAAATATTCAGAAGGTTCGACAAACGCTGATTAAAAATATTTGTTTATGAGCGATCAATATCTATAGCAAATATACAGTAAGGAAGCAAGATTTGTGCATTATTTTTTGTAAAGGAAACAATAATGTGTGAAGTTATAAGATTTTATTTTTGCTCGGGATATTAAAGCTAATCAGTAAGAGTATGAAGTAATGGAAAAAAAATTATTTCGTTTGAACTATAAATTGAAAAAAGTTTGCATTTCAAATCCTGGATTCTGTACAAACTTTGTCTTTCACCAGTAACAAATTTAGTGGAATAAATATTTAAATGAGATGATCTTATTGGTTTTTCAAAGTAATCCCCACATTTTCTAATCTCTGTGACATAAATATTTATCTCACCATTGAGCTTAGTTGCATTAATCATTTGAACAATTTTGTTGCCCTTAGTTAAAAACCATTTGTTTTTTAAATCGTTTTTCAAAAACAAATCATGAGTAATCAGGACGCAATTGAATGATCCACTACAATCTGGAAGATCGTGATCCTGTGATATTTTTCCTTTCAAAATTGGATAGGTGATTTCTGGTACGCTTTCATTTTGTCGACGAGATTTTTCAATAATTCTCTTTGCTGCTTGTGTGAGTGGTTTGTGTCCACCCCTTACCATTTGAGTAATTTGATGGAGGTAGCTCTCGAAAGGATAGGATGATATTTTATCCAAAGAGCCGTGATGTCTCACATCATCTACAAGATGAATGAGGCCATGTAAGTTGCTCCCAATTGCATCTATTCCATAGACATTTATGTAAGTCTCAATGAATTCGGCGAATAGAACTTCAGCAACATTAAGCAAATTTTTGTAATAATCTGATGAACAGATGGTTACTGCACAAAAAAGCAACATAAAGTTGAAATATGCATCGTCTGGCAAAAGGTTTCTTAAAATCACTGGACCCAAATATAGAATAAATGTACGGAACTCTGTTCCTTTCCAATTTTTGAGATGTGAGAGAGGCCTAGCGCGTCTATGAATTTCTGATGGCATCGTAGAATTGACTTCCTTTAAAAAGGAAGACATTGCTTGAATGTCTCTGCAGCAAAATTTTGTGTTGTAATTCTTATTCGTTACAACCCAGGTAAGCAACATTTTCTTCATTACACCTAAATCAATTAGATGAAGTGAATCAGCTATAGGGAAATCACGCACCATATCAATTTTGAGGCGTTCAAATTCTGATATTTCCCTGTGATGGAACTCATCTCTTCTTCCACGAAAACTTTCATCTGTTCTCTTTCGGGCATTCGATCTGACAAAAGACATATGTCTCTCTTGTTTGTAATAAGTACCCTCAATCTCACATTTACCACAACCATGCGAATGATTGAAATAAACCGTCCCTGGAAATAAAAAAAAAAAATTTCAAAATAATCAGTGCAATAAATCAATATCAACAAAAATCAATATTAATTGATATTTAAATAGGCGAAACCAGGTTGAATAGCACACGTAGGAATCTGACTTTTTTTATTTTTATACTAGATGTAAATCTTTAGAAGGCAATTGTTCTAATGTGAAGTAAGTTTGTCATAATATTTTATTAATGTTATTAAAGAATTTGACAGTTTTTTTTTTAAATAGATTTAGAAAACGATTCAAAAGGACAATTTTCTCACAATAATATATATGTAAAAGTGTTTGATTTTTGCACAGATAATTTGCTGTATAAGACCCATACTTAGCGATAAAATATGTAGCATTTTTCTAAAAAGTTCTAAATATTTTGTTGAAAAATATTCAAATTTGCAACTTCCGAATGTGTACCAGACAGTTTCTCTAGTACGCTCTAAGTAGAACGAATAAAACAATAATACCATGCACAATGACAATAATTTAGAAATTTTACCTTTAATAAATGCTCTTGCAGGTGAATCGCAGATGACACATTTTATTTTGATGGAAAGTGTGTGGTTGTTAACTACTAATCCATTGGCCATAAGTTCTTCCAGCTCATCAACAAATTGCTTGAGGAATACAGAACAGTTGTCTGGCTTTTTATCTCCACAATAAATAGCAACAACTTCCGGTGAAAATTCTGGCTTCTCTTCAATCATGTACAATATTGGCCAAAAATCTACTTTGGAGCTACGGTATATTTGTACACCGTCCACGTGAATTTTGAGGGAAATCTGTGTGTCTTCCCTTATGTCACAGAATTGCTTCTTCAAGTTTATCGCCAGTCCATTGTACCAAAATTCACCATCAGATCCCATAGAAGTGATGTTTACGTGTTGTGGAGATTTCAGCAGAGTTCTACTATTTTTCGGAAGATACTCCAAGCATTTATGAGTCCTCAACAAATTTAAAAGATGATCGACTGAAGCACGAGTCTCATTGTGCTCAATTGCCCAATCAGTTAGTCCCTTTTTAAAACAGGATTCCTCGTCTTCCGATGATACTCTACGAACTTCATCAATCTGATTCACTTCTGAGGAACTACAGTGGTCTGAAATGGGTTGAAGTAGCAGTGAAATTCTTTCTCAAGAATATAATTAGTACGGACCTCTATTGCTTCGACTAATTGAAGAAGATATTGCGCAAATTTCCTCTTTCGAGCTGCATCCAGAAATCTCAGTGTGATTTTCAGAAAGTTTCTTTAATTTTCTATAATATGTTGAAGAGTATTTGAACGGTCTTTTACTCATTTTCAGAAGATTTTCTTTGTGTTTTGCCACGAAATGTCAATTTCACTGTTTGTACACTAAAATTACTCAAAATAACCGTTGTGTTACACCGACATAGTCGGAGTCACATTACTCGTATTAAAGTTTCTGTGTTGACGACATTCTAACGCGTTAAATAACAGTAAGGCAAAGGACGTTCATTTTGAGTACTTTCGATTACTTTTTAATGAGTAATATTTTTCATATAAATCGGACGAAAATATTACCCACATTTAGTGACTCCAGTTCCAAGTACTTTTTTGACCACTTATTGTTCTCCAGAAGCGCGTCACAATTGAGTCAGAGTAATCTTTTGCCCATTGGGGAAGAACACGGTCAAGAACATTTTTCAGGGGCATTCCATTGACTCCATCCAGGTCTAAGGATTGCGCTTTGAGACACAAATGAATAGTTGTGCGATTCTTCAGGGCAGTTTCAGATTGGTCAGAAGCGAGAACGTTTCGCAGAAAATGTAGGCATTCAAGCTCCAAATCCTTGACTGCGAAACGCTTCGCCAATTGCCACACGTAGATCATATTCACTTCATCATCTGGGCCAATGACGATGTCGCCAGTGTATATGTACTCCAGGAAGATGTGGAAAATGGCAGGAGTTGTCCCAGAGATAGGGACATCATTGGCTTCTGGAGTTAGCTTTTCGACTATTTTGGCTAATTCGTAGCTCGCACAGGAGACAATAAGACGATGAGCTGAAATGAAGTTCATTTTAATCCTTTAAGAAGAATGAGCCTAGCCCCAGATAGATTCATTGGTGATAAATGGTGATAAATGATCAGCCCAAAGCCCAAACTATCATACACTAAGTAAGATACTAGGATCAGAGAGTAAAGGTATTATAGGTGAAGGCTTACAAGCTTCGTACACACTCTCTTCAAATTTTTTTCTAGGAAATGTGTGACTTAGGACAGGCTGTTAAAATCTTCCATAGATAGGTCAGATTAATTCCTAGGATGATTGACTAACGGATGGAGCATTTTAATTCATAAATGGTAAAATTTTCCTAAATTCTTTATAATTTTTAAGTCTTAGATCACACAAAAATAAATATAACATGAAATGGTATCGACATATAAAGAGAATTATTATATTTTAATTGAATTTAAAACTTTACTGGTGTTACAAATAGAAAATTTGTCAGAATAATTCAAAAAAATGCGAATTTTACGTCTTTTTCATATGGGTTTTAGGAACTGTTATCCTCGTGCAATCATTATAAATTTTGTGCCAATAACATAACATTAGATACTCTTTCATTTTGTAAGTTTTAAAGTGATTGCATTTGGAATGCTCCGCCCTGATTAATTCAAGGATTTATTAAAAAAACATGGGAAAAATATGGAGTGTTCGAAGCCAGCGTGTGTGCGAAGCCTGAAAGCTTTCTCCTACTTTGCATAAATTTTCCTTAGTTGATCCATTACCGCTAAAAGTTCTACAAAAAATATCTTACATTTGTACATCCTTAAGGGGAACTGGGGTAGTAGTAAACAGGGGTAGTTGTAAACACTGTGAATTTTTTCATTAATTTTAAGACTCCAGAGGATAAAACAAGCATTCATAGATACAATGGAGATATATGTCCACAGATGAATTGGTCAATAAAATCCTAATATACTTTAAAAATAAAAATCATTTTCCTGAAAATGTTGATATTTCGATTATTTTTTGTCATTTGGATCTCCACCTGGAAATTAAAAACTGTGTAAAATAATCGAAATGTAACAATACCAGTTCTTTCCTACATCTTTTAGGATTATATTAATGCACTTACTAGAGAAATTGAGATTTTCATTATTTTAAAAGGAAATTAGTCAGAAAACAGAATTTGGGGCAGGGCGGAGCATTCTCATACATTGTCCGTACAAAAGTATGGTATATTTTTTCTTAAGTGATTTTTTTGGTTTTAGTATATAAAACCAAATGCAATCATTTTAAAACTTTTACCAAATGAAAGAGTATCTAATCTTATGATCTTAGCACAAAATTTATAATGATTGCACGAGGATAATAGTTCCTAAAAACTCTATGAAAAAGACGTAAAATTCGCAATTTTTTTAATTTTTCTGACAAATTTTCTATTTCTAACACCACTAATATATTAAATTCAATAAAAATATATTCTCTGTATATGTGGCTACCATTTCGTGTTATATTTATTTGTGTGGGATCTAAGACTTAAAAATTATAAAGAATTTAAGAAAAATATACCATTTTTAAATTAAAATGCTCGATCCGTTAGCTAATCATCCTAGATTTGGGGTAGATGTAAACAGGAAATTTCCCCGTAATTGTAGATGTCGCGAGTGTAGAATGAATGGAAAAATATTTTTCTTGGTATTGCATCTCATGGTGTGAAATTTTTCGTTGGCTGTGTTCAGTAAGAAGTCACATGATATCAAAATATGTGGAAAATCAATTGAAAAATGTCTTTGATTTGCATGCTTTTAGTTTTTTTTTTGCTATTTTAACTATTTTTGTAAAGTGTAGTGATTTTTTGAAAAATAAACAGTCTTATATATCTCTTAAATAATTAAAATAATTGAAGGTGGTACAAAGTTAATTTCAAAGGTGGGAAAAAGGTGTTTACATCCTCCCCAGAAAGTGTTTACTTCTACCCCAAGTATTTTGTGAAAAGAGAAAAATGCACAGTGACACAAATTTTATTTTTATGGAAAACCCAATTGTTTTCCAGCATCCGCATTACCCTCGATGAATAGCCTCTACCCAAGGGCAAAACATGAGCTAAGAAAGATTTTCCAAAAAATCACGGTGTCCTTGGAAAATCACCTCAAATTCGCATCCATCGAAAATGTTTACATGTGCCCCAGTCTCCCCTATAGTTTGTAATCATCCACAAGAATAGAATTTCTATCAATTCTGAATAATTAAAAAACATTGTTTTTCACAGAACATTCATACAGTGAGCGAAATTCAAATAGGGACGTATAAGTGTGTGTTGTGGGTGGTCTGTAAGTCGGATCGACCTAATATTTTTTTGTATAATATAGGCCTATCCAACAAGACTTTTTATGGTAGTGACACACGCGCAATTGCGTTCGTGCAAGAACGCCAGCCAAATATCAAATTTTTAGGTGATTTTTGAGTGAAATTCAAATAGGGACGATGCCGATTTTTTAAATAAAAGTGAAACAAATCAGATCAATGAGAATTATTTTAATATTGTGGACTTGATGTCTTATTCTTTAAGCCAGAAATAAGGTCTTTTAGCTACACTTAAGACCAATTCATGAAGAGTTTCTTGCTTAATTAGCGCCATGCGTTACTGATAGCGTTCTTGAGTTCATCTACGTTCCCCACGGTCGGATACTACTTAACTTCTGCGTTAAATTATCTTGCAATGATGCCTTACAGATTTTCAATATAATTTGGGCTAGGTAAATCATCTGACTAATACAAAATGTGTAGTTTTTTGTCCTGAAACCATTTCATTACAAGACTTTCTTCGTGAATTCCCGCATTATTCTGCTGGAATTTGATATTACGACTAGTTTAAACTTCGGAAAATGCCACCGGTGCATCTTCAAATAATATTCAACACTTTTCAGATATAATTTTAGTGGTGATTCAACGGTTTCGTGTATTTACATAAAATGACTAAAACGTCATATTAAAGCTCGTCTACCATTCACAGAAAAATATATCTCAATGGATAAAAATTGGAATAAACTTACTTTTTTCCGATCAAAAGAAGTTTAAACTGAATGAGTGAAATTGTTTTAAATATTATTGATATAACATACAGAGCAAAAACTTCGGTTGTGCAACTGTGATGACTTGGGCGGCTTTTTCACTTTAGAAAAAGACATAAATCTGTCGGGTGACCAATAGAATGATATCTCAAAAGTGTTGAATACCAATTGAAGATGCACTGGTACCATTTTCAGAAGTCTAAACTAGTGGTAATGCCATTTTCCAGCAGAATTATGAGGGAAATTCATGAAGAAAGTCTTTTAATGAAGTGGTTCCAGGTAAAAAACTGCAAATTTTGGTTTATTCAGTAATTTCTGCCTTCCTAAATCTCAATGAAAATCTATGAGGCATCATTGCAATATAAATTAATGCAAGAGTTAAGCAGTATCATACAGTAGTGACAGTGGAGGTCCTGATGCTCTCAGTAATGCTAATTAGGTAAGAAATTCTTCATGAATTGGTCTTAAATAGGGCTATAAGAAATTTTATTGGCACGAAGAATAAGATATAAAGTCCACAATATTAAAATAATTCTCATTGATCTGATTTGTTTCACTTTTATTTAAAAAATCGGCATCGTCCCTATTTGAATTTCACTCAAAAATCACCTAAAAATTTGATATTTGGCTGGTGTGCACGCACGAACGAAATTGCACGTGGGTCACTACCATAAAAAGTCTTGTTGGATAGGCCTATATTATACAAAAGAATATTAGGTCTATCCGACTTACAGACCACCCACAACACACACTTATAAGTACGTCCCTATTTGAATTTCGCTTACTGTATGCTGCTTTGGGTACTCAGAGTCCCAAAAGAGACGAAAGAGTTAAAGAATAATGTTTCAGAAAACGGAAAAAAACATCAAATTGGCGCAAAAATTGGTTTGGTGCCGCAGACTATGGGATAATTCCTAAATAACTATTTTTCAATCTAGAAATCTATATTTTTGAAAGTAATACATGCGTGGAACGACCGCACCTTCTTCTACCCTGGGAATATCAGACTAATTGGAATAATTCAACAAAATTGGTGATTACAATAGATGTGATTATGTAAGAGTCACTTAATTTGCGGTTTAACTTAAACAATTGGTTCGTAAAGTTCTTGGTCATCAAGTAATTACATTCACAGAGAAAGAAAATCTTCTTCTTAATATTCAATTAGTACAAAAGTTAGTCAGTTAATCCGTAAAATTGATTGCAAGTCATTAAGCAAAGTGAGTCAAATTTGCTAGTTAACAGAAAGTTGTAGACAATGGAACACACTTTTTTGGAATCTCTGATAAAGCTTCAAATTGCCCAAGAATCCCAAAAAGAAACTTACCCGGAATTTTGATCTTATCCCTGCCAATCACAAAGTTCATGTCAGACATGAAGTCCGTCTCCATGATCTTCCTGAAGCGCTCCTTGAGTGTGAAACATTGATCCTGCCACGAAGACTCCATTCTGCACTTCCAGTCACCTCTTAATTCCCACTGCAACTGACCACAATGCCACTCTCGAATAACAGACAACCTCAATTGAAATTCTTTCATGAGTTTTTATTTTATTATTTTTTACACGATTTTTTTTTTTGGACAGGTTTTCTCCCCACAAATCTTTTTTTCTCGTTTCTCTTATTTGTTTTTTAAATATACAATTACGCTTTTCTCTTCTACTAAAATCATCCCTGTTTCTCCCCACACAAATTGTCTTCTGTTTTTTTCTTTTTTTTAATTTCTTCCTCATCATTTTCTAAGTAGAGATTTTTTTTAATATGCTATTTTTCTTGTTAAGAATACTTGTTGTTTTTTTTACATAAAATTCTTACAGTTAGGTTTAAGAATCTTTTTTTAAAGATCTTTCTTTTCTGGTTGTCCGAGAGAGAGAGAAATGTGAAATAAAAAAAGGACTCTTTAATACAAACATAGCGAGATTATTCTAAAAAAAATGAATAAAATATAAAAAACAATGATCCTATGAGGAAGAAGTACAATGAAATGAAAATTTTATGGTACAAAAAATCTCGCTCACTTTTTTCCTTTTATTCACAAGAGATTTTTTTTTAGGACACTTTTGCTTTACTGAAACTTTTCTTTTAATGGTTTCTGTGGATAAAAAGAATTTCATCTTATGTAAATTCCAATTATAAACACTTTAGGCCACGCCCCCTTCATGAATTATGCTCAATCGAAGATCGTTATTTTTTAAATGATTTTTTTTAACATTGAGGAGAATTAATGCTTTCTGAGGAGCAGAATTTTTTCTATTTCAGAGATGCCTGTCTCGAAAACGAGTGCGCCCCTATTTATTTCCAAAATATTCCCGCTTTAATTGATTTCTGCACAATTAAATCCTAATCGAAGTTGGAAAGGGACTTTAAGTTTTTTTTCAGGTCTTCAAATACGTATTATAAATACGAAAAACAGAGGTAGAATACATTTGATTGGATTTTTTCGCATGCTGGAAAGTTATGCAAAATTTGTGCTCGAAGTTACGTAAGAAATATTTGACAATGCTTCGATTTTGATAATATTTTCCTTCATTTTCTCTTATAATTTGAATTCTGATTGACAAATTCTTTTCTTAGTTACTTGCACTATACAAATAAATAGTGTTTGAAATGGTTTCTTGTAAAGAATTTAAATTCAGTAACCGTTAAATAATGATAAGAGACCACTTTTCTCAAAAAATCTTCGCATTTCAGACGATTTCTGAGAAATGATGTCACGATGTTTGTCCGTCTGTCCGTCCGACTGTCGCAAACTCTAGAGGCCAAAAGGTAACAGATAGCGATTTGGGACTTAAGGGAGACCCCTCATATGTCGACTCAAGGATCGTTCACATGCCCCTTATATAACTCCATCCTTCCCCTTTGCCTCCAATACCATGTTTTTTCTTGGAATTGCTCGAAAACGCGTCGTGCATTTTTTTCACGTTATAGAGATTATCCAGGCGAACATTTTGTCATACGAAAATACCGTTGAATCATTACTAATAACGGGTTTTTAAGGTCAAAGGTTAAAAACACACTAGAGAGCGCATTTATCAAGCAAATGGGGTCATGTTTGTTCTCGTTGGAAAGGTCTTGGAACTTCCGATAAAATTAAGTTAGTTCCAATCGGTCCTAAATAAATTCTAAACTTAATTTTTATTCAAAATTCAAGGTGGATTTTAAGGTGTATTTTAGACAATATTTTTAGTAATTTATAAATCGGTTCAAATCGGTTAAGAACCGGTAAACAATAAATGGTGCGAAAGCACTTTTGAGATTAGGGTAAATTCAAAATTATTTTCAGACGCTTTAACTTTGACAGGACATTCAACACATTAAGTTCATATTTTTTTCTGAAGAGAATTACATAAATTTCCTCCTTGTCTCTTCATGAATGTTACTGTTTAGTGGAAATTCTTTATATATAATTTGAAAACTTCTTAAATACAAGAAAAATACGCGAGTGTAAAATGCTTCTATTGGAAACAAATTAATCCAAATGGAGACAAGGGAAAGTTTGTAATTGGAGACCAGTGTAAGTGAAACCGCGACGAAAGGCTTCCAAAAACCTTGTTGAGTTGCTCCTGAGTGCAGGATTTGTTCTTATTCCTGGTCTTTTTTCCTTTCCCATCCAAAACAATAAGAAAATCTCTCCAAAAAAATCATATTTCCGGGGTTTCCTGTTGAAGCATTTGCAGACACTTCATAAAAACCCTTTTTGTTCACGAAATAGGTAATTATTTCATTTGAAAACTTCACGTACCGTTAACAATAAAGATTAGCACTTAATTTAACTAAAATTAGCCAGAAATATGATATAAATGTTAAACAAAACAAATAAACAAGAGTCACCTCATTGTGTTTTTCATTGGAAAACATGGTCGATCAATGAAAAATTCGATGATGAAAAGGTACACTTTTAATTTTTGAGAAATTAACAAATAAAAATTTGTGAATATGAATGGATTTTCGCTTTATTTGGAGAAAAATTAACTAAATAATGAAACTGTGGTATAGAAGATATAAAAATATAGCAATTTAGTACTGTATTTATCATGAAAACAATGACGTTTCCATTTGGAGTAGCGTAAAATTTCCATTTAGAGCAGGTTTTGAATTAGCTTAATTTACCCTATAACACGAAAGTCACGAATTCGAGCACTTCGCAAAGTCTGGTACGCTTTGCCACCCCTTTACAATGTATCGTGAAAAATATCCGTTTCGACGCTTCGATCTTATGCACCAGACGGGACTAGAACTCACAACTGTGACACTCAGTCGAGTCAGAGGTCTCTCACCATCCAAGATTTGAACGGTCTTATTATTTGACAAAATTTTTTAAACAAATAATAAAATGGTGTAAATTTTCCGGTCATCAATCAAATACGCTTCAATAGGCTCCTGTTGGATGCTTATCCGGTTGACAAAAATGAAAATAAAACAAAACAGTAAGGATTTTCCCCAATGCCCATTTGACAGACAATAAATAATTTCTCTGTTACATGGAAATCCAATAATTTCACAAAGGGGAATCCTTTTCAAATAGCAATAAAAGATTTAACTAAAACACTTAAAAAAACATTATAGATAGTGTAATGTCCAGCGCACAATAACTTTTGTTTTGTAAATATGTTTTTGACATTTCAGTGAGAGCGAGTGCGACTTAGATCTAGTCATCTCTCTCACTCTCATAAGCAATTACGAAAACATATTTACAAAGAAAGTTTCCTATGAGACTGAGCGAGATGACTACATCTAGATTTCATTCACTCTCATTGAAGTGTCTAAAACAAGTTTACAAAACAAAAGTTAATGTGAGCATTAAGGGACATAAGACTACTCAATTTCCCTTTCTATTATTTTTTTATCCAAGTTTGTAAAATTTATTAATAATAATAACAATTTTCACAGCTTTGTAAAAATTGTTATCCTGTTGATAAACCGACCAGTCGCTGAGTTCGTCTGGAATTTGATTCCTTTAAAGTGTCTCGGCTAAAAAGCAAATGGTTTTCTCTTTGCAAAAATTATCGACAGATATTCGAAAAATTTAAACAGAATTTCGAAATTTTGTACGAAAACACAAGGTTACAAAAATTTACAAAATACCATAGTAGATATCTGGTAAAAGAGAAACTCAGTCGTTTTGAAAGGATTTAGCAATGACTCAAGAATACTATGAGCCTCATTTTGACTTTTTCCACACACTAGTCTGGTCACTACGAAATTCGAACAAGATATATCATAAGAAAAATGTCTTTTCTTAAGGCTTTTGAAAAAATAAAAAATAAATATTACTCTAAAAAATTATCAAAATTGTAAATCCAAAACGAATATTTATTATTTTTCGACTCTATACGTAGCAGCAGAAAAAATACAAATAACTTTGTGGCTCATTTATTTGATAAATTGCAATAAATAGCGATTTCAATATAGGTGGCGAAAAGTGGGGCACTGGCGAGAACTGGTGATTCCACCCTACACTGAGAAAAAAGGGGATGCGATTAACTTCTTTTCCTCATAACTTTAACACTTTTTGGGTGTAAAAATATATCAATATTATTTAATGTTAATTATACACCTTTTTAAGGGTAAAAATAACATGAAAAAGGGTAACTTTAACCCCCAATACACCTAAAAAGGGTAATATTTACACCGATTTCGGATCAATACTGCAGGGTAAAATAAACATTTCCGGAAAGTTATTTTAACTTTTTCGGATTTCTCTCAGTGTAGAGGCGTGGCTTCTTTTTCTCAAGCGGCATTCTTAGATTCTTTGTAAAGTTAAATGAAGAACAGCTCCATTATTAAATTCTGCTAAAAATAGTTAATATTGAAAATAAAAACAATCTTAACTTATTTGGCGATAATTCACGAAGGGGCGTGGCCTATTTTTCTTAGTGGGAGGAACTTTTTCTATTTCTCAAAAAAATATCCAGTAAAGTAAAATTATGCCATTATTGTTATTTCTTTTTTTCTCTAAAAATTTAGTACCTGTCTCTCAGAGCTCGGGATTGTCCATTTCTGCCTATCTGTATGTGTTCTTTTTCTTCTTCGGCGACAGAGATAGTGCCTTTAGATACTGCCCCTTTTCATTTCGTCTGCACTTCCCTTTGGCCTTGGTCGTGACCACCGATGATCTCAGACTGTAGGAATTGTACACGAGTTGAGTATCCAGTCGATTGAGCGCAATAACTGGCTGATAGAAATTTCTTCGGGTAAGACGACGTTCTTCCTCATCTTCCACCTTAATTTTCACCCTTTCCGGACTCGGACTCTTTCTCACATCCTCCTTATCTGACGAATTTGTCCCATTGATCTCTTCCGGATCGTCACTGATGAAGCAACTCTTTGCACTGAAACTCAACGTATCGGAATCTTTCGTGGCAGTTTTCCCATCTAAATCACTCAATCCCGACTGAAGACTCTCCGTGGACGATGACACTGTGAAAATTTCACTGTCTGGCGATTTGGCTTCCACCACATTTGTCCCCACGCATAAATCTTCACTCTTTACATTCACCACCGTTTCACTATTTGTGCTCTTTCTCACTCCTCGATTCTTCTTGCACTTTGGCCATCCTGTCCTATTGTTCTTCCTCTTCTTGGTATTCTTCAATTGACTCTCATTGCCAATTTGCTCCTTAACTATTCCCTCATCTTCTGCACTTTCTACCAAACTCATAAAATCCGGCAATGTATTGAGGGGCACAAAGAGTTTCTCATTTTCCAACACATTGACATCGACACTCTCAAAACTCTCATTGCCCGGATCACTCAGCAGCTCTTCAATTTCCCGATTTAACTGAGCCACATTGATATAGTCCCGTCGTTCCCTCTTTGGCGAGGCAGTCTTTGTTCTCTTCTTCTCCCTCTGCGTATCACTCTCATCGCTGCACCCACCATTCTTCTCCGACTCACTGGCACTCTCCTCCTTTTTCCGCTGCTGCACCAGACAACTCAGAATGGCCAGCGTAGATGCATGCCTACGCGGACTCTTGCGCGGATACTCAATGTCCAGCAATTGTCGGCGTTTCTTATTCATCGCCTTCGACAGCACTTCGCTGGATGAACTGCTGCCAGTGGCTTTGGAGGAGGGACAGGAGGACTTTTTCGGATCCTCCTTGGAGGAGTCTGTGGCGGAGGTTTTGGTGCATGTGGAGGTGGTTTTGGAATTGCTCACCATCAGGGAGCAACAATTGGGTGGCAGGGGAGGAAGAGGTCCCATTTCAAATGGCAGTTTCCGGTAAGCTGTAAAACACACATTCAATTTAACTATCTTTTGCAAAATATTGATTAATAAAATATTTATAAAAAAGCTAAAATTGCACATTTCATTGTCACTTTTATTTAATTTCCAGTTATATTCATTTTATGATTCATCGAAATAATTTTTTTATATTTTCCTCATTTTCCTATTCATATTCAACAGAATTAAATTATTCCTGATGGTCGAAAAAAATACATTGAAAATAATCATGATAGGGTAAGTGTTTCAAATTCCGGCCAGCTTGCAATTCCGGCCACCTTTTTTGTTTCTCGAATTTCCATGAACTTTTAGATTTTACGTACTCTAGAGATTATACAATGCAAAAGTATAACAAAAAAATGTAGCTTCGACAAACGAGATGACGTGAAAAAGATATTGGAAGAATTCCCAAAGGTCAAGGAACTATGAGAATGAAGGTGGCCGAAATAGGGCACCAAAGCTATGTCTATATTTTTATTCATTTTAAAATGTTTTAAGAATATCTTTAGAGTAAATAAAGACGATGAACTGTCTACAAGTTTCCAAGCAACACTCTTTCAGAATGAAGAATAAAAAAAATCAATTTGTATTTAAAATATTAATTCAATTCAATTCAATTTATTAATATTTCATAGGACAATCTGTCCTCTGTACAAATAAAAAATAATAATAATAACAATTACAAGAACAGCTCTCAGAAAATATTACATTTTAAACTTGAGACTTTGACGCTTGCATGCAACTATGCCGAAATTTGGCACACTTACCCTACACATCCTATATTTTGAAATAAAATATCTCTCTTTTACTGCCGACGACGTAAATAAAATACTATGACAATGATTTCAATTTAATTCTCTTTTGCAAAATATTGATTAATAAAATATATTTATAAAAAAAGCTAAAATTGCACATTTCATTGTCACTTTTATTTAATTTTCAGTTAATATATTTATTTTATGATTCATCGAAATAATTTTTTATATTTTCCTCATTTTTCTGTATTAATTTATTATTCATATTCAACAGAATTAAATTATTCCTGATGGTCAAAAAATACATTGAAAATAATCATGATAAAACTCTGATTATATTAAAAGACAAAATTCCAAATTTTCTGTAGGAGAGACCAGTGTAAAATTAGCCAATAGGGGAAGGTGTTGTACCTTCGTAATGTTGTAGCTTCGTAAAAGTTGATTTTTTTCCAAGTTACTAAATGAATTTCATCTATGGAAATAAGCTAGTCCTACATCTCACATTTCCTGACAAACTTGGAAGCCTAGGCCTTTTTTCCTGGGTCCAAAAGGCAAAAATAAAAAATGGCCCTAAAATCGTAATTCTGATGTGTAATATTTTATTCATATTTGCACACTGCAAGTGTCTTTTCGAAAAAGCAACTATTCCAAGTTATAGAGGGTTTATCAGGGTTAATATTTACCGTGAAAATCTTTTGTTTGAAGGGGGTCATTTTTGTGGGTGTAGGAAAATTCATAAAAATTACCACCCTTGCAGCTCAAGATAATTGAATTTTGCAGGTTCGTAAAAACATCTGTCAAAATTATTGACCACCGAATTTGAGAATTCCTCACTATTCTGATCCAAACTGTGCATGTCGCTCGGGATATTTGACTCATCAGAGATTCCACTGAATAAATTCACAAGAAAATTTTGGGATATTAAACAATTTTCACTAAAATCTCGAAAGAAAACACGCACTTCCCTATCAAAATGAGACTTCAGAGGATCCAAGTAGAGGAAAATCCAAGGACTTCCAGAAATTTGGTGAGGCAGAATTATGAACCCAATAAGTAAGACATTTTTTTGATATAATGATATAATTGATTCGGTTTGTGTGGCATTCAGTAAAAAATCATAAATCTTGGACTCCTTTTTTAGTACGAACCTGCAAAACCTTCCCCTAACTGAATTTTTTTCCTTGCTTATAATTGATAAAAAACGTATTTAAATTGATCTGATAAATATTTCAATGGATAGGACAGGAGTTAATTACTCTGAATAAAAAATAGTTTGCCCAATCTTCCTTCTAAGACAAATTATACCACCACACTATCTAATCCTATTGCCGGATAACTCTGCCCCGGTTTCCCTTATCTGAGTTTCAAGTAATTCTCGTTGGAAGAATTACTATTAAACACTTTGGTAATATTTCATTGTTTAATTTTTTTAACTTTAGGAGAGCTAAATAGCTTTACTGTCACGAAGATACTTAAGAAAAAACTCCAATATAATTTATTCACACGTTCAGCCTATTCTTCCGCATGAGGGCACTGTTATCTCCCACATGTGGCGCTGATTACTGTTTTTATTTTATTGCTCAAACTCAAAAAGAGGGTAGTTATATAATCCACTTTTTGCAACTTGTGACACGGCTAGAGGCTAAACGGTAAGATAAAGGTAGGATAAAGACTTCCGGTCTTTGACGACCCCACCTCCTTTTCTACTCCACCAAATCCATAAATTTTGGTTTATTTAGAAAATGGCTCCTACAATTGTTTTCATTTTCGAATATGTTTTGGACGTAGTCAACGCGAATATTTCATCCTTGACACCTATGTTCGAAAATCATTTCGATATCGAATTTTCGAAGGCCAAATTTTAGCCACTTTGCAGTGCCTGCTTTTTAACAGATTCGCTTATTAAAATTGCATTTTGCTGCGTCGGACTTTTTCGGTCATGAGTCGGTGTAGTACCCGTAATTGATATAATCTTTCTCAAATATTTTTCAAAAATATTTTTTTGTCGAAAGCTTGTAACACGGCTAGAAATCAAACGGTTCATTCTCGTACACTATTTTTTTTATTTGACCTTATGCGTTTTCCTCCAGCCCTCCAAAACCAAGATTTTTCTTTGATTTTCGGAAAATTCGTCCAAGCCTGTACTACTCCGATTAGAGAGCAGTTATAATCCCTTGATTTTTGACCCCCTACGGGATCGTATTTTGGTAGAATTTTGGAAATCTGAAGTTTCGAGCTTGTTGACGTCACACTGTTCGCCCGTCCGTTCAGTAGCTACCACGTTTAGAAGCCAAAGGATTAGAGATGGAAACTTGGTACTTTCAGGGAACAACCACCCCTCCACCCCTTCCCTACCCGCCGAACCCATGTTTTTTTCTTAATTTAGAAAACACGTAGTGTGATGTTTTCACTTTTGTAGGGGAAAGGCTCATAATTTTGTCCAGTTTCTTATTTTGGACACTTTGAGGATAAAATTTTACACTAAAAATAAATTGATTAAAATGAAATTATTCCAATATTTGATGAATAATAACATTCTATCTAAATATTTGTTCTTTTTGGAAGATTTTAACACTAAATACGTTAAATTTTGAATATAATTTGAGTTGAAATTGCTTTATTGTTGAAAATTCAGTGTGAGCAATTGCTTACGAGAAATATGACAGAACTTCGTGTTTACTTCAGTCTTATTTAGCTGTGATGAAGTACTAACAATGTATCTTCGCATTTTTTTTTGAGTAACATTATTGAATATTCATTGAATATTGTGTTGATTCACATTAATGGTGATTTGTATATTTGACCTGACGTGAGATTTGCCTTGTGCATTAGATTTTTCGTCTGAAAAATGGGAAATTTTTTAAGACATTCACCAGGAAGGTGATACTCCTTATTTTGGACAGTTGTTTTTCTCACGAAATTTCGTGAAGTTTTAGCTTTTGTGATGACTAGGTTGGACAAATGCCTGGAGAAACAAAGGAGCATCATCTCTACGAAAGAGATGTAGTGAGAAAAGCCTTGAAAGGCTCCAGGAAAGCTTAAGGAATGCGCTAATCCGCACGTACTTGGAGTACCGAAGTCAACTCACTTTAATCAATGATATGGAAAGTTTCCGGGCTTCTTGTGACATTCTACGTTTCCCTTACATGAACAGGAAGAGGACTTGGTAAGATTGGTTCTTGAAATGGAGAACAATGGGCATCCTGTTGAGGCGGATTAGCTGTCCAAATTTACAGCGGAGTTGTCCAAATTAATAACCAAGTTGTCCAAAATAAGACTCAAATTCACCTCAACATATCAATTCATTTTTAAACGTATTAAAACTAATTTTAGTAAAAATAAGACGATAAATAGCTTGCCAAGTTTCTAAACAACCCTTCTGAAAAGAGAGCAACAAAAAAAGTCAATTAGTATTGAAAATATGGCACTTCAAACTTGGAACATCGATACTTATAAGCAGACTGGTCAAAATTATGAGCCCTTACCCTACAATAATTTCATTTCAATTTGAAAGATAATAAATTTTGATGATCTAGTCATCATTTGGTAAGAATGCAATTTTAGATTACTTTTCAAAACTATTTTTTTGATTGGTTTTTTTTGTCAAGTTTTACGAGAGTTGTCCCCAACCCTAAATTACTTTGTCTGGAATTTCGCATTTTCTATGTACTTTTCTTCCCGTCCAAATAGAGATATCGTAAAGGAAAGGAACAACTTGAGAATTGATCCACTAACCTGTGCTTCCGTAGTACTCAAAGACCTTTTCGCGTCCTTCGTCCTGCCTTAGGAATGCATCGTACCACGGTTCAGTCGTTGGCACCCTTTCAAATGCGAATCTATGTCGCACAATTTCCTCCTTATTGATGATCCTGGTGAGATTGGGAATCACCGGAGTCTGTGGCTTAACATCCTCAATTTCAGCCATTGGCTCCACAGCATCCTGACCCAACAGCCTTGATGCTGTCGGTGAGAATTTCCCATAGTCAGAATTGTTGTCATCCAAATAGCTGTCAACGTGATTCTTCTTCCTCCGATTTGGCCTCAGTCCATTCGGTGGAGCATCCTTGGTGCGTCCCGGAGACTCTCCCATCTCATGGTTGAGCATCTCTATCTTACTGTCCAGATCAACGGAATCACTGTCTTCGGTGTCTGCCCTCGTTGTCGTTCGCGGAAACATAAAATTATCCGCTTCGTCACTCAGCACCGACAGTGCCGTCTTACGCCTCTTCCGGATCTTCGCCACGAGATTCGATAGCACCTTGGGCTTCGGTCGCCCCGGAAATCTATCGCGACCCGTGTGATTCTGCTTGGTATACGACATACTCTTGTCGATAACTTTGTAGAGTGGTGGCTTCCCTTTGCGCCTCTCTATCAAGCACTCCTCATCCTTGGGTTCTGTATAGTTGATCCGTTTGCACGTTTCACGCTTTGAGCGCAACGACGGACCATTGGATTCCCCCCTACCCTGCACAGTCTCACTCTTCACCCGTCCCCCAGCCACTTTGGTGCTGTCAATCAGGGAATCGTAGTAAGTGTCTTTCACATAATTCGCCTCTTTGGGCACTTTTGTGTCACGAACTGGGCGCCTTTTGCGTGTCATAGCGTCCACAATAATCCTTACACCTCGCCTGGCCAGAGTCTCGCGCTTTTTCCACACGTCCAAGAGCATCTCACCAACGACGGATCACTGCAATTACCAATTTTGCATTTCTTATCACCAAGATTCTGGAGTAAGGGCAAAAATGTATTGAAAAAAAAAACAAAACTGGAAAATTGTTAGCGGAGACACATACCAATGGATATCATATTTAATTCATTTTTTTTAATAAAACTCATCAGTGTTTTGTGTAAAAACAAGTGAAATGCAATGAAAAATGTCACTTATAATCTTCTGTTTCTAAAAACTTCTAAAAACCTAACTAAGAAATTGTTAGCGAGGACACATACCATTGGCAATCATAATTATCTTTTTTTATTTTTTTTTATAACCTCTTAGTGTTTATTTACTAAAAATTAAATTAAATCTGAAGGAGTAACTCTTTAGAAAAGCGTCTCTTTTATTTCTAGAAACTTGAATAAAGGCAGAAATATATTGATGAAATCATATTTAATTCATTTTTTTTATAAAACTTATCAGTGTTTTGTGTAAAAAAAAAGTGAAATGCAATGAAAAATGTCACTTATAATCTTCTGTTTCTAAAAACATCTAAAAACCGAACTAAGAAATTTTAAGCGAGGACACATACCAATGGCATTCATAATTATATTTATTTATTTTTTTTCTATAACCTTTAAGAGTTTATTTACTAAAAATTAAATTCAATCTGAAGGAGCAACTTTTTTTTTCTTTTTTTTGTTTCTTTTTTTCTTGTTTCTTTTTTTTCTAGAAAAAAAGTGTTTCTTTTTTTCTAGAAACTTGAATAAGGGCAGAAATATTTAGAAAAAATGTAATTTGAAAATTGTTAGCAGAGACACATTCTAATACCAAACGTACTTATCTCTTTTCTGTAAATTGTCACTTATTTTCAGCTTCATAGACTTAAATAAGGACAAAAGCGTACTGAAAAATCAAACTAATACTTAACTTTAAAAATTAAACTAATACTCAACTTTCTCTACATCCTCTCAGTATTTAGTCAGAAAAAATATAATCCAATTCGAAAGAATAGCTCTTTAAAACTCTTGGACTCTTCTGTTTATAGAAATTTGAATTATGGAAAAAATATAATTGAAAAAACAAACTTGAACATTATTAACCGAGACACATATCGGTGGCAAATTAAATCACTCGATTTTTTTAAATGCCTTTTTCTCTACAACCTCTCAGTATTTACTTAAAAAATGAAATCCCACCGAACGGGTAAATCTTGAAAAAAATTGTTAATTAACTTCTGTTTTTTTTTTAGAAACTTAAAAAGCACGGTTATTTTTATATGTTTTTCCGTATTTTTGGAAACTTCCCTTTCCGAAATGGTTCGTGTTTGTACAAAAAGTGACGCCTTGATCCAAATTATCTGTTCACAGATTAAGTTTATATAAAAGTGTCTCAGCTAAAAGGAACGTAACAATTTGCATAATCTTCCCATTCTTTCCGTACAGAAGTAGATCCTGAAAAATTCGAAAATCTATTTGAAGATCCAAAAAAGAGACTTTCTTACTTCTTATGTGACGGTCTTCACATTATTGTGAGGAAAAAAACAGAAAAACGACGTTTATTGTTTCTGTCCCATTATTTAATCACTCCATAATCACTGAGTAACTCTTTTGCCAGCTTTTTAGTGTGATATTTGATAAATTTTCCCCACCTTGTTCGAAAACTTAGTATGAAAATTCGAAATTGAATTTGAATTCTTCGAACTTCAACGACTTTTTGTGCAAATAGAGTTCCATTTACCTTTTATCCAAGACACTATTAGAGAATCAAAATCTACTTCTGTTTGGGCTCATTCATTGCTAAAGTATGAGTCTTCAATAGTGTCTTGGATAAAAGGTAAAGCGAGCACTATTTCCACAAAAAGTCGTTGATATTCGAAGCATTCAAACTCAATTTCGAATTTTCAAACAAGATTTTCGTACAAGGTGGGTTAACTTTATGAAATATCACACTTAGAAGCTGTTAAAAGAATCATTCAGTGATTATGAAGGGAATTACTATGAAGTGAGCCATATTGCTTTGAGTTTCCCCACAAGAAAGCAAAAGAAAAGATACATTTTAACTCTCGAAACACTTCGACATTCGAACAGAAAACACTTCGGTCACCATGCGGACGAAACGAGAAGTAAAAATGTTTTTTCTTTGACTTTCGAAACCGATCTTCGAATTATTAAACGTTAATTGTAGATAAGGACAAAATGTCATTGATTTTCGAAAACGAAAACTGAATTTCGAATATTCAAAGAAACTACATTTTCACGTTAAGTTCTGAGAATTTATGGAGTATTGCACTAAGAAGGCCAAAGGGAAGTTGCTCAATGATTTTATTTGATGAATTACAGTGAGACAAAAATAGAACGAACTACTTCATAGCAATTAATTTTCCTAATATGAGATTAATCAATATTGATTTGTGAGTACGGTAAATGAAGTAACATGGATATATTGAGACCCGATATGTTTAAAAATAAGGGCTAAATATTAGGACTGCAAATAGAAAGACTTTGAAGACTTCCCACTGTTCATTCTCGAATATTTGAAACCATTAGAAATTCTGATAAGAAATAAGGACCATGGAACTAATAAGAATTCCAAATAATCAAGTAGAATACGATGGTATGTGTCTCAGCTTATTGCAAAAATACTTGCTTCGAAAGATATTTTTTTTTACTCAATTTATTCTTAGTCAAATTCATAAGTCACTAGATAAATTTCATTCGTGACTAAGTCGAATGTATGAGGGCATCATAAATTTATTAATGGTCAATGTATGTTTCATTTCTCTGCTTGGATAAATTTACTCACCGCATGGTTCCTCTTCTTGCTCAATTAACTAAGGATTTTCTTTGTAGATTCTTCTAAAAAAAAACGCTGTTTATTGCTTCTGCTTTAAGTGCTGTGGCAGATTTCTGCGTAGTCCTAAAACAGAGAAAGAGAGAAAAATTGTAAATGTCGAAATTTCATTATATTGCAAAATGATTTAATTTACTATGAAAAAGGGGTATGTCAATATACGAAAATTTCCCAAATTTATATAAAAATAAAAGCCCAAATAAGCTTATGGTACCTGAGATTCTTTGCAGGCGACTAAGGAATGCATGCAATTCGGTATGCGTGGAAATTCGATTGTTAGTTGATTCGCATTCCGATTTACAAGGCACTCCTAGGTTACCTGTTAAGAATATCAGCTACAGTAATACGGGCTTCAGACCTAAGGCTTAGCCATAAGGCTTAACTTCTCTAGATTCTTATCAGTCGACAATTTTTGGATAATTTTGACTTAGAAATAGACTATTAACCTATTCCTTACCATGGTATTATACATCATACGCAAATTGAGTGATTTTAGATGATTTATTTCTGGGTAATTGCTATCCGAATTGCTGTCGGGAATAGATTTTTAGTAACTAGTCCTTCAATTACTTGGAAAAAATAGCCCGACAGTGATGAAAATACATTTTGTTATTATTTTCTTGCTTCGCGGAAGGTCATGCAAAATTTTTGCTCAAAATGGCGGATGGAAAATTCGACATTCGGTCGAATTTGTTAAAATTGGCCTTCATCCTCTTTCCTGATTTGAATTCTAGTTGCCAATTTGTTTTTTTTTTTTATAGTTACTCTATCTAAAGCAATAGAGTTTGTAATGAATTAATGCACAGAATTTAAAATCAGTGACCGTTAAAATATGTGTTTGATCATCTATTAATCTATGGGGAACTAATCCCAAAATATGAACATTCTATCTCAAGTATTACTGGTACATTGACTAAATGGTTTAAGTCCTCAACTTCACATGAAGTAATGCATATAAGGGCCTTCACAGACCTGAGAAAGAGCCGAGAGACGGCTTAGCGTAATTATATTCGATAGAATGGTTAAACTTCATTTCCATCATTTGCCATTAAGTCGTCTTTCGACTTAAGTTGTGTGTCTAGGGTGTAACGAACAAAAACAAGAGTGGAGGATAGTTTGAGTTACTGGATTTACCCTACAGTTACATACGACATCACATTCAGAGAATCATCACTGCCTGTAGTTGTCTCTCGACGAGATACACTACTTAAACGATTGATATGCTTCCATGTTCGTCTTGGTTACTACCAGAAGGAAGGCTTTCTTTTAGTTCGACAAAATCTGATGTAAAGATTTCCTTCTACAGAATGAGTCTGGCATGTAGTTGATTTGTTAAGTTATTTGGCAAATGTATCAAGATTTCAGCCTTACTCTTTGTTTTTTATTACCATGGAGAAGATGTTTTACTTCAAAAAGAACCTGGACACACTACTAAAGTCCAGTTATGGCTTATGAGTTAAAGAGAATAGTGTGAGTTTAGTGTGTTAGTTTAGTTTAGTGTCGTCTCCTGATTAGCTTAGTAAGTATGTCCAGCACCTTAGGGTAAGATGGAGTAATTTGGAATTATTCTAATTTGGAACTGCAAGATTTTCTAAAAAAAATAGATGGCAAAAAGAAAAAAACAACGAAGTACTCTGGAATGTAAATTCTTCTACTTCTTATTCTATTTGACCATCTAAAACAGTAAAAAAAATCTCAAAATTCCGAAATAGACATCATTCTGAATTACCCCATCTTATCAAGTGTGCTAAAGATAGACACACCTACAGCTACAACTTAAGCCGAGAAACGGCTTAACGTTATTGTAATCAACATAATGATTAGACTACATTCATATTAGTTTCCTAATAAGCTGTTTCTTGATTTAAGCTGTAAATCTGTCAAGAGCATTAGACATTTTTATACTGGAGAAGGGGCTCAAAATTATAAAAAGGAAAATTTACTGATTTTCCAAATCTAATTGATAATTTTGCCGTTAAAATAAAATCATAAATCAAAATTTTTCAAAGAAATCAATATCGTTAAACCTGAAATTGGAGGGCCGTGCCATTGACCGATCTGAAAAGACTCTCATGTAAGGGAAAGCGCGCTACCTTTGGACGACTCAAGCTTCGCACAATTCAATTTTTTCTCTATGTCCCTTATGGATTTCACCCATAACACTTTTCTGAAAATTTGAAACATTGAACTAGCAATTAAAATATAATGAGTCAAATTCATTTATAACATACTGAAAAAAAAATGATTTGTGCGAAGCATAAATCGTAGAAGGTAGCGCGCTTTCCCCTACTACGATTTTCTAATTGTATTGTGAGCCTTACAAAATTTGATTCAAAATTTAAGGACGTAAAGCAATAATAAACAAAAAATAGCACTATATTTCGCAGAGAATGAGACTATTGACAATTCTTCAAATATTTTATTATTATTTTTAATTGTAAAAAAAAATTACTTAATGAATTCACTTTAAATTTGTGTTTGATATAATTTCTTGCTAATTCTAAATGTCTTTTTTATTAACATGAGTTTCTATCGCTTTATTTTTTTAATGATCGCATAAATGTTTAGACAAAATCAACCTCAATGAATACCCCCCGGAAGATGTTTATATTATCCTGTCATCTTTCTCACTTCAAAACCGTTTCATTGCTGTTTTTGTTATCAAATTCTTCTGCTTTTTCGTCCACTCTATGCTACGTTTTCATTTTGCTGCGGCGACAAAAGAAAAACATTAGCACCAAAGTGTTTGCTACTCCACAGAATATCGCATTCAGGCCAGAATTAGCGAGAAAAAATCCCACTGAAGGCGTTAAACTCTGCGTCTTGCGACGTTTCTGGGAAGTTGGAGGGAAAAACTATTGATTAAATTGATATTTTCTATGCATTTATTTCTATGGGGAATTATTTCGTGGAAATGATAAACCCCTTGCGTTGCGCTTGGCAAAATCATCCAAATGGGAGAAATACCGACGCGAAACGCACGCAAATGCTTTGACGGAAAGAAATAAAAAGTTGTTGGAAATCTATGAGCGCTGTCCGGCGAACGAGCGCCCCAAAAAACGCCCGAAAAGTCGCTGAAATGGCCTTTTTTTCACCTCAAATGTTTGTATTTGTTTATGGATGTGCCTGTGTGTGTGTAAGTGAGAGGGAATGAGAGAACGCGAATGCCCCCCGAGGAGACAAGGAGGGAAATGTGAATGTGTCTCATTCGCACTTGCAGGAAAAATGCATTCTCTGCAATTGAACGACGCTACGTGGCGCTTCGATGTGTTTGTGTTTTTGAACGCCATCTCTCATTCCCCCTTTTGTGTTGTTGCGCGCCTTCACAGACGTACTGTGGTCTCTGTCGGAAACTCGGACATTTTTTTTCCTACTCTGTGTGCTCTCTATACAGAGATGCACCAATTTTTTTTTCGCCAAATGCTGCTTTTCTCGCCCATTGACCTGGAAAATGGGAAATTTGGACACGTAGACCGTGCCAATGGGAAACCGTGGGTGGCTTTTGGGGACAAAATTCACTCGTATAGCTGTGGCTTTTGACCCCAAGTGGGTGTTTTTCCTGGGAAGCCACTCAAACCCTCCCGCAAACCAATTTTCCCGGGGTTGGTTTTATCATCCAAAATGACCCCATATTGTTGCGCAAAATGCTTGAGGAGTCCACCAGTGTCGACTGGGTGTGTTTTTTCTGTCTCCCATTTTGTTTAGTCGCGAGTATCGAGGGAAAAAGTCTCCAAGCAAATTTCTCGTTCACTTGGAGTTCTCACACACACAATCAAAATCAAATAGCTCTTACGCGAATTTCAATGGCACTTTTCACCACCTTTCACCCACTTTTGCTGCTATACTGCACAATTAATCACCTCTTGGGATGCCAATGGATATCCTTGCACTACTTTGATTTATGATTCATGTGAATTTCCACGGAATTTTTCACAGAAACTTTTTCACGTACGAACAAGAAAAATGACAATCAATCGGCAGCCATCTTCACACACACACTGTCACTTCAACATTGTGAAGTTGGTTGAAGATTGTTTGACGTGCTATAAAATGAAAAATGGCGGGACTGTCATAAATTTTCAAATTTTAGAGTTGAAAAGATTTCCCTGGGGCCGTATTCTCCAGATGTGAGAGTTTGATTTTGTGGGAAAAGCCAACTCTCCGTGTGAAACTCACCTATTTGGTGAGTTCTCCGGGAAAACCGGGGAGAATTCTCGAGTGGTATTCTCGGTGAGAGTTTGATTAATTTACATAGAAAATAAGCAAATAAATTAAAATATCGCGTTTTTAAAGTTTTAAATGGTTTTTAAATGATTATTTGTCTTAACAAATTCAATTTCCGTATATTTATTTTAAATTTCAATGAAGTTTTTTTTCTTAATAAACTGTGCAGGAATTTCGAACTTTTTTCTTATTATCTCATTATTTTTCTAATTTTTTGAGTTTGATACCAATCATTTTCCAAATTGTTTATTATTTTAGTTTTATTTTGTTTCAGCTCTCGTGAATAAGAAAACAGTTGTAACCATTTAATGATTAGATCTTTGATTAACCTATTTATATTCTTAATAAATACGAAATTGAACAGATTTTTAGCAGTTTTCTTGGCCGTGAACTCTTTGAAACTCTTAATTTTTGTTTTAACTAAAACTGGAGAAAAAAGATCGCATAATTTATCAGGAAAAAGGTCTTTTTTAGTAAGTTGAAATTGTTAGATCTCAAGAGTTAACAAAACAAATATTTTAAAGAAGTATTTTTTTATTTTTTATATGTACGTGTTCCTCCTTAAATTAGGAAAAAATATATTGAGTGAGATTCTTTAAATTTGCATCTATATTATTCTCTTTTATTCGACATACAATCTAAGAAAAATTGTTACATCTCTATTGAAAAACAAATTACAATATTAGAAACTCTTTTCTTTAGGATAATAAAGTTTTTATTCGAGAAAATTCCTTCAAATACTCAATGGAAAATAGAAAATAAAACGGATAATGTCTAGAATTTTCCGAGAAAAACATATATCAATTTTGAATTTTACTCTTGAGTGATTGTAATGTATATCAGCATCTTATAAATTTCAAATTTTCAACGATCTTTCAATATTTCTCAAATTGACTATAGTTCTTATATATATTCTTATAGAGATAAAACCGAATTCTGAAATAATTCTGTAATAATTCTGTAATAATCGAAATATCAAAAAATTCTCAAACTGTCATTAAAATAGCGGAAGTTCGAAATGATTATCAAATATTGCGAAACTATCATGAATGTTTGTCGAGGTTCTCGTTACAAAAATACTCGTCAAATCCGAAAACAATACCTAATTAACCACTATGAAAACTTTCCTTGGCGAAAACTCGTAACCTTCATAACATTTAATATGCCTTGTCGATTGAAAATTGGTTTGAAAAATCACAAAAAAAATTAGTTTGAAAAATCACAAATTACTTTAAAAAAAGAAAAATTAAATGATAATTGGCTTTTTCTTACAAAAATCTCTGAAAATTCACTTTAGCATTATTTGACAATTTTTAGAAAATTTATACAAAACCACAAAATGAGAAAATCTTTATACGTATAAATACGTTTTTATAATTGAATTAGTATAAATGCAAAGGATTTTTTTTTAAGTTTTTTTTTTACTGTAGTAAAATATTAAAAAGAGAAATTTGGCAAAAATTCCGGTGCAGTCATTTAAGTGTTAAGAGAAGTCGCGATGAATAAATCAAAGCTTATAACAATGTTATTTAACCCTCTAACGGTGTTTTCTTTAATATCCCGTCAAATAATATCTGCAGATATCTTTAAGATTTCTGTAGAGAAAATCTACACCTCTACAGAATATCTGCAGATAAATTCTGTAGATATTCTTACGAATTTTATTTGGGCTTGGGACAAAATTCGTCAGAATATTTCGGCAGATTTATGACGAATCTCTGATGAATTTCTGTAGATATTCTGTAGATTTTTTCTACATTCCAGACTTTCCAGACAAGATGTGTCAGAAGAGATGGAAAAATTTTTCACTGAAGTTTGCAAAATTCTATAGAGTTATTCTTAGTGATATCACGGTGTTTATATAAAATAAAGAATTCTGCGACGCCGTGTTACAAGTACAGAAAAGTGAAGTGAAAACTTTAAACAGAGTGTCGACCAAAATTTCGTGTTTTTGTATCATTCGATTGGTGATTTTTAAGAAATTAGTATTTTTGCTCGCAGTTTTTTTACTTATCTAAAATGTGTACTCGGTAATGCTTGTTAAGCAGAGCATACAATTTTCTTTATAACTTCTACAGTTTCTTCATAAATCAACAATATTTTTGTGAAGTAATGGAGGTTATGCAGATTTTCTAGGGAGAAATTCTGCCGAGAATCTGCAGATTTTCTCTGAATGTACTAGAATATACCGTTAAAATTCAAAAAACCTCAGAGTAAAATCGGCAGGTAGAGCAATGATTTGACGGGATGCGAAAAAAAGTTCTAAAACAATGTTTTCTAGGATAATTATGACCCAATAAAGTCGAAAAACCCATCCATTCTTCATTACCTCTTTTAGTTTGGCCGCTAGGTGAGAAAATATAAAAATTTTTTGAAATTCTTTTTGCTTCTAAAATTCACATTTAGTTTTTTCAAATTTTTTAAATAAAATATACAAAGTAGAATGACATATATATCTTTCAGTAAAAAATAAATTTATTTTAGTCAGATAACTTTAAATCGCTATTTTTATGGAAATTGGAAATGAGTTTTTTTGCACAAATATTTTTTGTTGCTTTTCCCAGCAAAACTTCGATCTGCAATTCTGCACTTTTGAAATTTTAACGTTTCTTGTCATTCAATCGGATACTTCGTGTGGCTTCGGGATAGTCGTGCGACTTCGTGAGCATCGCGAATTTCTTTCGTGTTTTCTAACCATTTCCTTCCCCTTCGTATTTTCTATTATGGCTGATTTAATAATATTGTATTATAACATTATAATAATATTGTAAAAAAAGAGAGTATTCACGTAAAATTGTTGAACAAAAATTGAATTTTAAATAAATTGAAATACATATTTTTATGTAGTTAAAATAATGTTTAGAAACATTAGAAAGGGTAGAAGAAATGTAGAAATCATCTAAATACTCTAAAGAAATTCTGCCGATAATTTTAAAATTTTCTATAGAAATTCTGCAGAATTTTCATACAACGATCGGATCCACCTTAGAACAAAATTCTGCAGAAATTCTGCTGATTTTTCGGCAGTTAGTAATTCAAATCTGACGAATTTCTGCAGAATTTGCCGGGTGGGTTTCTCTGACCTGTCACACAAAACTGGGAATAGCAACAAAACGAAGAGTCAAAATGAGTTCAAACTTTCAAGAGATGTTTATAAGACTATTACCGAGGACACTATAGCACTTTTAAATAAATAAAACCTTTATTGTCGCTGTAAATGTGATTTTTGTGAAGATCGCCTGGAGGCGGTCTTACCCGTTAGAGGGTTAATTGTTTATTCATTCATTTAATTTATAATTACTTCAGTATTCAGTTTCTTTTGTGACCAAAACCAACGCGCGGAATGTCAAAAAACGATTTCCACAAAAAATTCCACACGAAAATCTCACCTGATTCTCTCCGATATTCGTGGATACGGAGCGATGATGGAAACTGAAACTGCCATGTCCGCCATTAAAATGTTTCTCGCG
The DNA here is from genome assembly GCF_024763615.1 of Phlebotomus papatasi. Taxonomy (NCBI): domain Eukaryota; kingdom Metazoa; phylum Arthropoda; class Insecta; order Diptera; family Psychodidae; genus Phlebotomus; species Phlebotomus papatasi. Next base: position 14,094,464 of record NC_077223.1, read on the forward strand.
TTTTTTTGTTTTTGAAGTAAGAATGCTATAACCGTTTTATAGTAAATTTTCTGATTTGAATTTTCCTTTATATCCATTGCAAAATCTTATTTTATCATACAACAGCTAAAAACTCCAAGGTTTTTATAAATATGTGATGATTCTTTCATGCAATGAGTCCCAAAAACGGCAAAAGAATTCTTCCGACTGCAAAGGGAGTTTGGTATCCTTCTACCAAATAATACTAGGAGTAGCTTGGAAATTTCTTTGATAATTCTGGAATATCTTTTTTGCTGATAAGAACATATTCTAAATAAAAAAGTTTTCTAATTCCTCAAGAAATTCTTACGACTTCGTCCTGATATTAGCGCCTCTAGTGGCTATCAATTGAACAATATTTCAGACAGCTTTGTCTCATGAAACCACAATGAAACATTACTTCCCTTCAGTGAAAACATACTCGAAACACCAATGAAACACATCTCCAACAAGAGAAACAGCAAAATGTTATTTTTAATTACAAATTATAATTAAACGCTTCCATCCAGCTTTCCAAAAATCACTACAGAGACTGTTAAATAATAAATGGGATCTTTTTCCACAATATATTAACAGAAAAAAGAAATATTATTTGCAAAAAGAAATACCGTCCAAAGTAAGCACAATTCACTGCATTTTGTCATCCGAATAATTTTCCTCTAAAAAATTTTGTCTCCTTTCCGCGCCCAGGATCTTTGTTGTCTTTTTGGTTCTTCCTGTCTTTTTTTTTATTTCTTCGAGGAAACAACAACAACATTGATGGTGTATATGTGGTAAAACTGAAGAAGGGGGGTGAAAAAAAGAGGCAAAATGGACTGAGAAAAATCCCCCGTGGTTTAAACTGTTGAAATCGATGATGGTGCAATCATCTCCTTCTCATTCCGCGACGCCTCAGCTGTCGCGGCTGGGGCCACGTTTTGGGGCAGCAGTGATTGTGCTTTTAATTGTCACTGTGTCTCCGGAACTCTCTGATAGCGCGGTTTACTATGTGTAAACGGCAAATATCTGTACTTTATCATGTGCTAAAATTAAAAGAAAAATAGACAATCATTAATGTGATTGCAATTGATGAGAAAAATAATCTTTTGAAGGACTTAAAAGATTAGATTAGGTGCCAGAATTTTATAGAAACTTGAAAAATTTTTCAAAAAATAGAAATATTTATGGCGTTTTCACATAAAGGAAGAAACAGATTTAGTACTAATATAGTACTAAGAAAAAATATATTGTCCAGTGTTCTAAAATCTAAAAACTCCATTATTTCCCACAAAATAAATTAAATTTTTGTCCTTTTTTGTTTTAGTGCATGTCTGTCTTTATTAGTTTTAGTACATATCTGTACTAAATTTAAACATTTATTTACTTAATAAAAAATGTTGAATTTTAGAACCAGAGGACCATTTAAATTAAATCTTGAAATACAGAAAATTTACAGAAAGAGTAAGAGGTAAAATTTCAATCGATTGAATTTCACTCAGTTGAAAAGGTGTGCCAGCGCCATTAAGATTTAAATTGAATTTTTAATGTCAAAATTGAACATTCCAAATTTTGAGTGATACAGTATAGGCTAATGATCGCTCAAAATTTGAAATTTATAATTTTGACATGAATATTGCAACTTAAATGGTAAAATTCTATTTATTTGAGAATAAGTTACATATTTTTTCTGTTTGAAAAGCTATTTTTAACACTTTGTTTCTATTTTCTAGACTTGTCAGTTTAGTATAAGCATGTGCTAAATATCTAGTTTTGCTTTAAGATTTTAAAGATTACTTTTCGAATCCAAAAATGCCGAGAAACACAAAATATTGATGCTTTTGCAATGAAAAAAATGAAAAGGAAAAATCTTTCTCCTGAAAATTTTTTTAGTACAGGACTGTCCACGGAGGCAGCCAAGATCCTGAAAGCCAAAATCCCGAATATTCAAAATCCTGAAAGTGATGAAATTATTTGGAGGATAATGTGTAGAATAATTTCCCAAGACACAGAAAATTTCCCTAGAGCAAGCGCGGGTGCAATCGTGGGAGTAGCTATGGTATTTTTAAGAATTCGGGATTTTGGTGTTCGGGTTTTTGGCTTTCGGGATTTTGATTTTCGGAATTTTTGGTCGGGATCCGACTGCTCTCATGTGCTTCTGCGTTAGTAATGTTTCTTTTCTTTGTGTTGGTTTCTGTCATGACTGTTTTCCTAAGTCCTCGTCGTGTTCTGAAACCATCAACAGTCGTGACAGGAACCAATACAAAGAAATGCCATGTCCTAAGTCATGTACTAAAAAATGTTCAAGAGAAAGATTTTCCCATATTTTTTTATTGAAATGGCACCATAATTCATTACCGGATGTATTTCAGATTTCAGTCTAAGATTTAGTATACATGAACGAAGCCAAATTCATAAATTTACACGGTAAGTTTGGGCAAATGGCAAAGTATATTATAAAGCTTTAAGATCAGTCAGTGGTTGGGCCTACTTTGGGACAAACTTAATACTCTTTTAACAGCGCATTTCCAGTCAAAATCTCGAAAGCCAAAATCCTGGAAGCCGAAATTCCGGAAGCTAAAATCCCATATGAATAAAAATTCTGAAAGTGACAGAATTCCGAAAAGCCAAATTTCATAAATCGCAAAATCTCGAAAGCCATAACTCCGAATGGCAAAATCCCGCAAAGGTCAAAATCCCAAAAGCTAAAATCCCGAATACTTAAATGTCATAGCTACACATACGATTACACTCGCCGTTGTTAGAGGCAAAGGGATTTTTTTTGTGTTCTCAGTTTTGATTTTCTGGATTTTGATTTTTTCAAATTTTGACCCATTCGAGATTTTAGACCTTTCCGGATTTTGGTGTTCTGAGTTTTGATTGTTGGGATTTTGTTATTTTGAAATTTTGACCCATTCAGGATTTTGACTATTCAGGATTTTGGCCCTATCCGGATTTTGGTGTTCTGAGTTTTGATTTTTAGGATTTTATTATTTTGAAATTTTGACCCATTCACGATTTTGGCCACTTCAGGATTTTGACTATTCAGGATTTTGGCCCTTTCCGAATTTTGGTGTTGAGTTTTCAGGATTTTGATTTTTTAAAATTTTGGTCCCTTCTCGAATTTTGTTTTTTGGGATTGTAGTTCCTTCCGGACTCTGACATTGAGGTTTTTCCGTTCGGGATTTTTGGCTTTTTTGGATTTTGGCTTTTCGGGATTGTGATCGATTCGGAATTTTGACTTTTCGAGATTTAAGTGTGAGGTATTTCGGCTTTCAGTATCTTGGCCGGCATCGAAATTGAATTAGCACACTATGTACTAAAGTTCTATTTTTTCATATCTAATATTTTATATTATATATTAAGATTTTTTAGGGAAATACTCAAAGTTTTTTTTTAAATAAAATCGTCCCTTTTGATTTTTTTTTGATAATCTTATTCCTTATCAAGAATTTATGTTCTAAACTTGGTTGTCTTATTATAAAATGTAATAATAAAACCGTAAATGTACAAAAAGCATCATTTTATTGTAAGAACGCGAATAGCTACTTATCTGCTTATTCAAACGATACGTAGCTTCGATACTAAAATTTGGCTTGTTTAAATTTATTTATTTTTTTAATTCGGATATGTGTACTAATATTTTTGTATTTACAAATATTTTTCAGCGTTATCCATTGGCATGCGTATCTATGATTTTTAAGAAAAACACTTAGCAATTAATTCGTAAAAAAATGCTGATCAAAATATTTAGTACATGCGTGTACTAAAAGTTAAACAATTGTCAATTTTTAGGCGAAAAACATCTAACGAAATCCAGGAAAAATATAATGCTGGTTTTTAAACGCAAATTGCCATTTACAATTTAATTAGATTGAGAAAAAAATACTATGATTAAGTAAAGTGTAAAAGCATTCAAACTTCTAAATCTTCAGGAAATGAGAAGAAAAATTAATTCATTCGGATAGACATTTATATCTTGTAATATCTCTATATTTTTCTTATCATTTTTTTTGTAATTATCTCCATTTTTTAGTACTACCGGTTTATTTGTTAGAGAAAAAATAAATTTTATAGCGAAAACCTGCGAATTTATGTTCAGTTTTTTTATGTCACAAGGTCCGAAGTCTTTGAATCGTGTTGGATATATAAATTTATATTTTTTAATCACCACCTGGCCTCAACGTTTAGCTTTTCACCAAAGAAAATCAATTTTAAGTCTTATCGATATTGATTTTCATAAGAAAAAAAAGAAAGAAAAGTTCTGTCTCAATTTAGTTAATTTCTGGGTCATTTGAGGGTCTCCGTGTAATCTCTAACCTTCTAAAGTCGATTTGATTATCACTGAACTGAGGTCACTGACCCTATTCTAGATCAAATTTCTAAGTGATGCCAGGGACTTACCTTAATCTGTCTCTTCATCGTTATGCAGAAGAGTGTGATGAAGTACATGACGAGAATTGGCCAGAACACTGGCACGTTGAACACCTCGAAGAAGGTACAAATGATGCCAATGACAGTGCTCTTGGCCACTGCATACCAAAATTTAAATTCCGGTAATCGCCGGATGAACGGACGAAATTCCTCTTTGGCATGTGTTGGCAATTCTGGTCCTTGATCATCTGCAAAGACAAACCCAGAAGGAGGATTTAATAAAGGGAGATCTCATCCCGGAAAGATGGTTAAAGGTCTTACCGTCTAAATCCAGCGCTGGATCAATTTTAGGCGTTAGAAATGCAATAAAGAGGTTGAGGTGGTAGATGCCCAAGGCATATGTGACAATGTACCATCCCTGCTTGGTGAAGACGCGCAGCAGAAAGAGGAAAATGAGGAAAACAGCACCGCCCCATCGGATTCTCGTGTGCGGAGTCAACCGGTCGAGTTGGAGTTGATAGAGCTGCCGGATGGAAGAAAAAAACCAATTAGCTGGGTGAATCATCACAATCGTACGATGCCCAAACTCACCTGAGATATTCTGATGAAGAATTGAGATACAATATTTCTACTGGGAGCCTCTCCTTCCATCATTTTGAACGCCTCCGGAGGACTCTTCCCTTGCCACAAAGCACTGACTAACCTAGTTGGGGGACTTGTTTTCACCACCCCAATATGTCACACAAACACCACCCGTCTATCCCCAAAACACGTGAAATTGCATCAACAGAATGTGAAGAAGGAGTTCCAATTGGAAAATGCACCAAATTCACTCTCCTTAACCCTCAAATTTAATTAAATTGAGAGGATTAAGTGAAATTTTCTCAAATACTCGGGTTTTTTTGACACTGAACACGTCACGAGTTTCCGGAATGAGGGCACTGTGATCGCAAAGAAGGAGATTCGATCAACCCAGCTGACCACTAACCATTCGGCAATTTATTTAAAATTCGCAGCCGTAGGCTTAATAAAAATTATTTTATGAATAATTAATATGTAAAATTGGAAACAAAAAATTATTATGATTATTAAATGTTCATAACCAATTGTAAGTAGACAAAAATTACGACTTTCAAATACCTGTCGGGATAGAATGTTTTTTTTGAAAAAAGTAGAAAATTACATATTTTACGTCTTTTTTTTAGACTAAGGAACTATTATTCTCTTGCAATCATTGTAAATTTTGTTCCAAAAACATAACATTGAATATTTTACATTTGGAAAATGTTTCAACATTGCATTTGGTTTTATACCCAAATTAAAAATTCACTTAAGTAAAAATGTAATCATTTTTTTTTGTACAAAAAATATATGAGAATTCTCCGCTCTGGGCTGGCTAGTCCGGCTAGGCTAGACCCCTTGATAAAAATCTTGATCCGATTTGCAATATAAAATTACATATTGAGCTCATTAAAAGTTTAAAAAATGTCTTTTCAAATATGTTTCTCAAGTTATCAGTCTGATCTCCATATTTTCCAAAAGCGAAAAAAAAAATTAAATCGTTCTTTAAGGCTTGTTTTTTTTTACACATAAATCTACGATTCATTAAATTTTTTTTGTTTTGTAATTTTTTTCATTTTTTACAAAAATTCAACGAAAGAAAATTTATTGAATATTTATATATATTAAGGCCATTCAGGAAAATCTTTACTGGCTTGTTATGATTACCTTTGTCAACCGGATAAGCAGTCAACAGGAGCTTTTTGATTGCTGCATTTATAATTTGTTTATAAAAATTTGGGAGAGAGTGTTCGGTATATGGCGGTGAGACTTTCGACTCAATTGTCATAGTTTCTGAGTTCGAGTCCCACCCGGCGCAAATGATTAAAGCACCTGAAGTCTGGAGAGACTTTTTAGGTGTGATTTCTTCTAATCACACCTTGAATCACACATATTTCACGATACATCCTAAACAGAATAAATAATTTGTAAAATATGAACACTCCCTTTCTCCCGAAAAAATCGTACGTTTGGAAAAATTCAGATTATGAAACGATTTATAGGAATTCTTTAGTTATTGATAAAAACCTTAAGTATGCTCATACATTAGAAATTTGCAGAACATTTAACATTACCCCTAAAAATTCCTTATTCTCCATAATTTTAATGAAAAAATAGCCTAGCTCGGATAAAATATTTTCTCAAACGTACATTTTTTGTGGAGACAGAGGGAGGAAAATATTATTTAAGTAGGGTGTGATTTAGTGCCAATTTGTAAGTCAAAATTCTTTATAACATTGAAATTTTAATGAAGAAGTTGCATTGACGAGGATCTTATGCGAAAATACTGAAATATTTTCCTAGAATTTCTATTAGATATTAGATAATCCATAGCTCTTACACAATCTCTGGCTGTGCTCGAAAATGTCGCTTAACTGAAATTTAAAGATCATTACTACGTTTTTAAAAGTTTTATTGTTAAAAAAAAAAACATTTCATGGCATTCTCTGGATGTCTCTGGATGTATGAAATGTTAGATAAAGAGATATATTTAGAATTAGTTATAGACACGTGTTGATATACAGTGGCGGCCAAAATAATAGAATCACTTTGCAAAGCATATATATATATATTTTTAACTTTTATATTTTTTCCCAAATTGTTGATATATTTCTGAAGTAGAAATCTTCAAATTATTAGAATCGTAGAATAAGGGTTGTTTTGGCCACTAGAGGTCTCTATTTTACACAGAATACGTCTACAGTGAAATTCAGTTGAGCCAAAAAAATTGGAAAACTGTCATTTATGGTTTCTAAATATGGCTTTATTTAAACTTATTCGATTTATAGACCACATTCTTTAATTTAAGTGGAAGTGGTCCTATCGTGCTGTTCAAACCAAATTTCTCTATTGATGTATTCTGTGAAAAATAGAGACCTCTTTCGGCCAAAACAATACTTATTTGACGTAAGGTAATTATTTAACATTTCCATATCAAAATTATTTCAACGAATTGGAATAAACAAAAATGCTAAAGGTAAAATAGTAGTCTTTGCGGAGCTGATTCTATTATTTTGGCCGCCACTGTATATAAAGAATTTTCACATGATTTCCTCATATTATTATTATTGTGTTAAAAAAATCCTGAAAAAAGAAATGGTTTTAATATTTTTACAATAAAGGTACATTTTTTTTTAAATTTACTACATGAAAAACTGTAATGCCTAATGATTAAGGTGTATTTAAAAAAATAATTTTAGAAATTAACTCCCAATAATAGGAGAAAGTCTTTAATTGACGATGTTACATGACGTGTTTAATCCCGGAACATGTTGTACCGTTGTACGTTGATTTTACAATTTTATGTTACTTTAACTTAACTCTTAGAAAGTAAATTTTATTATTGCTTGTTTAAACTGTTTCGAAAGAAAATAAGTTTTATGTTATTTATTTCAGTTTTAATACTATTATAAAGTGTATTAAAAAAATGAAATATTGATTTTAGATTAAATTACAATTTTAATATGGCAACAAAACAGAAGAAAAATTAATAATGTATGTTACATAGAATTTTTATTAATGCATTCCCATCCATACTTTTTTTTAAAATTAATTAGTAAAATATGTTTGGGTTTATTGGACTTTCTTTTAAAAGACCGTGTACAAAGCGATTATTAGAAAGTACTTCGAATGCCGTATGGAGTAAGGGATTTGTTTAGCCAGCTGGGTTAGTCGTTCACCGCTGAGTTGCCAGGCGGCGCTGTAGGTTGTGTGGCAAAAGGAAGCGTGCTCTCTGCTTAATAAACAGCTTTTTTTCGTGGCAAAAAAGTGAATAAATTGTGCAAAAATACTGCAAAATTGTCAATTGGCATCCCATTGAGACGTAGTGTGTGGTGTTTTGTGCCAGAGTGCGATATTTTGGCGTGAAAAAGTGTCCAAAGTTGCCGCTGTGACAACTGAGGGGCCCCCATTGTTTCAATGGCGTCTGACGATGAAATTGAGTCGTTCACCGGTAATGCACCTTTTCACTGCAATTTTCACTAGTTTTCCCCCCACTGGTCCCATCAGCACCACCGCCACATTCCACAGCACACACCACTGAGCATTTTCCGTGACCCCAATGGGCAGTTTTCTCGTGGTTTGTGTGGGAAAATTGGCCAAAGAAGGGTGTCCAAGATGGACGGTGAAGGGGAAGGCTCTGTCTTTTTTTTCAGGTGTACAAAAAGCAAAAGAAAAAAAACTCGCGAACGGTAATTGAGCGCAAAGAGAGGCAGAAAAAAAAGAAGCACAAGACAAAGCGGAAGAGAGTAAAGTGGGAAAAAGAGCCAGCGAGAGAATTGAGCTACTGAAGAAACTATCTTTTACCATATTTTTCCTTTTCAATTCTTATTTGGTTCTTCTTGCTTTGCAGCCGAAGACGCCGAACGGCAGGAGTTCGAGGGCGGAGGCGGCGGTGAGGCGTCCGGGGACTCCGATGAGGCTCTGGAAAAAGTGAGGAATGTAAGTTGCATTTTACTCTTGTTGCTTTAATTTGTTTTGTGGATTTTTCTTTGGGATTCCTGGTGCTTTTTTGGATTAGTTTATTTCTTGGAAGGCTCCTAAAGGTGTCTTTAGATTTAAAGGGATTTCTTAAACATCCAAAAATAGAGGATTAGAAATTCTAGGTATTTTTCTAATAAAATAAAGATACTGCTGAGGATTCCAAGAACTCTGAAAGGTAATCCATGTCCATTTTTTGATAAGACTGGAAATCTTAGAATTTATTTTAATTACGTAATTAGGTGAAATTGAAGAAAAACCAATTACGTCAAAATGCGAAAGAATAGTGTAAAGTTTTTGAATAATGAGTCAGCGTTCCTGGGTGTTTTTTTTTAAGATGAGGCTTTAAGCCGGGATAGGGAAAGCCGGGAAACTGAGATAAGTTGGAGAAAGAGAGGTTTCTGCAATATACTGCGCATTAATCGGTGTAATCTTTAAAGTTTAAGACGACCAATGCATTTTATTTAAAAAGAAAAAACATTAATACGTTAATACGAGGGATACGAGACCTAAAAAAAAAGCTGGAAATATATGGAGGCAGGAGACTATTTTTACGTGGGTGGATATTCAAAAGGAAAATAGGATGCGAAAAAGCCGAAAAATGCAAATCCTATTAAAATATTGCAAAATTGCAATGTATTTTCAAATTTTAATAAAATTTCTAGGAATGAAGATCTTGAAAAATTTTGAAAAATCATAATACATTAATGAAAAATAATATTTTTATTGGTTGTTTTTATGAAAAAGAAGAGTAGCCTTTATTGCAAATTAATTTTTTTTTGTCAAAAGCGGATTAAATTAAATTATGGAAATCTTAGTTAATAAGGGCTTAGAATTTTGGATAATGCCATGTTCCGTAGTATTGAATGTTTTTCTACATACCTTGATATTTGATTTAAGACAATTACAAATCTTAATCGGTGGCAGCCGAAATCAACAATTCCAGAAACCAAAATTCCGAAATCCAAAATCCCAAATGGTCAAAATCGTGAAACCGTCGAATTCGAGGTTTCAATATTTTGGACTCTCAGAATTTCGGCTTTCGAGATATTGTGCGAGACCCCTTTTAATATCTAATTTATATTTCCTAAAAAGGTTCACTGATCAAAATATCCTAGATTAGGACATCCCTATAGTTTGTAATCACCTATCAGAACTCTAACATTATCGATTTTAAATACTTATTAGAAAAAAATGTTGTTTTTTTTCGAACGTGTCCGTATTTTAGTTGAATGCTAAAAGCTTGGAAATCTTGAGATTTTCATATTTTATTATTAAAAAAAAATCCTATTTCCTATCATTTGTCCATTGAGCCCTAGTCCGTAGTTTACGAAAACCTGATTAATCTCTGACGGGGAGAATAATGTGTGGAATAATTTCTTAAAATACAGATTAAATTCCTTTAGTAAACTATGATACTTTTAAGAATTCAGAATTTTGACCGGGACCCATCCGTACTCGTTTCGGAGACGTGATTAAGCAAAATTTTTATTCTGTTTCAGTAATTTGTTCTTAGTTCGTCGTGTACAGAATGATTCAGTGATTCCGGTATTGTCCAATCTTAATTTTTATTTCGTATACATAACACGGCCTTAAGATTTAACGTTTAGCCATAAGGCAAATTCTGGAATTTCTAAATGGGTGAAATTTTTTAAATTTTTCGTATTAGTATGGATATAAGAGCAATTTAACCATATTAAAAAAAAAATAGTGAAATTGCTTACCCAACTAGCATTTTCTTCTCCATAATAATGTTAAAGAATTCTCAAAGTACGGCATATACAATCACAATTTTCTGAAATAATGCTTGTATATGTAGAACTTCTAAAATAGTCAGAGAGGCCCTTCTATGGTAAAAATAGCGCACTTTTAAAAAGCTCCAGTAGGGGAGACTGAGGCAAAATTTGTCAAAACGCATATTTAATTCTTTTACGAGCTCTGAGAAAACTTAAACGTTTTATAATGAGTAAATTCTTATAGCAAATTTACTGCTCTACAACATTACAGAAGACTATGTTCCTATATCTCGAAAGGAATGTAATTTTCGAATCATTTTCTAAAAGTCGATTTTGTAGAGATTCTCAAAGTTGTTTGGGTAAATTTTGTCAGTCTTCGGATAATTTGTGATGTTTTACTCTCGCAAACATTAAAAATATCAAATAGACATATTTTTATAGGAAATTTATTCCTCTACAACTTTGTCGAAGATAATTTTTCTCTATCTTAACGAGAAATGTGCTTAAATTGAGCCAATCATTATTGATATTTTCTGTAAACCAAATATTTCAAAAATAGGGCTCAAAATTTCATTATTTTTTACTTTACATTATCCTTCCTCGAATCCCTTGAAACTTTCTAAGTTTAAGAAGGTTCATGAAAGCTATCTAATAAAAATTTCAAGCCTAAGTCTCTTTTATTTTAGAAAATAGTGAATATTGAAATTTTCGTTTTGACAAATTTTGCCCCAGTCTCCCCTATGCATAGAAACCTAAAATATCACAGAGAACTTTTTGGTGTAGAGCAATTCACTGCCCATTTTACAGTTTAGTCAGAAAAAAGTCCTGAATATGAAGCACGAAAAAATGTGCGAAGGTTGCCTAGATTCCCCTAGAACCACAATTTTCTGATATAATGAGACCGCGAAATTCTCTGAACTTGCGAAAATCCATATTGTCCCTGTGTAAGTGTAAACTGAACGCGTCTCTTTCCCATATATAAATATCTCATCGATATATGAAGAAATACTTCCGAATTTTGTCTCGACTGAATTTTACGCTTATTTGTAAATTCTTAAGTATGTTACGGGAATGTTACGAACATTCTACAGAACTTAAGAGGAAAAATCCCATTAAAAAAACTTAAGGGGAAGTTGTTGACATTTTCTAAGAGATTCACCAGTGAGGTAATAGTCCTTATTTTGGACAGGTGTTTTTTCCTCGAAATTTAGGAAAGTTTAAGCTTTAAGCATTTGTGATAACCAGGTTGTATAAATGCCTGAAGAAACAAAGAAGCATCATATTTACGAACGAGATGTAGGGGGAGGCTTTTATGTTTCGCACATACGCTACCATCGGACACTTCGAATTTCTCCGGTATTACGTTATAACTTTCACTGATGGCTATATATTTTAGTAGCTAGTCTTAAATCACACCTTTCCTGAAAAAATTGGGAGTCTAATCTTTTTCCCCTAGTTTTAGGAAACAAAAATTAAAAACAGGTCCAAAACTGTAATTTTGCTGTGCAATATTTCATACGATTGTGCAGAATTAATATCACTTTTCTGAAAAACTACTATCACAGAGGGTAGAAGGGTTATTAGGAATCAGATTTAAGTAAAAATCTTTTAGGCTGAACAGGCACTTTTTGTGGGTGGAACAAAATTCACAAACTTGACTCAGATTCATCGATCGCACATAGAAGACATGGCTTCTCTCACATTTTCCAAGAAACTTCATTTTAGATGCGATCCCTCATATTCACATCTATTGTAATCTACCGATTTGATCCACCACTAAAAAGGAAAACTTAAAAATCGTAAAGTTGATAAACAAGAAGTAATTTGACTCAAATAGGCTGCAGTTAAGTAATTATTAAACAATTTTGCATTTCTTTGATATAAAAATATTTTTCAAGCTTGCATAAACTGAATGTGCAATGAAAGAATCACATCTGCAATAAGCTCATACAGTTTACAACTGCTTTTTGACAATCTTTGACATAACCTCACTATATTGTGTTGTTTTGCATGACAAAGAAAAGAAATTGTCCGTAAGAAGATGTTTTGTGAAAATTTTAGCTTGTTCACCTGCTGAAGCTCAATATCTGTGCTAAATCCCGATTCCTGCAGCTGCAGGAACAGAGAAATCTTCAATGATGCGCATTCAAACTTTTTTGTGCATATCCGGCTCCGTGGAGGAATGGTGGAATCTTGTGTGGTCTTCTCGCTTGCAGAGTTTTAGTCAATTTTTAGCTTTAAAAACTTATTGATTCGTGTAAATTTAGTGATATTTGGACTTTTCAAGAAAGTATTCATCAGATTTAACCGTTTCCGGAGTGAAATTCTCGTAGAATCAAGCAAAAAAATGGTTTTTAATGTCAATAAAACATCTCTCAGAAAAGTTCCAAAAAAGTGATATTAAAATGATTTATTCCTTATAAAAATGGTTTAATCAAGTAGATTAGAGTTCCCTTTAAACAATGATGTGCAACTTTTAGTGTCCGGTGCAAAATTTACGGTGAAAATGGGGTGTTCAATGATGGCGTGAATCGTGTGCGATAATAGAAACTTGATTCATCTATCGGACAAATCGCCATTAAATTTTCATTTTCCTCTGGAGGAAAATCTAAGGATTTCCTGGGATTTTGTTTGGTGGGATTATGAACCTTATAAGTAAGACATTTTTTTGGCATAGTTGGAGAATCCATACGGTTTGCATGGTAGTCAGAAAAAATCACTGAACTTGAACATCATTTTTGTGTGCGAAAGTTCAAAGCCTCCCCCTAGTGAGAAAAGCCTTGAAAGGCTCCCGGAAAGGCCAGGGAATGCGCGAATCCGCACGTACTTGGAGTACCGAAGTCAACTCACTTTAATGAATGATATGGAAAGTTTCCGGGCTTTTTGTGACATTCTACGTTTCCCTTACATAAATAGGAAACAAACAGAAAATAGAGAAAAAATGAGGATTTTTCGAAATAAACCAGGATATAGGATTTTGGTGAGGAAGCAGGGGGTGTTGGGAGGAAGAAGAGAACACATATCTAGCGGTGATGATTACTTTGGGGGAGGGGGGGGTTACGGAACATCGGAAGTTGATATCTCTTAATATTTGTGCGTCATGTTGTGCGACAAGTTGAAAGAAAAGCTGCCCTTTCTTTGGGTTTGAGCAGTAAAATGAATGTTGAAATTTTTGTTTAATAATTGGATTAAAAAATGAATTTTAATTTGGATCCTAAGAAAAATGAAGTCATTAGCTAAGGTAAAGTGACCTCAAGTCGAGCGGTTCCTCAATTCGACCGGTAGAGTTATTTATTCAATTTATTCCATAAATAAATACGAATCAGTGGCAATTTTATAGAAATTTACCAACAAACATTCAAATATTGACCCCCGGTCGTGTCGAGGGACCGGTCGACTCGGGGGCACTTTACCTTATTTACAATTTAACCATTTTAACGTAAAAAAAGTGGAATAATGACAGCACACAATAAATTTTGTTTGGAATTATGTTTCCAAAATTTCCCATGGAAATGAGCAAGATGTCTAGATTTGGATCTCACTTATGCCTGGCGCACAATAACTTTTATTTTGTAAACATATTTTTGACATTTCAATGAGAGTGAGTGAGAACTAGATCTAGTCGTCTCGGTCACTCTTATAAGACATTTTGAAAACATGTTTAAAAATAAAAGTTATTGTGCGCTTTGCATAATGCCCAACGCACAATAACTTTTGTTTTGTAAACACGTTTTTGACATTTCAATGAGAGTGAATGAAATCTCGATCTAGTCATTTCGCTCACTCACATAGGCAACTTTGAAAATATGTTTACAAACAAAAGTTATTGTGCGCTGAGCATAATGCCCAACGCACAATCACTTTTGTTTTGTAAACATGTTTTTGACATTTCAGTGAGAGTGAATGAAATCTAGATCTAGTCATCTCGCTCTCTCTGATAGAAAATTTTGAAAACATGCTTACAAACAAAAGTTATTGTGCGTTGGGCATAATGCCCAGCGCACAATAAATATTGTTTGTAAACATGTTTTTAAAATTTCCTACGAGAGTGAGCGAGATGACTTGATTTAGATCTCTTTCAGTCTTGCTGAAAAGTCAAAAACATATTTACAAAACAAAAGTTATTGTGCTTTGGTTATAACTGAGGCAAAAATATTTCGTCGAAAAATTTAGTAGGCTCGGTGAAAAAAAATTCTACAGAAAAGCATTTTATTTGAAGTTACTCGGGATGTACTTCTGAATTTTCCATAAATATTCTTCACTTTTGCCAGGACGATGACGATGACTACGAACCGGAGGACGGAAGGAAGAAGAAGAAGGGGAAGAAGCGAAAGTTGAAGAATGAGCGTGGGAAGAAGAAGAAAAAGAAGAAGAAGAATGATAGTGCAGATGAAAGTGATTATCAGCATGAGGAGGCTGCAGCCGGAGATTCGGACTATTCGACACCAAAGCGTGGTCGGAAGAAGCGTGAAAGTGAGAAGCGTCATGCGACAAATCCACCATCGAATTCGGGAGCTTCGGGATCAGGAGGAATGCCGACGGTGGAGGAAGTTTGTGAATCCTTTGACATCACGGACATTCCTATTGAGTACACCGAAGCGGATTTCCAGAATCTTGTGACTTACAAGATGTTCCAGATGCACGTGAGACCGATTCTGCAGAAGGAAAACCCAAGGGTGCCCATGTCGAAGCTGATGATGCTTGTTGGGGCAAAATGGAGGGAATTCACGGAACTCAATCCGAATTTGCAGAGTGAGGAGGGGAGAGAAGAGGAGGAACCAGCACCACCATCACCAGAGTATCAGCCCAAGCCGAGTCGTAGTCGGGCTAAGGCTGAGAAGGCGGAAGAGTATGTGGGTGAGGAGGATGAGGAAGAAGATGAGGAGGAGCAGAAGGTGAAGAAGAAACGTGGAAGATCGGGTAACAGTAAGAAGGGGAAGAAATCTTCGGGGAAGGTGCCGACGTTGAAGATTAAATTTGGCAAGAGACGCCATGGGAGTTCCGATGATGAGGCTGATGGAGGATCAGGAGGTTCTGAGAGGGATTCTGATGTGGAATTTGAGAAGATGCTGCAGAAGTCAGAGGAACAGAGTCCGAAGCGTGTGGAGAAGGCTGAAGAGGGAGGATCTGCTGAACCACCTGTTCCGGCTGTCCGGAAGAAGGCTAAAACGAAGATTGGGAATAAGTCCAAGAGGAAGGGCAAGAAGACTACCAATCGTTTTCCGGATGGCGAAGAGGGAGAGCAGGAGCATCAGGATTACTGTGAAGTTTGTCAGCAGGGCGGAGAAATTATTCTCTGTGACACTTGCCCACGAGCCTACCATCTGGTCTGTCTGGATCCGGAACTTGAGGAGGCGCCCGAGGGCAAGTGGTCGTGTCCCCACTGTGAGGCTGATGGACCCGTGGAGCAGGATGAGGATGAACATCAGGAGTTCTGCAGAGTGTGCAAAGATGGTGGAGAACTTCTCTGCTGCGATTCGTGCCCATCGGCCTATCACACTTTCTGTCTCAATCCGCCCCTGTCGGAGATTCCCGATGGCGATTGGAAGTGTCCCAGATGCAGTTGCCCACCGCTCAATGGGAAAGTGGCTAAGATACTCACGTGGCGCTGGACTGAAGAAGAAGCTCCGTCGTCAGAGCCAAGTACTTCCAAGAAGTCACGCAGTGTGAGACGCCGGGAGTACTTTGTCAAGTGGCACGAGAGGAGTTACTGGCATTGTGACTGGGTGTCGGAGCTCCAGCTGGATGTCTATCATCCTCTCATGTTCAGGTAGGCACATTTTCAAATGTTTCTTTTTTCAGTCATTTTTTTCACGAGAAACAATTCGGAGAAGGCTCTCAGGGTTATGAAATACGGGAAAAAATATGAAGTGTTCGAAGCTAGGGTCTGTGCGAAGTCTGAAAGCCTTCCCCTATTTGAAAAATGATCAGAATTAACCAAACACTCCAGCAAAAAAGATCTAAAAGAAATTGACAAAGTTATCGCAATTAAAAGGAAAAATACATAATTTTAAAAATGATTTAAAAATTAGGAAAATAATTTTCTTAAAATCTAGGAAGTCTTTGCTTTAATCTAAATTTTTATTTTTTTCATCTAAATTTTTATTTATTTTTTATTATTTTTATTACTAAAATTTTTATATTTATGATTTTTTAGTTTTTTAGATATTTAACCAAAAATTAGCATAATAAACTTCCTTAAATATTTAAAGATATTTGAAATAATTTTAAAATTGAATCAAAATTATCAATCGTATAAGTAATATATGATTCAATTGATTTTTTTTTAAACAAAATGTCCCTTAGAAATTAGTATACAAAGTGTATAAGAATTTTACAACGTTTTTATCACAGTAGTGTTTCAAAAGTCATATCATAGTATCATATCATAGTAGTGCTTCAAAAGTCTTGTAAAATAGGACCCAATTTCTCTTAGACAATTGTAGATGTAAATTGTTTACCGCTGAGTAATCTCTTCAGGATGAGAAGCAAGTAAAAGTCGCTGGGAGCCAGTTCTGGTGAATACACTGGCTTAAAGACCCGTTCAAATTTAATTTCGACCAATTGATGAATGAACAAACACATTATCGTTATAATAGAGAATTTTCTTCTTCAAATGCATTTGGTTTTCTGTGATTTCAATTTTTAATACTAATTTTTTTGGTCTACTGAAATGAAAAGTGACAATTACTGGGATTAAAATACTGCGCTAATCCTAAATTTTGGGATTCCGAAATCTAGAACTTGAGGATTCCACCAAAAAAACGCGGGATCATCGGTTTTCCAGGTTCCCAAGATCTTCGGAATACCAGGATTTTCGAAATCGCAGAATTTTTGAGGAAGTTGGTTTTTTGGGCTGTCGGAATTTTTAGAATCTCTGTGGAAGTCTTTGAATATTCGGAATCCGGGATTTTCAGGATCCCGGGATTTTTTGGATCCTGTAATATTTAAAATCTCGGGAAATTGGGAGTCCCAGGATTTTCGGAATCGCGGGATTTTTGGGAAAGCTGGATTTTTTTGGCTCGAGATTTTCAGACTCCCTGGAAGTCTTGAAATACTCGGAATTACGGTATTTTCAGGCTCCCGATTTTTTTTGGATTCTTGTATATTTAAGATATTGGGAAATTGGGCGTCTCACGTTTTTCGGAATCGCGGGATTTTTTGGAAAACTGGATTTTGGGCTCGGGATTTTCAAAATCCTGGAATGTTTTGGAGTATTCGGAATTCCGGTATTTTCAGGAACCTGGAGTTTTCGAGATCCTAAAATATGTAAGATCTCGGGAAATTCGGCTTCCTAGGATAGGTAGGGGTCCTAAGATCTTCGGAATCCCAGGATTTTCCAAATCGCGGGATTTTTGGGAAAGCTGGAATTTTAGGTTCTCGGTATTTTCAGAACTCCTGGAGGTCGTGGAATATTCGGAATTCCGTAATTTCCAAGATCCCGGGATTTTCGGAATCCTGGAGTTTTTAAGATCTCGGGAAATTTGGGATCCTCGGATAGGTGGGATTCCAAGATATTCGGAATCCCGGGATTTTTGGGAAAGCTGGAATTTTAGGGTCTTGGGATTTTCAGAATTCCGCAATTTTCAAAATCACACGATTTTTTGGTTCTTAGAATATTTAAAATCCTAGGAAATTCGGAATTCTGGGATACTAGGGATTCCAGGATTTTAGGGGTCATTTTGGTGTTTGTATGGCTACAACGAAACTTCGAAATGTAAAATCAAATGAAATACTCAGACCAAAAAGGGCCTATACACAGTAAAAAAAAATATTTAGAAAAATTGTGCGTAGGATAAGATCAAAATGGGGTAATTTGGCATCATGTCTATTTTGGAATCTTGAGATTTTCTCACTGTTTCAAATGGTCAAAGATAAAAAGAAAACTACGGAGAAGTACAAGAATTTACATTCGAGAGTACTTCTTCGTTGTCTTTTTATTCATTTATCATCTAAAACTGTTAGAAAATGTCAAAGTTTAAAATTAGACATTATTCCAAATTACTCCATCTTTTGCATTTCACTATTTAAATAGCCCTCTCTTGGTTGGAGCGACACAAATCTGAATAATCTTAGTGGTCAGTTCAGAATCTGGATAATACTTTTCTAGCTTTCGATTTGATCTAAAACAGAATACAAATCTCAAAATTTTCTCCTTTTAAAACAATCTCAGATTGGTTTAAAAGGTTCAAATTGGTGCATGAGAATCCAAGCACTTAGGATTATTCCAGATTTTTTTGATCCATTGAGTATTTTAATTGTTTTGAACTGGAAGTCTAGCTTAGTTTTTAGATAGCGAGGAATCCTCAAAACAAAACTGAGTGAAGGTTGCAATTTTTTCCTCTCTACCCTCTCAAACGATTTTCGGGATTGTAATAAAGATTATGAAGATTGGGTGTCACTCACTCTGATTTAATTTCATGCATATTCGACTGAAATAACCTCAATCTTGATAGAGATTTCTAGGCCTCTGTTTAAACTTTGACCTTGAAAACCCCTTACAAGAAGTTATTCAAGGTCATTTTTGTGTAAGAACAGCCCCGAGCTTGAATCATTTTGAATTGCAGATACTATACGCGCAAGTATGACATGGAGGAGCCACCGAAGTTAGAAGAAATGCTTGATGAGTCTGACACGAGGTACAAGAGGATTCTGAAGCATAAAGGTGGCAAGGAAGACGATGACGATCTCAATCTGGAAGAGCGTTACTACAAGTACGGCGTGAAGCCGGAATGGTTGATTGTCCACCGAGTGATCAACCATCGAACTATGCGCGATGGCAGAACGCTGTATTTAGTAAAGTGGCGTGATTTGGCGTACGACCAGACGACCTGGGAGGAAGAGACTGAGGATATTCCCGGGTTGAAGCAGGCCGTTGAGTACTACATGGATTTGAGGATGGCTTGCACTCAGGATTCTTCGGTTAAGCGAAAGGGCAAGAAGGGTCGCAAGAGTAGGACAAAGGAGTTGGAAGATGAAGATAAATTCATCCCACGAAGATATACTCCGCCTCCGGATAAGCCAATTTCGGACCTCAAGAAGAAATACGATGTTCAGCCTCAGTATATTTCGGATACGGGCATGCAATTGCATTCGTATCAGTTGGAGGGAATTAATTGGTTGAGATACAGCTGGGGACAGGGTATTGATACCATTTTGGCAGATGAAATGGGTCTGGGGAAGACCATTCAGACAGCAACATTTCTGTATTCACTGTACAAGGAGGGCCACTGCAAAGGACCATTCCTTGTGGCTGTTCCGTTGTCCACGATTATCAACTGGGAGCGAGAGTTTGAATTGTGGGCTCCGGATTTCTACTGCATCACCTATGTGGGAGATAAGGATTCCCGGGCAGTGATTAGAGAGAATGAACTTTCATTTGAGGAGGGAGCTGTTAGATCTGGACGTCCGTCGAAATTCAAAGCAGCTAGCATGAAATTTAACGTTTTGCTCACGAGTTATGAATTGATTTCAATTGATGCTGCTTGCTTGGGGAGTATCGATTGGGCTGTTCTGGTCGTCGATGAAGCTCACAGGTTGAAGAGCAATCAGAGTAAATTCTTCAGAATTCTGGCCAACTACAACATTGCCTACAAACTTCTGCTGACTGGAACTCCGTTGCAGAATAATTTGGAAGAATTGTTCCATCTGCTGAACTTCCTGTCAAAGGACAAATTCAACGATTTGGCTGCTTTCCAGAGTGAATTTGCCGATGTTTCCAAGGAGGAACAGGTTAGTCAGAATGAATTTAAAAAATTGTATTACAGGATTCAAGATTTATTTTTATGTGGATTACTTTCAAATATTAATTTTCTTAAAGAATTTTATTAGCAACTTATTTAAAAATTAAAATAGTTTGAATATAAAAGCTAGTGATAAGCCTAGATCAGCTTATTGTAGGTGCGATTCTTAACGCGAGCAAACTTGAATTGTATGTAAAATCGATTTGGAACTAAAGATGATAGGTATTATACAGCAATTTGGAATCAAATTACTGAAAAATTGCAAACTTTTTATTTAAATTAAAATATCTAAGATGTAAATAAACTGACAGAAAGATGATAGTGGAATATAGACCAGAATCTCCTCTATAATTTTGCTGCAAAACTTGATCTTATCGGTTGCTCGGTAGCCGAGATAATTCAATTTTACTGCTTGAAGTCAAAGAGATTGCAGTAATATAATCCACTTTTTTGACTTGTGACACGGCTAGAGGCCAAACGGTAAGAGATATCGACTTCCGGTCTTCGACGACCCCCTCCATAAGTCGACATTATCTGGGACATTTATTTTCCCTCACTCACTCCTACCCCTCCAATACCATGTTTTTTTGTTTTTTTTTTTTTCGTAAAACGGCTCCTACGATTCTTTTCATTTTCGAATATGTTTTAGAGGTGTTGTCAAGGCGCATATTTCGTCCTTGGACACATATGTTCGAAAACCATTTCGATATAGAATTTTCGAATTTCAAAGTTTAATCAATTCGGAGGGTCTATTTTTCAACCGATTCGCTTAAATTTGGATTTTTTTGAAAGATCATGAAATTTCCAACCCGCCAGCGTCGGGCTTAATCAGTAGTGAATCAGTAATACAGTGTCGGCCAATAAAATAGAATCACTCGTGAAAACAGTTTTTTAACTCAATTCAATTCAATTCTATTTATTCAATCTTTAGGAACATACAGTTCAGAAAGAGTGTACTACATGCTGAGCCATTCAGGCTGTTTACAGTAATTAAGTAACTTTTGTTAACTTTTTTCTAGTTTGTTTAAAAAATTTTAATTGGAAATGTTAAAGTAATTGCCTTACGTCGAAAAAGTACAGTATTGCCCACAAAAAGTCTGTGTTTTGACTCAAAATGCGTCAATAGTGATGTTCTGCTTGGACAAAAAATAGAATCACTTTCATGTATAGTCATAAACTGAAATTCATTTCGAGTATTTCAAAAATAACAAAATTTTAGTGTAATGTCAGTAATTATTTAGTGTCTTGATAATTAATTTAAATTTATTAAAAAAAGTCGACTTGTTTGCTTTTCAAATTTCCGTGCTACGATAATCGTTTGAAATTTACGGCAATTACTTTAACATTTCTAAATTATTTTTTTTTTAAATAGGGTAAATGTCCTAATTTAAAACCATTTCCAGACGCTTTAACTTTGTCAGAAGATTCAATACCTGAAGTTCATATTTTTTTCTGGCAGGAATTACATAAATTTGCTCCTTTACTCTTCTAGAATGTTACTATTTAGTGAAAATTCTTTAGATATAATTTGAAAACTTCTTAAATACAAGAAAAATACACGAATGTAAAATGCTGCAATTGGAAACATGTTAATCCAAATGGAGACAAGGGAAAGTTTCTAATTGGAGACAAACAGTGTAAGTGAAACCGCGACGAAAGGCTTCCAAAACCTTGTTGAGTTGCTCTTGAGTGCAGGATTTGTTCTTATTCCTGGTCTTTTCTCCTTTCCCATCTAAAACAATAAGAAAATCTCTCCAAAAAATCATATTTCCCGGGTTTCTTTTTGAAGCATTTGCGAACACTTCAGAAAAACCCTTTTTGTTCACGAAATAGGTAATTATTTAATTTGAAAACTTCACGTACCGTTAACAATAAAGATCAGCACTTAATTTAACTAAAATTAGCCAGAAATATGACTTAAATGTTAAACAAAATGAATAAACAACAATTACCTCATTGTATTTTTCATAGGAAAACATGGTCGATCAATGAAAAAATCGAAAGTGAAAAGGTACACTTTTAATTTTTCTGAGAAAATTAGCAAATTAAAATTTGTTAATATGAATGGATTTTCGCTTTATTTGGAGCAAAATTAACTAAATAATGAAACTGAGGTATTGAAAATATAAAAATATAGCCATTTAGTACTGTATTTATCGTGAAAACAATGACGTTTCCATTTGGAGTAGCGAAAAATTTCCATTTGGAGCAGGTTTTGAATTAGCTTAATTTACCCTATACTAGAAAAAGTTAACAAAAGTTAGTATACCTAAATTTTCAGGAGTGATTCTATTTCAATAAAACCCCAAAATTTAGGTGAAAATGTTAATTAGAACCGGAGATATAGGCCGGTTAATTTTCAAATTTTGACCCCTTATAGCTCGGGTCAGGGGTTATCGATCGACTTAAGTATTTTTTTGTTTGATAGGTATAATCAGCGGCTATAACATACTAAAATTTCAGCCCGATGCACAAAGGAATTTTTGAGTTATTTAACTTAGATTTATAATTGATCAAAATTGTTAATTGAATTGAAGTGGAAAATTGACGTTAATCTTCCACTGCCGATCGATGAGGAGCAATGTGTAGTGTCAGTAAATGTTGATGGTGTTGAATTTATGTTTACAATTGTTCTCTCAGTTTTTGATGACCAGAAGAAGGTCCCAACCAAGGATCGAAACGTCAGTCAATAAAAACATAAAGAAGAGAAAGAAAGTTTTTTTTAGACCGAAATTCCAAAATCTGACTTAGGGTAAGTGTGCCAAATTCCGGCCAGCTTGCAATTTCGGCCACCTTTTTCGTTCCTCGAATTTCCATGAACTTTTAGATTTTACGTACTCTAGAGATTATACAATGTAAAAGAATAACAAAAAATGTAACTTCGACAAACGAGATGACGTGAAAAAGATATTAGAAGAATTCCCGAAGGGCAAAGAACTACGAGAATGAAGGTGGCCGAAATAGGGCACCAAAGCTATGTCTACATTTTTATTCATTTTAAAATGTATTAAGAATGATTATAGAGTAAATAAAGACGGTAAACTCTTTTCATCTCCTTTCATATCATCCTAACCGTCGACTCTCAACATTGAAACTTGAGTTCCTTGAACCGAATTATAATCTTCCGGACAGTGGAGCCGAACACTTCTCGGTCAATTTCGAGATCTCAACATAACTCGCATTTGAATTTATGAGATGATTGTCAACTTTTAATCTTTGCATGCTCTTCTTCTTTTTGCAATAACTCAGTCAGACATCAATATTTTTTTTAATAAGAGTTTTACCAAAAGAGAGCTAATTAAATTCTCCTGAAATGATGCCGACAAAAAAAAACAAAATCCAAAGCCTATTACGACTGACTTCATGTCAGGCGTTGGAGAAATTGATTCACGCACACGATTTAATCTGATTTGAGTTCCACACGTCCCAACCGGTTATAAATTAGAAAAAAGGGGATTGTATATACTGCTTTCAATCTTTAAATTTTCTATAAATCTTAGAATATAACGATTTAGTCTAGTTAGATTGGTCTCTTTATAATTCTATTTTTCATTGCCTTATTCGTCTGTTAGGTTAAGCGTCTGCATGAGATGCTAGGACCTCATATGTTGCGTCGTCTGAAGGCTGATGTCCTGAAGAATATGCCATCAAAGTCAGAATTTATTGTGCGAGTTGAATTGTCGCCACTTCAAAAGAAATACTACAAATTTATCCTTACGAGAAACTACGAAGCGTTGAATTCAAAGAGCGGTGGCGGAGCTTGTTCCCTCCTCAATGTCATGATGGATTTGAAGAAGTGCTGCAATCATCCCTATCTGTTTCCATCGGCTGCCGAGGAAGCACCACTTGGACCTGGTGGTGGCTATGAACTTACGAGTTTGATGAAGGCTGCCGGAAAGCTCGTTCTTCTGTCGAAGATGCTGAAGTTGCTGAAGGAACAGGGCCATAGAGTGTTGATTTTCTCCCAAATGACCAAAATGTTGGATATCCTGGAGGATTATCTCGAGGGAGAGGGGTACAAGTATGAGAGAATTGATGGATCAATTACTGGTGCACTGCGTCAGGAGGCTATTGATCGTTTCAATGCACCAGGAGCGGCACAATTTGTATTTTTGCTGTCAACACGAGCTGGTGGTTTGGGAATTAATCTTGCAACTGCAGATACTGTTATTATTTATGATTCTGATTGGAATCCTCACAATGATATTCAGGCATTTTCACGTGCTCATCGTATTGGGCAGGCAAATAAAGTGATGATCTATCGATTTGTCACGAGGAATTCGGTGGAGGAACGTGTGACACAGGTGGCTAAGAGGAAGATGATGTTGACACATTTGGTTGTGCGTCCGGGAATGGGTGGAAAAGGTGCCAATTTTACCAAACAAGAATTGGATGATATCTTGCGATTTGGCACGGAGGAATTGTTCAAGGAGGACGAAGGCAAGGAAGAAGAAGCTATTCACTATGATGATAAAGCTGTAGCTGAATTATTGGATAGATCAAATCGGGGAATTGAGGAGAAAGAAAGTTGGGCCAATGAGTATTTGTCATCATTCAAAGTGGCATCGTATGCGACAAAAGAGGAGAATGAAGAAGAAGTTGATACGGAAATTATTAAGCAAGAAGCTGAAAATTCTGATCCTGCGTACTGGGTGAAATTGCTAAGGCATCACTATGAGCAACATCAGGAAGATTTGGGACGTACCCTTGGGAAGGGGAAACGTGTGAGGAAACAGGTAAATTATACAGATGGTGGTGTTGTTGCGACAGAATCCAGGGAAGATACAAATTGGCAGGAGAATGTTTCGGACTACAATTCGGACTTTTCAGCTGGAAGTGACGAAGACAAGGAAGATGATGATTTTGATGAGAAGAATGAAAATGCCGATCTCAGTAGGCGGAGTAAGAGGCGTATGGAACGCAAAGAGGACAGAGATCGTCCACTGCCGCCTCTATTGGCAAGAGTTGGAGGTAATATTGAAGTTTTGGGCTTCAATGCGAGACAGAGAAAGAGTTTTCTCAATGCTATCATGCGTTATGGAATGCCACCGCAGGATGCATTCAATTCGCAATGGCTCGTGCGGGATTTGAGGGGAAAGAGTGAGAGGAATTTCAAGGCGTACGTATCACTGTTCATGAGACATCTGTGTGAACCTGGTACTGACAATGCTGACACCTTTGCCGATGGTGTTCCCAGGGAAGGTCTCAGTAGGCAACATGTTCTCACGCGAATTGGTGTTATGAGTCTCATAAGGAAGAAAGTTCAGGAGTTTGAGCACATCAACGGATACTACAGTATGCCGGAATTGATAAGGAAACCCTGTGAACCGGTTAAGCCCATTGTGATCAATGATGGTGAAAAGAGTGCAACTACGAGTACAAGTGCAACACCGGCAACATCAGCAGCTGCAAGTCCTATTCCGCAGGGTGATAAGGATCAGGAGAAGGAAGACAAGGAGAAAGTGGAAAAGGACGAGGAGAAGGTGGATGATAAGAAATCTGACACAAAGGATGTCAAAGAGGAGACAAAATCCCCCGATGATGCACAAGAGAAACCATCAGAAAAGAAAGAAGATTCAGCAGAAGAATCCGATGCGAAGGAATCAAAAGACATCAAATCCGAAGAGTCCGTTAAGCAAGAAACCCCAGCAGAGAGTGCTGAAGAAACAGAGAAGTCCTCAGAGCCAGAAGTTAAAGCAACAGACGGGGTTAAGAGTGAGGTGCCGACAACAAAGAAGGAAGAAGATGATGATGTTGTTGTGGTCAAGGATGACTATGAAAGTGAAAAGAAGGATGAAAAAGAATCAAAGATTGATGAGAATCTCGAGGTGCACAAGAGAAATTTCATGTTTAACATTGCCGATGGTGGTTTCACCGAACTCCATACACTCTGGCTCAATGAGGAGAAGGCAGCTGTGCCAGGGCGTGAATATGAAATCTGGCACAGACGTCACGATTACTGGCTATTGGCAGGAATTGTGACACATGGATATGGACGATGGCAAGATATTCAGAATGACATTCGATTTGCCATTATCAATGAACCCTTCAAGATGGACGTTGGAAAGGGTAATTTTCTGGAGATTAAAAATAAATTTCTAGCTAGGCGTTTTAAATTGCTGGAACAGGCATTGGTGATTGAGGAACAACTACGTCGTGCTGCCTATCTCAATCTGACGCAGGATCCAAATCATCCAGCTATGTCACTCAATGCACGCTTTGCGGAAGTTGAGTGTCTGGCTGAGAGTCATCAGCATCTCAGTAAGGAATCCCTGGCGGGCAATAAACCGGCCAATGCGGTGCTACATAAGGTGCTCAATCAGCTGGAGGAACTCCTGTCAGATATGAAGAGTGATGTATCACGCCTTCCGGCTACACTGGCTAGAATTCCACCGGTGGCCCAGCGTTTGCAAATGTCTGAGCGTTCTATACTCTCCCGTCTGGCTGCTACTGCAGGCAATGTACCCAATGCAGGTGAGTGTAAATTTCTCTTTTAACCCACTTAGTCTCACTTTCAGGGCCGTAGCGCTGGGGGCATTGAGAGACAATGCCCTACACTGAGAAAAAAAAAACATTCTTAAAAACAAATTAACATTTTTAATGTTAATTTTACACCTTTATAAGTGTAAAATTAACATGAGAAAGGGTAACTTTAACCCATAATATACCTAAAAAGGGTAATATTTACACCGATTTCGAATCAATAATGCAGGGTAAAATTAACATTTCCGGAATGTTATTTCTCTCAGTGTACCTTAAAACTTCCAATGCCCTACCTTAAAAAAAAACAGAAACTAAGATAGTATTCTAAGTAAACTGTTTGTAGTATGACAGAAAAAAGATTTATCTCCTACACTGAGAAAAAAAGAGGGTGCGATTAACTTTTTTCCTCGTAACTTTGACACTTTTTAGGTGTAAAAATATATCAACATTTTTTAATGTTAATTTTGCACCTTTGTAAGGATAAAATTAACAAAAAAAAGGGTAAATTTAACCCCTAATACACCTAAAAAGGGTAATATTTACACCGATTTTGGATCAATACTGCAGGGTAAAATATACATTTCCGGCATGTTAATTTTACCCTGCATTATTTTTAGGTGTATTAGGGGTTAAAATTACCCTTTTTCATGTTAATTATACACTTAAAAAGTTGTAAAATTAACATTAAAAAATATTGATATATTTTTACACCTAAAAAGTGTTAAAGTTACGAGGGAGAAAAGTTAATCGCACCTCGTTTTTTTCTCAGTGTACGGTTTTATTTAATCACAAGTATCCTTTTCTTATTATGTTCATAAATGGTATTTGAAGTGTAAGCTCGCGACAGTCTGGAGCCCACATCAGTCGATGCATAAGCAGGTCATTCCCAATTATTATAGATAATAGAACGGATTGTTGGTTTGTCCCTTACACGTTTTGGTAAATTTTGCCCCAGTCTCCCCTACTGAAATAAATATAATTGAAGTTTGACTTCAATTTATTGGTAAAAGAAACAATAAAATGCCATGTTCGAAAAACAATTATTATTGACGTACGATAACGCTTCTAAATCTCGTAAGCTCGTGAATGATCGATTGAAGTGCTTAGTGCAATTGGTTAAAATCGTAAGGAAAGTCTAACGATAATTTTGTGATAAATTTAAATATTTTCTCAAACATCTTAAAATAAAAATAAAATATAATATAAATATATAAATCAATTTGGTATTATTATTAATGAGTTGAAATTGGAATTATTTGATGATTAATTAAATTAAATAATTCATGGTCAAGGAGATTATAAAAATATAATATTTTCTAATTTTTTCGTTTAAAAATTTTAAAAATTTACTCAGTAAAACCCGATTTTTGAGATTTTATGATTATATTTTATCAAAACTTATTCATTCTACATTCTAAAAGACGAAACGTAGTGTAAAACACGTCAAAACTGGTATTTTTGCGTATAAAAATATTCTTAAAAAATCAAATTTCATTTTTTGAAAAATCCTTTGTTCAAAGAACTAGTTCAACTGATCAGGTAACAGGAAATATTTGGTTTTTGGTTTTCAGATGAACCAATTCCGAGAAATTGTTCACCAAAAAGTATATTTTTTCTTTTCAAACAATCTCTCCAAAAATTTTGTCCCACAGGATGAGTTTTTAAATGAAAATTTCAGGAATATAGTATGAATGTTGTACTTTGATATGCCTAGGAGCTTTAATTAATTATATTTTTTATTATGTTAAAAAGAAATGAGAACAAAATATGCTGTTTCTTTTGTCGGTTTTGACACATATAACCCCTTAAGTGTATGTATCGAAGAATCAGAATAATATTTTTTATTTTTAAAATTTGTATTTTTGAATCATTTTGTTTTACTTTATTCACTTTACATTGAAGTGAAGTGGGATGGAAATCGATTAACCAAAACAGATCAACCAAACGTCTGACTAATGCCCTATCTTTAACTACTGATGTCTTACCTTAAATTCAACTCTAGCTACGGCCCTGCTCACTTTGCTTCTTTCCCCACTAACTCAGGACATTTATTTGCAGCACAAAATATGCCCCAGTTCCCAACTGGATTTCAAGGAGCAGCATTGACGTCATTTGGCGGTCCAGGAAGCAACTTTGGTAACTTCAGACCACAGTTTTCCGTTCCCGGACAACCAACAACGGGATTCCCCACATCTCAGGTAAGATAGCAATCATTTCCCCTGTTCCTTTTCCATTGCACAATGAGAAATATCGCCAATTGCCAGATTATTTGACTTTCTCAAGTTTCAAAAGAAGGAAAAAAAATTCAAGAGGATAACTTTTTGGGTTTTAGAACAGTTCTTGTTTACTTTCGATTAACTTTCGTGTGGTTGAACAAATTTAGGGCATTTTAGTAGCTAAACTGATTGCTCAATAATTCAGGAAGTTGAAGCGAAATATTTGATTTTGGGATTTTGGGAATGGATAAAATATTTGTTGAAAGCTTGTTGAAATCCAATGGCATTACTTAAAGTCATGTTCTTATATTCATCGTGGATTTATACATCAGTCATCGTAAGAATAATAGAGTGGATCATGAAGAGTTAAATTTGTAATAAGAATTTAGTGAGAATGACGTGTCTTTATTCCAAGATGTGGTACGAAAAAGGCTTTAGGAAAAAATAATGAGGCCTTGATTGTTGGAAATTCTTTGTTGTTTTTCTAAAAAAAAAAAACGGTAGCAAAGGATTCCAGGCTTTGTGAAGTGCTCGAACTCGTGACAAAGTACAAAAATTAAAAGTACTTTCACGTTATTTATCGTTTAGGGTAAATGTCCTAACTCAAAACCATTTCCAGACGCTTTAAGTTTGACAGAAGATTTAACACACTAACTTCAATTTTTTCTGCAGAGAATTACATAAATTTGCTCCTTGACTCTTATAGAATGTTACTATTTAGTGAAAATTCTCTAGATATAATTTGAAAACTTCTTAAATACAAGAAAAATACGCGAGCGTAAAATGCTTCTATTGGAAACAAATTAATCCAAATGGAGACAAGAGAAATTTTCTAATTGGAGACAAACAGTGTAACTGAAACCACGACGAAAGGCTTCTAAAACCCTGTTGAGTTGCTCCTGAGTGCAGGATTTGTTCTTATTCGTGGTCTTTTCTCCTTTCCCATCTAAAACAATAAAAAATCTCTCCAAAAATATCATATTTCCGGGGTTTCCTATAGAAGCATTTGCAGACACTTCAGAAAAACCCTTTTTGTTCACGAAATATGTAATTATTTCATTTGAAAACTTTACGTACCGTTAACAATAAAGATTAGCACTTAATTTAACTAAAATTACCCAGAAATATGATTATTGTGTTTTTCATTGGAAAACATGGTAGATCGATGAAAAATTCGATGGTGAAAAGGTACACTTTTGATTTGTCTTAAAAAATTAACAAATTAAAATTCAGGTGGAAAATCTCGACTACACACAAAATAGTTTAATGAATAACAAACTTGATTTTCTGACAAAAATTACTTATCGGTCCATAATCGGTTCATTAGCGGTTCACAACCGATTTGAACCGGTTCAGTTTTGTCGGAAATTCCAAGACCTTTCCAACGAGCGCAAACATGACCCCATTTGCCTGATAAATGCCCTCTCTAGAGCCTTTTAACCTTTGACCTTGAAAAACCTTGACACCGAAAATTTTTGGAATAAATTTGTACTTTCTAAGAGAAACAAAAAGATACCTAACATTAGTAACGAATTTGTTCCAAAAAATAGCTCGTCTAGTATAAAATCGTATCCCTTCCTCTCACACTCAGTCACCCGTCACCGAAGCGAGGAGGACGCCAAATCTATGGTAATTTTCGTGCTACATGGTTTCACTTTTTTAATTAGAGATTCCCTTCCTCCACCTTTCTTTCGTCACCGAAATCCATCTCGACTGAAGTATAAGCCTTAACTGTAAGACGAAATCTTTTACACGAATTTGTTCCCGACAATGGGAACAAAAAGATTCCCCATATGAGTAACAACACCGTTCCAAAAATTACCTTATCCACGGACACTGAACATTTTTGGAACAAATATGTCACAGATGTAGGAATAATATTGTTATAAAGAAAAAGTGTACCAATTTGTTCCTGACATTGGGAACAAAACAGCCGAGTGCAACAAATTCTATTCCAACCTTCAGGAACAAATTTGTACAAAACGAAATCAATTCAAATTTGTAGACATTCCACCGTATCAAAACGGTTCCAAAAGAAAACTCTAACAAAATTGTAACTATATTTCGTAGCGAAACTGTAAAGAAAACTTTTTGGAACAAACAAATATCTTGCTGTCCTGGTAATTGTTTGAAGTTTCCTTTTACGTATGTTCATCATCCATCAAGATGCACCCACTAAAGCCAGGCATCATCTTATCGTGTAGCCTTCGAGGTCGTGTTTTTGCTGACTGACTTTGTGCATCGGTGGGATGCACTAGAACCTTTTAAACATTTGATTTCGAAAAAACGTTATTAGGAATATTCATTCTTTCCATACAGAAGTAGATCTTGAAAAATTCGAAAATCTTTTTGAAGATCCAGAAAAGAGACTTTCTTCTTGATAATTCCGCAAGGTGGCTGAGGTACATCCTGTTCGAATTTCGAAGTGCTCAAGTGTCAAAATGTGACGGTCTTCACATTTTTGTGAGGAAAAAAATAGAACGACTTTTACAGTTCTTGTCCCAGTATTTAATCATTCTATAGACACTGAGTAACTCTTGCCAGCTTTTTAGTGTGATAATTGATAAATTTTCCCCTCCTTGTCCGAAAATTTAGTATGAAAATTCGAAATTGAGTTTGAATTCTTCGAACTTCAACGACTTTTTGTGCAAATACAGTTCCATTTACCTTTTATCCAAGACACTATTGGAGAATCAAAATCTACTTCTGTTTGGGCTCATTGGTGTTTTCGTATAAGAACGAAATGTCTTCATGAAAAAAGCGTTATTATTTTTTTCAATAATAAGCTTATCACATACATTTTACACTCTTTTGAAGCTAGAAAAATTTCCAGTGGCCAAAAGGAGATTCAAACCTACAACATGTGCTTCATAGAACGAGTTCTCTATCGCATAAACCACTGAGAGTCTTTTCATTCAGTAATGGTACTATTTCAATGAAAAACGAAAAGGAGAGATCTTGGTAAGGGCACAATATGATTGTTCTCATGTGCTTCTGCATTATCGACTTTTCTTTGTATTGGTTCCTGTCTCAACTGACTGTAGTTTTAGAACACTGCGAGGACTGAGAAAAACAGTTGTGACAGGAACCAATACAAAGAAAAGTCGATAAAGCTAAAGTTCATGAGTTATGAGTAGAGTAATTTTTCTCCTCATCAAGATCTCCTTTTCATTTTTTCATTGGAATAGCACCATAAGTCCTAACTCTAAAAGCAAAGGAAATTTCCACTCTTCAAGTGAGTTATTGACTTTGAGTGATGTGTTGAGTCTCAATTTTGAGAGCAAGATTGAGATTTTAAGTTGTCAATAATTGAAAAATCAATGTTTCTTATTGTGTCGCAATAGAATTCTCCCATTCACAGCTGGAGTTTGATTTTAATGCAGAAGAAACAGCTTCAGTTGTGATTTAAACAAATTTGTGGAACATAATTTGTGTCTTAGCTAAAAATCAAAATTTTAAGTGTGTCCACACTTAACAAAACGTCACTTGACAAAAATTTTCGTGTTGTAGAATTTTTGATTGTATGGACGCAAGTAAGTTTGACAAACTAAAATGTAAAATCGAATAAGAATAAAAAGAAAAGGCTAAATTTGTTGAAACCAGGTCAGTTTTAAAATTAAAGACAAGTGGAAGAGCTTAGTTCATTTGACTTCCTTCAATTTCTATTTGGTTCTTGTGAAATTTAATGCGTTTTAGTATTAAAGCCTTTTACCTTGATATCATAATTGCACAATTTTAATGTGATTCACATTAATTGTCACTAAATGTATGATTTATGTCTTTGATTCATCTAATATTCAGAATTTAATCTATTTACTGGGTGAAACGGTGGTTCTGACAAGCAAAACCAAGTTTAAATTGACCTAGAGCATAAATATGTTGCTTATTAAAACAAATTAATAGGAAATCTCATTAATGCTATAAATCAATTTAAACCAAGTATTGCGGGTCACGTATAACTTTCTATCAATAAATGGGTCAAATTCGAAATATGCAGTGATTCAAAGACACAAATCATACATGTTGACGCTCATTAGTAGCAATTAATGTGAATCACATTAAAATTTTAATGTGCAATTATGATATCACCTCCTTAGATTAAGATAACTTGAAATATAGGGGATGGCTTTCAGGCTTTGCACACACTCTGGCTTCAAACATTTCATATTTTTCCCATATTCCTTAAAGAATCTGGCCTATGGTATTTTACTGAAAAAAAGGGCCAGTTCCAAAAGGAATACGGGAAAATAATATGAAGTGTTCGAAGCCAAATGTGTCCGAAGCCTGAAGGTTTTTCCCTATGCCATTTCCATTTAATTACATGGTAGAATTGGACGTGTTTTAGAAGATTTCAGCTTTTGATTCTATTTTTAAAACAGGTATTTTTTAGCTGAGATTTTTTGCAATATACTTATGATTGAGAATGCATTTCGTATAAATCTTCAAATTAAATTAATTAGTATTACAGTGTGTCGAAGAAAATTTCCCCATCGAAATGCTGGCTTCCGAATTTTAACCACAGTGTGCAAAAAAAAAACAAATGTATTTTCGTAAAGATAATGTCATTGGAATTTTACAACAAATTTTAGTTTTTGTTTTTTTTACAAGAATTTCACAAATAAAGCAGAATAAATTTTCTTGAAACGATACCAAGGAAAAAAGATATGGCAAATCGTCCCACTTTTGCGGAATGCTCGAACTCACGAAATAGAGCTCTCCGTGAACTAGTTTTTCGCATGATATTTTGGTGCTTACTGATCTACCAGAGATAAAAATGCTTCATAAATCACAAAAGCATTTCAAAATCAAAAATTGGTAAAGAAATAATCATTTAGAATGTTCTGGCATGAGTTACAAGCATATGGACAAAAAAAAAATGTAAACACGAGAAAGATAAGTCGTTTTCGGATATTTAAGTGATTCAAGTGATTTTAAGACCAGTTAAACTTTAACTTTCGAAACTTCAGGATGGCGTTTTTTTTAGGTCATAGGTATGTTTGAACGAAATGTTCGTCTGAACCACTCTTATAACGTATACAAAAATAAAAGAAATCGTGGAAGCCGTTTTCGAAAAAATTTTTAAAAAACATGGTTTTGGAGGTAAAATAAAAATCATAGTATTCCTAGGGTCGATATATGGGGGGTCCTCCGAAGATCGAAAGTTCGTATGTTTTACAGTTTCGTCTCGAGATGTGTAACAAGTTTACGGACAGAAAAAAAAAACATTTAAAAAGGATTGGTCATTTACGGGTACTTAACTGATTCATTATCGATTGTGACTGATGAAATCGTTTTGGAAATTTCAATACCTTTCCAAAAAAATCCAAATTTAACCAAATCAGTTGAAATGGTTTCACTTTTTTAATTAGAGATTCCCTTCCTCCACCTTTCTTTCGTCACCGAAATCCATCTCGACTGAAGTATAAGCCTTAACTGTAAGACGAAATCTTTTACACGAATTTGTTCCCGACAATGGGAACAAAAAGATTCCCCATATGAGTAACAACACCGTTCCAAAAATTACCTTATCCACGGACACTGAACATTTTTGGAACAAATATGTCACAGATGTAGGAATAATATTGTTATAAAGAAAAAGTGTACCAATTTGTTCCTGACATTGGGAACAAAACAGCCGAGTGCAACAAATTCTATTCCAACCTTCAGGAACAAATTTGTACAAAACGAAATCAATTCAAATTTGTAGACATTCCACCGTATCAAAACGGTTCCAAAAGAAAACTCTAACAAAATTGTAACTATATTTCGTAGCGAAACTGTAAAGAAAACTTTTTGGAACAAACAAATATCTTGCTGTCCTGGTAATTGTTTGAAGTTTCCTTTTACGTATGTTCATCATCCATCAAGATGCACCCACTAAAGCCAGGCATCATCTTATCGTGTAGCCTTCGAGGTCGTGTTTTTGCTGACTGACTTTGTGCATCGGTGGGATGCACTAGAACCTTTTAAACATTTGATTTCGAAAAAACGTTATTAGGAATATTCATTCTTTCCATACAGAAGTAGATCTTGAAAAATTCGAAAATCTTTTTGAAGATCCAGAAAAGAGACTTTCTTCTTGATAATTCCGCAAGGTGGCTGAGGTACATCCTGTTCGAATTTCGAAGTGCTCAAGTGTCAAAATGTGACGGTCTTCACATTTTTGTGAGGAAAAAAATAGAACAACGACTTTTACAGTTCTTGTCCCAGTATTTAATCACTCTATAGACACTGAGTAACTCTTGCCAGCTTTTTAGTGTGATAATTGATAAATTTTCCCCACCTTGTCCGAAAATTTAGTATATAATCATAATGTATAATCATTTAGAATGTTCTGGCATGAGTTACAAGCATATGGACAAAAAAAAAATGTAAACACGAGAAAGATAAGTCGTTTTCGGATATTTAAGTGATTCAAGTGATTTTAAGACCAGTTAAACTTTAACTTTCGAAACTTCAGGATGGCGTTTTTTTTAGGTCATAGGTATGTTTGAACGAAATGTTCGTCTGAACCACTCTTATAACGTATACAAAAATAAAAGAAATCGTGGAAGCCGTTTTCGAAAAAATTTTTAAAAAACATGGTTTTGGAGGTAAAATAAAAATCATAGTATTCCTAGGGTCGATATATGGGGGGTCCTCCGAAGATCGAAAGTTCGTATGTTTTACAGTTTCGTCTCGAGATGTGTAACAAGTTTACGGACAGAAAAAAAAAACATTTAAAAAGGATTGGTCATTTACGGGTACTTAACTGATTCATTATCGATTGTGACTGATGAAATCGTTTTGGAAATTTCAATACCTTTCCAAAAAAATCCAAATTTAACCAAATCAGTTGAAAATGGGCCCTACAAAGTGGTTGACCTTTGACCATCAATAAATCAAAATTACGAATATTCCGGTCATAGGTATGTTTAGACGAAATGTTCGCCAGGACTACGGTAAATTAAGCTAATTCAAAACTTGCTCCAAATGGAAATTTTTCGCTACTCCAAATGGAAACGTCATTGTTTTCATGATAAATACAGTACTAAATTGCTATATTTTTATATTTTCAATACCTCAGTTTCATTGTTTAGTTAATTTTGCTCTAAATAAAGCGAAAATCCATTCATATTCACAAATTTTAATTCGTTAATTTCTCAGAAAAATTAAAAGTGTACCTTTTCACTATCAAATTTTCATCGATCGACCATGTTTTCCAATAAAAAACACAATAAGTGCCTATTATTTATTCGTTTTGTTTAATATTTATGTCATATTTCTGGCTAATTTTAGTTAAATTTAAGTGATAATCTTTATTGTTAACGGTACGTGAAGTTTTCAAATGAAATAATTACCTATTTCGTGAACAAAAAGGTTTTTTTCTGAAGTGTCTGCAAATGCTTCAATTGGAAACTCCGGAAATATGATTTTTTTTTGGAGAGATTTTCTTATTGTTTTGGATGGGAAAGGAGAAAAGACCACGAATAAGTACAAATCTTGCACTCAAGAGCAACTTAACAAGGTTTTGGAAGTCTGTCGTCACGGTTTCATTTATACACTGTTTGTCTCCAATAAGAAACTTTCCCTTGTCTCCATTTGGATTATTTTGTTTCCATTAGAAGCATTTTGCACTTGTGTGTTTTCTTGTATTTAAGAAGTTTTCAAATTATATCTAAAGAATTTTCACTAAACAGTAACATTCTAGAAGAGTCAAGGAGCAAATTTATGTAATTCTCTTCAGAAAAAATTGAAGTTAATGTGTTGAATCTTCTGTCAAAGTTAAAGCGTCTGGAAATGGTTTTGAATTAGGACATTATTATCCTACCACTAAAACATCCGAAAATCATTGAAAAAGCTTGGACAAATTTTGAGAAAAACTAAAAAAGACATGGTTTTCAGGAGATGGAGGGGGGCTGGGAGGAAAGAAAAAAACGTCTGGAGATATTGTTTTTTTTTTATTGGGGGTCATCATCATCATGGGGGTTGATATCTTTTACCGCTTAAGCTCCAGGACGGTCATAACATGAAAAAGACGATTATATAAACTGCTCTCTCTCTCTCTTTGAGTTCGAGCAGTAAAATAAAATCCAAAAGCTACTGCGACTAACTTCATGGTTATGGTTGTGGGTGATTCTATGGACTTTTTGACGTTTTAAAGTCTTGAAATGATGGTGTGTGTCTTAGATATCAAGTTTTCCAAGACACTCCACATCTTGATTTTTTGATTTTACAATTGTGGAAATATTATAGTAGTTTTGAAAATAGTTTTTAATCAAAATAGAGTCAGACAAATAAAAAATAAATACGAATCTATTTGAACAAAAGCTCCAGTGACATTTGGAAAGTTTTATTTGTGGAAGTTAAAGTGTTTTCATTTTAAACTTTCGTGATTCTCTTTCAAATTATTTCATTTTATTTAGCAAAGGAATTTTTAGTAGGAAATTAATTTTATGGGTTTCAGTTTTAAAACTTTGACTGTGTTCAGACTGACCAATTAAGAAGGTTTAACGCCTGTAGCGGCATTTTTATTATCATGCGATGTTCTGTGAATGGTCTCTAGGTTGATATTCGGTTCTATTTATACTTCAATTTAAATGTTTCTGAAAATATTATGTAAAAGTTGGATTTTTGATCCTTAGATG
This sequence comes from Phlebotomus papatasi, assembly GCF_024763615.1. Classification (NCBI taxonomy): domain Eukaryota; kingdom Metazoa; phylum Arthropoda; class Insecta; order Diptera; family Psychodidae; genus Phlebotomus; species Phlebotomus papatasi. The sequence goes on from NC_077223.1 coordinate 14,132,176, forward strand.
ATTCCTTTTTTACTGTTAAATGTTGAATTTTGGAGCTGTCTTTCATGATGTCAAAGATTGGATGGAACAACTGAAGCTTGAGTAACATTTTCTGGCGATTCTCATTGTGTGCAATAACACTTGGTCAAATTCCAAGACTAAAGTAACTTTTTTCTTGTTGTTTTCAGTAAAACACAAATCATTGAATTTTAAAATCTTCTCAATGCTGTGTAGCGTGTCTTTTTCTGAGAAATAACAAAAGCTGTTCAGCATGGAAAAGACGTTATCTTTGCGTTAACGCTGCACTGTGAGAGATATTTGTGTTTCGATTCAGGAGATGGATAAATCAGCATACATTTAGCAAATATATTTCTCACATCTATATTTAAAGTCTCTCCAACACAAGATTTCTTAAGGGGTTCAATCCATATAATATTTTTTTTTTAAGTTTTAGGATAGTTATAATAAAATTGAATGGTATAATTTTCGTAAAAAAAAAAGAAACAAACAAAATATTGTAGATTTTTGAGTTAATTAATTGATTTTAGAATAACTTTTGACTTTTACTTTCTTGGTAAATTATTAGTTCTTCTTTTCTGTTGACAGGGCTTATCTATTAAAAAAAATGTCTCCTCAGTATTTTCCATTTGGGAAATGTCAGTTTTTTTTGTTTTGTGTCTCAAGAGATTTTTTTTTCATTTTATTTTTATTTGTTTGCATAAATTAGATTAAAAAGAAAACTTAAACAATTAAGGAATTTTAAATTTACCAACATTCCCCAAAATAGCGAGTGAATAAAAGAAAAAAACAATGGAATAAAAAAGCAGAAGATGAAATGCAGAATAAATATTCAATTGAAGGGGTTTTTAATTTGCACAAAATTTGCAGGACTGCATATTCCCCTTAATCTTGTCCGGATCGTGCTTTTTCGCTACTGCAGTGCGTTACAGCAGCAATTTAGTGTGTAATAAAATGGATATTTGGCCTGTTTATGGCCTCGCGAGTGCTTAAGGGTGACTTTGTGAGTGAATTAGGGATGTATTTGTACGTTCCTAGTTTAAAATCCTTAATGAGTTTACTAATTATGTTTATGCATAATTTTAAATAGTTTTTTTTTGTGATAGTTCTCTATCAGTATGATGTGATTGAAATTAATTCAATTTGTATAGTGAATTAAATGGGAATTGAAATTCTGTGATATTTTTATCTGGGTAAGTTTCTCATCCTCCTCCTGATTTAGAGCTTTAGCAATCCTATCACACTCATTGTGCATTTTTTACCTATTATTGTGACGTGATTTGTTTTTAGTTAGGCTTCATTCATAATCACTGATTTTGTAATCCTCGAGGGGTCTTGTGTTTCTTAAAAACTTGTGAAAAAGATGTTCTTCTGTTTTTGTCACAATAGGTAAAAAAGTTTTTTTTTCAAATTACAAAAGAACATGCTTTTGACAAACTTTTAACAAAATTGTGTTGGCTGCTTTACGAGCTTTACAAACCTTTCAAAATAGTACACAGTGAAACTAGAAACAGATTTGTTAAAAATCCTTTAGTATAGGAAGGTGGAGTAACTGGATCTTTTTCCGAACAGTGCTACTTAAACGCTTGTTTTTTAACTGATGAAATTCGTTTTTACTTCTTCTAAATCCATAGAATTATTCGCTGTTTCATTCAGAAACATAATATAAAAAAAAATTATCAAAAATATTAAAGAAATTTTATAAAATAATAATAATACTGAAATAAGTCATCATGCACTAACTGGATCTCCTTTTTGGCTAATTCACTTTTAATTAAACCTTTGAATTTAAAATACTTTTTTTTTTACAAGGAAAAAACAATAAATGTTTTCAATCAACCAGCCGTCATTAGCGAAAATATCACTGCTAGAAAATTTTTAGTGAAAAACCCAGCTGGCACAAGATTGAAATGAGTCGATTTAGGGTCGGAGGAACGTCTCTTCGACAGGGAACCCCTATTGACATTTTTGTCAAAATGTTGAAAATTATTTAATGTATCTAGTAAAATATAAGTAATATAACGTTTTTTCTGTAATATACCTTTTACTATAAACAGAGATGTTCAAATTTTGTTTTCCAAATAGTACAGAGTAGGGTGTCAATAGGTGCTGACACGAGTTCTTAAAGTGTCAATAGACGTTCCTTTCACCCTACACTCACTTATTTAATGGATTAAAATATTATTTTTGCTTTTTCTCAAACTTGAATAGTTATATTATGTTACTGTAGTGACTATTACGGAAATAAAAATAAAAATATTATTTTAAGTGGATTAGTCACAAACGATCCAGATAGCGAAGCGCCCGGATTAGCACACTTGACTGTAAATAGCTACGTGATACAATAGATAAACATTTAATTTAGTTGCTAAAATAATATACACTCAGTCCCGGCATTAAGTACTTCGGGATTATGCACCTGACGGAATTATGCACATACAATTATGCAAGTTTGCCTGCCATTAGGAGTCAATTTATGAAATTATTTTTGAAATACGCCTGAATGTATACTACTTTGCGACACGGGAAATTTCAAAACATTTTGCAACTTTTTTAGAAAAAAACTTTAATTTCTTTTATTAAGGCAAAATTTTTAAATATTCTAACCATTTATTGAAGAACTCTGACTAAAAAGTAGGGGAGACTGGGGCAAAAAGTCACAAAACGGATATTTTATTTTTTTACAGGGTACTCGAGCGCTTCAAAAATTTCCAATTAGCGCAGTTTTATAGGAAATTTGCCGCTCTACAACTTTGTGAAAGTAATATTCCTCTATTTTGTAAGGAAATATGTTTATCGAGCCGATTTCTAAAAGATAATTTTGTGGGCATTCTCAAAAATGCTGAGGCAAATAGTACCAGACATGGGGAATTATCATATTTTGATTCGCTTCATTACGGGTTTCCGTAAATTTGAAAAAATACCTAGAGGACATATTTTCATAGAAAATTTATTCATCTACACCTTTGTAAAACACCGTTTTCTCTGCGAAAAAAGTGAGAAAACGAGAAAAGCGCTTTTCAAGCTGTTTTAGAAAAAAAACGCAAAAAAGACTGCAAATCGTTTGACCAATGCAAACAACAATGCGGCGAGACATGATAATGACGTTTCTTTTCGCCGTGAGACATCAGAAATTGCTTTGCTTTTTGTTACTTTTTACCCCAAGTGACCATTTTAATAAAAGGATTTCTGGAGAAAAGAACTTTTGTGAAATTCTAAAATAGATAGAGGATTCGTATTCAAAAAATTCAAATTATTTAGAAAATATTCATCAGTGCATCAATTTTGGAAAATAAGTAGGTAATAATTGATATCTACTGCAAGGAAAATATTTCAAAAATAGGGCTAAAAATTTCGATATTTTTTTATTTTCTAAATTTCTTTTTCGAATTCAAAGAAACTTAACGGCATTAAAGGTCTATGGAGGCTATCTATAGAAAAAAATTTGAGCCACTATCTTTCCTACCTTCGAAGATATTGAATTTTGAATTTTTCGATTTGTGACTTTTTGCCCCAGTCTCCCCTACTGTTTGTTAATGCATTTCTATTAAACAGTTGAATTTTTTTGTTTTAACTACTTTTACTACGCGCGACGTCCGTTCTACGGCCGATCTATTTAAAAGAAAGCCCCTGCGGGTATGCAATTTTTTTCTCGATGCGTAATACCATTTCGCGCGTTTTTTCGGTCACGAAAATGTACTTAATCCCGGGACTGAGTGTATTTAAAGTTTTATGTTATTAATTTTGAAAAATTCGAAAAACGAATAAGAAATTTTTTATATAAATATCAAAAAGATAAATCGGGATTTGGAATTAATTACTACCACATTCACTCTGGAACAAATTGATATGTACGGCATTCCAGCCCAATGCAGCATTTGATCCGGGTATCAATTTGTTTCAGAGTGAATGTGGTATAGTAATTAATTCCAAGACTCGATTTATCTTTTTGATTTTCATAACTGAGGAAGGGGGAAAAATCGTACCTGAAACGTCGTATACGAATATAAAATTCTTATAAATTTAATTAACTTGGTCAATAGGAGAGGGTGAGGCTGTTTCAGCCTGAAGTGCAAATTGGATTTTGAGATAGTTTTTCAAAAAGATAATGAATAGAAATGAAACTTCGAATGCTCTATGAATTACAATTAAGTTGAGAGTTTATTAAAAATATTAACAATTAGGCATGGTTTAGTCTTCTTTTTTTAGTTCTTTTTCTCTTCAATTTGTTTTCTATATTTGAATAATTTTAATTTTAAGTTTCTGGAGATCTCATCTCCATTTAGAGAGTGCGAACAACCTTTTGGCTACGCGCTAACTAAAAAACAAAAGCACTCTACATTCCTTTGCCTTTGCGCTAAATTCCTGCCATTATGGTAACATTCTGAATGCAAATTTGTAATATCAAGTGTTTGAAAGATTACACAGCCAGTGAAGAAGCATTTCTGATGTTTGGCTACGGAGGCTGGTCATCAATGCTAAGACGGCGACAGACGTATGGTAGTGTGGGAAATGTCGGGTTTGAATAAATTATTATTATTATAATGGATCATTTCCTTTGAGAAATTTCTTAATGAATTTCTTGGAAAATTTTCAACTACACTCGAAAAGGGGTGGAAAAACGCTTCAGGCTTTGTGAAGTGCTCGAACTCTTGACTTAAGTGCTATACCTCAAAAGCACTTTCACATAATTTACGCAGAGAAAAATTTTGACTCTGAACATAAGGATATAAAACCTCGGGAACCTAAATTGAACGTGAATCCCTGATGCGTTTAAAGCTATTTATGATAAGTATTTGAAGCCTCAACCTCTTTTATTTTGGAAGATATCGAATCTACACTGAGAGAAATCCGAAAAAGTTAAAATAACATTCCGTAGATATTTATTTTACCGTGCATTATTCATCCGAAATCTGTGTAAACAAGCCCCTGGAAAGTTGGCCTTTTTATATGGAGCTATTTGAAGCCAATTCCTAAATTGATCTCGGATTCAGCCCCCAGTGCTCCGAGCAAAAAATTTATTTAAACAAAAATTTAGTATATTTATCCCTACATACGGAAAGATATCTTATAATATGGAAAAACTTCTCATTTTTTTAAATATTTAGAATAACGGTAGCGAGTGCAAGAAAATTCCCATATAAATTTAAATCGAAGTATGAGAAAGTGACTTCAAATTTCAGGCAACTTGCCATGGGGTTGTGTGTGTGTAAATATTATGCTATTTAGGTGTATTAGGGGTTAAAGTTACCCTTTTCACGTTAATTTTACACTTAAAAAGGTGTAAAATTAACATTAAAAAATTGATATATTTTTACACCTAAAAGGTGTTAAAGTTATGAGGAAAAAAACTTAATCTCACCCCCGTTTTTTCTCAGTGTAGAAATTTTCGATTCGTAATATTTTGCCCCAGTTTCCCCTACTTCCATTTTTATTATTTCGTCATAATTTTCAATCAATATTACGGATATTATAGCACGCTGCGTATAATTGCATTGAGAAAATTACCTTACGCTTAAAAATTGGGACTAGATGAAATTAATTATATTGTCTTTACTACAAATTTAAAATAGACCATAATCTTCCAGAAAACCATCTCAAAGTTGATATAGTCTGTAAATTGATTTTTTTTCTAACAGTAAAATATTCTATGTTTTAATTATTTCAATAAAGATAATTTTATTAATTCACAAGTTTGAATAATTAACGTTATGTTTTTTTCAAGAGATCTAATGGCCAATTTAAATTATATAACTAATTGACTTCAATAATGACTTTACCCTGTTAACACTTTGCATCTCTATTAAAACAAAAGTTTGCTCGTATTTCTTTTATTATTTACACTAGGATAATGAATTGTGCATTTTCGGACAGCTTTTATTAGACAATTTTGAAGTATATCAAACTAATAAGATATAATTGTCTCTAGTGAAAGACTTGGTAGCAGTACGAAAATTTCTCACTAGACAAAAAATATATTTTGTAAAATAGTAAATGTTTAGTGAATTTTTACTGGAAACTTATTGGAAACTTCCTTACTTAAGTTCGTATATCGTATAACTAAAAAGTTTGTAAAAGTTTGTACTTTTTTCACAAACATTTTTCGTAAAATGAACACTTGACGTGCATTTTTTATTCTTTTATATACATTTTGTCCATACAGTTTTGTTTGGCAAAACTTTACGGACAAATCACAAAATTTTACGAACATTCTCATGTGTGTTTACAAGCATTTTCCAATAAATATTTGTTAATGACAATATTTGTAAAAGAATAGAAAATGTTCGCCAAGTATACAATGTTTGTGAAAAAAGTACACAGTTTTACGAACTTTTTAGTTGGCTATACGATTTACCAACGTTGTGTAAGTCATTAGTGAGAATTTCGGAGCATTTACGAACGATTTTACGATGTTTTTTTCATGTAAACAAAGATCAATTTAATTTTGGGGATTTTATTCTTATGCCCAACGCACAATAGATTTTGTTTTGTAAATATGTTTTTGACATTTCAATGAGAGTGAATGAAACAGAGATCTAGTCATCTCGTTCTCTCTCATAGGAAACTTTAAAAACATGTTTATAAACAAAAGTTATTGTGCGTTGGGCATTATAGTTTTTTGCGTGATAATCCGTTGTTAGTATTTTTTTTTCATTTTTAAGTAGCACGAACCACAAATTTCATTATATCGCATTACATATTGATTGATCTGTTTATTGTCATCTCTGTTTGTTGTCCCACCCCCCATGCGACCATCGCCGCCTTAGCGTCGATTCTAACCTACAGAATGGAAACGATGGAAAGTCCCTTCTTTGGTTGTGCATTTTGCGACCATACATAAGAACGTTGGTCACATTACATACATATTTTACTCTCTCGTTAGCTCACGGTTGACATTAAACACTTATAAAGTACTTAATTTAGTGCCATTTAGTGCAATATGGTGCTATTCCAATGAAAAAATGAGCATGTTTTTCTTGCACATTACTGTTCTCAAGTACTAATAAAAAAGATCATGACTGTTCCCACATGTTATTTCAATGAATATCAAATGGCATCGTAATCGGGCGAAAGCTTGCTCGACAGCGGGAATATTCGAATTCGATTTCGGTTGGAAAATTGACAACTTTAATTTATTATTTTTATTCTCATTGTGTTATGTACATTTCCTTTATCATGAAAGGCAAGATGATAGGTTCTTCTTTCCATACAAAATCTTCATAAATTAATGTTGTCGATTTTCCAACTGAAATTTGGGGTGACATGATAACTTATTTTCGATACTATCGACTGTCGATTCTGCAAAATTTAAACGATAGCAAAACTTCCTGTAACTAATATAGATATTTATCAACAGTAACATTCTTTTAAGAATGTCACAATGAATGGCCCAACAATGCGTAAAAAGTCTATATTCGTTTAATAACAGACATAGATGTATCGATAGTATCGATTCGATAATGTCGAAAAGTTATCATTCGAATTCAGAATATTCCCGCCACCGAGTAAGCTTTCACTCGATCACAATGCCATCTGACATTTAGTCAGTATAGTGTGGCATGACCTGTTATGTCAGTCTTTGGTCAGTTCGATCGTCGTAAGTTGACAAATTAAGCCTCAACCGCGAGCTTTCGTAGGTTTTCCACGAGCTTTCCCGTGAATGCTCAGTGTTGCAAAGTTTGTAGGTAATATTAATAATCTCTATTGGTAGGTATTTCATTGAAATGACATGTGGGAACAGTCATGGTTTTTTTAGTACATGAGAACAGTAATGTGCTAAAAAAACATGCTCATTTTTTCATTGAAATAGCAGCAAATTTTAATTAGTTGCAGAACAATTAACTTACCAATAAATTGAAATAAATTCAGTATTTCAGTAAAAACTTAAAGAAAGAAAATTGCGGAAAATCAATCTTGCCTTGTTTATTTTAATATAAAAAAAGTGTCTATCCTATTAATTGATTTTTTTTCCAAGTAAATATTCGCAAAATTTTAAATAAACCAAGGAAAGTAATGTGAAAAAATTTGTCTCGAAAATACGTTCGAGTGGGATCAAAAACAGAATTTAAAATGCAATAATCACAATCCCCTTTAGGTTATAAAGCTTTAGCGCTGAATTTTATAGTATGCTTCATGCCTAACTAATTTTTAGGCCAATGGAATGAATACTTTGCATGCAACTCGTAAAAAAAATGTTAGGGAAGAGTGTTTGTGTTTGATTGAAAAAAGGCGTGAATTTTGTGGTAGATTCGCCTTAAAATATAGCTTTAATGTAGCAATAATTTCTCAATTATTGAACACTATTTGCATTTCCAATAAATATTTAATGCTTTTATCAGTTGCCATGGTCTAAAGATAGGTAAATCTGGTTAGAATTGGTTAGTAGCATTTATTGAAAATATCGAGGAAGTGTTTTTGCAACTGAAACTGTGCCTAATTGAATTAATTAATCTCTATAAAAGCACAATTAAATTTTATTGAGTATTTTAAACATGATTATATGTAGCAATTTTGATGGTATTGCTCTTTAACTTTCTGCTTGAAGCCGGTTAGAACTATTTGACATATCCTAAAGTTTCCATTCTGGGGAAATTGATGGTGCTTTTCCTCTTCTGTCTCCGGAAGGCATTAAGAAAAACTGATAATTTTGTTGTTCTATGTGACATTTTGTCCAGACACTTGTTCAATTTGTCTCACTGATTTCTCCCTACAATCGCTCTCGGTATTCTTTCCCCGCCAATTCCCAGTCACCTTGTCGAGGGTGCCATGCGCATGACTTTCGCCGGCGAGAGAGAAAAGCTTTCCCTCACTTTTCCTTGTCTCTTACATTTTCTGCTCCTGCTTCGTGACGTCCAATGTATGTTGGTGTGTAATTTCACTGAAGAGCTCCTACCTGGTGCTATTTCTATCTCCGGAGGGAATGAGAGACCCAAACCCTCGATTTGCTTAACCAAGGGAAAACAACGCCTTGCTTACAGGTGTACACCATTGATTTTATGCAGCTTTACTAAAACTGATACAGAATATTTAAATTTACAACATTCCCTTCACTTCTATGATAAATTTTTAAGCGTTTATGGTGCTATTCCAATGAAAAAAGTTTTTTTTAACACTACTGTTTTCAAGTGCTTCTGCATTATCGACTTAGTGTCAGTTCCTGTCTCGACTGCTTTCCACAGTCCTTGTCATTTTCTAAAACCACCAAATAGTCGAGACAGGTACAAATGCAAAGAAAAGTCGATAATGCAGAAGCACTTGAGAACAGTAAAGTGTTAAAAAATGTTCATTTTTCATTAGATTAGCTCCATGACTTCACTATAACGAAGCTGAAATTTAAAATTTTGAGGTAAGATTAAATGTAGCATCATAAGCCTTTAATTTGGAATAGAATTTTTTTTAATTTTCACATTTGTTTTTCCACTCACTGAAAATGTTTCATAATATGCTTTTCAAAGTGTTTTCCATAAGCTCCTTTTGGCGAGCAACAGTTTCTTGAATTGTTTAGAAAGGCAGAAAAGGCGAACTGGAGACAATTTAGTGGACAGAGTAAGTGCCACTCTCAGTGTAGTCTGTTTTCTCCATAACTTTTTTCTCAAGTCATCACTTCTAATAAAAGTATTTTCGAAGGAAAAACTATTCGGAAAATCCTAAAACTGAAAACGGATTTGTATTTACCAGATGAGAGTCATTTTCAAATCTAACTTCTTTTTGTTTACTTAGTAAATTTGTGGAATGAATCCTCACCTGACCGATCTGACAAACTCTGATTCTCCCTGGGTATGCATTAGGGCGTTTCAACTGGGAAAAAAATTTTTTGGCACTATTCTCACTGTGCTGTATTTGATGAGACAAGAAAGTTTTTCTTCTACAACCATATGATCAGACGCTGTTTAGAGGTGGCTGAACGACCCTCTCTGTAGTGTAAAATCCGGTAAAATCAGAAATTTGTTCTACAGAGAGGGTCGTTCAGCCACCTCTAAACAGCGTCTGATTATATTGTCGTAGCAGAAAAACTTTCTTGTCTCATCAAATACAGCACCGTGAGAATAGTGCCAAAAAAAATTTTTCCTAGTTGAAACGCCCTAATATGCATACGTTCCTAAAAAGTCACAGCGAGAAAGAATCACTGTAGATTAGAGCACATTTGCTTTAACAAAACCCCCAAAACGTGAACCATTTGCCAACAACATTTTGAAAATTCAACTGTCTCACGCGTCTCACGGATTATTTCATGTAACCCGAACAAAGAGTGGTCGGGTAAACGAGAGTTTACTTATTTACTTAGTTTACTTAGTCCTGACTTTTTATGGACTGTTTTATTTAACTTATTCGTGTGTCGTCCCCGTTTTAAACAAAAGGACAGAAAAAAGCTGAAATCCGTAAACCGTCCGTGATACAAAAATATGTGATAAAATCTAAGAAATATCTTGTAATTTTTCAATGTTATTTATTTATTTATTTGTAGTATTTATAGTGTATTCTTCTGACCTTCAGAAAAAAACCCTAGAGGCGGGTGTAATCAATGGGGGGCAGTCATCAGACAAACCCCAAGCCTCAATCCCTAGGGGGTAAGGCGAACGAGCAGCGTGATGGAAGTTCCACGGTCAGAATCCCCAGCCGCTCCCTACGAAAATGAATATTTGGCAACCGAGCCTAAAGAAACCGGAAAGTCCGGCTATCTTTTAATAGCCGCAAAAATTTAAAAAAAAAAATTAATGTGGTAAAATTTCATGGCAGCAAAAGGAATAATACGGACTTGAGACCTAAGGTTTAGCCACATGGCTGAACTTTCATAATTTTTTATTAGGCACGTTTTTTAGATTTAGAATCCTTCGAGAACTAGACTAAGTCTCCAGTCTGAATTTGATTTGAAACCAGTGTTAGACCGGTTAAACCATCAGTCTCATTTACTGCGTTATACTTTGCGATGTATAACCGGTTTATAAACGATTTCAACTGTTTCTGTACTTTCAAAACCTGTTCGAAATTATGTTAGTTCGTTTCGTACCCTTTAACTATGGTCTGGTAAGAAATAAGAAAAGTTATCCGTATTGGATAAGGAAACTGAGGCTGTAGTAAACATGGGGTAGTTGTAAACACTACGATTTTTTAAAGTTAGGTATGAGACTTCAAGAGGACGAGACCTATATGAATTCATATATAGTATTTTGATCATTGTCCACTGAATTAATGGTTGACGTAACGACGTAAGTCCAAGTATTGTATCCATAAAAATCAATGCTTACAACACAACTGTTTAGGGGAAAGTCCTCTCCCTTCGAACGTTCATGCCTTCGAATAATGTGAATTTCTTTTGCTTTTCGTAAGAGATTTATACTAAATTATCACGAAATTATCAACAACTGATGATAAGTCAACTAATATTTAATAGAAATGTGTAAGTCCCTTAGGAAAACTAAAAGAAAATTCACATTATTCGAAGGCATGAACGTTCGTAGGGAGAGTACTTTCCTCTACTACTGCCTCAGATTCCCCTAAAGCTTAGGTTTGAAGACCGACCTGATACTTTGTGTTTTGGCATACCATTTTATTCTTTTAATGTTTAATTACATTTAAATCGTAATTTTTATACGTATTTCTAATTTGTGAGCTTCACAAGAAAACGTATATTTCGTAAGAGTCATATAGGGGAATTCTGTAACATTATGACAAAGGGGTCAATAACTGGCTCTCAGAGTGAACTGTGAGCGGCGATCGGCAAAATAATGCTGATTTGAAGTTAAAATCGGAGATCGGTATTATTTTTCTATGAAATTGACAGATCGGCATAATTTTAATGAAAGATCGACAGATCGGCACTCGAGTGAACGGTTAGCGGCACAGTTATCTACCCCTTGATTATGACAATGTCATATGACGAATTTTCACGATGAATTCGGGAGCAGAACGATCTTAAAGGCCAGAGAGCATCGAATCACATTGGCATAGAGTTTAAATGAAGCTCTCAGTCCCCTCAGTAATTGACATGAATCGTATTTTCGAATTGTTTTCCTAGTTTTTCTGATCTTACCACATAAAAACAACTTAATTTGACATATGACATTGTCATACCTTACGATTTCCCTACTGGTAGGGAAAGTACCCTCTCTTCGAACGTTCATGTGTTCGAATAATGTGAATTTTCTTTCAGATTTCATAAGAGACTCACACATTTCTATTAAATATTAGTTGGCTTATCGTCAGTTTTTGATAATTTAGTGTAAATCTCTTACGAAAAACAAAAGAAATTCACATTATTCGAAGGCAGGAACGTTCGAAGGGAGAGCACTTTCCCCTAATAAATTGTTGTAAGAATTTTTGCGGAGTGAAATTTTGATTATTTTTTTATTATGGTACACCAAGCCAAAAATAATTGATTGTGTGCACCTTGGAGGTCTGGCGAGCGCTAGTGTTTGCGCGGTGGCTTCTAAAGGGCGGCAGCGGGAATGTTTCTGGGACTGTGAGAGGAACTGGATGGGGTGGAGGACAGCAGCTCTCTCTAGCTGCTGCTTCCTGCCGGAATATTAAAAGATTTTGACAGAATTGTGCTGTTGCGCAATGTTCCGATTTATTGTTATTTAGTTTTATTGGCACGGTCAGCGCGTTCGCAGAATCTGTGCGAGATTTTTTGGGGGTTGAAAAAGGCGCCAAAGAGATGGCCAAAGTTTTGGTTTTTCTGGTTGTTCAGGACCAATTCTATTTATCCTTAAGCCTTTCTATTTTCACTCCAAGCTTATGCCTCGTGAGTTTGCATTCCTCATAGGACTTGGCTTTGGCTCTGAAATTCCGGGGAAGGGGGATCATTCTAAAGGTATGGGTGAGATGTAGGGGGGCTGATTGTAAGGGATTTTCTCTAGCTCGTTTTTTCTTGCCTCATTCTCTCATTATTCGCCCACGGTGCTGTGTGCTGGGGAACATAAATTGGGAATTAAGATAAAATTTATTGAATTGATTCTTTTTTTTTACAGGGCAATCAAAAAAGTATCTTACAATCTTGAAGGGGTATTTTTTGCTATAGGGGAATGGGTAAAGTCTTTAACTCAATTTTCTCCCACTCTTTAATTCAATTACTTTTTATGATACTCTGGATTCTGAATTGGTGCTTTTTCTGCTTGTTCGGCAAATCCATTTGTGGTCAGGGGAGCTTTTTCCTTCTTTCCCTTCAGCAAAATTCTGGGGATAAAAATTGATGTATAGTTAACTGTAAACCCAGGAGAAAAAAAGGAAAACACAATTTAAGTTTCTATTTGCTTTACATTTCTTTTCTAGTTGCTAGTTCATTTGATATGAATTCAATTGCAAATGTTGGTTGTTTATGTGTTTACTTGAGGAGATTTACAATCTGTAATGGCATCATTCGCATATGTTTTCCTTCCGTCTAGTTTACTCACTCCCAATTTTCCAGATCAATCTTTCAAATTGGGGTATTTGGTGCGAGAAATTCTGTATGATTTTCAATTTGGAAATCTCTCCTGCTCAATTTGGTATGAGGTTGTATATACTTGGGTATTATGTATGCTCTTCATCTCCAATTTGTGGAATAACAAGGAATAATTTCACAAATTTTCCCCTTACAATTTTTCCCCATTTGCCATTATTTCTCCTGTGGCCACTCTCTCTCATGCTGGGAAGCTCACTCTCCCTGTGTCCTGGAATCTTCTGGGTTTCCTGTATTGGTAGCTTTTTTGTTCTGCTACTGTTACACTGCTGCTGAACGAGGGAAAATTGCTCTTCATCTCGTCATATTTTTACTGATGCTTGAATTAGCAATTGTCGTATTGTAAAATTAACATTTTCTAAAAATATTTTTGAAAGCTTCTTGCTCTAACATTTTGCTTTAATGCTTTGCTTTCAGGCTTAATGGCTAAAAATGTGCCGGAAGTAAGTAAATATTTGTACGATAATTAAGTGATGTGATGCTCTTCAATGGACTGAAGTTATGAAGAAAAATCTCAAAATTGGTAAGTCTGCTATTCTTTATACTTTTTTTTTTAAATTTGTATAAAAAGGATGTATAAAAATTCGTACTATTCGAACTTAACGAACGTTAAGGGCTAAGAGATTCACTGAGAAAAAAAAACGGGGGTGCGATTAACTTCTTTTCCTCATAAATTTAACAATTTTTAGGTGTAAAAATATATCAACATTTTTTAATGTTAATTTTACACCTTTTTAAGGGGAAAATTAACATGAAAAAGTCTAACTTTAACCCCTAATATACCTAAAAAGCATAATATTTACACCGATTTCGGATCAATACTGCAGGGTAAAATTAACATATCCGGAATGTTATTTTAACTTTTTCGGATTTCTCTCACTGTGTAGAAGCTCTTGAGAATAGTAAAGATCTTCTGCATTATCGACTTTTCTTGGTGTTTGATCCTATCTTGATTATTTTCCACAGTTATCTCCGAGTTTCAAAGTCACTATAATGGTGCTGTTGCAATAAAAAAATAACATGTTTTTTCAGCACTTGACTGTTATCAAGTCCTTCTGGATTATCGACTTTTCTTTGTGTTGGTTCCTGTCTGGACTATTTTCTACAGTCCTCACAGTGTTCTAAAATTATCAAACAGGCGAAACATGTTACTTTTTCATTGGAATAACACCATAACCCTTTCGCGTTCTTTCGGATTCTGGCAGAAACATTTTATATAGAATCGAAAAAAATCGATTCTTGTGACAAATTACAAACTGTTACAATGTCCAAATCTAGGATATTTTTTAAAGGATTCCGATTAAAATCGTACCAAAAATATTTTTGATTAAAAATTCTAAAATTGGTTCGCTGGATATTTCACGGTTTGGAAAGAGTATACCTAAGAGATAGCTTAGTGGGAAATTGATGGAAATAAAATTTAATATTCGATCATAATCACATCGATCCTTAGATGCTCTGTGCAATTTGATAAGCACTGTTCTCATTGAAGTTTATTTATTCAATTTTTTACTCTCTCTGTTGATGGCTTATTGAGACGTCCATCCGATAACCTTTCCAGAGTGTAAGAGCACAGTGAGAGTAAATCAACATCCCCTAACTCACTGCCCTCCTTCATCAAGTGTTACTGTATTTGTGAATTTTCCTCGCTCTCTCATTTTCCGTGCTCTATTCTCTCCCTGCGAGGAAATTTCCCCTGTACGGCGAAGGGAGTCCCAGTTCCCAGTTTTTCGCTGATTTACATCAAATTTAGTTGGTTCTTGAGTTTGATCCTGTCTGCAAGGGATTTCTCAATTGCGGTAGCTGGAAAGGTTGATTGAATATTGAGTGTGTGGAAAAGTGTGTGAAACTTTTGTGTGCATCATTTTCACATGAACTTGACTATTTTTCACTTTTCCATGGATGAGATGTGAGAAAGGGACATTTCTGCGGAAGGTGCAATTGAGGTGAACATTTTTTTCTTGCCTCTGCAGAGGTCCTTTTTTTCTTGAGTTCTCTTCCCAGAATTTTTTGGAGAGGAGAAGAAGGTGTTAAAAAAAATGTTGGTTTTGAGGTTAGTGATGATGGTGAATAAAATCAGGACAATGTATAAGGGATTTTCGGTTATTTTCTCATTTTCGTCCTTGCGCTCTCTCAATGAACAGTGAATTGTCTCAGGACAGAATATTGTGTTTTTTGCGCTGTTGAGAGACACATTGGCGTAGTCTGCAAGATTTCTCATTCCCTGTGTGATGTGTTGCAAGATGCACCATCGTATGAGTTGTCTGGTTTAGAAGGAGAATCCAATAACAGAAAAATCGAAAGAATTATTCATATGACTGTTGTAAGAAAATTTACTCAGTGAAGGACACAACAAAGGAGTGAGAAATTGACAAGAGATTGTGAGAGAAGATATTTGTGTGCGGTAGAAATAAAGAGAGAGAGAAAGACAGATACTTGAAGAAAAACAAGAACAATTTACATGAAACCTGGGAATACATAATTACAGAGCCTTTTCTCCTCTTCATTGTGAGTATCTCGTTGAATTTTACTCTTCTATATTGTCACTCGTAGATTTTTTTTTCGTCCCTGGCATTGTATGTTGAGGATGGTGGTATAAAGTTGTGGATGAAAGCTGGAAAATCATATGTGTATGTGTAGTGAATGGGAAAAATTTTCCCGTGTGAATAGATGTGCTAGCTAAAGGGAAGTGGGTTTTTCCAAGGGACAACGACTTTTTCCCTTTTTCAGCTTACCCCCATCTTTCCAAAATATTTAACAACTCTACACAGTAAAAAAAAGAATGGATTTTTGACCCAAAATATCAAGAATTATTCAAAATTGCAAAACAAAAATATGCCGGTAAGCTAAGACACATACCATTTTTTACCAAAAACTATTATAATCTACGGTAATTCATTTTTAATACTTAAATCAGAAGCAACATTAGATGTATCTTTTGGTCTTACATAAATTGCAATTTATAGATTCAAAGTGGCAAACAAAACTGTTGATAGCAGGGCATTTATTTATTTTATGGAGCGTGTATTGGCTAATTTTGACAGCAGTGCTATTTGCATAACTTTGTTTTAGTGTTTCAATTTTTTCAGCTTAATCCCTCCCTAACTAATTGAAAAATTACTAAAAAAATATTTAAACAATTTTTTTTTGTCTTTTTACTTAATAAATCGAGTTTATTAAGCTTATTCTCGCTTATAATCATCAACGATGCCAACATACTATATTATTTTCGGGGAAAGTGTTTCTATTTTGGTAGTAAAAACAATCTCTTTTCTTGTATTTTCTCAAATTAGCTGGAAAAATAATTATGATAACAATAAAAATAAAATAACAATATATAGAGTTCCCTTTTGATTAAATGTAGGGGAACTGCTTGTAATTTTGGACACTTTGAGGCTAATGTTGGACATTACGAATACAGTAGAGTCTCTCAAATCTGAATCTCTCAAATTCGAACGCCGTTTGGATTCAAAATGTCAATTGTGAGGTTATGTTAGAAAGTTCGTATTCTTTGGTTAATGAAAATAATATTTATGTGCTTCTTCCTGAATGTTTACATACAATATGGTCATGTAAAATGAAAAGGAAGTATGTTACCACTAAAACTTGTGAGAAAGTACGAGAATTTGATTCAAAGTACAATTAAATCTCACACAAATTTCGTTAGTTTTGAGAAAAAAAATCGTTCGAATTTGGGAGGTGAGAAATGTCAAAAATACCCCCCGAGCGTTCGAATTTAGGAGACTCTACTGTAAATTGATCAAAATTATAAAATTTTCTTCGAATGTTTAATGAATAATGTATTCATCTAAATATTCAGGAGAACTGCTTGTAATTTGGGACAGCTTGTAATTTTGGACACTTTGAGGGTAACATTAAACACTACAAATAATTTGATTTAACTACAAATAAGTTGATTAAAATTATAAAATTTTCTTTGAATGTTTAATGAATAATGTATTTTATATAAATCTTCAGGAGAAGTGCTTTTAATTTTGGACACTTTAAGGGTAACATTGAACACTATAAATAATTTGATTAAAATTATGGAATTTTCTTTGAATATTTAAAGAATAATGTATTCTTTTTAGAAAATATTAACACTAAATTCGTGTAATTTGAATATTATTTGAATTAAAATTGCTCTGTTGACGTATCAGTGTGAGCAATTCCTTACAAGAAATATGACAGAACATTGTAATATTATTAAATATTCATTGAATGTTGTGTTAATTCATGTTGACAGTGATTTGTTCATTAGAAATGAAGTGAAATATGCTTTGAGAATTACGTTTTCCATGATAAAAAAAAACAATTTAGTCACAGGTTTATCAGTGAGATTGTGTTGCTTATTTCAGGCAGTTATTAATGTTTCCCGTAGAGCTGTGCATTTTTTCGACGAGGTTATGCAATGCCTAGAGAAATACAGAAGCATTACATCTACAAAGAGATGCTATGCTAGAAGATTTAGAATAGTTCTGGAACGGTAAGGCATTGCGTGAATCTGCGCATACTTACTGAGAGTGATGAAGTTTATTCTATTAAAACAATTATATGAAAAGTTTTTAGGCTTCTTGAGACCAGTTTTTTCACATAAATAAGTTGAGTTTTTGAAATTCACGAGAATGATACTTCTATTGCGAAATATCAAATGTCCAAAATTACAAGCAAAGGGTCCAGAATTACAAGCAAGGTGTCCAAAATTACAGTTAAATTTTTGTCTAACCCAATTGACATAAGGCTTTTAATAAGCACCCAACTATGGGTATTATTTAGTGACTTAATTCTAAGATTTTAACTATAGGTCTTAATTAACGACGGGATTTTTCACGGATATCAATGGTGGACGACTTAAATTGTCAAATACACCTCCTATTTTTAGTTCCAAATATTGTATAAACGGTTGAAATTACAAAGACAACAATTTGTTTTTTATTTAACATTTCAAAAACCTAAAAAATTTGTATAAAAAAACAGTTTTTCAATAATATTACTGAAAAATAATTAAGAACACGTATTTTAGGTTAGAAAGAAATTTGCATACATTTAAAATCAAGAAAATTTGGTAAATACTTCATTTTGTCAGTAACAGCTGAGTAACACAATTTTATAAGTTCCGATGCTTGTCACTACAAACGCAAAACGGAATGCTTAACATACATTTGATAAGGGAGGATTTTTTATGGGAGCTTCTTAAAAGTAAGGCGTTAAGGGTTAATTCTGGTTTTAATTTACGGCTGTTTTTTTATTTACGGATCTTTTTATTTATTTGTCAGCGTATTAAAAATATTTTTAGAAAAAGCAAAAACGATAAACTATTGTTCAAGATGCCAAATAACCCTCCCGAAAAGGAAATAAGAAAAAACTTCAATTTTTATTGAAAATATTGCACCTTAACCCTTTAACGACGAGACACTTTTTGCGGACCGAAAATCAACTATAAAAATTTAACCGATAAATAAAATCAATGAAACGTGTTACATCTGACTTTGAAAAATCCAACAGAATCTGATTCGGCGGTACATTTTTTACCTCTAGGAGCGATAGGGACAGAAATAGTCCAAAAATTTAAATCAATTTTCTGACAATACCAATGAATAATATTTTTTAGTCTAATGAAAAATTTTATGTATGAGTATTGTGGTTTCTTTTCCCAAAACGGTTTTGCTTAAAAAATTGAAAGTATAAAAAATAATTAAGAACATTTTTCAATATCAGAATTTAAAAATTCGCCATTTTTAAACTTAAATATTTACTATATAGCAAATAGCTGGAGTGTTGCAAAAAATATCCTAGATTTCTTCAACCTTCTACTTTGCAATTACGTACAAACGTATGAAAAAAATAACTTGGAGTAGTAAGGAAAAATTATTTTCTCCATGGGACACCGGTGTTCCAATCGTCCTTAAAGGGTTAAACTTTGAACATTGTCCAAAATTTCAATTAATTTCCCTATGAAATGTTAATTTTCATTATTTATGATTTGTTTTTGTAATTTGATTTAGGTAAAAATGTGGGATTTTTTGACAAACATTTTTTTCGAAAATGTTCGTAAACACACCAAAAACATACGTAAAATTTTGTCATTTGTTCGAAAATTTTTGCTAATCAAACAAAAATGTATAAACAAATATTTGTGAAAGAACAAAAATGCCCCTCAAGTGATCATGTTACAAAACAAACAAAGTTAATGAAAAATACAAACTTTTTAGTGCGTTATCCCTTTAAGGACGATTGGGTCACCGGTGACCCAAAAATGAAATTATTCCTACGGCCATCTAAAGGTATATTTTGCTCTAAAAAGTCAGAAAAGGTGATTTATTCCTACCGCCGATTTTTGACCTTGTCGTCCTTAAAGGGTTATACAATTTAGGGCAGAATCACATTGACAATAAAATTCTCGCCGTAGCCTCACCGTATTTCGTTAATTTATGCATTTTCATTGCAATTCTTACTCAAATTCTCGATTACCGTATTACCTTGTCTCATACTCGGTGGCACTAGATGAAAATAATGTAAGAAAATTGAAGAAATAAAACGAAAATGCGATAAAGGGTGAACAAAAAAACTGTACGATTAATTTGTCTTACAGTTTTTTTGCTCTCCGTTTATCGCATTGTCGTTTTATTTATTCAATTTTCTCATATCACATAGGGCCACCGAGTATAAGACAAGGTAATACGGTAATAGAGAATTTGCGTAAGAATTGCAATGAAAATTTGTAAATTAACGAAATACGGTGAGCATTTTACTGTCAATGTGATTCTGCCCTTACGAGCATTTCGTAAATCCCCAGTAAGAATTTACAAACATTTGCGAATAATTTTACGAAATATTTTTTTCTGTGTGACACTATATATCGAAATATATCAAGTTTTTGAGATATTTTGCACTCTATAATTTATTTTTAACTGCTTATCCCTATAGGGGTCGCGAGCCTAGGGTATTCAGGTTAGCAGCCTAAGCCTATCGATCCTCCATTACTTTAGAAATATTTTTTGTGCTCGACCCAAGGCGCTCCAAGGCAAGATTTTGAATTTGATTCAGCCATATTGTCCTAGATCTGCCCCGATAAGGAGATACCTCCGCAATGGCTTGCACAGATTTTTGGGGAATTCTTAATTTTAATTGAATCTTTTTGTCCAATTTTTGAAAATTAATTGTTCTATTTTAGAACCCATTTTATTTGGATGGTTTACGAAATCCCTTAATTTTATTTAAAATAAAAAAAAATCATTTTTGCATTTCATAATAAAATTGAGCATTTTTTCCTTTTATTCTATAAATTTTAAGTAATAATACTATCGCGATAGTAAATTTGGTACAAAAAAATAGGGCCAATTTATGTTGTTTAATTTATTTTTCTTTTTGTTTGTTGGAAAGTTTATACTAATTTTATCTCTGTTTTAGTTGGATATTATTTTTTTATGATAGCAATTTTTATTAATTTTTAATTTAACCGTGTATCCTTCACTATATGAAAATTCATCCATTACCATTTTTTGTACGTTGTAACACAGTTTGTGGGACCCGAGTGAGTAAGGGGTAAAGAATGGAGGACCCTCATAGAAAATAACATTTTATCCACACAAATCACTGTGTGAGTGCGATTTTACATAATATTATTATTATAACTCTACTGCTCCTAGCTTTTCCTCAGTTTTCACATTGTTCTGTGGGTGGGAACCATCTAAGCCCATTTTCCTCCCAACTTCCATTCTTTTATCACCTCCTGTGTGTTTGTTTGGTGCTTGTGTGGAAAATTGTGTTGTGTAATTTTGTGACTTGTGACATATTTTGTGTTTTAAAGAGATAGTCTATATCATATCTAGTTTTTTTTTTATTATTCAGTATTCTGTGTGAACATATCTCTTTGTCACGTTTTTTTTTAAAATTTCTTTTGCTAATTTTCCCGCACTTTTCGTGCTTTGAAAGTCATAACCATGTGGTTTTATTTTAAAGTTCTTTCAATTTTCTATCATGTTTCTGCTCCTTTTCTGAGAGATGAAAAATCTCAGCTACGTGGATTTTCTGTCCAGAAGAAAACTTGGGGATTGGGGAATGAAACAAAAATTCATAGAACTTCTTTTCATCAGGATTTTTTTACTGTATGAAAATGGGGAAGGGGTGGCTGAGTGTGTTAGAGAAGGGGGTGGATTTTACAAAAATGATGATTATGGAGTTTTGCTCCCAAAGGTGTAGTTGCACCCTTGAAACGATGTACTTCTTTCTCTTATATTCTCATTGTGTATGGAAAATTTCCCAGAGACAATACGATGGTTATGAAAGGGTTGTAGTTGTGAATTGTGGGAAAGATATTAAATCCATATGAAAGAGGAATTAAAAAGTTGAGTTTTCGCAATATTTGCCCTGGACAAAAGTCATCACAATGTCATTAAGAGATTAGAAAGATGTTGTTTTTAGTATTCAATAAGTCATGTTTATGTTTAACCCTTTTAAAACGATATAAGATCGAAATAGAAGCCACGTAAATTTACAGATTTACTTTACCGTTCTAGAACTCACAACTTAAAATGCTATGTACCTCTCAAAAGTAGATTTGCATTAATTATTAGGATTGGGTAGTAGGTGTGTATTGTAATATAACACATAAGGCTTAGTCATGTGGCTTAACTGCTATAATTTTTCAATTAGAAAGATTTTTGCGGAAATTTTGCCTATTTGGTAAGAGTGGGCTAAACCTTTATTCCGAAGGTTGTATTTAGATCATTTCAAAATTTGTCTGAAATTGCATAGGAGAAACTGGGGCACCACTAAACACGGGATAGCACCAAACACTAATTTTTACTTCTAAACTACTCGGACTATTTTGACCATTTCTTCAGTGGACAAACATTCCTAGAATGCCTATAAATTTCTATAAGTTTTGTCCTCTGAAGTTGAATATCTGATTAAGAAATCGCAGTGTTTGGTACTACCCCGTGTTTGGTGGTGCCCCAGTTTCCTCTAGTTTTAATAATTAGTTTATTACAACTAGCAAGTGTTCCTTGCTTATTTAACTAATCGGCGCTACAACAAATGGCTGGTCTTGGCCAGGCTTGGAACTCTTTGCCACTCGAGACTATTACGCGACCCCGGAATTTCTGAATCGTTCCTTTTCACATACGAGGCCATAAATCCGTCGTAGAATCCTCCTCTCAAACGCCGGTAAGATTTCGCAAGTTTACAGAGGTTCTACGTTTCAGACGAATACGTGAGTATTGGCAGAATCATAGACTTATGCCCTAGACTCCCTAGACTAGACACACTTACGACTTAAGTCGAGAGACGGCTTAATGGAAAATAATGGAAATGTACTTTGACCGTTATTTCTAATATAATTACGTTATGCCGTCTCTCGGCTAATCCTCAGGTCTGTCGAGGCTCTTACACAGTAGTAGCTTATACGAGCTTCAGACCTAGGGTTTAGCTATCTGTCTTAATTCCTCGTCAAGCATGATATTTTAGGAAATTGTTGTTTAGGATTGGATGTTAAGGGCAAATGATTCAATAGGTTTTGAAAAATTGTTCGTTATTAAGATTTTTGAGACCTTCGGAAACTGGGCTAAACCTCCAGTCTGAAGCCGCCATTAGTCTTTATGCTTAAGGTTCTGGACCAGACATCTGTTGAGATGTTGTTCTCGGCTGTGATAGTTGACCCAATGTAGGCAAAGGAGTTAACAACTTCAAAGTTGTAGTCCCCTATCGGATACCTTGCTTGACCGATGCTCTCCGTAGATGTTGCCAGAGTTGCTGCTGACGAGACACTATGTAGGGTCGGAGGAACGTCTGTTCGACAGGGAACCCCTATTGACACTTTTGTCAAAACATTGAAAATTATTTAATGTATTTAGTAAAATATAAGAAATATAACGTTTTTTCTGTAATACACCTTTTACTATAAACAGAGATGTTCAAATTTCATATCCCAAATGGTACAGAGTAGGGTGTCAATAGGTGCTGACACGAGTTCTTAAAGTGTCAATAGACGTTCCTTTCACCCTACTTTGTTTTGCCTTCACTTATCTGCAGCCCTTAGTCCCAGACTTCATGCCATAACTTTATTGTACACCTCTGAGATTGCGTCCCATGATATACATATCGTTAGCATAGGCTAGGAGTTGCGTGGAACTATTGAAAGTGACCCCTCTCATGCTTTCGACTTTTAGATTTGAAAATCCACGATAGGCCGTCCCCCTGTTTGAGACTGATGTTCACACGGAACTCCCGTGACAACGATTCGTAGACCTTAACTTTGATCCTCATATCGATCATCGATTAGTTTACCCTGATGACTATGCTATCATAGGCTACCTTTCATCTTCTCCATTAAGAGCTGAATGAAAATGATTTGGTTTATTGTTGATTTGTCTGAAGTGAAAACACATTAGTATTGTCCAATTTACAGCTTTTCCAGCGAATTAAAATTTGCCCAATCGGCTAAGAAATAACCAGACATACGCTCTCTCGAGTCTCTTTGATTTTTGACCTTGAAAAATAGTTATTAGGAATGATTGAAGGACATTTTTGTCTACGGAAAAAGATGTGGCAATACAACCTCTAAAAGCTCGACGCGAGCAATTTTTTCACAATTTTATTAGAGGGACGAGGAAAAATTGAAGGTAATGTCAGTGATCCTTATTAATTCGAAAAATTACTATACTTAAAACTTTTTTTTTAAACTTCTGATGAGTTGTGAAGATGTCCTAAATTTGATCCTTGAGGGCTCAAAGTTAAAATTTCCAGGGGTCAAAAATTAAAGCTATTATAATTAAATACTACTTTCTCTGTAGAGTTCAAGCAATAAATTCGATGCTATACCTCGAAAGTATTTTTGCATTATTTACCGTTTACCAGTTCTCAACCGATTTGAAACTATTCATAAATCACTGTAAAGATAACACAAAATAATTTTAAAAATAATAAAATAGATTTTCGGACAAAAATTACTTCTTGCTTCATAACCGTCTCATTACCGGTTCACAACCGGTTTGAACCGATTTAAAAATCATTCAAAATATTGCCCAAAATACTGAAGGAGTAACATAATTGAAAAATCACGATTTTCTATATCTTTTACGTTTCTACGTCTGTGCAAAAGTTTTTCTCAGGATTATTAAAAGGTTTTTTCTTCTTTAGCTTTGAGAAAATGTCTTTAATGTTTTTTTTTTAAGCGGAACTTTTAGTAGAAAATTAAGTTTAAGAGTTACCATCTGCTCGCCCAACAATTTTAAGGTTTTTAGACGTTCAAGATTTTAGAACTGGCTAGGATTTACTTAACTATTCTTTTCTGTTATTCCTAATGTTGGAATAAATAATGTCATTGGCCGAAAATCAGTTTGTATTGAAAAGAGGATACTAAAACGCTTAAGTTATATCGCTGCTTGGAAATTACAAGAGATCAACTCACTTTTTTGCGATTTTGAGATTCTAATGCACTTAGAAAGTCAATTTAATAAATTTTCAGATGATATAAGTCATTAAATTTCGTTATTAGAAAAGTTTTCAAAATTTTAATCTTTTTATTAACTTGCATAATTTTGTTTGAAGTAAAGGGGCACAAAATATATTCATCGTTCAAATTTTTGTGAAACAGGGGACTAACTCAAGCAAGTTGATCCCTTGTCATTCTTATTTCAGCAAAATTTGCACATAATTTAGAACGACAAGGAGCTAACTCATTAAAAAGCCTATTTTGAAAGGTAAAAATATAAAAGTTTCGATGTTTACATTAGTGCTCATACAAATAGAAAAGAAATAAATTGTTTTTGTTCAGTCATTTAGGGTGAAAGGAACGTCTATTGACACTTTAAGAATTCGTGTCAGCACCTTTTGACACCCTACTCTGTACCATTCCGGATATGAAATTTAAACATCTCTGTTTATAGTAAAAGGTATATTACAGAAAAAACGTTATATTACTTATGTTTTACTAGATACATTAAAAAATTTTCAAGATTTTGGCAAAAGTGTCAATAGGGGTTCCCTGTCGAACAGACGTTCCTCCGACCCTAATTGAGATACTTATTTACACAAAGTTGAATCTTTTATGCTGTCTCCTGAAAAATGGCCGAAAATTAGTTGGCGCCTTGTAATTTCCAAGGAGCGATATGTAGAAAGTTTTTTTCGAGGCACCCCAATTAGAAAATTATCCTTTTTGTTTTATACATCTATACTTTTTATTTAGCAAAATTATTGATTGAAATAAAAAGCGAGTTAAAAAAAGTATACTAAAAAAGTGCAATACTGAAAGCTCAGATAGTTCGCAACAATAAAATATTTCTAAATTTGACTTTTTCAGTTTATTGCGCAATTGGGATTTATTGCACGCTGATCTTATACTTACCATAAAAGTTATGTTTTTTTTTATATATTATACAATATGCAAACAAGTCATAGAGTGGTGGTATCGTTGGCATCCTTTATTGCACTATATACCATTTACTATGATTTTTTTTAAAATAATATTTTAATATTAAATTTAAGTATTGAAGTATTATGAGCATTTTATTTTTTATTATTATTCCCGTAGAATATTTCTTGCTCCTATTAAAAATTTTGCAGTTTTTTCGATATCAGCAATGTTAATATCTGGATTGAAAATCTTATTTTATTATTAATCTTCAATCTATTAAAAATTTTTATGTCCATCATACAACTCTCTCAAAGCTTGCTCATAATTTTATGTATTTTACTGAAATGACAACTGTTCATCATTTATCTCGTACTGCAGGGCCAGGGCTATATTCCTAAAATACGAACAGTTCAACATTATGCAAATTAATCCATGTGAATTTTGGTGGAAAATGTTTGGTTTTCTGATTTATCGTTGGGGTTATTTTCTTTAGACGAAAAGACATGCACTTTGCCTCCCATACTCGAGACTTCTCCTATATAGTGGATGAGGAAAATCCCAACACCTCCTCTGGAGTTGATATAAATGATTTGGGAATTGTGGTGGATGTATGTAAGTGCGTTTTTTCACCATCCACTATGTCTCTCGGGGTTTTCCATATTAAATACAGAGATTATCCCTGAGTGTCGTATAGGTTTTCTCTCCCTGAATATTTAACGATGATTCTGGGGCGGAGATCTTGCATGGGAATATGGTTTGTGTGGGTTGAAGCAACCCCTGGATTCTGCCTGATTTTCATCCACTCTCTCCCTCAAGCTCCAGACACCATTAATGTGAAAAGTATCTTTAATTAAATATCACTTTTACCCCCATTTCTCATTGTCCAATAAGCGAAACACTTTAAATATACACGAAGGGGGTGGATAGAGAATGGTTTTTGGTTGAAGAAGGAGACTGCGTGGGTTCTGGGGCCGTTGCTGGAAAATTCGTGGGATTAAATTTCACAAGAGAAGGTAGAAAGAGAAAAAGCGTTTCTCTTTCACCATAGAATATTGCGTCTCTTGATACAGTTTATTCAATTTTTATTTGCATATGTTCTCATTGAAATACAAAATATTTTATCCCGTATGACCACGGTCTCCTATGAAATAAATCCTGAAACTTAATTGACTCGCGAAGTGACTAACGAAATCAGAATTATTTTCAAAGCATATTCAAACATGATTCTGAGAGTCTTTCATAAATGTAATTAACATTTTAACTCTTTAATCCTCTAACGTTGTTTACTTTAAAATGCAAAAAGTAGTGAGGTAATTTTTTCTACGCTAATAAATATATGGTCTAATAAATTAGAAAAATGGTTTGCGGTTAAATCTAAATTGAATTCCTTGTGATGCCTATAAGAAAAAGAAGAAGAAGAGTGCGAAAGAGTCAGACATATACACTGTGTTTGAGAGAGAAAGTAATAGAAATTTTGATTTCATGAAATTTTCTTCAATAAAAATACATTAGGAAAGACGGAACACATACAAAAATTTCCCGCCAAAAACTTTCCCGGTTTTAAGACTTTAGTTAAATCATCTGAAAAAAATGTATTTTAATGATTACAAATAATCATAATAGTAATAAAAAGAAAACCTTTAGAAGAAAATCGAAAAATAATTTATTTGAAATATCGGACCTCGTTTTCTGACAATACATACCCCGATGATAAAATGAAACATTCGTGGATCAAAACCATTCCTACACGCTATTTTCCACCACGAAACGACTAAGTATGGAGGATACAACGGGGGTAGTGGTAGTGTATCCTAGTTTAGCCTTTTAATGTCCTGTACCGTTCAAGTATTATTCCATGAAACATTGCCGTGTTGCAATATTACACACTTGTGCTTTTCTTCTTTTGATCGATTTTCATCGTTTTTCGCCTAATGAAGGATTCAAATCAGTAAAAAGTTGTTAATAACAATCCCCATTGACAGTTTCTCTCAATTTTAGTAGCTAATAATGCATAATTCCTCGTCAGTCTCCCCCAAATGATGAGCATTGTTTTCTTCCTAGAGATAATTGGCTGTTTTTCCGATTTTGATCCTTTACAGGGTAAAAAAACTACGACGTTTTGGGACCAGGGCTAACTCATTTCCATTTTTTCTGGGAAGGGTTTCTGGTTTCTCAGGTTTCGCGATGCAATTCTTGAGTTTCTCGGGCTTCGCAATGCAAAAAGTGTGTTTCTCGGGTTTCGCGATGTAATTCTTGGGTTTCTCTGGTTTCACGATGCAATTTTTGGGTTTATCGGGTTTCGCGATGCAATTCTTGGGTTTCTCTATTTTCGCGATGCGAAAATTGCGTTTTTCGGAATTCGCGATGCAAAAAGCGGGTTTTTCAGGTTTCGCGATGCATTTTTTGGGTTTCTCGAGTTTCGCGATGCAATTTTTGGTTTTCTCGGGTTTTGCGATGCAAAAATTGGATTTCTCGGGCTTCGCGATGCGAAAAGTGGGTTTCTCGGGTTTCATGCAGTAAAAATATGTTTTTTTTCGGGTTTCGCGATGCAATTCTTTGGTTTCTCGGGTTTCGTGACGCAATTTTTGAGTTACTAGGGTATCGCGATGTAATACTTGAGTTTCTCGGGGTTCGCGATGCAAAAAGTGGGTTTCTCGGGGTTCGCGATGCAATTTTTAGGATTCCCGGACAATTGACGAGGGTTTCCTTATATGAGTTACCCCTTGTTTTGTGTATAAGATATTCAAACAATATCCATTTCTCATCGCCTGTACCACTTCGATGCTGAAAAATCCATTGTTCATACCGCGAAGGCAAAATTTTAAAAGTGAATTTTTAAATTTTTGCTTGTTTTTTCGTCAACTCATGCGGCACCCATTTTCTTTCATTTTGATTTTTTTTAGTGACATGCAAGAAAATATTTTATCAAGTCACGTTTAATGCCCCGTAAGCTAATTTTACAATCTTTATTCAGAAACGCTTACAGATAGGCGCCATTAATTGTTTTTGGTCTTTTGGTTCTTTATGTTGAAAATACCATTTCCGATGAATTTAACCAATTTCTTGAGGTGATTTTCTGGTACATGTTCCCTGGAGAGATATTTTTGCACTAAACTCGACATTTTCTTAGTTGGCATTTTTTTAGTTGCGACATCTGTCGGTAATGTAACTGAGAAAAAATGCTCAAAATGAGTTAGGCCCTTGTAATATCCCTGGAGTGGAATGTAACGATTTTATAGTTGTTCTTTTTTTTAGTTATAAATTACAAATGTTTCATTTTTATTTACTTTATAGGAAATTGCTCAAAAAATGCAAAAATGATTGATAGGTAATTTTATGTTTCTATTTTTTTAATTCTTTGTGCCACGTAGCAGATGATTTTTCTGTTCATCTATTTTATATGGAAATATTCTTTTGAATATTACAGTAGGGTAATTGGCCTAATGCGAGACAGTTTGGAAAGTTGGACAAAGCAGTGTGGAATGTGAGACACCTCCTTAAAAACTTGATAATAAATCAATTAAATATTTCAATTTTCGATAAAAAGATTATTAAACCTAATTTTATGATTATTCGAGAAGTTAAAAATGCAAAAATCGTTATAAAACAATCAAAGGGTGACTTACATGAAGAATTTAAAAAGTGTATTGCATGCGTGATATTCATAACCTTGACACGGTAGTTGTCATTTTCACTGTTTCTTAGGGAAGTTGCTAGGAAAATATCAAAGTGTTTTGTTTGATTTTTCGTCATATTTTGTGAACTGTTAAGTCCGCAGTGAAAATCGAAGGACACACATCCATTTAAAAGGTGAATAAAAAAGATTTGTGAAATATTACATTTAAAAAGGATAGAAAAGTGATTTAATTTCGCGTTGCTTTCAAAACAAGTTTTATGAAATCCTGGACAAGTTGATTTTGTGAATGAATTTGGTGGTTTTGTGCAGTGAAATAATGTTAACAAGAACAACAAAGATCCTAAAGTATCCGGAGAAATAGTTGCAACAGCAGTTAGCAGCTGATAAGGAGAAAATCTCATGGAGAAAGGCTGCAAAGATTTCCAGATTCCGAAGACCACTTTTTCTGACAGAATGGATAGTAAATATCGCAAAAAATCCTAGAGAAAACAAATAGGAGCCTCTGCAGAACTCTCAAAGCAAGTGGAAAAGATCCTGGCCGGATGAGGAATCCAAATCTGCTAAGAAGTTGCATCCGCTTTAAAGCTATAACTGCTGGACAGCGCGAGGCGTCTGTGAAATTTACAGAACCTCTTTTTGGTTGGACGTCCAGGAAGTCCTTGGTAATTAGCGTTCCTCAACTGTTACCCGGCCATAAAGGAGGGATTAGCATAACCATCAAATGTGCAAGTATACAGAGAAAACCCTCAACATTTGATTATCTACATATTTTGTATAATATTTTGTCATTAATATCACTATGTCCAACTTTCCAAAAGTTTTTGTCCGACTTTCCAAAATTTTGTCTATCTTTTCAAAATGTGTTATTTTTTAATTTCCGTGAATTTTCCGATTATTCGGTTGCAATATTTAATAACAACTGTTAAGATTCTGTTAAAATATTTGTCAAAGAATCCCATGATACAAAAAAATGGTAAAAAATAATTATTTATTCAGTTTAAAAATGGATTTGAAATTGAATTTTTTCTTAAGTGTCTCGCTTTCCACCATTTACCCTAAATATGAAAATGAACTCTACGAGAATAATTACAAAACATGTGTAAAAAAAAATACCTTCTTCAGGATAAGAGGCAATAATGAGTTTATGATCAATTGAGAATTAATTTGCGGTCAGTCGAGTATTTGATTTTATTTGCATATGCGCTTTCTTTAATATTCAAAGTAGTACGGGGACTAGGGTAAAGGAGGGTAATTTTGAACAGAGTTTAATTTGAAGTTCGAAATGTCTTCTTCACTGTTTTATATTGGGAAATAAAAAAGGTCTTGAAGGAGTACTCTTCATGATCTTTTTCTCTTTTCCCATTTGAAACAGTGAGGAAATCACTAAGCTTTTTAGATTCTGTTCAAAGTTACCCCCAATGTACCCTATATGAGTCAATTTTGTATTCATTTTATTGTTGTTCCTCCATCAGAGACAGTTCTTGCCAGTGGCACAAGAAGAGTAGAGATGAAAAAAAGAGTAGTTGTCTGAAAGATTTTAAATTAAAATGAGGAATTTTATCAATTAAAATTCAGTTTAATTTTTATTCAGTATTTTAATTAATGCAGCACTAGCTGAAGCTTTTGGTGGCGTTCTTTTCCTACTATTCTTCTTTGGCCTCTTCAAAGCATTTTTGAACTGATTCAATTCATTCTTGGTTCTTCATATATTCAATAGACTGTGTTATGTATTAATATGGAAATATATGATATATAGAGATTTTTTCTTTCCTAATGAAACTCTGTTTTTTTTTTTATTTCAACCCTATACATAAAAGTTCGCGTTTTCCATTTCCGCTAATGACACTCTTTCTGATTGTGTTTAATTTCCCACTCAGTTTTTGCTTGGGTTTCTTGTTGGCTGCTTTCAACAGTATAGAAAACGTTCAAATGGCATTTAGTCGTACCTATATGACCTTTTTTTAACTCTTGACAAATATGCCATCCCAGTCAAAGATTTTTACATCCTTTTGCGGGAGGAATTGCATCAAAAAGTCAATTGCTATTTCAGTATATTTTCTAAAATGCTAAAAGTCATCCATCTCGTTCATTTTCACCGCAGTTTCCCCATCAAAAAGGAAGCAAGAAGGGAAAATAGCCATCAAATATAAACTCAAGCATCATTTCCTTGTTCGATGTTTTGCGTGATTTTCACGACATGTTTTCCTATCTCCATTTTCTGCCCCAACCCTTGCCCCTCTTAGAAGTCCATCTGGTGTAATTTTAAAATGACGAGGGTTCAAATGCGAAAAGGCAAGAGGTTTGGTGGAGTGAAAAAATCGTGTGTAACTAATCTGAAAGATGAGCTCGTTGGCCCTTGAAAAGGAAGTAAGAAATGGGAGAATGAGTGGAAGAACTATTGATTTCAGCAATTAAGTTCTATGAGTTAACGGGGGAAAATGCTGAGAATTTTTTCATTTACTCCCACTTTGTTGGTGGATTTTTTTTATTATGACCTTTTCCGTCTGTCGAGTGGTGGGAAATTGGTAAGAGTGTTAGATGTAGTATAAGAGAGAGAGAAAATAAAACAACCGGCCGAGTAGGAAACTAGAGCCAGAAACAAGGATTTCCCAAAGGGGTTTCACCAAGTCAATGTCTGTAGAAAATTTGTGTCACACATCTCTGACCAGTGTTACAAGATTAACGGTCTGTAAAACATAAAGATTTGTCAGTGAAATGTTAAAAATATGGCAGTATAAAATTTGCAATGGGCCTCTTTAAACTACGATATTTTGAAATTGGAGGCAGCCAAAATGCCGATAGCCAAAATTTCGAAAGATCCAAAATCCTGAAAGGGTCAAAATCCAAAAAAATCGCGAATGTTCAGAATCCTGACAGGGGTGAAATTATATGGAGGATAATGTGTAGAATAATTTCCCAAGACTCAGACAACTTCCCTTTGCCAGCAAGCTCGGGTGCAATCGTGGGAGTAGCTATGACACTTTTAAAAATTCGGAATTTTGGCTTTCGGGATTTTGGCTTTCAGATTTTAGCTTTCGGGATTTGACCGGCACCCTTTGAAATATATCCCGCTGATCTGTACATCAGTGTCTCGCAAAATATCTTCATTAGTGGTTTGTTCCTTGGATAAAATCTCCCTGTTGTCTGTTATAATCCCCCATGTGTCTTGGCTAATATAGGAAGTTTGGCAGAGTTGTGAATTTGTAGAAATATGTAATTTATAAAGAGAAATTTAATTATAAAAATTTAATAAAAAAGAGAATTAATTATTATTTCTGAATAATGGTGTCTACACACTAGAAGCAATTTTCGTCAAAAATTGCCTTTTTTTAAATTCTGACGTTTCTGCCTACAAGGATAGGGGAAATTTTCTTTAAAATGGCATTTTTTAAAGAAATTGCTCCTAGTGTGTAGAGGGCTTAACTAAATTGACTGAGGAAAAGCTTAATGGATGTGTTTTTCAAAAGATAATGCACAATGCACAATAACTTTTATAAACATGTTTTCGAAACTGCCTCAGAGAGTGTTCGAGATGAATAGGTCTATATTTTATTCACTCTCACTGAAATGCCAAAAAACAAAAGTAATTTTGCGAATAGCATTATGCCCAAAGCACAAACCTTCCTTATGAGAGACCGGGGTAGAATTAACCACCAAATGAAATTTTTCATTGCGTATAATTTGTACAAAAAAAGTTTGTATCAGACTGAAGAATATTTAAATGAATAAGAAGGGAAGTATAGATTTAGAATAAAAAGTGATTTCCTCAATATTTCTTCGCAGGCAAACTATAAGATACCACTATCTTATACTATACGTGGCCAATGCTGCCCCGGTCTTCCTTATTGCCCAACGCACAGACACCTGGAAAAGATCTAAATCACAAGACATGTTTTGTAAGACATGTTCACAAATACAAGGTTTTTGTGAGTTGGTCTTTATGTCTAATGCCCAACGTACAATAACTTTTGTTTTTTAAACATGTTTTTGACATTTCAACGAGAGTAAATGAAACAGAGCTCTAGTCATCTCTCCCACTCTTGTAGAAAATTTTGAAAACAGGTTTACAAACAAAAGCTATTGTGCGCTCTGCATAATGGTCAGCGCACAATAACTTTTGTCTGTAAACATCTTTTCAAAATTTTTATGAGAGAGAGCGAGATGACAAAATTTACATTTCATTCACTGTCATAGGAAATTTTAAAAACATGTTTATTTAAACAAAACTTATTGTGCGTTGGGCATAATGCCCTACGCACAATAACTTTTCTTTAGTAAACATCTTTTTGACATTTCAATGAGAGTGGGTGAGATCTAAAACATGTTTACTAAACAAATGTTATTTTGCGTTGGGCATTATGCCCAACGTATAATAATTTTTGTTTAGTAAATATGTTTTTGACATATCAATGAGAATAAGTGAGATCTAGATCTAGTCATCTTGCTCATTCTCATAGGAAATTTTGAAAACATATTTACAAACAAAAGTTATTGTGCGCTGGTCATAACGCACAATAACATTTGTATTGTAAACATGTTTTCGGAATTGCCTATGATAGTGAGGGAGATGACTAGATCTTAATCTCACTCACTCTCACTGAGATGTCAAAAACATGTTTACAAAACAAAAGTCACTGTTCGTTGGACATAAATCTTGAATTTAAATTATATTGTGATTTATTTTGACAAAAATAAAACATGACAAATAATGTGATTTGATTTGTTTATATCAATGCCAATGGGATAAATTAACATTAAACCAAGATTTTTTGGTTTCTATTATTTGGCTTTTGTGGTAAGGATAAACATAACCTCACTTTTCAAAATAATATCTCTGCCAAAAGTCAGTGATGTCACACATGACAATTTTGTGTCAATCAATCTCTTTCAGATTTCAGTAAACATGAGCTTTATTGTTGTTGTTTTGTATAAAAACATCAATTAAAACTTTTAAAAATTTGAGGTTAGAGTATAACGTAACTACAATTTGATAAGATATTTTAACAAAAATGTTGCGTATTGGAAAATATTGAATCACATTATTTTCCTAATCTTGACAAAGTAAATTCGTTCTGGTAATTATGAGAAAAGTAAAGACATTGTACTGATTGTTTTGATGATACTTAGGAACCCCTTCAAGATTTTTTTTCCTGATGATCCCTGGGCACTTTTTTTTTTCTTTAAAGCTATAGCTGACAATGAAACTCGGCAAAATGAGTCTATGAGGATGGATTTTAGCAAGGAAAGTAAATTGTGTAGTAGGGGTTTTCAAGTGGGTGGCAGAAGGGCGGAGAATGTACACATTGGAAAAGTCCACAAGTTAATTAAATTTTCCGTCTTGTACGGTTGTGCTTTCTCTCTTTCACTTGGAGGTCGTTTTTGACTCCTTCCTGTGATTGTGATTAAGAGTTTTACCGGATTTTCAGGGGGAGGAATCAGATCGTTCCTGGGCTGTGAGAAAAGGCCGATAAAATGGGTAAAAATGAAGCTGTGAAAATGCTTTTCTCTGTTTTTGCCATCCACTCTTGGTGTGTTTTCTTCAAAATAACACAGAGGAAAAGGGTTTTCTTTTTTTTTCATTCTATCAATCTCCTTTTTGTCTCGCATCTCTTTGTGGATTTAAAAATACAAAATGGATAAAATTGTTTGGTGTTGGAAAAAGGATTTTCACGTCTTATGCCATCACATTTCGTTGTCTTTATTTTCACCATGAAGAAAATTGAGTAATTTGGTACGATATGTGGTAAAATATTTCTCTTTATGGATATGTATCTAGAAAAGTTGTGAGATAGAAAGAAAATTCTTTGTGCAAGAGTGAGAGAAAGAGAAATTCGTGGAAAAAGGTCCTTTTGCGTCACTTCCGTACACAATAATTGGACAGTTTTGGAGCAAAACAGTAAATTGGGGCTCGTTCAATGTGACATTTCAATACTTTATATCGCATATTAGGTCATGTGTTGGGGTTTTCCTTCTCAAAAAAGCACCAGAGAGCCTCAATTTTCTCACTCCTACGAAAAAATACGGTCACCATATCGATTGAGATACAATTTGAAGACATGAATTGGATTATCAATTTTTACGATGACCATTTCAGACCATTTTATTCAATTTTCCTTTCCCGCACGGTGGAAAAATATGGTTGTAGAGGGACAGGGATGGTTTTCTATAGAGTAATTTTCATTAAACCTGATTTTTAATGTGGCAATTGTCATAATTTTTCCATTAATAATGACGATGGGGAAGGAGATAATTTTCAGTGGGGAAATTTTTGAGTTCTCTTGTGGCTACACTCGGAGAAAATCACTGTTACACGCGAAGAAGCTTAAACAGGACTTATTTTAAAGAAATAATGGGAATTTCAATGAGGTTTAGGTACGTTATGCCCAACGCACAATAACATTTGTTTGTAAACATGTTTTTAAAATGTCCTATGAGAGTGAGCGAGATGACTAGATCTGTGTCTCATTCGCTCATATAGAAAAATCAAAAACATGTTTACAAATCAAAATTTTTTGTTCGTTGAGCATTAAATTCCAATAAATATGATTTATTATTTTGTAATTACTCTTTCGAAATTTTTATATCTATTTAATATTTATTTCTTTATAAAAGAAATGTTTAAAAAATAATTGTCAGTTAAAATAAGTAAAGATGAAACTTGTTAAAAAGTAGGAGGCGTTTTCGAAATAATTAAAAAAACATGGTTTTGGTGGGGAAGCAGGGGATGGGGGGAAAAATAAAAAAAAAACTGTCCCAGATAATGTTGACTTATAGGGGGGGGGGTCGTCGAAGACCGTAAGTCGATATCTCGTACCGTTTGGCCTTTAGCCGTGTTACACATTGAAAAAAAGGTAGATTATGTAACTACTGCTCTCTCTTTGAGTTCGAACAGTAAAATGAGAAGTGTTTAATAGGCAATAAAACGGTTGCTATATATAAGTATTTGGTAAAATCTAAGAATTAATTAGTAAATTCTACTATTTCATTTTTTCTTTATTCTAAATATCTGCCTTTCGGTGTTTTATTCCTGTTTTATTATTTTGATGCTATTATATTCTTTATGAGCACATTATATATAAGTTAATGTAAAATAAATTATATAATATATTTTATATTAAAAAGTTCTGTGCGAGGTCTATAATGCGACTGATATTAAATAACAAAACAAACTAAAACAACTTCTAGCAACTTTTAACAAACTAAAACAAACTTTATTTGGAAATTTATGTATTAAAGTAGCTTGTTAATCTAAACCGTGAAGAATTTTCGTGTTTTTCTTTATCGCTGTGTGAATATTATACTTGAGTGCTTGAGTGAGAAAAATTTCCTGCAAATGAATGTAAAATATATTTGCTGAATGTTTAATTTGCTCTTATCTCACCCAGTCTGTGGCTTCTTTTCTCAGACCATTTCTTCATCATCTTTTTTCCCTTGAAGCAATTGGAGCACATTTCAATGTAATTTGTTCCTTGTGTACAAATTTGTGGCGGGAAAAGTGATAATTTTCTCGTCTTTGAGCCAAAGGGGCCGCTGGGGGGAGGGGTGATGGGAGACCCAAGGAAAAAGATGGAAAAAAGGTGAAATCGAGGGAGAGTAAATGATAAAAGTAAGACGTGAATTTTTTGACTGAAAATTGTCTTCTTTCCATCTTAACGACCTTGTCGTGTGGGTGTAGGATGGGCTTTCTGGGTGACTCTGATATCATCCTCCTTCTACGTGCCGCCAGACTCGTAAAAGATCGAAAGAGGATGTCAAGAATGCTGTAATAGTAAAAATATGATGTATGATAAATTTGTTTTTTATTACAATAATATTTTCTCTCACCTCCTGAGTAAAATTGGTGTCTCCACGATGCTGAGGCAATTTTGAGGGTTGCCGTACAATATCGTATTTTGGTGAAGGTTTACTACACTGAAAAGAAAAAATGTTTCTAATCTTTGCGGGAATTAAATATAAAGTCTGTTTTCAATATAATATTCTCCCTTACTTTTGCTTTCTAATTAGCATGAAGAGGCAAATTAGGACTTTAAACGTGATGCCAGGAAGTTCCTAAGCATTAAACTGCATTTTTTAATCAAAATATTCCCAAGTAACATAAATATGAAAAATTGTGTTTTAACATTAGTAAATGAACAAAGATACACCACTTTAACCCCTTAAGAACGATTGGAACACTGGTCCTCATAAAAAGTCATAAAAAGTGAAGAATTACTTATTGGTTATGAATCGGTTTATTACCGGTTCAAAAGGTATTAGAACCGGTTCAGACTTATCATAAATTCCAAGACCCTTCCAACGAGCCCAAATATGACCCCATTCTGTTGATAAATGCGCACTCTAGAGCCTTTTTAGCCTTTGACCTTGAAAAACGTTATTAGGAATCATTCAACGTTATTTTCGTATGACGAAATGTCCGCTTGGGTTATCTCTAACACATATCCAAAAATGAAAAAGACTTCTAAGACCGCCACCTAATTTATTAACGTGATAATTATGTAAGATTTACCTCAGTAGTGTTCATCTATAACGAGAATAATTTTAATAACGTAAAAATTACGTTAACAATGAATGGTATTGGATGCTAATATAGGGGAAAGCCCCCTACTTTCGCACGACTCAAGCTTTGAACTTTTCATTCTTTTCAATATGTTTTTCATGAATTTCAACTAATATTAAATTATAATTTAATGTCCGGTGTTTCAAATTAAGTTGTCCGAAGGCAGCGCGTTTTCCCCTATTTACCTTTTCGTCAGCTGGATCAGCAATTGTCGTAAATTCCTCACCTCCATGTTGTTCCTCACCATGTTGTTAGAAGAATTGCTGGTGAGATGATGAGGAAGTTACGATAATTAATGATCCAACTGACGATTTACTAAACATGACTTTTTACGAAAGCATCTTTTTGAAGTAACGAGCAATTTCTTTTACTACTTGAACTCTAGAAAGAGTTTGTAGTACATATGATAATCTCTTAATTTCATTACCCCTCACCTCAAATTTCCATTTTCCGGGGATCATTTTTTCAACATACGATCGTGTTTTTTCTAAAAGAAAAATCTAAGGCTGTTTGTCCGCATCTTCGTACGGTCCTCGCCAGGTACAGTGACCAAACGGTTAGAAATAGCGACTTGGGATCTTCAGGAAACCTTCCTCCCCCCTCAGTAAGTCTACGCAGGGACCGTTAATATATCTCTAATTTTCCCCCACCTCTCCTCTTTTTCAGCAAAACCATATTTTTGGGATTGTTCGAAAACACGTCGTGAGATTTTTAAAAATTCTTTTAGATAATGTTTTTGAGGTTACCCAGGCGAACATTTCGTAACCGTTGTATTACAGTAGATTCTCGCTTATCCGTAGACTCTTTTTCCGGGTGACATAAAAAAATCCGTGAGGCAGTTGAATTTTCAAAATTTTGATGACATTGTTCCCGTTTTGGGTTTTTTTTTTGTTAAGCAAATGTGCTCTATCTACTGTAATTCTTACTCACTGTAACTTTTTTGGACAGTACGCATGTTTAGAGAGACTGTCGGATTCAGTCAGGTCAGGATTCACTCCATAAATTTTCAATGTAAACAAAAAAATCGTAGGACTTCAAACAATTTGATGGGTATCACTCTCAAAATCCGGGTGACATTTTGTTCCCGCTCTCACGGATAAGCGAGAGTCTACTGTATTCCTAATGTTGATCCAATTTCTTTTTTATCTAAAATATTTAAAATGACCTTTTTATGTTATTTTTTAACGAATACTGTATCTGACGCAGTTGTATATTCTCTTCAGTTTCTTCCGGTGTTCGTCAGAGGATTGTCTTCTTCTCAAACCAAAGACTAAATCCGAACTAAACCGAAGACCCATACCAAGGGTTCAAAGCTTTGGTATGGGTTGGATGGTTTGGATTTTCTCTGACGAACACCGGAAGAAACTGAAGAGAAGTTATTTAATAACGTCCACTCTGTTCAGCGTCCAATCCAAGTCTGTCTATCCTTCGTTGTTCGTCCATCTTCGTCTGTTGTGAATACCATCTCGCGGAAATTATTCTAAGTATCGTCAGTCTCGTCCAACCACACCAATAACGAATTTCAAGGTCAAAGGTCAAATAACGGTTTTCCAAAGTCAGTTAAATAAAAGCTTTATACAGCGTATTTCTCAACCGAACCGGGTCATATTTAGGCTCTTTCGAAAGGTTTTGGAATTTCTAACAAATCTAAACTCATTGCAATAGGTTATGAAGCAGTTATGCAACGATACATTTTATCCAAAAATAAAATGTATTACTCCTAAGCTATTTTAGGCGAAGTTTTCGAGTGATTTATAAATCAGTTCAAATCGGTTATGAACCGGTACACGGTAAATGATATGCTAAAGTACTTTTGTGGTGTAGCATCTAAGTCACGAGTGTTTGAGGATTTCGCTTGTTTAGTTAGAGGTTACGCTTGTTAATCATTTGACGGAGTGTGTAAAATATTATATATACCATTGCTAACCGTGTTGCTTAACAAGTAGGATAGGGTCTAGAGAAGTTCTCTGGTTTCTCTTGGAGCAAAATTCACGTCTCTCTGTGTTTTGTTTCAAGATCGGGTATGTGTTTGTGGACTGAGGAGGAAAATCGAGCCGAAAATAATGCATGTGTGTGTGTATCTGTTGTGTGGAAAATTCTCATAGAGAGATCTCGAGGATATTTGAGAGTGGGGTGGAAACTTACGATACTTTACCTAATGAAATATGCTTTTTCCCCGGGAATTTTCTGTCCTGAACTTATATGAGATGCCGTAAAATAAACTTTTTCGCTTTTTTTGCTCTCTTCAGTTTTCTATAGACAGGATATTTATTTCTGTGAAGTATGCTCAGTTTATTTTGTTTATATATGAGTTTATATATAGCTGGACATCTATGTAGTTGTTAGTTTGTTAGGGTAATTTAGTTTA
Source organism: Phlebotomus papatasi (assembly GCF_024763615.1). NCBI lineage: Eukaryota > Metazoa > Arthropoda > Insecta > Diptera > Psychodidae > Phlebotomus > Phlebotomus papatasi. Next base: position 14,172,528 of record NC_077223.1, read on the forward strand.
TGTTATGCTCATTTTTTGATACCAATGTCCCAAGTTCGAAGCACATTTCAGTTATTAGAAAATTTCAGGAATTGAAGGTGTTTGTTTGTGTTCATTGAGCTTCACTTCACTTAATGCTATAAACTTTGGCGTTCAATCCACAGATGTGACAAGAGATTGATTTCAGTAACTAATTATTGGTAAATTTACGAACATTTGTCTTAATTTATTAAATTTTTATACGGTGATTTTAGGTGGTTTGGTTCTTTGTGGAAAAGAAATCATTTTTGCAATGACGTTGGGGAAGGTTTTGCACCTTCGTAATGTTGCAGCTTCGTAAAAATTGATTTTTCTCCAAGTTACTAAATGAATTTCATCCATGGATACATAATCTATAAGCTAGTCCTATATCCCACATTTCCTGACAAACTTGGAAGCCTAGGCCTTTTTTCTTGGGTCCAAAAGGAAAAATAAAAAATTGACCAAAATCGTAATTCTAATCTGGAATATTTTGTGCATTTCTGCACACTTTAAGTGTCTTTTCGAAAAAACAACTATTCCAAGATATAGAGAGTTTATTAGGGTTATTGTTTACCGTGAAAATCTTTTGCTTGAAGGGGGTTGTTTTTAAGGGTGTAGGAAAATTCATGAAATTTACCACCCTTGCAGCTCAGGAAAATTGAATTTTGCAGCTTCGTAAAAACATCTGTCAAAATTACTGACCATCGAATTTGAGAATTCACTGTTTTGGGTCACACTGCGCATGCCACTCGGGATATTTAACCCATCAGAGATTCCACTGAATAAATTCACAAGAAAATTGGGATATTAAACAATTTTCACTAAAATCTCGAAGGAAAGCACCTCGCACTTCCCCATCAAAATGAGACTTCATCAGATGTTTTTATTTCACTTCTGTCAAATTAAACATTAAGACTGAATCTGGTTATGGTATGTGTGATTCTTTCATTGCCCATGCGGTGCGTTTTGAGAATTTTTCATCCTATTTTGCTTTTTTTTTAAGCGGAATTTTTACATTTTACTTTAAATTAATCACTGGTAATTCTAAGAATCATAGATGTTCAAAAAATGTTTTGTAAGACAATTTCGAGACGTTAGAGAAAAAACAAGGATTACAATAGGTGTGATTACTACTTTCTGATTTGTGCAGTGATAAAACTAGACTGCTTATTGTAGATGTGATTCTTTAATTGCCACTTCGATGTATTTTGAGTATTTCTCATTCAATTTTCCTTGTTTTAAAGTGGAATTTCCCACATTTCACTTTAAATAGGTGACTGGTCATTTTTGAAATCAGTTACGTCCGAAATATGTTCGGTAAGACCAATTGGAGGCGTTAGAGAAAGTCTGAGGATTACAATAGGTGTGATTATGAGAGAATCATACCTAACCAAACTCTTAACTGACACTGTCAGAATGCAGGGAAAAAATGGTTTTCCGAGTTTTAAAAAACATGTGTTAGAAAAATAGCTTAAAATTGATTTTTAATGCGTGATACCTCCTACATATGGTGAAAACAAGTAGATGAAAGTTCCATCTAAGTAGTGATGCCCAAATTTTTGTGTCCAATGTAATGTTTTCGAGGAAAATGAGGCCTACAGAGGTGGGAAAAGTGGTACGACGCTGAGTTAACCAGGGCACATTCGTAAAAAATGCCGCTACATTTTCATTTTCATGTAGAGGAAAATCCAAGGACTTCCAGAAATTTTATGAGGCAGAATTATGAACCCAATAAGTAAGAGATTTTTTTGATATAGTGATATAATTGATTCGGTTTGTGTGGCATTCAGTAAAAAATCTTAAATCTTGGACTTCTTTTTTAATACGAACCTTCAAAACCTTCCCCTAGTAGGGAAAGGTTTTTATGCTTCGCACACACTCTGGCTTCGAATATTTTTTTCAAAATTCCTTCAATGAATCTGATCTAATTTTTCAGAAAATATGTGACTTAGAACTAGCTATTGGGAAAATATCAATTGTTCGAAACCAGAGTGTGTGCGAAGCCTGAAAGCCTTCTCCTACCAGACGCGCTGCGCCTATAAGATATTATACATTCGTGCAGTAACAATATATTTTCCTTTTTTCCCTACTTTTCTACTATGTGTTTTTTATGCTCTGGTTTTCTCTATGGAAAAATGGGAGAGAGACTTTATCTACAGACCTGATGGTAGATTATACATATAAGGAATGTTTTATTTTTCCTCCGTACAGCCATTCGTGTTTTCTTTGTGCCTTGATCTCAAAAGTTACACCACGAAAATATAGCATTTGCTTGTGCAAAATATATAACAACAAAAGAATATCTCTTTCGCCTTGCCTCTTGTGTCCGATTTCCTATTGGGGTGTCAGTGAATATTTCGCGCTAAGAAACATGGATAAAGTTGTGTGACGCGAGTTTATTTTTGTACCATTTTCCTGGTTCTTTTTTTTCTTTTCCTTTTTTTCCTGCTGTGTCTGCTTTCTGCACAGTCAGACTTGTGAATTTTCTCGGATTATTAAAGAAAAAAACAGCGCCTCATATGGATTCAGAGGAAGTCTGGGGGGAAGGTTTATCTCTGGTTTGGATGGTATTAAAGAGAGATAATTTGTGAAATGTTTTAGATGAATTTAATATATTTCGGTTATTACGGTTATATGACTGTCATATGACAGTTATTTTTTTTTAAACTGACAGGCGCTCTTTTGTTTTTGCTGTAAATGAAAATCAGCTAAATTTATTTTCTTAAGTATACCCACCAATTATTACACCATTTTCTCCTAAGAAGAAAAAGTGATGCTTAGTAGAAGACAATTCTACTGACTCTATATCAATCTCCTTAATTCCTCAATTATTTTCTTTTGCTGAAACATCTTTCGTGTCTCCGTTGTCGCACACTTTTCACGGGGGAGTTGTTGGGAGAAGTGGGGAGAAAAAGATGGTAAAAAAAAAACACTTTCTAAAAGTATATATATGTGGGTGTGAGTGAAAACTGTGAAGAGAAAGTTTTGTTAGCTGCCAGACTTTAGTCTAGGCTTCAAATTCTCTTCTAAAGTTCTGGTAAGCTTGTCTATTTTTGGGGTTTAAAAGTATCCGGCAGAAATATTTTATTTTAATTATGATTAATTAAACACAATGCATTTACATTGGAATCTCAACTTTGTTTTACTCTGCTCCGCATTTAAATTTTTCAATATTTTCCCTGGGCACAATTGTTGAAGGTATTTCTCCGTGGAATATTGTTTTTCCCAAACAAGAGAAAAAAAAAATTCTCTCCATTCTGACCAGTAAAAGGTGAGCTTCTATTTTGGTGGGTGGGGCTGCATTAAATGGAAAAGCGTTTAATTATGAAAAATGGGAAAAGAAGTAATATACTCGGGAGGAGAAAAATAAAGTTGAATGGGATAAGTGTGTCGCCATTGGGGGAAAATTATCGGAAATGACAACGCCACTTTTGAATATTTTATTGTAAGTTGGTTGGAGAAAATTTTCATAGCCATCCTCTTCAATTTATACCTCTTCCTTATCGTCTTTTTCATACTGTGTGGGTGGGATGTGTCGAAAAAAAATAAGACGAAATGTTAGGGAAATTTCATTCTGTCACACCTGGTGTTTTTTTCCTCGTCTCCCTTTCCCAAATTTTCTTCAGGGGTAAAATTCACAAGTAACTCTTTTATCGAGTGAATTGAATTGATGCTTAGAAATAGGGGTATAGAGTTTACCATCGAAAAGCCACAGATTTAAATCAAATTTCTCGCTTCTAGGGTGGAATAACCACTTCTCACCACTTATTTGATAGGGACCAAACTCTCTTATTGTTAAATATTATTAAAAGAATGCATTCAGCGTTGTTTTAATTGCTGATGACTTTTTTTATCACTCACTTTATGTGATAAGTCACGAGAAGTAGATCACACCACCATAAGGATGGTCCAGAGACCGTAAAGTGGTCTTCAGACTAGAGGTTTAGCCCAGTTCCCGGAGATCTCAAAATCCTAAATAGCAAGTATTTTTATTGCTCTTTGTGAACCTAATAGGTCAATTATTTTCAAAACTCCAATTCTAATTTCAAATTTTCCAAAAAAAATGTGAATGGCCCGAATGACTTAAGAATGGTTTAAAGATCATCCTTAAGTGCTAGAATTAAAGAAAAGCTTACGAAAACCAGGAGAGCAAAATCACCCCCTGAGTACAAAGTCCCCTGCCTCTACAGTAATATTTCTATATTCGCGATAATAAAAAAAGACCAAAAGAATTAATCATAACGGATTTTGGGGAAGTGGGGTACTACTGCTCACTTTTGGGAGCTACGAATTGAGTAATGATGTAATTGCAAAGCTAACGTTTTACTTTTGATTACTGTAAAATTTTAATTGTGACCTGCTTGTGCAATCGATTGGTGTGGGTTCCAGGCTGTTGCGAGCTGTCTACACTAGGGGGAAGTGGGGCACTTTTGAAAGTGGTGCACCTTTGAAATTGGGATTTTTCTCCTATGTTTAAGTGGAATTGAGCCATATCATAATGCAATTTAGCTTCTCAATCTGTTTGTGCAGCTAAATTATATCATTACAAGGCTCAATTTTATTTAAAGATAGGTGAAAAATTCCAATTTCAAAGGTGTTCCACTTTCAAAGGCACCCCATTTCCCCCTACAACCTACTATTTTTACAAAAGTCACTTCGTACTCAGTGATATATTATGATCGACTATAATGATAATACAGTCGTCTCCACAACAATCAGAGACGCTAGTATCCTAGTTATTCTTAAAACACCTAGTTGTTCAGGTTTCCTAATTTTCCCCCTAAGAGCAATGATAAGTAAGTCTGCAGCAGACGCACTAGAGCCGTAGGTGCTGACAATACGAATACACGAAATACATTCATATGGAGGCAGTGTATGTGTGTATATTGAACGAATAACTACGGTATTTGTCTTAAGAAAATCAATTTTCTTGAATCAAATCAAAAACTTGTTATCATTGATCCTTAATGTCACAGATTGAGTGATGAATTTAACTCAGAAAACAGAAAGAAACAGAGATTGTCAGTTGGCAAAAGAATTTCTGAGACATTCTCCTCTCTCTATCTCAATTATATTCTCTGAAGAATTTTTCAACGTTAATTCGCTGTCTCTGTCAGTTCGCTTCACCATCTTTGATCTATATTCTTAAAAATTGGGACATAGAAATAAGGCTACAGATACAAGCCCTTGATATTTTTTTCTCCATCAGAAGAATTACCATTTTTATTGACAGATTTTTCGAATTTAATTTTCCAAGGACTCAAATGGGTGAGAGACATTCACGAGGTTTTGGGGAAACTTTGAGGGAAAGAAGGTGGAAAAAAATTTATTTCACTCACCGACGAATCATCTTCATGGCAGTGAAAATTCCTCAAGTTTCACTCCTCAAACTCCAAGAATATACCACATTTTTTTTCTTTACCCAGTACTCTCTGTCCCCCTTTTTACCCACAACTGAAGACGTGAAACACCAAAGTGGCTCAAGAGAGGGATGGTTTGAAAGTGAAGAAGGTCTGTGTACAGCCATAATAACCATTCGCACCATTCGCATATAAAATAAACTAAAAGCGAATATGGGTGGGTGGATTTGTTGTTTGAGGGAGCCTTTTGACGGCATTTACACCTGACCGGAATTTCAATTGAAATTTCGTTAGATGCGCGAATATGGGATGATGTGGGAAATGTTGCCACGTGAGGTGGCTTGACTTACCATACCATCATATTCTCAATTCAGCATGGAAAATTTTCAATGTAAACCATCCCCCTTTCCTACCATCTAGTCAAATACGCACAAAATGTATACAATTTTACCCAGCCCATACCACCCATTGTGATGTGACACAACTCAAGATCATGACTTCGAAAATGGTGACGATATAAAAAGAAATCCCTAACACGAACATTTTCCCCAAATTCCAATCACAAGTTTGGCTTCTTTGTGGCATTTCTCTCTCCTTCGTCTATTTCTTACGTAAACTTCTTCTACGCAAATTTTACACACATCTCCACCCCCTGCTTACACCCCCTAATTGATGATTTGACTCCAATAGCTCTTTGTGCTTTCGCGTACCAATTCAAAACAATTGAGAAGAATCAAGAGTGAGAGTAGTAGAGTGATGAAAATAGGCTATTCGCAGCTCACTTTCAACAAATTTCTCAGCGGGAAATTCTTATGCTCAATGACAGGGATTTTTTTTAAGAGATCTCTAAGATAAATGAGGTCTTCCTCCTAATGCGTGAACTCAGATTATAGGAGGAGCTACAATGAACTATACATAGCCCTTTAGAGACGGTTCAGTGAATCATATTTGTACTATTTATACCCAATAGAACAACCTATCGCATAGTGCTAATGTTGTTCTCGTAAAGCGCAAGAATGATTGAATAGAAAACCTCTGCAGGCTATCATGGAGGGTCGTAGACTATGCAACAGACCTAGGAGAAGGTGGATGGTCAGGGTTGAAATCAGCCTATTTGATGGAATTTGTCCGAAGAACTGGGTGGCTCGATATACCCTGCACTCAATGGATCAAGTGGTAGAGCACTCGCTCTATGATGCAAGTGTCTCGGGTTCGAATCCCTTTTAGGTCACCAGGAATTTTTCTGACGTTAAAGGTGTTTGGATTGCATCCAGTGAGCTTTCACTGCACTTGATTCCATGGGCATGGGACTGACAACCTCATCCCGTACAAGAAAAAATAATAATGCATGTCTAGAAATCCCCTTGCGGGAAGGCCTTGTTTCTTCGTGGAATGTTGTGCCATCATTATTATATTATTATTATTAATGAGAGTAGTCTGGGGGATGCATAATGGGCCCAGATAGAGAGGCCTGGTTGCAGCGGTACCAAAAAATTTGAATCACTTCCTCCTTTTGTAATATAATTTAATCTAATTTAGAAGAAGGTGGCTGAATCAAAGGGAGCGCCTCGCATCGACTCCGAACACTTTAATGTAGTAACGAATAAGAAAGAGTTATGGAAGCCTAATCTAGCTAGATGTTCTAAGTTTACTACTCCTTAAGGGAGGAGTGGTTGAAAATGAATGTAAATCAAATGGTGATCAAAACATTGTAAATTTAAAAATCATAAAGTTTAGCTGAGATGCAAACTCGGGTTCGAAACTCGGCAGCTACACATTTTTTAGCCGTATCGAATTAGTCCAATGAATGGATGAAAAAGTAATGCCTAATGCATTGACAATGAACCGCCTAAAACAAGAGAGGCTGCACATTCACTGCAACTGATCCAACCAAGGCTGGTCTGCCGCAATATAGAAACGGCACTGTGTGTGTACCTCAGGCGCATAGAAGCCGAGATATGGAGCTGGAGGACCGTCTTGGGGGTTAAGATAAAGGTTTAAGCCGACCCATAGACAAATCTTAATCTTAATCCTCCATATAATTTCATCCTTTTCAGGATTTTGAATATTCTGGATTTTGGCTGCCTCCGGTTACGAAAAATGGTTTCGAAAGCATAACTTTGTTTTCGAAATTGAATATGACAGTAAGTGAAGCGCGACTGAAAGATTTAATTCACCTTCACCCAAAAGAATCAAATCACATATTTCCAAATAAACACGCACCTTATGCAAGATCAAACTACTTATGCGATGCGTATAAATTTTAATAATATTTTTGCAAGACCAAGTATTAGTCACATCCGGCAACCCTAATACTAGGGGAAAGTACTCTCCCCTTCGAATGTTCATGCCTTCGAATAATGTGAATTTCTGTTACGTTTCCTAAGAGATTTCCACATGATTGTCACATAATTATCAATCATCGATGACAAGCTAACTAATAATTAATAGAAACGTGTAAGTGTCTTAAGAAAAATAAAAGAAAATTCACATTATTCGAAGGCATGAACGTTCAAAGGGAGAGTACTTTCCCCTACCAGTTTACAACGGTACATATGTGCCTTTTTAAGAATGAAAAATTTAATGTATGACTATGTTCAAGGACGCCCTATTTTACCATCGGTCTGTTTCAAGATAGAGCAAAAATATATAAGAAGAAAGGACCGATAGGGGGAGGTGGGGCTACTTTGAACTCTGGGGCTACATTGTTATACGAGTTTTTCGCATATTTTCAAAGAAAGCTGGGTTTTAACATGATGTAATTTGGATAGACAAAATAATATTGTGGATCTACTAAATAAAATAATTGTAAGAACCAGCTTCATTTAGAAATAGGCGAAATAGTCGTATAACAATCTAGCCCCATAGCTCAAAGTAGCCCCACCTCCCCCTAGTTAAACTTTTTTTTTGTATTTCCCTATAAATTTTACATCTTTTATTGGCAAAAGTGTCTAAAAAAATTGAGGATCTGTTAATTAGAGCTACTTATTGACAGTTAATTAAGTGTGTGGGGCAGTTATGTACATTTCCTTTAAATGTACATTTTTTACACACTCATTTAATATTATATTTTGGAATTTTACACTATATTTTTACCCTAGAGAAATTAAGTGAACGAATAACTCATTTATTAAACAATTTATTGAACAAACGAGTAATGAAGGAAACTTCAGGTATATGAAACTGCCCCGTCATCACCCACAATTAAATTCTTCAATTTTCCTAATAAATTTTATAATGACTGTTTATGATTAAAATCAATTTTATGATATACACGTATTTATTAGGATTCAAAAGTGTGATACTGACAGTTTAACAATTTATGCCTAGATAGCAGTCAATTGATTCCAATTACAATGCAAAATGTTATTTTTTTGCTCTATTCATGCAAATATTTCAAATATACATCCAGTTAAAAATAGTTTTCTATAATCAAGAGTGAAAGGTTTAAAGTAAAGTGTCACAGTGACTTTCAATGCACATTGTGTCACTTTTGTTAGACAACACAAGTCAAAACAATATCCATATCAATTTTCATTTTATTGAGGCAAAACAATGCGATTGTTCTACAAATAAAAGAAAATTCCCCAGCATAATCATTAGTAGTCTGTTTATTAATAAAGGACTTAAGTAATACCAAACCCCTAATAAATTACATTCGAGCTGGAAGATTATGCCAGAGGGGAAATCGTGTTTGGGAAACTCTCGACTAACAGTTGCCCCAATATCCCCATTGTCAAGTAATCGGATAATAATTTAAATAGTCTCTTTTTTCAATGAGAAAAAAAAACTGACCCATCAAGACGACGATTATTATTGCACATGATTAGAGAGGATTACTCATTCTGATGCAACAAAAGACTTTCAACCCTTTCAGTCTAACTTTTTTTTTTGTTGTTTTCACCCCAATTGCTAGAGGGTGAAATTTCTACATTCAATTTGACATTCATTTGCGTGTTATTTCCACCCTAGTACATTTTCCAAATTCAACCCCTATATCGCTTGTAAGTTACAATTTTTGCAATAAAAATCATTTTACAATACAATTATGGTGGAAAATGGTCTCGTGCAAATTGGTTGCCTTTTCATCTATCGCTTCATTTTCCTCTGACAAATTGAATTTTAATTGAAGAATGCATTTTACGTGATCGGTGCTTTTTGACAGGGACTGTGCTTGTCCAACTGTAAATTTTCCGGGCATTTAGAGAAATTTCATAAAGGAATTATGAGTCCAATAATTTCATCAAGAGAACTGAAATTAAAAGTTCATAATATATTTTAGTTAGTTAGTGATAGGCTGTGGATTTTTTTTGGATTATTCCATATTATCGATTCTGGGATCATTCATAAAACTTTTATACCTTTTCCATTTGACATTTTGTTTTTCGTTTATCTTAAATGTATGTTTCAATGATTTCTTTCATATTTAAATATGTTTTGGAGATTGTCCAGACAGACGTTTTAGTTATATTTGCCAAAGACCGCTATCACTTTACACAATTTCTCGTGGTTTTCTTCTGTTTTTCTTCTGCTTTTGATAGGGTCGGACATTTAACTGATTTCTCAAACCCAATTTTCCAAAACAAAAGATTAAAGAGATGACAAAGCATCCCAGGTTTGCGAATTGATCGATTTCACGAGATAGAGATATCCTTGAATTATTTTTTTCTATGTTTTTAGGATGTATATACCGGTTTATTAACGATTAAATTCATTCACAAATCAGAAAATTATTCTGAACGAAGAAATTGACTAAGAAGTGTGCATGTTACAATATTCTTGACATTAGTAACATTACAGTCACTTGACCAATTCATTACTGATTGAGACTGATACACGCGGATAAAGAATGTTAAGACCTTTTCAAAAAATCCAAATTTAACCAAAACGGGTAAAAAATGAGCCCTCTAAAGTGACAAATCTTTGACATTCAATAATTCAAAATGGCGTTATTTTGATCATACACTGAGAGAAATCCGAAAAAGTTAAAATAACATTCCGGAAATGTTAATTTTACCCTGCAGTATTGATCCGAAATCGGTGTAAATATTACCCTATTTAGGTGTATTGGGGGTTAAAGTTACCCTTTTTTCATCTTGATTTTACCCTTAAAAATGTGTAAAATTAACATTAAAAAATGTTAATATATTTTTACACCTAAAAAGTGTTAAAGTTATGAGGAAAAAAAGTTAATCCCACCCTCTTTTTTTCTCAGTGTAGGTATGTTTGGACGAAATGTTTGCCTAGAGATTACCTCTAAAACATATCCGAAAATTATTGAAAAAGCTTGAGCCGATTTTGAAAAAAAAAAGGCCAAAAACATGTTTTTGATGAAAAAGATGGAAGAGGTCAAAGGAAAAGAAAAAAGAGCGTCCTAGATAATGCCCACTTATGGGGCGGACATCGAAGACCGGCAGTCTATCTCTTACCGTTTGACCTCTAGCTCGGGAATAAACTTAAGGTCAAGTAAAACATAATAATTTCTGGAAAAATAATTCAATTAACGGTATTTATTGATTCATTGCCGATAACAACCGTTGCACCCAAGTTCGAAATTTCAATACATTTTCAAAATCTTAGCTAAAAACCGAATTTAACCAAATCGGTTAAAAAATGAGTCCTCCAAAGTGAGTTACATTTAACCTCCAATAATTCAAAATGGCGATTTTTCTGGTTATAGGTATATATTGGCGAAATATTCACCTAGGCTACCACTAAAACATTCGGAAATAAAAGAAATCTATATATTTTAATTTCAGAAACAAACTAAAAACAATCGTTTTAGAGGGGTAGAAGGAGGCTATACTTTCCTGTCTTCCCGCAAAAGGGAACTTGAAAAATACTTTGTTAGGGCCTTGACAGACTTGAGGATTAGACGAGAGACGACTTAGCGTAATTTTATTCGAAATAATGTTTAAACCTCATTTCTATCAATTTCCACTAAGCCGTCTCTCGGCTTAAGTCGTAAGTGTGTCTAGGGCATTATTTTGCTTTACGCAGGGATGGGGTTGCCAGTCCCGTATCTCGCACTCTTACAAAAAATTAGTTCGTACAAGCTCATATTCTGTTATTAGAACTATAAAATATAGTAAATATAGACCCAACTATATATTTAGTTTGGGTAACTAAATGAAATAGTTGACCACAGTTAGTTAAAGTATCCTTTTCATTTAGTTATCACAACTAAATCAAAATAGTAATGGGTACTATAACATATTAGTTCCAATTCCTAAATAAATGGGGTTGATACCCATCTTATTGGCTGTAATAACTATATCATATTAGTTGTGGTTACTATATAGCATTCATTGTGATGCATATTTCTTATTAGTTGCTTAAAATTCGAAAGAGCTTCAACGCATTACTAAAATAAAAACCACTCTTTACTATTGGAAAAGTAGTCATAACTTTATGAAAATATAGGCCCATCTATTTACATTGGTTGTGAGAACTAAAAAGAATTAGTGACCAATATTAGTTGGGATAATGATTTCATTTAATTAACACAAGCAAATATAATTGTATGAAAGCATTATGAAATAATTGCCGCAACTTATCCACGTAAATATTGTCTTATATTCTCACTACTAATAAATTTATTATGAGTATAATGTTTTAAGAATATAAGAACTATTTTAAATAGATTTGATAATAATCGCCCGAACAACTAATTTTCATTAGTAATCACGTCTAAACTTTTCTAAGAGTGCGTGGAATCTAATGCTGTGAAGCTTCTGTGTATGCAATTTGAACACCTTTAAAGTCAGAAAAATTCTTAGTGACCTTAACACACGTGCATCATAGAGGGACTACTTAATCATAATATGAATAATTAGTTTGTGAGGTCTTCAAGTCCTTCACAGATTCAAATGTGTTATAATCGGTTGTGAACCTGTAATGAACCATCAGTAAATCCGTCTTTTACTTAAGAAATTTTTTTGACTTCTATGCAATTTTTTAAATCTTTTGAGGGTTATATATTGATTTAAGACGGTTTGAAGTTTCTTAGAAGAAAATTTCATTGATATAAGAAATTATAATTGAATTATATTATTAATGGCTTTAAAGTTCAAAAATGCTTTAGAAAGCTCATTTTCTCAACCTAATGTAGTCAAGTTTGATCTGGTTGGCAAAGTTTTGGGATCATTGGATAACTAATGTTTATCCGAAATTCAATTGGATTGTTTCTAAGCTCGTTTTGGCCATTTTTTAGTGATTAATAAATCGATTCAAATAAACCAGTAAACACATAAAAAAATCCCAGTAGTGGAAAAACGGGAAAAACCTTGCAAAATTCTTGAACTCGTTCGTGAGCATGATGCTTTTCCACATGAGTTATAGATTTCTAAAGAACTTTAAGAATACAGGTAAATTATACGAAGCTATTTTCGGAGTATTATATTTGAGTCTTGAGTTGGAATATTTTGTAGAGCTGGGACGCTTTACAACCCCTTTAAGTTTGTGTATATATTTCAAACGATTTCCAAAGAATTCATAAGTTTTTCATGAAATTCAACGTTAAATTTCTCAAAGTTTTGATGTGAAATGGTTGCAAAAACCCAAAGAGAAACCTCGAAACCACAACAAGTCAGAAGAAACCTCAAGATGATTCGGCATGTGAACAAAATGGCAAAATAGCATGGCTTGTAAGATATGGAGGTTTGAATGTGAATTCAAGTGTGAATATCTCTCCATTTCATATAAATATTTCTTGTTTAGTTTCCCTTTTCACCATCGATATGGGATGTGTTTGGCAATTGAAACAATAATTATTTTAATGCCTTCACTCCAATCGAATGCCAAAACCAAATGGGATTCTATATAGTCGAGTGGTGCTAACGAAGTACTTCTTTTTTTTGGAGGGTGGATGTGGGGAGGATTAGGAAATTGAGAGAGCATGGCTTTTACTTCAATAACGATAAATTCAATTGATGTGTATATTTTGTAAGAACGTGGCTTACCAATTGCTTTTGCAGACGATGAAGGTACGTGGTGGGAAAATTTCTAAATAGCCCATTTTAGGTAAAGTAAAAAAGCATCCTCAGGGGGATAACTTATTGAAAATAAAGAGAAAATGTTGCTCGATCAATAGAGCCATATTTTTTTTTTGCCAAGAAAACTTCCAACATTTTTAAGCTATTGTTGGTTGTTGTATGATGAAAAATAAAACTTTGTACTTTCTTCTATTATTCATGAGACTTTTTCTTGAATTTCCCTAAACTCCACTTAATGGATGGGTGTATGAGGTAGAAAATTAGTAATTTCTTATTCAACATATTTCTTTGCTTTTAAAACAAAATTCTCTAGTTTCAATTTTTAATAAAGTTGAGGAAATGGTTTCTTCATCAACCATTCCCGCATTGATATAGTCCTGGATTCTAAGAACAATTATTATAGAGTTCCTTAGTGATTGATTTATTAAAATGTGTGGGAATTTTCTCGTCTGTTGGTCAATGATTGGCTTTAGATTGAGCCATTTTTAGAATTAAAAATTCAAGTTAGAGTGTGATTATATTGCACTGTCTTTAAAATGATAAATCAATTCAAGCCAAAGGTTTCAATTTGTGGTATAGAGTGAAAGTGTTCTAAAATATGTTGGGTGTGTGATTATTTACTAATTTTTCAACTTTACCTGATCAATACTTATAAAACACGACGTGGAAAAATTAGAAAACAAATTTCAAAACCTTGTGTCTTTCGAATGACCTATGCAAAATCAAGGGGTAGATAATTGTGCCGCTCACGGTTCACTCGAGTGCCGATCTTTTGTAAAAATTATGCCGATTTGCTGATTTCGCACGGATTTGTCCATCTCGTTCCGGTATGCGCACAATTTTAACGAACGGTATACTTCATAAGAGCGAAGTGACATTTAAATATGCCGAGTCTTCGCTAAAATCGTGACGATCTGACGATTAATGCTAAGTAACATACCGATCTGTCAATTACTGGCCAAATTGCGCCGGTCTGTCAATTTTTAGCTCTAGATTGGTCAATTTTGTCGATCTTGTGCAAAATCCTTATACACCAATTTCCACTGAAGATGGATATCAATGTTACGGCGGCGGTGGACGGTATAAGTAAATAGTTTTTATATCTGTAAAACGTTGCATTTTGAAGCATTTGTCTGTAAATCAGATATCTTAAACGTAATAAAACTACCCCATCTAATATTGCCACACTTCTTAGACATTTTTCAGGGGTTCACATTTCTCAAAAAAGTTTTTATCTATTTAATTTTATGGTTTGCTTCTATAATACATATTTACGTTATATTTGATATGTGGATGGAACTCGAATTGTTCTTCCTTTAACGAACTAAATCACGCTCACTTATGCACATTGTTCCCATAAAAAGCTCTTTATTTTTATCTGCCACCCTGCAATACATTAAAAGTACAAAATATGGATAGGTTTGCAAAAGTATAGCGAGATAATAAAATGAATAGGGAAAACTGGGGCAAAAAGTCACAAATCAAAAATTTCAAAATTCAATATCTGCCAAAATAAATAAGATATATCAATTATTACCTACTTATTATTCAAAATTTATGCACTGATGATTATTTCCTAAATGACTTGAATTCTTTGAATACGAAGCCGCTATTTATTTTAGAATTTTACAAAGATTCTTCTCTCAATAAATCTTTTGATTAAGAACGACCATTTGGGGTAAAAAGTAACAAAAGCTATGGAGCAAAAAGTAACAAAAACCGATACAATTTCTTATGTCCCACGGTGAAAAGAAACGTCAATGCTATGTGTCGCCGCTTGTTGTTTGTCAAACGATTTGCAGTCTTTTGTGTGTTTTTTGTAAAATAGTTTAAAAAGCGCTTTTCTCGCTCAGATAGAGAAAACGGTGTTTTACAAAGGTGTAGAAGAATAAATTTCCTATGAAAATATGTCATCCAGGTATTTTACTTAAATTTACGGAATCTCGTATAAAGCGAAGCAAAATGTTATAGTATCTCATGCCTGATACTATTTGCCCCAGCATTTTTGAGAATGATCACAAAATTACCTTTTAGAAAACGGCTCGATAAATATATTTCCTTACAAAATAGAGGAAAATTACTTTCATAGAGTTGTAGAGTGGTAAATTTCCTATAATACTGTGCTAATTAGAAATTTCAGAGGTACACGGGTAGTTTGTAAAAAAATAAAATCTCCGTTTTGTGACTTTTTGCCCCAGTCTCTCCTACTTCATATTTCAATATTTACTCAAATCTCATTGGGGAGTTGTCTAATTTTTACTAAAAAAAACTTTTTTACGCTCCGCCTAAAAGTAAATTGACGTTAGTAGTTTACGTTCGTGGTGTTATAGCAGGTTATTAAATACTGAAGATGCAAAAAATCTATTTTTCAAATTAATTATATTTAATGAGAGCGTTTGCCCCAGCTTATGCAACATCAGATGAGTACTGCTAAGTAAAGCGATACTGTCTGATGAAGACCTATCAAGATTGAAGCCGCCCTGTTTAATGGAGTTTATCCCAAAAAACGGGCTGGCTTGAACCATCTTGCCCTTAACAGGGATTAATTTAACCGGGGGTGCATAATGGGCCCAAAAGGAGGCCTGGGTGCAGTGGTTCCGCGAGGAACCGCCTCCACTGTAATCTAATCTAATCTAATGGGAGCGTTATCTAAAGTTATTTTGGGTTGAAACAGAGGTCCAATACTATATTCAAGCAAAAGATAAAGGAGGACTTTCACACTTCGCACACATTCTGAACACTTCATATTTTTCTCAGATTTATTAATAGCATGAATTGTTCGAAAGGTGTGTATGAATCCTGGAAGCCCTCCCCTATGCCAAAAAATTGAGAAAAAGAAGTTTAATAAACTATAAAGCAAAAGCATCTAGGAAAAAGAATTTGCAAGAGAATAGAAATTGCAAAGCTTGAACCTCTACTGTTTATTCAGACATAAATGAAATTGTTGTCAACCGCAAAACTTGGAATTGTGTGACCTAGAAATAATCCGCATACGTCATACCATTCAAAATTCAATCCCATATCTTTCTCTCGTAACTTCGATTTTGACTCGAGATTAACCAACGAGGGACGCTCAATCTTAAATCTCAATTCATATCTCAATTGAATCTTTTTCATCTAACTCAAAGCTTGAACCTTTTCCAAAATATTCCCTTTCACAAAAAAAAAAAATTGATTCCGTCGGATTTCCCAATCAATAACGCCAAATATATATTTTTGGGAAGAGTTATAGGGGTTAGAAAACGGGGGAGATATTGGAAAATTATCCCATTTATATCACTTTAAAAAAAAATTCTATACCCCTTACTCCAATATCCTTTGATGTACAGCTCCAGCTTCCGTAATCGATGTGAAATCCTCGGAAAGCCCTTTTCCCTAGCATACAGACGCAAATGTTCTCCGAAAATTTTATGTGTATTGGCTCCTGAAGCAGAAAATCTCTTCGGTTTTTTTTTTCTGCTTCGGTTTGGGTCATTTGTCGAATCGAATATTTCAATTCTCATCATGTGTGCGTGTGCGAGGGTGGTTTTTGGTAAAACGACCAGCTTGGGTATATGTATATAATGCAACATATATATGGGGTAGTTCACCTTCGATGGTCTGTAGGGTATGGTAGGTGGATGCCGCCCAGACCGGTCGTCCGCTCGATAAATAGGATCCGACAACTCGGGTTGGGATTAAGTGATGGATTTAGTTGTGGGAAAACTTTTCAAATTGGTGGGTATATGATGGGGCTGAGTTGTATTTACTCCATACTGGGAAACGATCTCACTTTTTTCCCTTTGGTCACTCATTCAACCAAACCTCACTCTTGTTTGCCGTAATGCTTTAATTTCATAATTAATTCATTGATTCATGGTATGTTTTCTCCTCATCAAGCTCTCCATTCCACCGTTTTTTTTATGGTACCTCCTCTTCGGCAATTTTCTCCCTCATTCCTTACTTCCATTTTGGGGTCTGGAAGGTTTCTCTAACTAAGCTTGAGAAAATAGTGTCTCAATTGATTTTCCACTCAATCGGTGTCATTTCAATTGAAATGCTCCCTCAGCAAATTGGTGAGGCAAGAAATATGTTGATTTGGCTCAAGCAGAAACCATCAGTAAGACCACTGAAATTTCCTTTCCGCGCAATGTGTCAGCCCCAGAAATTCACCCTATATTCTCTGCCTTTCGATGACTTGGACATTTTCTCAAGAATCAGCGCTTTTAGCGTTAATTATCACCAGTAAATTTCACTTCAAATTATCTACTCAAGTGATCAAAAAACACATGATTTTGCAACAATATTTTCTGATTGAACATTCACTTGACTGGTGATTTAATATTTAAAGCAGAGTGTTAACAAAGTATTTGTTAAGCTAGAGAATTCCTTGAAAATTGATTTCAAATGATTTGTTTCTGTTTATAATATTGCAAAAGGTTAAATCATATCGAGATTACAAGCTAATCATATTATATTGATCCGGTATGGGAAGAATCTGATAAGTTATAGATCGCCGAGGAGCATTCCTCTGCAATGGAGATACGGGAGATACCTACTTTTGTGCTCCTGGATTTCGTTGGGCAAATGGTACGTTTTATTACGCTATGCAATGTATGAAAAAGTCTTATTTGTAAGATAAGGTTAAGGTCTCTGCCGTTATTATGAATACTCAAAACCTGATTGGGTACGTAATGTGCCTTGTCCCTATGTGAAATTTATGTCTATATTGAAGAGTTTTTCCTACATAAGCGTAGGGAATTTGCTTCTATATGTATAATATACATAAATTTCTCTAGTGTGTGTGTAGGGGCTATTAGGGTTAGCCCTCTGAATGAGGAGTGTCTTCCGATGAGCATAAGACTTTAGGCAGAGCTAATATGTTATAAACTAAATAATAAACTAAAATTTCACTTAACCGATTTTGATAATTTCAAAAGCAAAAGAAAGACAAAGAATAAGTCTAAAATCTCATTGATAAAATGTTTTGAGGTTATAAAGTTTAAAATCTGAATTAATAATATCTAAACATTGAGGAAATTGTTGAAGTTACAAGGTTTCAGGAAAACCTTTCTAGCTAAGCTTCTACATGACCGATTTTGATAATTCTACATCCAAAAGGGCGATTAAGAAATTGTGAAAGAGATGCTGATGGTGCGCTGCGCTCTCAATAGACAGTCAGTAGATCCTAAGCTACGAGTACTGCACACCCTTAATAAGAGGAATCTTATCGGGCCACCACCATTTGTGCTTCCCTCCCCGTTTTTAAAGTTCTCGGTTATTTTGATCTCACATATCCTATATTCAAAATGATCTGTGTCACACAAAATGATCTGTGTCAGCCTATTGGATGATGAACTTCTCCGTGAAAAATTGTGGAAAAGTCCAAGTGAAGTGCAACAGTAAAATTTCCCACTTGTACGTGATATTTCCTCCAATTCGAAACCTGATGAAGAGGACATTCATCCTCGAAACATCATGAAGAATTAAAGAGTAAAAATCAAGAGGGGTCTATCTATCCGTCGACTATCTGATACTGATATATCTTTAAATCGACTAGTTCAAGTATTTAGCGAAATGCTATCCATTTCATTAATCATATTTTAATATTCTTATTAATTTTAAAGCCTAGTTCGATATCACCTATAAATATTTACAAGATTCATAACCTCAGTATACACACTACTTATACTTGGCCGTGATCCAAGGGTTTTATAAATGGTTAAATACCCCTTGTGATATTCAAATAATTCGCGGGGCGTTTAACATTCTGTAGAATATGTTATCAATTAATCTGAAATCCATTAAGATCATTAAGGCTATTTACACCGCCGCATTAGATTGGGATTGAACTGTTCCAAAATCGGATTTCGGATATTTAAGTCTTAATCTAAGGCCGCAGTCTAAACGATTTCATTGAGGTCATTTAGACTGTCGTATTGGATTTTGACTGAATTGTCCCAAAAACCGATTTTGGGATAATTCAATCTCAATCCAATGCGGCGGTGTAAATGGCCTCATTGACTTATGCCGATAAAACGTCTGTTTTGATATTATGGATTAAAAACAAATTGTGATGGACCAAACGTAACTCAAAAGTATCGTTCGTTTGATATTAGATTAAGACTATTCTAGCTATAAATTTACACCAATTAAAACACTTAAATTTAAATAATTCTTAAGATAGAACACTTGTCCTGTAATATCAAATGACCGATATATTATTGAGGTTGTAATAATGTTTGGATGCACGGCCAGCTAAATATTGTGCTTTCGTTTTACTATAAATGTTAGTTAATCTAAAAATATATATTATACATCAAGTTTTTGTATCTTTACTTTTTTGCATTATAAATGACAGGTAACAAAAATAGGGCATCTATAAAGTAATTTACTAAACATAATTTCTAAATAAAACTTTTATTCATTAATTTTAAACCTATACTAAACATTACTTCCTTTTAGTGCAAGCAATAAAAGTATCATATTTAAAATTAATGTAACGTCGCGTTGGTCGTTTTGATTTGCAATTTATTGTACCTATCTAATTACATAGCAAATACAAGAACTGCTGGGGATAGTGATGGTACATAATTTTACGTTATGATTACTAAAATATTTAAATAACGTATCAGGCATTTAAATAGCAGGTTTGTCAGATTGAAGTATTTATATTTGATACATTATATTTCAGTGGGGCTCTTTAACTTGCCGACATTATCAGCAAAACATAGTATGAAGATTTGCAATTAAATTAGTGACGTTTTTCGTTACATTGTAACTAAAATCAATCGATAAATTATAAGACTTTTTTAAGGGTATTACTCATATCAAAAATTGCTTCTCTTAATCCTGTTAATAGACGAGAGCTTAAAAATTATTTTTAAAAAAATTCAAAATGCTATTTATACGTTGGATACCTTTACAATCTACACATTGAATAATGTGTAAAATTATTACACTCTACTAAAGGGCAACTGAATATTTAAATTGTTTTATTGCAAAATGTGTTAAATTTTCTTTAATTCTATAGTCACTAATATTTTCATCAAACTGGTGTTAATTTAAAATTGTTTCAAAATGTTAAAAATTAACATCATGTTTATACACTATTATGTTGTAAAAGTTGGTGAAAATATTTCAATCAAAATCGTTGATTTTTTAACAAAATTTTGTGCAAAGTATTGAATTTTCATCTAGGATGTATACTTCAGTCGAGATGTTTTTCATTAAGCAAGATTCAAATATTTAAATGCATGAGTATTTCGTAAAGACGCGAGGATATGGAGCTCGTGTCTCATATTCGGAGTGGTCATTCGGAATTAAAAAAAAGTATTCAAAACGTAATATAAGGAATACACAAATTTTTATTGTGAAGTGAGGGACTTGCAGTATTGATGTGCGTTGATGTGTATTGGAGTGTTATGATGTCATTCCAATGTAAAATGTAAAGGGGAAATCCTTTTTCCTCTACATTTTTAAGCACTTTACTGTTTTCAAGTGATTCTGCATTATCGACTTTGCTTTGTGTTGGTTCCTCTCTCGACTGCTTTCTTTAGACCTCGTCGTATTAAAATCACCAAGGTGTGATTATTAACGAATTAAGGTTAGGCTTCGCACTCACTCTGGCTTCGACCATTTTATATTTTTCCCATATTCCTTTAATGTTTCTGATGTATTTTTTCAGTAGATTTGTGACTTAAGAATATATTGCCATAGCTAGGTTTATTAAAGAAATATGGGAAAAATATGAAGTGTTCAAGGTCAGAGTGCGTGTGAATCCTTGGAAGTTTTCCCCTCTAATGTCGAAAAGGTTTAAAGTAGAAAATTAAAATGTTTTATTAAAATAATTAGAAAATACATTTTATTTTCTTCATTCGTTTAATGTAAGCCAACACCTAAATCACTTGTATCACCTGATAAGTACGAACACATCTACCTGCACTCTTAAGTAAGGATAAAGTAGAAACTATATAGAAACACTTTGATTACGAGGTTGACAAAGTTTTCCATTGAAATGAATTTCTGGGTTGAAATTTGCTTAGTTTTGAATTGGTACACTTATACGTTAGTTCCTTCACTTTTCATGCTAATCAATAGACTTTCTATTGAATCCCTTTTCCAGGAGAATTAATCACAAAATTTCGTTCCTATAGTATCAAAAGCGGGAGGAGATTAATGTTTTCTCGAAAGTGTTTTCATCACACCGAAGCACCAAAAATATTCAATTAACTTGGTGCTATTTTCAAAAACATCACAAAATTGGGTGTTTTAGGGCAAATGATTGGATACAATATTGATTGAGTCTGACCTCTGCAACCTAAATCTCGCAACCCAATTCCTATGTAGAATGTAAAATAAAAGCCTTCTGCACTGTGATTTGAATCTCACTCAAAAGTGGATGAATAAAAAAAAAAGTTGATCTAACTTTTTGGTAGAGTTTTACGTGAAAGAGATTAATTTTATTCAAAGCACATGTGTATCATTTCTCATACTTTTCCTACATGGTTAGTGATGAAAAAAAAATTGGATAACTTCAAGGAATACATTCCACCGATTTTATATTAAAAAGACTTTTTGAATAATAATCTCTGCAGAACTTGAAAAGGAACTTCCATAATAGAGATCTCAATATTTCTCTGAGTCTTTTCCATTAAATGTATTTCTCGATTCTTTTGAGAGGATTATCCTATAAATATTCATTAATTTCACAAAAGAAGAAAAAAATATCCTTGTGTTGAAGCTTTTTAGTTCGAGACAGTAACGAATTGCAACCGCAGTGGAATTTTACCCAAAATTCAAGTGAGGAAGATTTAGTGTTGAACGCGGTTGGTATTATGATTATTTATAAATGCCATTGAATGATGAAAAGCCAAATTAATTTTATTTCATTCGTTGTGGTAAAATGGGGATATGACGTATAATACTGTAGGCTTGACCTCAAACCCCTATCGCTCTTTTTGTGGCACCCAATAAACATTTATAGTATGTGTTGTAATTCCTAAATACATATTTGCTCACTGGACGTTTTAATCTATTAGTGATGTAAGGTTTAGTTGGTAGTGAATATGGAAATAATTCTTGGAAATTTTTGCCAAGCTAAAACTCGAAATTTATTATAAATTATTATTTATATTGCTCTTACGAAATTACAAGTATCTTTTGAGAGAAGGTCAATTCGTATATTGGATATTTTACCCTTATTAATGGGGGATCCATGTGTTAAGCTTCTTTAAGGCTTAGTGACTACATAAAATTCCATTAATTTAAAAAAAAACCTCTTTTGAATCAAATTAGAATATTACGCAGAATTTCATAAGCAAAAACTTGAATCTTATATCTCATTCGTATGACGCAAAGTTGTATAAAATTTTTCTTTTTAATTCTAAAATTAGTTTTCAAAAATTCCAAAATGTTTCATTCTAGTACAACTATGTGAACTTTCAGTTATTGAATATATCAACAAATCTATTAATTGTTTTTTTCTCATGTGAAAAAGGATAAATTCTTTATACACTGTGAGATTAATCTGAAAAAGTTAAAATAACATTCCGGATATGTTAATTTTACCCTGCAGTATTGATCAGAAAACGGTGTAAATATTACCCTTTTTTAGGTGTATTATGGGTTAAAGTTACCCTTTTTTCATGTTGATTTTATCCTTGAAAGGTGTAAAATTAACATTAAAAAATGTTGATATATTTTTACACCTAAAAAGTGTTAAAGTTATGACGAAAAAAAGTTAATCGCAGCCTCTTTTTTCTCAGAGTATGACAAAGAAAATCTTAAAAAAAACATCTTTAAAATTGTTGAAAAAAGAAGTCTCACAATTAAAAAATAGCGCATTCGCACTATGAGGAGTAATTTGGAATGGTTAAGAACTAATATGAAAATTGAAAAATAAAAATTCTATACAATTTTACATAGAGAAAACTGGGGCAGTTGTAAACGCGGGGTAGGTGTAAACAGTGATTTTTATGTCTATGCTAATTGGTTTCATGTCGACTATTTATTCAGGGAAACAAGGATCTCTATACTATTTATAAATTTGTATAGGTTTCACTTTCTGAAATTTAGGCGGTTACGTGGATTGCGCATTCTAAGAAAAAAAAAACAGTATATTTCCTTGACATATTTTTTCAACATAATGAACCAAAATTTGATTCAAGTTCTCAGCAAATAATAGTATAACATTTTAACTAATTTTTTTTTGAAATTCTCATTTCAAAATTTTAAAAATTCAGCCTGGGACCTGATTTTTAAAGACAGTTTTTGAAAAATTACATAGTTTTTGGTGGACGAGATTTCTCAGAATGTATTTTCTGACATCAAAACACTAAATATTTCCTGTTAGCTGATGAGTTATGCCCAACGCACAATAACTTTTGTTTAGTAAACATGTTTTTGACATTTCAATGAGAGTGAATGAGATCTAAATCTAGTCATCTCGCTCATTCTCATAGGAAATTTTGAAAACATGTTTACAAACAAAAGTTATTGTGCGCTGGTCATTAAACTCGTACTTAAACAGTGGATTTTTTTTATCTTGATCACAGCTTATTTTACAAGACAAAGCGTTTAAATTGTATTTATTTATATAAAATTCTGCCAAAAATCCAAATTTTATAAAAAAAAGTTCTACCATTCAAGTAACGAGTTTAACTCATAAGCTAACAGAAAATATTTAGTTTTTTGATTTCTGATAAATATATTGGATGATTGCATAAGTTCGTAGGACTGCCTAAGACAAATTTCAACTGATATTTTCTCTTAGAAATATAATTTATTTAATTAAGGATATAGTCTCCATTGATCTTAACACTTGTCCTCAAAAGATGTATATACTTATCAATCCTATTTTTTTTTTAGAAAGAACCTGTTTTTTTCTTGAAGAAAGTTTGCAAGGTCGTTTTAGACAGCTTCCAAGGACTCCATATTTTCGGGCACTAAACTATTCTGTAAAGATTAGAACAAATGATAATCTGAAGGGTCAATATCTGAAGAATATTCTTGGTTCAGGAGAATTTCCTATTGTAACTCCTGTAATTTTGACAGCGTCTGCTATTCGATGCATGATTTAGTGTTGTCATTTTGGAAAATCATGGCCTTTCTTTTGGCCGAAATCGGAAGTTTCTATTAAATAGGCGAATTGAATCTAATGAAATTGTCACGGTACTTATGTTTTATGATTGTTTCATCGTGTTGGAGTAGCTCAAAGTGATTAATTTCTCTAAAATCCTATCAAATTTACAGCAACTCTTTCAATAATAATAGATTCATTTCTTATCACCTATCACCAATCGATCCAGAAAAGTTTCTTCATCACAACATATCAGGAGAGAAATGGCTACATTCCCTACAATCATATGGTTCTCCTTATTCCTTTCAGTCAAAAAAATGTGACAAATCTATTAAGCTTTTAAACGTATCAAAGCTTTTCTAAATAGCAAAATACGATCGAATTATTATTTTTCCACAATCTTAACAATCTGTGTAATTGTTAATCACAAATTTTCTTCCGCTAGTATACTCACAATAATGCCATTAATGTTAGAGGCCATTTAAAGTGAAGATGATGTTTCAAAGGGTAAATCCTTATTTTGAAATTTTCAAAGACACCTTTTAATCATTCTAAGAGCAAGAACTTTATCTAAATAAATGCCAAAAATGCTTTTCCGTGGAAATTTATCACTTGAATTTTCCTAAAATTTGCCTAAAATTAAATGCCGCAAATGTAACTTTTTGTTCCACTTTTTGGAAATGTCCTCCAAGGGACATATCGACATATTTAAAGGATACTTGGCATCAGATGGATATAAGACACTATAGTCTTACCAGTACAAGCAGAAAAGTAAACATGAGTGGTGGAGGTAAGCTACGTTATAACCCTTAACGACCTGCGTGAAAAAGTCCCACGAACTTATGCAATCATCCAATACATACTCTGAGAAATCTTGTCCATCGAAAACTATGTAATTTTACAAAAGCTGTCTTCAATAATCAGGTCCGAACGGCTGAATTTTAAAGATTTTTAAATGAAAATTTCAGAGAATAGGGGGAGGTGGAGCTACGTTGTTATACGATATTTTCGCTTATTTCTAAATAAAGCTAGGCTTTCAAATTATTTTATTTAGATTCACAATTGTCTTGTCTATCCAAATTACATCATCTTAAAACCCTGTTTCCTATAGAAATATTAGTAGTGGTGATTATGAGAAGTTATGCAATTAGGCTGAAAATAAATTGCCATACAGCTGACTAGATTAGCTTGGCAATCTTGCTCTCTCTTTTTGACTGACCTATCCCCAATGAAATGTAAAACATATTGTAAAATCCGTAACATACAACCAGAGAAAGGACATTTCCACCGTTTAGTCCTGGAGGTTGGAATCAACGCTAAGACGGCGGTGGCCGCATGGGGGGGGGGGAAAGATCAAGAATGAGATGAAATAAATTCAATTCAATTCAATTCAATATTCGAAAAAATTGTATAACAATGTAGCTCCACAGCTCAAAGTACCCCACGTCCCCCTATAGTTTAAATGTTGTACTTTTATATGCTTAAGAACTTAAATTAAAATTAAATTTTTTTAAATCGAAAAAATTAGAGAAAATATGTTGTTTTTCAGTCTTTTTTGACCCACGTAACTCCTTAATATTTAATTAAGAGTATCTCAGTGTTTTCATCTACCCCATGTTTACAACTGCCCCAGTGTCCCCTAATAAGTATTCCACTTTATGTTGGATTCATATGATCAAAATATTGATTTTGTATATTTGCAATTTGATTTGATGATAGTTCAAAATCACACGTCTACACTAATGGCTAGATATTTAGAACTTTTGAGAATTTAATTAAAAATTACAATTTTCTTTATGGAAAATTTCTATGCAGTCTCACCCTCCTTTCAACTGGTTCTTTTTTAGTTTGTACATTTTTTTTTTCCTTTTCATCATATGAATGAGGCTTTATAGTTAACATTTATTTGTAATTTATACCTGGAAGATAATAAATAGAGCGATAAATTGTTTAAGTAGGAAAATATCGACTGTTAAATTGGAATGGCTAGGAATGATTTCTTGTGAAGTGTTTCTACCCGAAATGACCTTCTACACAAATGTATTTCCATGAAAAACCCATTGACTATTTTGGCTTTTTCCACGAAAGTCCTAAATTATCTATCATCTTCTCGTATCTTGCTGACTGAGACGACAATCTCATATATCATATAATATAGAAAGAGTGATGAAATAAATAACGTATGTTGTGTTTGGTACGTCCCTTACATCTAGTATATAGGCATGATTGTTGAAATGGTGAATTGAATGAGTATGTAGTGAGGAGGATGGGAGTATGGATGATTTAGGATAGACGGTATGAGGTGGCTTTTGTATGGAATTTTCATTCGTCTATGAAATGAGTTTGTAATTTGAAGTGTAGGGGCTTTCAGAGGGGGCTGATGTGAAAAGAGAAAAGCTAGATGAAGCACTGACCGGATTCAGAGCGAAGCATCCTGATGAGCTTTTCACTGTGCCAGCTAAAAAGTTCATGGGGGTAAATAAACAAAAAAAAAAGTAAACTTAACACACGAAAAACACATTGAGTGAGAATTTTGTGAATAGGATACTGCATAAATTCCTCGTTGAGTTAGGGCTTAAACTCTTCTTTTTTTTCTTATAGCATCATACATAGTATGTGGATATGTAGAGAAATGTGCAATATTGGAATTTCCCAGGGAGAGAGTTAAGGAGAGGCAGTGGAAAAGGGGAAAAAGTGAATTGTGAGAAAAAGAACTCAATTTACTGCCATATGCATTTCTTCCTCGTCTCGAGGATTTGCTCCTTTCTACACTGACATTTTTTTCCAATAAAGCTTTCCCATACCTTGTTCAATTTTCCGCTAAAGGGATCTTGTCTGTGCAACTTTTTTCCTTTTATTCCCGATTCTCAAGATGACTTGTAAGGAGATTTTTGCGACACTAATCGATTTATTATCTTAATAAAAAAAAATCTGCTTTTTTTTACCAAAAAAAAAAAATTCTTTTTTATACCAAAACCAGACCACGAAATTGCTAAAATTTTGGTGAATAAATTTTCAACAGGCAAGAAAAATTTCCCAGACTCGTTGAGCTTTAAATGTTTTGTGGTGGGAAATATAAATTCAATGTGGTGCATTTAGTCTGCAGAGGACTATAATTGTTTTCCTCCAGCATCTCCTTCCCTCATGGGCTTTTTTTAGGGTCTCCATTTTTCACCATCTCTGTGTCTGTTGTGTGTACATTTTGGATTCTGAAGGGGTGGCTTTTATTCATGATTCACTTTTAAGAGTCCCAGGTGAAAGCGATAGCCATTAACCACCCAGTAAGGTAAATACAGGGGATGATTCCCACTTTCCACCCTCAATTTTGCATCAGGTTCTCTCGCGTTCTTCAGGAAAAAAATCCACACTGAAAATTTATGTGAGGAAAAAAGCACAGTTACGTGCAAAAATATTTGTATCCAAATGGATTTCAGTTCAGACTTATGCCCAGCACACAATAACTTTTGTTTGTAAATATGTTTTCGGAAATTCCTGCGAGAGTGAGTGAGATCTAGATCTAGTCATCTCTCTCAATCTCATAGAAATTTTGAAAACATCTTTACAAACAAAAGTTATTGTGCGTTGGACATTATTCTAAGTCAACAGCAAATAAAAACAGTTCAGCCATTAGGCCTTAAAATAAAATTTTTACGGCCCTAAATTAAATACTTGAACTCGTGACTTAGATTCTATGCCCAAAAAGTATTTTTGAATTAGGAGTAGTACCATTCAATTTTAAATAAACCTTGAAATCAGTTCATATTTAGTACAGACTTGTCAGGAATTCCAAGACCTTTCTAATAACTCTGAAT